>NC_064926.1:135022591-135647591 GCF_023897955.1 Schistocerca gregaria
AAAGGCGGGATAATCTCATGGGGAGAGATCGGAAGTATAATCCGGGTGCTCAAGTGTATCCCACTTGAGTTCGCGTAACTTCTGCGATACGACGTATGGGATATGGGGACATGTGTTATCATGAAGTATCGGCATTCGTTCTCACTCCATTGGACAATGGTAGTTTTCGACAGATTTGCCTCCTAAATCTTCATTCTCCGATGGATGACAAGAAAACAATAGCTTATTGTTTGTGCTGTATGGACGCATTTGCTAATAAGTTCACCATAGTTCACGTTTCCGCCTTTACTGTACTCACGCCAGAAAGGTACGAACTCCAAGCTAATCCCTTGCCTATATGTTGTCGCTTATATTCTCCCTTCGAAATCGGACTGCGTTGCATATTATCTGCAGCAGCGCCGTCAAACGGAAACTTTCTTATCGCACCTTATGTCTTTCAGTTTCACCACATGCCAGTTCGATCGTGTGTAATTTCGTTTAGGTGGTAGGAGTGATAGAGGGACTACGGACAACCAGGACCCTCCCCCCACCCCCACCCCCCTCTGGTACGGTCCTTGGGAGTGGAGTATATAGTTTAGACAAGAATCTAATCGATGTATTGACTGTAAACACTACAAAACAGGACCATAGCCCATGTTTCATATTCTAAGTGATTAAGTGCAATCTACAGCATAAAGAAGGTCCAGGTAATTACTAAAGTATAACCTTAGTTGTGTCTTTACATCAGAATGTAAAGTAAATATTACACCCTACCTAAGAAACTTTATAGAACTACCCAAGCAAACTGTCTACGCCGGAATTTACAATAGCATTCACTCACTTTTATGTGAGGTGTGATGCTACAATTTTGTAGCAACAAGCAGACGTATGGAGCAATTTGTTACTCCATCAGTTTTGAGTTCTGCAAATGGTTGTTATGTGTCATCACCAGAACTCACTGATGGCTTGTATGCGGGTTAGAATAAAACAGAAGTCGGAATGCAAATAAAGGGTACAATAGACTCATGTAGCACTGAACAGGCTGGATCACGTGTTTTGATCCTGTGCAAAACTCCATAAGTGTTTTAAACATCATCGAACAGTATTTACGACGTGCTACGCTCTTCCATTTCCAATTTCTTCCATAACACACGCAACAGCCGTTGTGTTGTGTTCAATAACATTTCTGCTTCAAATGGCTCTGAGCACTATGAGAATAAACTTCTGAGGTCATCAGTCCCCTAGAACTTAGGACTACTTAAAGCTAACTAACCTAAGGACATCACACACACCCATGCCCGAGGCAGCATTCGAACATTTTTGCTGTTTGTCTTCTGTCGTACAGGTAAACAATCAATTATATTCTATCTGCATATAGCTTTCACAAACCATTCTGATTCTGATAAACGCCACACACATGTGCTACATTGAAACCTGGGGGAAAAATTGTCATCGACTATACCGCCAGCGGCACAGTCTACACATTGCCATTTGACAATACGTTACACACTAATCGTGGGATCCACCATTAAGTTATTACGTTAGTTATTATTCACAAATAGTTGGCGGAATATGCAATGATGTAATTTATGTATACACATCTCTTTGAAGTTTTTCTTTTTGTTGGACGAATGTATTTTCGTTAATGATTCTAAAGAGCTTGTCTCCTGTGCTTATATTTTTCGTTTAGACTCACTTCGTAGTCGTTCAGTGTAACGTAATAACAAATGTGTTCTCTGACGGCGTAGTGGAAATATATTCATTGTCACCGATGTTGAAATGATCTGCCGCTAAAACAGACAAACGTATAAAAAATTATCTCTATTATTTTGTAAGATTGCCCTTCCCTCACACTTGTTTTGTCTTTCTTCGGTAGTATGTCACAGCGAATAGATATTCTGTGTAATTTGCGTTTAAAATTCATTGTTTACTTGCTTGAAGTAAAGAAATGCGATATCTGTTTACAACCATTACAATTATTTTAAATTACTGTTTCCTAGTGTGGGTAATTACATGAGTTTAGCTAATGTGTCATATGTTTCAGATGGGAACCTGTGACGTAGGCAGATAATTGTGTAGAGGCGTATTAATAAACCACAGTTTATCGCGACCAGTCTATGATTTGTCATTGTTCATAGCAATCAGCAGACCTGAGATTAGATGCCGATTTATTTCGTGGAGGTGATGTTACGAATGAATCGAACAATGATGCTTTCGGTGCTTGCCCATGTCATACACTGGCCACAATTATAATGATTAAATTGTCCATCGTCTTAAAATGAAGTGCTATCCTCTCCTGATGTAAATACAGATAAAGTAAAAAGTGGTGGCGCATAATTGTTTGGCTCCCAACGTGGACCCGACAAAAATATTTTTACGTGTATTACATGTTTGTCTTTCTCTGTTTCATGTTCTTTATTTGAACTAACTTTTCTAGTAAAAATCCTGAAAAAACGAAGGAGAATATTTAGGAAGTTGTAAATCCTGTAAAAGACAGAACTACATTACCGGATGAAAATAGAATTTTGATTGCAATGAAACATTATGAAGAAAAGGTGAGGGATACCAACGTTACTCGCTCGCTTTGCATGTTGGACAACTCTCTCAAGTATTTGGTTGAATAATTTATGACAAGTTTTACATTTTGAATGGAACATTTAATGAATCGTGAAATAGTTCTGCACATTGTTAAAACTGTCATACTTTGCCTCTTTTGCTCTGCTCGCTGGCAGTATGTAATGCTAGTCCGTCTAAAGTTTTGTTTCGCGAGCTTTCACCTTATTCGTCTGTTATATGTAATAACTACTGAAGCGGTTACTTAGTGCAACTATCAACTGAGCCACAGCGACTAGCAATTACATTCTAAGATGTTCTGTAAATTGCATCGTGCAAGAATCTGTAAACTGACAATGATGGAGATGAATTCCGAGACTGAAGTTCAAATTCTTGTCGACGCCAGCGACAATGCCGTTCGAACAAAAGAAAGGTGGAATCGGGTGCAAATGCTTTAGCACCTGAAATTGCTAATGTCAGTGGTGTTTTTGAGGAGACAGTCATGCAACCGCCAAATACTGAGGAAGTTCGATGATTTATTTGAAAAATTTGCTGAAATGTTGACTTCTCAGGGTGCCGAATTAAAGAAGTATTAGCTTCACAATATTCCAACTAACGGAAAGAAAAAGAAAATATTTCTCGCAGTGGGGATGACAACCTTGTAAAATAAATAATACATTAAAAGAACAGTCGTGACAGAACAATCCTTTAGGACGGACATGACGGTCGATGAAGTAGTCAAAATATTGAGTATTACCGAGATATATCGTGACATACCGTATATTGTAAACCAACTAACCAGTTGAGGGTGTTAAAACTACATTCGAAGCTGATGTGTCAAAATTCACGAACGATCTGGAATTTGATCAGAATAAGAAAGTAAACCAAAACTTCGCTGTTATAGAGAACGATTTACCAAATAATTTAATGAGTGACTTTCTGAGAGAGACACTGATCCATTAGAAGAAGGTGAACAGGAAATTTGTGCAGCGGTGCAGTCCGTTGGTACGGAAATCTTTCCTATACTGAAGACCTCAGGAGAAGCTATACAATCTGAGGTTTGTCTCATAAAACGGATATTAACTTGTGATTTTCATCAAAAATTAATACAAAGGTCTCCGACCTAAAGCAGAAGATGATAAATGTTGACCCCATGAGACAATGCCTTAACCGAGATCCGCGGACGAAAACCATTCTTTCACTACTCACTATAACCACACCTTCACGCGCCATCAGGTCCAAAGCAACCCTTGTGCGGAACATTTATGCTATACGATGTGGGCAATATCCACGTTAAGAGTCGTGCACCGGCAGTTTAAATTTTCAACGCCTCAAAAAAGTACCCACATCCCTTCAGTTTCATCTGATGTTTCTGGAATCCTCTCTAAAACATGGAGTGAAAGACAAAATATAGAGATTGCAGTATGATCCATGCAAGAGGAATCCTCGCTGTGGACTGTGACAACCTCCTTAACATGTTCAACTTGCGGTAAATTTGAACAGATGTTTCTCGTGAAGTGCTAGTTAGGGAAGTGTGAAGACGTATTTAAGAAGCACATGCTACAGTGACAACCCCATAGCACACAAAGATGTGATTGCAAGACTGATGGGCACGCTGCCTATCAGTAATCGTCAAAAATTATGTCATACACCAGACAACACTGTGGAGAATATACTCTCCCTCGTTGAATCACCTGACTTGATTCAGGAGCATGCCAAACATTCTATTGACAAATCTGGTGCTACGATTCAGTATTTCCTAAATTGTAACAGTCGCCGCAATCACGTCACTTGGCGGCAACTGCGTCCCACCTCCACGTGGACACGGAAACGTAAATAGCAAATCTACCGGTCGAAATCGTTCGGTTTTTGATACTGATCAACCACAATCACAATCGATAGCACTCGGAGTATAAAAAAAAGTAGGAATGGATCACCTCAGGGATATTCGACATGTCTGACAATGGACGTCAGTGGCAGCCTAACTTTCACTATCGATCACCACCCATACAGGATGGGAATCAAAACCGAGATCGGCCTGTCTATTATTCTAACCACCTCTAGGTTGGTAACCACAACACTCCGG
Organism: Schistocerca gregaria; assembly: GCF_023897955.1. Lineage (NCBI taxonomy): Eukaryota > Metazoa > Arthropoda > Insecta > Orthoptera > Acrididae > Schistocerca > Schistocerca gregaria. The sequence goes on from NC_064926.1 coordinate 135,027,210, forward strand.
ATACATTCAGGTAGTTGACGTGAGTGATGACCGACCTCCAAATCCTAGCCAGTGAAATAACCAACGACGGGCTTATCACGCTCCTGGATAGCGTGCACTATAACGATGAAATTCACATACATGATAATCGATATCAAATACAGAAGCTCAAAAAGAACAGATTCAGGTAGCGGTTCAAGCTATCTTGGATGGAGCTCCAAAAATGGTAATAATTTTAACCGGTGCAAACATGAAAGTCTTAGCGAGTCATTTTTGAAAAAGATTTGTGGGACGGAGAAGGTTTCGAGGTTGCAGGTACAACTGGTGTCGGGGACTGTTGGTGCCCGCACACAGCGTCTGGGGAAGAATGCGCAGACGGAGACACGGAGTGAAGATTTGAGAACGGAGCCTCTGGATGCTCATTCTTCATCGTGGAAAGTATGACTGCCGTGCTTACTGTGAATGGAGTTTCTCTGACACGGGAAGGGAGGAGGAGTGGGTAGGCAAGAGTCGACATCCAAAGCGGAAAATAAAGTGAAAACAGGTAATGTGTCAGCATGTGTGATTCACATACATTTCTCTCTCATAAATCTACACTAGAAGTTTACATTGAAGAGCTTTACTGTTGTACCATGCAATATGGATCGAGATGAGGATACTGACTAAGTTCTACGTACCATGTTGTTAATAATGTGTTGGAATAAATGTTAGAGTTTAGCGTTCCTGAATCTGGTAGAGGTGGTACACATGGTAATCAGGAAAATAGGAGGCGAGGAACTGTTAGAATTGAAGCTATGAGGAGCAGTCGTGACTCGTGCTTTGGTAGCTCAGTCGGTAGAGCACTTGCCCGCGAAAAGCGGAAGTCCCGAGTTCCAGTCTCAACCCAGCACACAATTTTAATCTGTCAGGAAGTTTCACAGTAACTTGTGTCTTGGTATCTAACACTGGCGACTGTTTCTGAAGTTGAAATGCGCGGTGTTCTGGCGTCTGACACTGATGACTGTTTTTCGTTTTGAAATGTCATAGATAAGCAGGGAACAGGCTATTCACCTTGTAAGACTTCGCTGTTTCGTAAGATATATTTGCTGTCGCTGACGATTATTTTATGGGAATGAGCCGAACATATCAAAAAGTACAGACTTCATACATCTCTGGAAATCTATAGTTATGTCAGGCAGTTAGAGCTGTACTGGGTCTCAAACGTAGTGATTCGACCCTCTTAAAGTTGCACCATAGTATGTCGAAATTACTATCTGGATGTGCGTTTAAGAACTGTAGGATGGTGTTATATTACTATCATGTTCGCATTGTGTGTGTTCTGCACTCCCACCTTATGCACATATATCCGATGCTCGGCAAACACGAAAAAAATTGTCTATGGTTCAAAAAAGTGCACTGCTCCTCAGAAACGTGTAGCTAACCTTCAGCTTCCTTGTAGCTGTTTCAGGTCTACCGCAGAGAAGTGAATACCTTAACGTAATAATTCAATGGATGCTATTAGCAAATATCGCAACTGCAACTGTTCTGCTAGTCTGAAGACGCAGTAGTAATGTAAAATGGGCAATATCGCAAGTCAGCTGCGAAATTTTGGAAGTCGTCCTATGGTCTTTCTAGAAACAGCCTTTCAACAACAACATGTTTTTCCTTCTATTTCGACCTACCAGGAGCTTGTCCAATCCATGTACCTCAAGTCATGACACTGTATCGTGTGCAAAATGGAGTGCATCTACACGGATAAATTCAGTCTTGGCGGTTCAATATTTGTTTGAGTTTCGTAAGACTACATCTGGAGAGAGGTTAACACTTATTCAGGTGAAAAATTCATTGATTTCGATACATTATTGGTTGATTCTACCATAAAATTGAGAATTCAGTGCCTTCGTGTATGTATGCCATACGTTGCCATTTAGAAGTACTACGAAGAAACAAAACTGGCGTTCTACGGATCTGAGCGTGGAATGTCAGATCCCTTAATCTGGCAGGTAGGTTAGAAAATTTAAAAATGGAAATGGATAGGTCGAAGTTTGGTATAGTGGGAATTAGTGAAGTTCGGTGGCAGGAGGAACAAGACTTTTGGTCAGGTGAATACAGGGTTATAAATACAAAATGAAATAGGGGTAATGCAGGAGTAGGTTTAATAATGAATAAAAAAAATTGGAGTGCGGGTAAGCTAGTACCAACAGCATAGTGAACGCATTATTGTGACCAAGATAGACACGAAGCCCATGCCTACTACAGTAGTACAAGTTTATATGCCAACTAATTCTGCAGATGATGAAGAAATTGATGAAATGTATAATTAGATAAAAGAAATTATTCACGTAGTAAAGGGAGACGAAAATTTCACACTCATAGGTGACTGGAATTCGAGAGTAGGAAACGGGAGGGAAAGAAACATAGTGGGTGAATATTGATTGGGGATGAGAAATGAAAGAGGAAGCCGTCTGGTAGAATTTTGCACAGAGCATACCATAATTATAGCTAACACTTGGTTCAAGAATCGTAAAAGAAGGTTATATACATGGAAGAATCCTGGATATACTAGAAGGTATCAGACAGATTATATAATGGTAAGACAGAGATTTAGGAACCAGGTTTTAAATTGTAAGACATTTCCAGGGGCAGATGTGGACTCTGACCACAATCTATTGGTTATGAACTGTAGATTAAAACTGAAGAAACTGCAAAAAGGTGGGAATTCAATGACATGGGACCTGGATAAACTGACTAAACTAGAGTTTGTACAGAGTTTCAGGAGGAGCATAAGGGAACAATTGACAGGAAGGGGGGAAAGAAATACAGTAGAAGAAGAATGGGTAGCTCTGAGGGATGAAGTAGTGAAGGCAGCAGAGGATCAAGTAGGTAAAAAGACAAGGGCTAGTAGAAATACTTGCGTAACAGAAGAAATATTGAATTTAATTGATGAAAGAAGCAAATATAAAAACGTAGTAACTGAAGCAGGCAAAAGGGAATACAAACGTCTCAAAAATAAGGTCGGCAGGAAGTGCAAAATGGCTAAGCAGGGATGGCTAGAGGAGAAATGTAAGGATGTAGAGGCTTATCTCACAAGGAGTAAGATAGATACTGCCTACAGGAAAATTAAAGAGACCTTTGGAGAAAAGAGCCACTTGTATGAATATCAAGAGCTCAGATGGAAACCCAGGTCTAAGCAAAGAAGGGAAAGCAGAAACGTGGAAGGAATATATAGAGGGTCTATACAAGGGCTATGTACTTGAGGACAATATTATGGAAATGGAAGAGGATGTAGAAGAAGATGAAATGGGAGATACGATACTGCGTGAAGAATTTGACAGAGCACTGAAAGGCCTGAGTCGAAAAAAGTTCCATTGGAACTACTGACGGCCTTGGGAGAGCCAGTCCTGACGAAATTCTACCATCTTGTGAGCAAGATGTATGAGACAGGCGAAATACCCTCAGACTTCAAGAAGAATATAATAATTCCAATCCCAAAGAAAGCAGGTGTTGACAGATGTGATAATTACCAAACTATCAGCTTAATAAGCCACGGCTGCAAAATACTAACGCGTAGTCTTTACTGACGAATGGAACAACTAGTAGAAGCGAAACCTCGCCGAAGATAAGTTTGGATTCCGCAGAAATGTTGGAACACGTGAGGCAATACTGACCCTACGACTTATCTTAGAAAACAGATTAAGGAAAGGCAAACCTACATTTCTAGCATTTGTAGACTTAGAGAAAGCTTATGACAATGTTGACTGGAATACTCTCTTTCAAATTCTGAAGGCGGCAGGGGTAAAATACAGGGAGGAAACAGATGGTAGTTGTAAGAGTCGAGGGGCATGAAAGGGAAGCAGCGGTTGGGAAGGGAGTGAGACAGGGTTGTAGCCTGTCCCCGGTGTTATTCAATCTGTATATTGAGCAAGCAGTGAAGGAAACAAAAGAAAAATTCGGAGTAGGTATTAAAATCCATGTAGATGAAATAAAAAGATTGAGGTCCGCCGATGATATTGTAATTCCTTCAGAGACAGCAAAGGATTTGGAAGAGGAGTTGAACGGAATGGACAGTGTCTTGAAAGGAGGATATAAGATGAACATCAACAAAAGCAAAACGAGGGTAATGGAATGTAGTCAAATTAAGTCGGGTTATGCTGAGGGAATTAGATTAGGAAATGAGACTTAAGGTAGTGAAGGGGTTTGCTATTTGGGGTGCAAAATAACTGATGATGTTCAAAGCAGAGAGGATATAAAATGTAGGCCGGCAATGGCAAGGAAAGCGTTTCTGAAGAAGAGAAATTTGTTAACATCGGGTATAGATTTAAGTGTCAGGAAGTCGTTTCTGAAAGTATTTGTATGGAGTGTAGCCATGTATGGAAGTGAAACACGGGCGATAAATAGTTTGGACAAGAAGAAAATAGAAGCTTTCGAAATGTGATGCTACAGAAGAATGCTGAAGATTAGATGGGGAGATCACATAACTAATGAGGAGGTACTGAATGGAATTGGGGAGGAGTTTGTGGCGTAACTTGACAAGAAGAAGGGACCGGTTGGTAGGACATGTTCTGGGCATCATTGGAGGGCAGCGTGGAGGGTAAAAATCGTAGAGGGAGACCAAGAGATGGATACACTAAGCAGATTTAGAAGGATGTAGGTTGCAGTAAGTACTGGGAGATGAGGAAGGTTGCACAGGATAGAGTGGCATGGAGAGGTGCACCAAACCAGTCTCCGTGGACTGAAGACAACAACAACAATAACAACAACAACACAGAGAGAACTGATAAATATGCACCGTAAAACACAAAGTGAGGTGGAGACGTTGGTGCTGCTGGCCTAGTACCTAGATGTTCGCGTGTTTGAGGGTACTGCTATTTTTTTTTTATTTTTTTTATTTTTTTATTTTTTTATTTATTTATTTATTTTTTTTTTTTTTTTTGCAGGCACTTGTACCAGTGTCCGAAACCAGGAAGGCGATTGGGCGTCGCTAGAGTTTTCAGTTTCGTTGCAGAATGTGTGTGTGACTCATAGGTTATTTTCAATAAAGATGAATATTGGGTCCCTGTCTTTTGGGTTAAATTGTGAGTGTGGTTCCTGCATTATCGATGTTTCCCCTCATTTTAACTTGAGTCATATAGGCTGTGGCTCCTGTGCTGTCACAACAGAATACTAGCATTAGGAATCTGAACTTCTGTACTCCATTTCATATTACTTTGTCCAACTGGTAGTATGAATGCGGTTTCTTTCTGAAAGGATGTGCCACTACTGCGCAGTGTCTCGATTCTAAGGCAACTTGACTTTGAGCAGGGTACTGCTGAACAATTGGTGGCAGGTTTCACGACCGCTTTGCTCATCATGAACTTGGCGACAACAGGAATATCGAGCTCCCACTGGCAAGGTATGTGTTTAAGTAAAGACGGAAATGGGGTGATTCAAATATGGAGTTAGGAAAAGCAGTGATCACCCTTTTTTGTGTGAATAGTAGCTTATAGTAAGATTGAGCCAGTATCTTAAGTGTGGGCCAACATGCCAGAATTATACGCTGTTACAAAGAGAGCCCAAGAGAAGTCAGTTGAATTGTGACATGAAAGGGTAAAGCCCAGTATCCCAACTCTGAGCACCAGTATTTCACGTCTGGGCCCAAATGCCTGAATTCTACTCTGCTGTAAATAGCCAACAAGTCTGAGCTGTGCTGTAATGAGTAGAACTGCGACAGTATGTCCCTGTTGTCACTTTCGATCACCATCTTGTATTCTGTGTCAACAGTGTTGGATACTGACCTCATCATTAGTCTGGTGCTCGTATTGCATGGGGCCAAGGCTGCCATTCCATGCCATATTTAACCCAAAAGACAGGGACCCAAAATTCTTGTTTATTGAAAATAACCTATGCGTCCTCCACGTCATGGTAATGTACATGTGCGTCAGTGAAAAAGACCAATAGAAAGGTGTTAGCATGTGGACGTAATGTGCTGTTCCAGTCTCTTCTGTACCTAAGCTCCATCACCGTTCCCTTTGGATCCCTATGTAATTCGGTGCTCTCGACAGACACGATCGAACAGCGGAGGAGTCGTACTCAAGCGTCAACTTCAGGTTACAATGTCTCCGGACGTAATTAACATTTTACAATGCAACAAACGGCACTAATTACATATTTGTTTATTTGTTCAGATGTGCTAACAAAACAAACGGGGTTCCATTTTAATAAAACGTAGGTTTGTGTTAAAAAACATACTTCCGTGCATTTTTTATGGTTTGTATTAACCAATTACACTAGCCCCTCTCCTCACGTTCGGTCTGTGGAATCGATTCGTCAGTATTTGATGTGGTTTGTGAAATACACCCAGAGGCAATGATAGGTGACTCACCCTGTATATGAACATTAAAACATACGTTAGCGGAAATTTGTAATCATTAATTTAATGTTGTAAACAAATCGTATATCTAAATGTTTTACATTATACCTACTGACGAGACAATAAGGGCGATCAAAAACTACACAACACCAAGTGAGGAAAAATAGTTATCCTGGGAGAAGTTAAAATCTTTATATATTTTGTTATTTGCTTATCTGTGTCAAAACTTTATGTTGATAATAGCCCACAGTTCGCTGCCTGTGTTTAAAAAGAGATTAAATAATTACTGTATGATATATAGCAATTTTCTGTACTTCACAAGTCAAATTAGCTACAGCAGGCAGAGTGTTTTTTTGTATACGTAGTATGACGCAACTACGGCGGTTGCAATATAGAGAGTTCGGTAATTGATCATCATACTCATTATTTTTATACTAAACTTAGTTTACTTTCGAATTTTTCGTCAATCCATGTTATGGTACAGACTGACAACCAGAACTGAAAGGAACATATGCCGGTACGCCAGGGGTGGTGCAGAACTTATCAGATTGTAGAAATAAAATGAGCGCAAATCGGAGCCGAATCAACAGCATGGAGAGATACTGTAGAAGAATAAAAAGAAAATGTTTAACAAGAGATAGCAGAACTAAAAGATAACGTGCAAGACTGTCAATCCGTATCAAACGGTTCGTAAAGCAACAATTTCATTTCAGAATCGAAACTGAATGGGCTGCAGGAAATGCAAGCTAAGCTGTAGAATACATTATTGCACAATACGCAGTGCAATGAAAAGGCTGTACCATTTAACACCGCCATGTCACTAGAGAATAATTTAATACCAAGTCAGCAGTTCCACACTTTTTCCCAAACGAAAAGTCTATTCATCCAATCGTATTTATTCGCTCGTTCCGTGGGACTATGCCAAAATCCTGGTCATATGTCCAGAAGTGTAGCTTTATTCTGGGGATTTCGCTCTGTGGTCCACGGAGGCTGCAAGATGTACAATGAGTTTTAGAAAGCTTTTCTGGCGAAATACAGATCCGACGGAGTACAGAACGACTTCGCAAAGAAGTATTCAGCTCGGACCATTTCAGATCTAACAAGGCAGCTTGTGCAAAAATATTTTGAGAAATACAATAACAAAACAAGATACATTAAAGTGAAACAGCAGATGCATATACGGGAAAAGATAATTACTGTGGAAGAAAATTTCTATTGATGTTAGACTCGACCCACTTCATTCAAGAAGACGTGAAGGTCATGTTCTCTAACGGACGGTTTAATATAAATGATAAAAACATACATGCTTCAGCACAGAATATTTACGTACGTCATCATAATGGGGAAAAATAAATACAAACAGTATTACAATAACGGTTTTGATAAGAAAAAAAGCAAAAAAGACACGATAATTAGTAATATCCGGGATATGCAAACAATAACAATGACAATCAGTGGCAACAAATGCCAAAGAGTGGATAAATTAACGAGAACTTGCGCTGTTCAGTTCATATACGAGAAATGGTTAGCGACTACATCATCCATCATCACAGAATTCGATAAACTAATCTCGAACCTGTTGAGACCCGAAACAACAATTGAGGGATGGGGTACACGCGAAAATCAATCAGTCTAGCTTATACGATTCGAGGACGGACGTGACATGACGGACAAAATATATTCTGATTGTGTAGAGCGTGATAGTTGGCATGTTGCCACGGCCCCGTCACCTGTTAATACGTATGTAGGCAACAGCTTAACACTGAGGTGGAACCGGATACCGGTGTTGCTGTTAACGTTATCTCCACGAACATATGCAAAATAGTGTGCAAATATATGAACGTAGCAGTATTTCCAGTAACATCTGCAAGTTTGTGGGAGTGACAGGCACTAGACCACGGAATATCAAATGGCAGGTCTGCACACCACTTACCCTAAGAAATGCAGCAATGTTATGCTCGTTCTTGGTGACATATTTATCGGTAACAGATTGTATATTAGGAATGTAGTTTCTCTGGGAGAAGAAAGCTATCATTGATTTTTCACTTGGATGTCGACGGCCTCAATGTAGCGGTAGAGCTGCAAAAGACGTGGAAATAATGTCAGGATTTAAAGATTCATATAATAAGCAGTAGATTTAGCTGTACATGTAGGCATCAACTTGCATCGGTTCGTGTGATAGATAGTACGTAAAACAAACGAGGCTACATGCTTAGGCAGCAAACAGTCTAGAGATCTGACTTGTGTGCTGTTCAAATACGTAAAGTTATTTGACGAAAGATCTGCTATAATCCGAGATCACGAGTGTCACGTGAATGTTACGGCGCCGAACATTTTTCCGCTCCATGATCTGTTGATGCTATTCAGTTTTGGAACACAACCTACGACCAGCTTGGAGACAGAAGTGATGGCACTTTCTGTAGAACCTGACCATCATTTTGCGGGACAATGCTCAAGCACTTACAGTGCATGCTGTTACTGATTCGTTTGACTGATGGGCTATATCACTATATCACCTAATGCAGTCTCCTGACTTAAGCTCTCGTAAGATCAACTCGATTTCTAAACTGAAGGAAACACTTCACGGCATTAGCTTCAGAACTACTACAAATTCGTAGGGCAATAGACCGCGCCGCTTGGACTGTCAACACAACTGTCACTGCTAAGAGTATCCTACGACTTCCACATCGCTGGCAGTGGGTTGCACACAATGTTGGTGACTACTTTGAAGGCCAGTATCGCTTTGAAACACGTATCAATTTTGTACGAGCTGTGAATAAACAGTTGCCACTATTAAAATTCCAACCCTCGTACACAATGTAGACAAGAGTCAGCAACATAACATCTCAGAAGGATATAAAATAATGTTTTGTGACTGTGGGAAGTTGACTGGGACTAGCTTCGAGATTTGAAGAAGTCATTAGTGAATCCCACCCGTCAGTACTTAGCGTCCATTACGAGAATCCTAAAATTCTGTTTATGGCAGAGCTAAGAAAGTCACTACTCTCCACAAACCAGGAAAAGACAGATTACTGAATACTGTAGAAGAAATGGAGACATGCACACAAATGATGAAACACCTTAACAGCGACCACAACGAACAAAGTTATAAAGTAAGGTGTGTATTCAGAGCCTGAAGAGAGTTTTAATCGAATGGGCTCGTGTAAGAGTTTCTCCGTTTTTCTATACACAAAATCGGCTGCATTTGACAAGATACGTTGTTTCACTAGTAGATCCAGGTCCGAGTTGACAACCTCGTCAGATATAGTGGACACGATTTTGTTTATGTCCATCTCAGAATTAATTCGTGATGGTTAACATCTGCTTTATTTAATTTGCACAGTAATGTGCTTTAAGTATTCTGTGATTACATATTAATAGTCAAGTCTGCTGTTCAAAACACATAGTGGCAGCATGTCACAGAGTAGGGGTTCCCAATCTATTACTCTGACGGATCACTGAAAAAATATTGTACTTTACTTAAACATCTGATTTACTTTGAAGGTTAACAGAACTTTTTTTAAGAGTAAAAAACTTGTCTAATTCTGTTATTACTTAAATTTTTATTCATTATTAACAACACAGGAATCATAGCAAAATTTCAGAATTAATTAGTAACATAAAATATCGAAAAGAGACTCGGTATGTTCTTAATAGTTTTTCTCGGAGCACTGATCCACATCCCGCTTCTCACCAGTGTTGCACCGAACGTAGTTTGTGAAATCCTGCCCCATATGTTTATAATGTACATCTTTATATCGTGTGAGAGTTAACAACATACTTGTAATAGAGACTCTTGCTCTGATCACCAGTTCCCTGTTTACAATTTGTGTCTGTAACATGGACGCGAGACAGCCTGTGTGAAGGTAGCGTGTGCACTTTACACTCGGTTGCATCTCAAATATTCTTTAGCACTATAGCAAAAAATTTGCACATAGCCAGTGCACCTTTTTCGCTAGATTACTACTACGACTGAGTAAGAAATTGAAAAGCAGAACACTAGTTAACTGCAAACGGTAACCTAAAGGAAGGCTAGTGCTTACGGCTGTAGTTAATAGCAACTAGAGACATTTGCGTCGGTGATTCTTTCGCATTTCAGTATCTGCTGTATCTGAGATTCTTTCTGATGTCTGCAGCTTCATATGTTAAGCACTTTAAGGAGTTCTTAAAGTATGTCAAGGAAAGTTAATGTAAGTAAGACATAATTGATGAAATGTGAATAATACATACGGCTTGTTCCATTAACTATTTGAAAAAGCCTGCTGTATAGCTGGAGGGCAAGTAGCGTGTTCCGGAGTAAGCCATTCAATTTTTTTTCATAGAAAATCGCTAACATGTGAAATACAACCAAGAAAGATTATGGTGTCTTTCGTAAATTATTAATTATAGTCAGCGTAATAGATACATATTTATACTCATTTGCTTTCGAAGAAATTTGTTGTTCTTTACCTTTCTGAAAAAAGGAGAAAGGTTGTTGGAGTTTGTTTTAATCAGAGAAATACATTTTCATTCAGACCTATTTGATTTCATGGAAATTTATTGTACTATTTCTTTTTGATAAAATGAAATAGAAGGCTCGTGCTTACTCACTCCTTTCTCGCTTTATAAAGGCATCTAATGACTTTATCGACTTCTCATGTGCTCAGATAGACTTTGCGTGCTTCATAAGATTTTTTATGTGTCATATTTATTTTTCTTTGGTATTTGCGCTGTCGATCTCTTCGACACCAGACGCATCTAGACACCTACATTCTTCCAGCACGAACGCCAAGTTCTCTACAGACCGCTCCATCGCTTACGTAACGCATGTCAGCGACAGACGCAGAGCAGGTAGCGAACGAAAGCTGTGTGTACTGCTTGTAGCGAAGTCACGGATATCTCGAACTACTTTTGACAGTTCTCTAAGAGGTCAACAACCAGCGAATGCGAACCGTACAGGACTGAATGCTGTCTGATCGCTCTCCTATACCGTTTTCACCTGAGAGAAATCTCGTTCGCTCAAGCTCGTTCGCATGTGTTCCGTCCGGAGTAAACTAGGTTTAACGACGATCCAATGCCCGTGGCCTGGCTGACTCACTTACCGCCATCAATGAGATGCAGCCAAGCGCCGCGATGGCACGTGTCAGATCGTGTGTCTCCACGGTTGCGGCCCACATGTGACTGGCAGTGATTTCTTGGTGGAAAATGTTGCCCCCACCACCACACAGTTTGCCGTGGGAGGCCTCATAGCATTCGACCAATGGCGTGCCCGCACCACCACTTAGTTTGTGCCAGCCCCTCCCCAACACTGTCCTTACTTTGTTCTGTGTTTGCTTTCCCTCGAACTAGTTGGCGACTCCAGCAGCCACGATAATTAACATGTCTTTTAACGTAAGTGAAGCATTAAGTCAGTTTCCCCAGTAAGTAGCTAGGTTTGTCTACGACATTAACTAATTGGTCGGGGAGCACAGCTCTTGCGTGTTTTAACTCAATACACTACCTACCGGGACAATTACTACGTAAACAACAGTTACGAACTTGCGGAATAAAGTAGACATATTTGTATTCATCCTAACACAATGTCTGCTTTCCTTTATATAGGGAACATGTACACCAATATTCCTATAAATGAACTAATGAGAGGAATTAAAAATAATTTGAAAACACACAGGACACTTTCCCATGGAGTAATCTTTGAAAATCATCAAGTTTCTGAAAATCGTACTGAAGTGCAACTACTTCGCGTTTCAGGACATTATCTACCTTTAAAAAAGATGGTTTAGCTTTGGGATGTCCGTTGGCAGGTACACTGGCATATATTTTAATACATCAGTTGGAAAATAAAATCTTCTGACCTGTAAAGTCATCCTGAAATCTACTACGAACGATATTTGGCGACATTCTTGTCCTATTCCGTGGTTCGCTACAAGAAACTGACCAATTCCCCAAATACGTTTTGTCTTAACTCGACAATATTACTTTTAAGGTCGAGCGTCTGTAGAAAATCGGTATTAAGTTCTTAGATCTTTTTATCTCCACAAATGGACACAAACGTATGTTTGGCATTTAACATAACCCCTTATCTTCCAGCCACATCGTTCCATCCTGCTCAGCACAAAAAGGTTATTTTTCACTGGGCGGTGAGCTGACTCCTTAGTTGCCACCACTAGCTAAGGAAACAGAGAACGGACTTGAGTGGCGGCGAAATAAAACACGGATTAACAGATATCACAGCACTGTCGTTGATAAAAGCTACAATTTGACTTCATGTAAAGAGAATCAATTGACACAGAACGAGGTGTTACATTTAACAACAGAAAAAGTTTCGTTTCCCTTCAATGTCTAGGTCTCACACAGACTAAGTAACCTTTTTAAAAATATAATGTCCGAATCACCTGTATATCACAATCCCCCTTTATGCCTCTTAACTGTCGACATTAACACAACACGCGACGTATACCAAAAACAATTGCATGTACAAAATTGATTTCTCTGACCGTAAAGCGAACTACATCCGTCAATCCGGCAGAAATATCAAAACGCGGTGTAAGGAACATGCGGGATTAAAAAGAAAAGAAAATAGAAAGCAAATCCACATTCACTACTTATCTTATACAAAATAGTCACATCAACACTGTAATACCTCATACAATGACGAAGGATACTCAATGGCCACATATGGAGAAAAATTTACACGCGCCTGGAAAAAAGCCTAAAAAAAACGATAAGCGAGCAACGAACTTTAAGGAACTCCAATTTCTTGGATATCTGCCGCCCTGTTATCGATAACTTTCTTTGAAGATTTTCTGCATGTTCGCAGCTGTAGCTAGTTGTTCGTAAACATACTATTGTATGCAACCGATGATGCGTCCAAGCTATGCAAGACCCCCAAGCCATTCCCGGTGGCTCTAATTTTACTCATTAAGAGATCGTGCTTTTACATACGACTTATAAAATTCGTGGGTTGCAACTATTTTACACTGTTATAAATCCCAAATAATTACTTTCAGCTTGTGTTTCTAAAAACATGTAATTGTAATTCTGACTTTCAGCTTCTGTTTCTAAAAACATGCAACTGTAATTCTGAAATTAGATTAGAATATAACACTTGTAAGCTAAGGCATGTTAACACTTTCTCGAATTGTACGTTTTCGTAATTACGACACGTCCATTGTCTTTTTACGTCATTGAGTGCAAAACTTTTGAATCTGCTTGACTTTCCTGCTTTATCGTTTACTTTTAGCATTTTATCTACAGAATATTCCATGTAGTTTTGGAACACATCAGACATCTTTTTTAAGCTAAATCATGTTAACAGTTTAAAAGTATCGGATTATGTTGTATTCATAATTACGGCACGCGAGGTTTCTTTATTAAATCATTCGGCGAGGAAGTTTTATAAATACACTTCATTTCTACTGTTTTTATTATTTGATGTTGCCTCTATAGCATAACGTTATTTGGAGATTATTTTTGAACTTGCACTGTACATAAACGTGCATTGTCTGTCTTATTCTATTGTAAATACAATGCTACAACCTCCAGACCACATAGGTTGTAATTTGTCAGAACGGCCGAGAAGTATCTGGTGTGTTAGCACGTCGACAGCCTGTGCCTCCTTGTATCTTATCCAGAAACACAGTACGCAAAAAGCCCGCTAGAAACACGCAACTGGTGGCCGATGCGCTTACCACTAATATTTTGTGCTCCCGTTCTTCCCGAAAATGGTGTATATGCCGCTAAATGTAACCGTAGGCTTCCGCGGCCGTTGTCAAAGTCAATAAAATTCTTCTGGGTTAGAGACCGCATTGTCATTTATAAAATTCCAACGTTTCGGTGTCTGTTGCAAGACGCCTTCCTCAGGGTGTGTTGTTAACTGCTGAATGAGCGCAAGTGTGGGTACATACATACTATGGAAGAGTGTTGTGATTGGATGTGAGGATGAGGAGGAAGGGTACTAGGAGTTCATTTTATTGGCGTTTGCATTGCGTCTTGTTATTGGCGGCAATAGGCGTTTTCCATTGGAGTTTCCTTTACTGCCTGCCATTGGTGGAAATCGGCGAATAGGAGACTTAGCGGCGGCTGCAGCGTAGCGTTGTTTACTAACTGCCTAGTATCGACTAGGCCGCGTCAGCGCTCTGTGTACCATCCTCCGCTGTGGCCTACCGCACGCCTGTTGCTTTGCGCGAGCTGTCCTTCCGCAAAGCTGTCACAGCAGGCAGCCAAGACGCTGGAAGTCTGTACCCGTCTTCTCTGTTCATATTATCGGGTCGCTTGGCTATTTCTATAGCCTCTCTAATCTTCCTCCTCAAACTAAACGGCTGTTTCGCCAGTACTCGGGCCTCTCGAAATTCGATGTTCATCCTGCACTGCTCATGATGTTCTGACACCGCTGATTTGCTATATTGTTTGAGGTAGATATATCTCTCATGTTCAATTAGCCTCGTGCTTATTGGACGCCCAGTCTCACCTACATACACCAGTCGACATTCACACTCGATTTCATAAACTCCGGCGGCATGAAACTTGTCAATTGTATCTTTTGTCGAGCCCAGAATGTCTTTTATTTTGTTGTTGCTACGAAAAATCGGCTTAATACCTGCCCGACGGAGAATTTTGCCCAGACGTTCAGTAACCCCTTGTACATACGGTAGCACGGCGGTGTTCTGTGCTTCGTTCTGTATTTCCCTGTTGCCCTCCTCCTTCGGCGCCATGGTTTTGCGTATCAGCCTCATGTCGTAGCCATTAGCTCCAAAAATGGTCCTGAGGTTCTGCAGTTCAACTTGCTGGTTGTATTCATCGCTGATCCTGTAGGCTCTCTTAGTTAAAGTTCGCAGGGCCGAATTCTTTTGCATAGGATGGTGGTGGGAGGATGCATGCAGGTACCTGTCCGTGTTGGTGGGCTTCCTGTAAACTCTGTGTCCAAGCTTCCCGTCTGGCTTACGATAAACTTCTACGTCGAGAGAAGGCAATACCCCGGTCTTTTCAATCTCCATGGTAAAATGAATTTTACTGTGCTGCTGGTTAAGATGTTCGTGGAAGTTCTGAAGCTCTTCTTCTCCGTGTGGCCAGATACAAAGGTGTCATCCACGTATCGTAGCCAGCATTCCGGGCGTAATGGCGCGGACAGGAGTGCTGTTTCTTCGAATGCTTGCATAAAAATGTCTGCTGCAGCAGGCGAAAGAGGGGAACCCATAGCAACACCGTCCGTCTGCTCGTAAAAATCCCCTTTCCACCTAAAATAGGTGGTCGTCAAACAGTGGCGCACTAGCTCGCTGATGTCAGGTGCCATGCGTTCCTCTAAGATGTTCATGGTGTCCGTCACGGATACATTCGTGAACAAAGATTTCACGTCAAAACTGACCATCAAATCCGTATCAGAGACACGCTTCTCTTTCAAAAGTGCTATAAAATGGGTGGAGTCCCTGACGTATGCATCTGTATGTCTCACTAAACGTCTAAGCTTTGGAGCCAATTCTTTCGCTAATTTGTAGGTCGGCGAGTTGATACTACTCACTATCGGCCGTAAATGGAAGGCTTCTTTGTGGATCTAAGGTACCCCATATATTCTTGGTGCCTGTGGCACCTGTGGAATGAGTCTACGGGTCGTGTCAAAATTCATC
Organism: Schistocerca gregaria; assembly: GCF_023897955.1. NCBI lineage: Eukaryota > Metazoa > Arthropoda > Insecta > Orthoptera > Acrididae > Schistocerca > Schistocerca gregaria. Next base: position 135,043,119 of record NC_064926.1, read on the forward strand.
CTGGTTTGCTTCAGCAGCGCTTGCGTCGATTTCACTATCTTGACCGTCGGATCCCCCTTAAGTTTATGGTAAATGGGTTCCTTCAAAAGATCCTCCATCCGCTTATCGTCATCTACTGGGTCCAACACTACGGTGGCATTTCCCTTGTCCGCCTGTATTATCACAATCTGAGAGTTGTTCTTCAGCTCCTTGATGGCCTGACGTTCCTCTTTACCGATATTTTGCTTCGGAGGCTTTGCGTGAGCCAAGACTCGTACTGTTTCTTGTCGGATCTTCTCTGCTTCTGGTTGTGGTAGATGGCGTACCGAGGCCTCCACTGATTCGATAATGTCTTCTTGCGGTACTAGTTTTGGTGCGATTGCATAGTTCATCCCTTTCGCCAAAACTTTTGTGGCTGCATCGCTCAAGGTGTGGCTGGAGAGGTTCACCACTGTTCGTCGCGTGTCCAAAACTGGTCCTTCATCTCTTGTTTTCCGTTGCAATTTGTCAAACTTCGTCACCTGGCGACTGGTGGTACATTCACTTGATCTGGCAGCTTGCTGGAAGGTTAACCTGTCGACCTTGTGCCAGTCTTCCTCATCCAGTTTCCCACTCAGAAGGAGGTGCAGTTCACACAGTTTTATGTTGTTCACGTCGAGATTACCACGAATGTGACGGATCCTTTCCCGCAATAAAGCTTTGCTGGCCTGTGCACAGATATTGCTGGCCTTGTACGATTTTATGTGGAACGTCAGCCGTAAAAATGTTGGTACTACATTGGCATTCCTACATCTCTTCAGGAACGCAAGATCATTCAGCAGTTTACCTCTTTTCAGCCTCAGTGATTCGAGCTGCCTGATGTTTGCGTAAATCTCCTGCCCATACAAGCATTCGAAGAAACAGCACTCCTGTCCGCGCCATTACGCCCGGAATGCTGGCTACGATACGTGGATGACACCTTTGTATCTGGCCACACGGAGAAGAAGAGCTTCAGAACTTCCACGAACATCTTAACCAGCAGCACAGTAAAATTCATTTTACCATGGAGATTGAAAAGACCGGGGTATTGCCTTCTCTCGACGTAGAAGTTTATCGTAAGCCAGACGGGAAGCTTGGACACAGAGTTTACAGGAAGCCCACCAACACGGGCAGGTACCTGCATGCATCCTCCCACCACCATCCTATGCAAAAGAATTCGGCCCTGCGAACTTTAACTAAGAGAGCCTACAGGATCAGCGATGAATACAACCTGCAAGCTGAACTGCAGAACCTCAGGACCATTTTTGGAGCTAATGGCTACGACATGAGGCTGATACGCAAAACCATGGCGCCGAAGGAGGAGGGCAACAGGGAAATACAGAACGAAGCACAGAACACCGCCGTGCTACCGTATGTACAAGGGGTTACTGAACGTCTGGGCAAAATTCTCCGTCGGGCAGGTATTAAGCCGATTTTTCGTAGCAACAACAAAATAAAAGACATTCTGGGCTCGACAAAAGATACAATTGACAAGTTTCATGCCGCCGGAGTTTATGAAATCGAGTGTGAATGTCGACTGGTGTATGTAGGTGAGACTGGGCGTCCAATAAGCACGAGGCTAACTGAACATGAGAGATATATCCTCCTCAAACAATATAGCAAATCAGCGGTGTCAGAACATCATGAGCAGTGCAGGATGAACATCGAATTTCGAGAGGCCCGAGTACTGGCGAAACAGCCGTTTAGTTTGAGGAGGAAGATTAGAGAGGCTATAGAAATAGCCAAGCGACCCGATAATATGAACAGAGAAGACGGGTACAGACTTCCAGCGTCTTGGCTGCCTGCTGTGACAGCTTTGCGGAAGGACAGCTCGCGCAAAGCAACAGGCGTGCGGTAGGCCACAGCGGAGGATGGTACACAGAGCGCTGACGCGGCCTAGTCGATACTAGGCAGTTAGTAAACAACGCTACGCTGCAGCCGCCGCTAAGTCTCCTATTCGCCGATTTCCACCAATGGCAGGCAGTAAAGGAAACTCCAATGGAAAACGCCTATTGCCGCCAATAACAAGACGCAATGCAAACGCCAATAAAATGAACTCCTAGTACCCTTCCTCCTCATCCTCACATCCAATCACAACACTCTTCCATAGTATGTATGTACCCACACTTGCGCTCATTCAGCAGTTAACAACACACCCTGAGGAAGGCGTCTTGCAACAGACGCCGAAACGTTGGAATTTTATAAATGACAATGCGGTCTCTAACCCAGAAGAATTTTATTGGCATTGATATATGCTGCTACTTTTGTTCATCGAAATTTCCTCTTGCTGTGTCTGCAAAAGCGCTGGATTTAGTGTGTTCTTAAAAGACGTTAAATACCCTCCTTGTGACAAGTACAACGTACTCCGCGACAATCTCATGACAGTTGAGCGTGTGAGCGCAGCCTGAACGCGAAAATCCGTCCCGACTACCTCACAACTCGTGCCATTAACAAGCATTCCATGTTCCCGAAACTCGAGCTTTATCGACGCTACCGTTCTGTCTTCTTCGTAGCACGTCAACCACGCATTTTCCGGCGTGAAGTCGATGAGTACTTCCCATCGATAGGTCTGGTAGAAGCTCCTTCCCACAACTTGTCCCATTATTTCCCCAGCAACAAACTCGCTTCACATGCGCGCATATCAGTTCGTACTTGGTCAAAAATAGCACTGTCAACCCCTTCATCGTAAGTACAATCCACAATACAGCAATATCAGTAAAGACATTTCTGCAAAAAAGAAGAACAACAAATATAATTACACAAAAAAGAATACGTGCTACCTGCTATATTAAACAAAAAAATATTACAATTACACACATTACTTGCGTGACCTTAATCTATATGGCACGTCATACACCTTACGTTGCTCACTAATTCCATGTGCCCTCTTTCTAGCTTTTCTAACTTTCAGCTCCTGATTCGCTGCCGAAAACTGTGATAATCAATCCACAATTCCTTTAAACGGTTTTATGCGATTGACGTGTATAAAAGACGCTTTTGCGGGGAAGTATGTCTTCATAGGTGGGGTCATTTCCCCTATGTGACATAAATCCTGGTATTTTGTTAAAAATGTCTTCGTTTCCCCTTTGACATACAGAAACTAGTGACCAAAACTCATTACCCTACACGTTATTACGCAATTTGCCCATGCGTTTATTTGTTTGATACTGACGTTCCAGCGCCTTCGTGTTTGCTTTTTGCACATTCCTTCAAACATCCATAATTCTTCCGTCAAACTCTCTCATCGACTGAGCATCCTGTCCTAATTTAGGAATCAATGTTCTCTGTGTCAAAAGATATGAGTGATGCTATTTGTGGGATGTGTAAGTCCCTTATTTTTGTTATAAGATGATTTGTTTTTTCACTGTTCTGATGTTGTTTTTTTTGTTTCGTAATACTGCATTACGATTTTCTTCAGGTGTTTTTCCGCGTAGTATGATAGTGCATTCATAAAATTAATAACAGGCCTCAGTGAAATAAGGAGTTTGTGAGCCTTAGGCTGTCTTCTGAGCTTTGGTGCTTTTGGGTTATTCTGTGTGATGTGTTTGTGAGTATGTGTTTGATGTCTTTGAGGTTGTTTTGTATGTATGTCTGAAAACTTGCTGTTAGGTCAGATTTTAGTTTTGTGATGTTGTTAGAGGAGATGGAATCTTTAGATTTTTCTGTATGTGTTCTTTACAGCTCTTGTGACTATGATGTTGGTATTGTAGTTTTTCTTTAAATTTCTTAGTGGTGTTGTTGTTTTCTGTTTGCAGTTTCCCGTTTTCTTCTTTCTTTTATGTGTTGATTATATTGTTTATTTTTTCTCCACTATTTGTTCTGTTGGCCCAACACTTATAGCGTTATTTTCTTCTTTCTCTTCCTCTGTCAGGATCTTTCCGTTTCTACACTTATATCTACTACATACTGGCTATTTATTTTAGTACTGATGTTGTGTTTGGGTCCTTTCTCCAATACCTATATTTCTTTGTCTGTTAATTCTATATCTGGGAGGTTTATTAGTTTTGGATGAAATTTGTGGTGATGAGTGTGTTGTACTTTGCCTTGCTATTCTTTCTGGTTATTTTTGTTAGTAAGTGTTCTGATTTTTCGTTTGTGTTTCTTCTGTGTATATTGCAGCTACAGTAATTAATGACTAGATATGTATAAGTGAGTACTCTTTGATCTTGTTAGCCGCTGAAACATGAACAACCAGAGATGTGGAACATAACCAGAATGAATAATTAGTAAATCTTCCTCTTCCCACTGTCTCTCTCTCTCTCTCATACATACGCACGTGCACACAAACAAACACACACACACACACACACACACACACACACACACACACACACACACACTCGCACACACACAGGGAGAGGGAGAGAGATATCCATTAAGAAAAGGAAGCACCTTCCCACAAATAATTATACTTTAAAATTCTCATACATAGAGATAAAGATTTAATAATCACATTTTCAATGTCTAAATGTTAATTATTTGTTGAGAGTTGAAAGTAATTGAACTTGCTTGTTATGTATCACTTGAACCCTGAAAGGAGTGATAAGTTAAATGTAGAATGAAAAAGGGGGAGGTTTTGTTTTCATTTTAGAAAAAATCCCATACTCTCATTTATATGAATTTGTGCATTCTTGCTATGTCACAGCAGAATTTCTAAATAATTTGAGACGATCCGAACCTAACATTAGCGGTATTACAGGGCCAAAATTAATAGCTATGTAGAATATCTGTTTACCATCCTGGGCTTGAGAAGACAGTATGTTATCCACTTGCTCGCGATCACAAAACAGCTTTACCCACCAGCATTTTACACAAAATGACATCACGTTACACATGAACATGGCAATCAAATGAAACTGGAGAATGAAAATAAATGGAAAATTTAACATATTATAAAGCAGTATGGAACATCCATTGAAACTAGTAATTTCTAAAGCAGTAGGGAAATATTTCAGATAAGATAAATATTACTATAGCGCATCATTGCTTGAAGTATTGAGTTCTAGACTGCTTTTCTTACAGTTATGTTTGGAGATTCATTAGTACATTATTCTTGCTGTTATACAAAGCTAAGCCTGCAGCTCGTGGTCTTGTGGTAGCGCTCTCGCTTCCCGCGCACGGGGTCCTGGGTTCGATTCCTGGCGGGGTCAGGAATTTTTCCTGCCTGGAGATGACTGGGTGTCGTTGTGTCGCGTTCATCATCATCAATCATCCCCATTACGGTCGGAGGAAGTGAATGGCAAACCACCTCCACTAGGACCTTGCCTAGTACAGCGGTGCCGGTCTTCCGCATCGTCCCCTACGCTTCTCGGAGTATGGGACCTCATCATCATCATCATACATAGCTACAGAGTTTACAGCTAACAGTAGTGAACATAAAAACACGCACTTTAGTTAGTCTAAATTGGACTACTTTCAGACGTCTCGCACGTAGTGACGTGTTCCATTACTGAATTAAATGCTGTATTGCAGTCATCTTGCAACTGCAGTATTAATATTTTCCTCTACTTCATAATTTCAGTTAAAATAAAAAGCACTTCACTGCGATTTGATAGGTTCTAAATACGATGGTAAATATCGGAAACAGGAGAATAACGGATGAAACAAATCGCAGTAACACATTTTCAGACGAAGAAAACGGTGAAGCAACAAACAACTGTGGAAAATATTAATGCTGCGGCATGCAAAAGAGTACATCAGCTGAAAATAATACAGGTCAGTCAACTTTTCAACCGACTAAAAGTCATGTACAGATGGCAACTGGAACAGTTCAACCTTCAGTTGCCATGGCGTTTCCGTCATTGTAAAATTCTAGTGAATTCACTAAGCAGGCAATGACGCAAAAAACTCTAGACAGTATGAATAATGTGAACCACGAAGGTAGCTATTTTTGAAACCACTAATAAACTATGGGCTGAAATGACATCGATAACTGCTGAAAGAATATTAATATAACAACACAGATTTCTTATTTATCATCACCAGAGTCTAGTTTACAAGTATAGTATCATAACATCGCTACTGATGTTATAAACAGTCGACATAAAATAGGGATTTAGAGGAACGACAAGAGACCATGCCTGGCAATGGGCCAAACTTCGATAACGTATGCCAGCGTCTATCTAGAACCGTAGACGGACTTGCTGTAGAAAACACTAGGCTCAGAGAATCTCTACGCCTCTTACAGAGTTGAACATTTCATCACTGAGCAAGCTGTTAACCATAAACTGCAGTTTTATGAACAAGTGGACACTTCCAAAATAGGAATAAGCATATTGATTAATGCATTACTGAGGAATTACTGCGCGCGGTGCATCGGTCTGTGAGTGAGTAGTACGTGACGAAATTCCGAAAACTGACCGACCTAGAGGGCACAGCCGACTTCCTTCCCCATCCTTCCCTATTCCGTTGCTACCGATGACCTTGCTGTTTCGTCCTCTCCCGCGAATCAACCAACCAACCGAAACCTGTAATAGTAATGACTTCCAACACCTTAAAGAAGCTATTGATAGGGATCTGCCGACCTGGCTGCAGAGTGTCACTGCGTAGTTCCCTCGATTACTATAAGAGCGGAAACAAGTTCAAGAAGGTGTGACAAATTCTTCACTAACTGCGTGCAGCCTCGCAAGAAAATTACAATCCTGTGCAAAAGGCATGAAACTTTGCCAATGAAATCATATTCAGTGCGCAGTTCCCTACTAATGATGTACTGTTTAATTCAGGGCAGTAACAAATTCGTCATTCATTCTTCTAGACGAGAGATTACAAACGAATCGCCAGTTTCAGACACTGAGACATAAGGAAAGAGCTGTCCTTACTATAATTTTTGTCGTCATTTAAAGCGGCAGTACCATGAACATGGAATGAAATGGTTCAAATGGCTCTGAGCACTATGGGGTCATCAATCCCCTAGAACTTAGAATTACTTAAATGAAACTAACCTAAGGACATCACACACATCCATGCTCGAGGCAGGATTTGAACCTGCGACCGTAGCGGTCGCGCGGTTCCAGACTGTGGCGCCTAGAACCGCTCGGTAACTAAGGCCGGCGAACATGGAATGAGAATCATAAATCAGCTACATTGTACGATACATACAGGTGAAGCAGGTCTGGGGCCTATGGAAACGCCGGCTTATAGTCTCGACTATGAGCAGTTTGAAAGCACCTGCAGTAGTAAAATCTCATTTAGCTCTGTTCAAGAAAGGTTACGAAAACATACTTTTGATGCATAATTTTTCAACTCGCTCCAGGGTAGCTTTAAATGCTGCTTTAAAAAAAATGTTTGAACATGGCTCACTATAGGGATAAGCCAGCTTCAATGCGGGATGTACTAAGATTTCAAAAAGCAAAACTACCTTTCAGATTATGAGAACACTTGGTTCAAGTACCAGAAACGGATTTCTACTATTTATGTCAGCACTCGACTCGTTGGACTTGATTCCGGAGGACATACACGGAAAGCATAAAAACAATAGCCAGATGCCTCACGCGACGCAGTAGTGGCAGTATAGCTACAAAAATCAGCACCGTGAAAGCTCAATAAAACATACAGCACTGCGGTGTCAGTATACGCCGTCCGCAGTGCGTCCCCCCACACAGTAGCCGCTTCGCGTTGCTGGCCGCCTGCACGGGCAGAACAGTTTTCAACGCGCGTGGTCCCGTCGCGGAATTATTTTTCGACTCACAATGGAACATTGACAAATCCGCATTTGTTGCTGGTAGGACGTCAGACATAGTTGTGAGTTGGCATAGCAAGCACGTTATTACAAACGTTTGCATAGAAATAAAGTGGTGATGGCTAATAAGTCTTAGTTTGCGTATTTCTGTACCTCATGAACCCAATGCCCGCAATAATCCTGACAAATACCAAGGGAGACCCTCAGCCGAGGATACAAACCTCGTATATACGTTGTAACTGACTAATTTCCCGCCGAATGTGAGTTCGGATCCTCCATATTATGGACAGAATTGTCTAATGTAAATCAAAAAACGTTGATCGATACCATCCTGGCTACAATAACAGCAGTCAAAGTCCCTGGAATTGAAATAATAATAATAACAGTGGGAATCATAGCAATAATAACACTAACAAAAGTAAAGTTTACTGTAAGTGGTGTCCTCAGAACGAGAACACTGTCCTCGGAAACAGCCTGATTTAATCCATGCTTCAAATAACACTAAGGTCAATGGTCAAAACCACGTAATTCATGTCAATTGGACGACGTAAAATCCACATTTAAATATAAAATTGTGTGGCAAATAATTCACAGCTGTGAAATTACGATAAGTCAGACTAAAAGTGGTCTCATCATACTTCCTGATGATGGCCAGGGATGATACTAAAAATATTCGATATACAATTTGTAAGAAATGATATTTTAATTCAGTTATCTATTGTGGATTCAAAGAAGCAATAAGGATATATCTATATAGGTCACAAAATCTGTTGCCCCTTACATTACAAAAAGAGTTAGCCACAATATTATGTAACTAATTAGGCGAATACAATAGGGATGGATTTACTCTAGACGATACTGAAAATGTTGAGTAACTATTCGATAATCACTAAAATTTTGTAAGAACTGAAATTTCAATTCAGTTACCGAATGTGGTCCCAAGGAAGCTATAAGGACATATCTATATTAATATCACAACCGTTTTGATGTAATTAACAGTATTTCAGCATTCTCAGGATTATCATATTACTCTGATAAATGCAACAAGATATATACCAACAAGAACGAACAGAAACTCAAGATATAAAGTAAAATATGTATATCATGCATTGGTACAGAAAGCAATACTGTGGAAAATAAGATATATTGTGAAAACTATACAAGAGGCTGCTTGAAGAGTGATTAAATAGTCGCCAAGAAGTTTGGGATAGAGCTTATAAATGTGAAAAATGTAAAAGGATTTCTTTCAGATATAAAGTACATAACCATTGATTTGAAAGTTGCAGAAACTGTGATGTATAAGTAGAAGTTAAAAATCGTAAACGTTACATGCAATACAAAATGCAATAGGAGTTGTATGTGGAAGAAAATTAAGTGAAGAGTATAAAGCCAAAGGTTGTAATAACTGTGGAAAAAATAAATGTATAAAAACTGTTACATTTTTGACTGTTTGAAATGCAGTAATATAGGTACAGGAAAACAGTTTAAGTATTATAAAAAAAGGCTTCCCAAAGAGAGTTCCTTGCATTTATACTGAAAAATATATGTCGTTTGATTATGAAGCTCAACAAGAAATGGGAAAAAAATATTGGTAATCTCATAATAGTTCACAATTTTAAAGATGATACTTTTTATAAATTTAAGAGAAATGAAGAATTCTGCTGTTGGCTAAAGCAGATAGTGTTAACACAAAACTAAGACATATTTATGTGTAATCTATATTCCATTACACAGTGTTATGTTTATTATCCTGTAGGTAAAAATATATAAGTCTAGATGTTTTTCTAAAATATGTTACGGACTTTTAAAATCGTAAGTAGTGGCACCTACAGGATCATGTCATCCTCTTTTACCTGTACGAATCAAGACTGGTAAAAATGAAAAACTGTTGCCTCCTTTATGTGTAAAATATGTAGTAAAAAGTATAAATAACGTAATCACAATGATGTGAAAAGAAGTTATATTGGAACGTGGACGACTGATGAAGTAAATAAAGCCATAAAAAAGGATACAAAATTTCAGATCAATACATAGCGCTGAATTTTAGAAATAAATGCAAACTGTTGCTCAAAAAATTTATATTAAAGGCTTTACGAAAATAGAATCTAAAACCAGCCCCAATGAGTCTGCCACTAATAAGATGTGTATAATATATGTAAAAGAAATATATATATATATATATTGTCTTAGGTTGTGTTAAGATAACGACCTGTTGCTAAGAGACATCGAAATTCATAACAGGGAAAACTGAAAAGCGACAAAGTAAAATTAAAACTGAATATGTGACATATCCCCCATAACCCATGAAACATGGACCTTGCCGTTGGTGGGGACGCATGCGTGCCTCAGCGATAAATATAGCCTTACTGTAGGTGCAACCATAACGGAGGGGTGTCTGTTGAGAGGCCAGATAAACATGTGGTTCCTGAACAGGCACAGAAGCCATTTCAGTAGTTGCAGGGGCAACAGTCTGGATGATTGACTGATCTGGCCTTGTAACACTAACCAAAATGGTCTTGCTGTGCTAATACTTCGTATGGCTGAAAGCAAGGGGAAAATACAGCCATAATTTTTCCCAAGGGCATGCAGCTTTACCAAATGGTTAAATGATGATGGCATCTTCTTGGGTAAAATTTTCCGGAAGTAAAATAGTCCTCCATTTGGATCTCCGGATGGAGACTATTCAAGAGAACATCGTTATCAGGAGAAAGAAAACTGACGTTCTTCGGATCGGAGTGCGGAATGTCAGATCCCTTAATCGGGCAGTTAGGTTAGAAAATTTAAAAACGGAAATTGATATGTTAAAGTTAGATATAGTAAGAATTAGTGAAGTTCGGGGGCAGGACGAAGAAGACTTCAGGTCAGGCGAATACAGGGGTATAAATACAAAATCAAATCGGGGTAATTCAGGAGTAGGTTTTATAGTGAATAGGAAAACAATAATGCAGGATAAGCTACTACAAACAGCATAGAGAACACATTATTGTGGCCAAGATAGACTCGAAGCCCACGCCCACAAGTTTACATGCCGACTAGCTATGCAGATGACGAAGAGATTGATGAAATGTATGATGAGATAAAGGAAATTATTCAGATAGTGAAGGGAAACGAAAATTTAATAGTCATGGGTGAGTGAAACTCGATAGTAGGAAAAGGAATAGAAGGCAACGTAGTAGGTGAATATGGAATGGGACTAAGGACTGAAAGAGGAAGCCGCCTGGTAGAATTTTGGACAGAGAATAACTTAATCATAGCTAACACTTGGTTCAAGAATCATAAAAGAAGGTTGTGTGCATGGAAGAAGCCTCAGATACTGGAAGGTTTCAGATAAGATTATATAATTATAAGACAGAGATTCAGGAACCAGGTTTTACATTGTAAGACATTTCCAGGGGCAGATGTGGACTCTGACCACAATCTATGGGTTATGAACTGCAGATTAAAACTGAAGAAACTGAAAAAAATATGGGAACTTGAGGAGATGGGATATGGATAAACTGAAAGAACCAGTGGTTTTAGAGAGTTACAGTGGGAGCATTAGAGAACGATTGACAAGAATAAGGGAAAGAAATACAGTAGAAGAATGGGTAGCTTTGAGAGATGAAATAGTGAAGGCAGCAGAGGATCACGTAGGTAAAAACACGAGGGCTAATAGAAATCCTTAGGAAACAAAAGATATATGGAATTTAATTGATGAAAGGAGAAAATATAAAAATGCAGTAAATGAAGCAAGCAAAAAGAAATACAAACGACTCAAAAATGAGATCGGCAGGAATTGCAAAGTGGCTAAGCAGGGATGGCTAGAGGACAAATGTAAGGACATAAAGGCACATATCAATAGGGGTAAGATAGATACTACCTAAAGGAAAATTAAAGAGACCTTTGGAGAAAAGAGAACCACTTGTATGAATATCAAGAGCTCAGATGGAAACCCAGTTTTAAGCAAAGAACGGAAAGCAGAAAGGTGGAAGGAGTATATAGAGGGTCTGTACAAGGGCGATGTTCTTGAGGCCAATATTATAGAAATGAAAGAGAATGTAGATGAAGATGAAGTGGGAGATATGATATTGCGTGAAGAGTTTGACAGAGCACTGAAAGGCCTGAGTCGAAACAAGGCCCCGGGAATAGACAACATTCCATTAGAACTACTGACGGCCTTGGGAGAGCCAGGCCTAACAAAACTCTACCATCTGGTGAGCATGATGTATGAGACAGACGTAATACCCTCAGACTTCAAGAAGAATATAATCATTCCAATCCCAAAGAAAGCAGGTGTAGACAGATCTGAAAATTGCCGAACTATCAATTTAATAAGCCATGGCTGCAAAATACGAACACGAGTTCTTTACAGACGAATGGAAAAACTGGTAGTAGCCGACCTCGGGGAAGACCAGTTTGGATTCCATAGCAATGTTGGAACATGTAAGGCAATGCTAACCCTACGACTGATCTTAGAAAATAGATTAAGGAAAGGTGAACCTACGTTTCTAGCATTTGTTGACTTAGAGAAAGCTTAGGACGATGTTGACTGGAATACTCTCTTTAAAATTCTAAAGGTGGCAGGAGTAAAATACAGGGAGCGAAAGGCTATTTACAATTTGTACAGAAACCAGATGGCAGTTATAAGAGGAGTCGAGGGATATGAAATGGAATCTATGATTTGGAAGGGAGTGAGACAGTGCTATAGCCTATCCCCGATGTTATTCAATTGGTATATTGAGCAAGCAGTAAGGGAAACAAAAGAAAAATTCGAAGGAGGAATTAAAATCCATCGAGAAGAAATAAAAACTTTGAGGTTCGCCGATGACATTGTAATTCTGTCAAAGACAGCAGAGGACCTGGAAGATTAGCTGAAAGGAATGGACAGTGTCTGAAAAGGAGGATATAAGATGAACATCAACAAGAGCAAAATGAGGATAATGGAATGTAGTCGAATTAAATCGGGTGATATTACGGGAAGCAGATTAGGAAATGAGGCGCTTAAAGTAGTAAATGAGGTTTGCTATGTGGGGAGCAAAATAACTGATGATGGTCGAAGTAGAGAGGATATAAAATGTAGACTGGCAATGGCAAGCAAGGCGTTTCCGAAGAAGAGAAATTTGTTAACATTGAGAATAGATTTAAGTGTCAGGAAGTCGTTTCTGAAACTACCGAAGTGAAACATGGACGGTAAATAGTTTGGACAAGAAGAAAATGGAAGCTTTCCAAACGTCGTGCTGCAGAAGACTTCTGAAGATTAGTTGGGTAGATCACATAACTAGTGAGGAGGTATTGAATAGAACTGCAGAGAAGAGAAATTTGTGGCACAGCTTGACTAGAAGATGGGACGGCTTGGTAGGGCATATTCTGAGGCATCAAGGGATCACCAGTTTAGTATTGGAGGCAGTGTGGAGGCTAAAAATTGTAGAGGGAGACCAGAAAATGAATACACTAAACAGATTCAGAAGGATGTAGGTTGCAGTAGGCAGTGGGAGATGAAGAACCTTGCACAGGATAGAGTAGCATGGAGAGCTGCATCAAACCCATCTCTGGACTGAAGACTACAACAACAACATGTGACATATTGACAACAATTTTTTTGAGATACTATTGGATGATTGATTAGCTAATACAGATATAAAATTTATTAATGACAATATGGTTCATCTGAAGAACATATGAAGAATTTTTGCTTTCAATTCTCAGACTTTTCACAGTAACCTTATGAGGAATGGCCATCACCCACTGAATATAAAATGCTAAAATGATTTTTAAAAATTAATTATAATGTGCTGACAATGCCTCGTATTTTCAGCTAGAGTTTACTTCATTCCATATGGATTATTACTAGATCTTGTAATATTTAGTGAGCTCTAAATTGGCTCTGATTTTTATATATAGTATTTAAGTGAGTATCTTGAGCGCAGTTGCCATATTTGTATTGCACATAACTTTTTATGAATTAATAAAATCAATTATAATATATTAAAGTATACCTATGAAGACTTTCGGTGTGTCATCAAAAATCTATACAATATAATTAGTTCATGTACAATAATATCATAAGCACACAGTAGCGTCCTTCATATGGAAGAGCACACCAAAGAAGACTGAGTTTCAATCAAATAACAATACAAAGCAATATTACACTAAAAAGTCTCGAAGAATAGGTGGCATACCTCTAAGAGGGATTTGGGCTTTTGCATACACACCTGGAACAAACGTGGTTCGGTCGCCCACAGTATTATCAGTTCTGAGACAATCCAATGACACAATGACGACAGACTAGTAGACATCAGTGCCTAGTCAGAACTCTGCGATGGAAGAGTACTACTACGTCATCAGTCTGTATTATCAGAGTAGCATGTGAATAATAGTTAGTCACCAGTCATACAGCTGAGAAATGTACAGACATCAGCTTCAGATCCTTCTTATTCGTGATGTGATATTACAGTTGAGGCAACTAAACATTTTATAATCTGCTGCCATCAGCACTTTCCTTTCATTCTTGGAATCGTACCAAGCTCCTATGCTCCCACACTCATGTGACCCTATGCCTCATGCCACCACGTCCTGTGCTGCATGTCAGCAGCCAAATAAGACAAAATACTTGAACTGCCTAAAATACAGGAAAAATTACCAACTTCGTTTGCACAACTGACTTCCAAAATTTTGTTGAAAGAGTGGCTCACTAGTCACATTTGTAGACCTCATTCAAAGCGATAAATGAGATTTTCACTCTGCAGCGAAGTGTGTGCTGATATGAAACTTCCTGCCAGATTAAAACAGTGTGCCCGACCGAGACTCGAACTTGGGATCTTTGCCTTTCTCGGGCAAGTGCTCTACCATCTGAGCCACCGAAGCACGACTCACGCCCAGCCCTCACAGCTTTACTTCTGCCAGTATCTCGTGGTAGCGCACTTGCTCGCGACAGGCTGAGGTCCCGATTTCGAGTCTCTGTCGGGTACACAGTTTTAATCTGCCAGGAAGCTTCAAAGCGATAAATCACTCACAATGAGTTTTAGAATGAGTAGAAAATATATATCTCTATAAATAAATTAAAAATATATTTACTTATAAAACATATATAATGAATTGGGGATTCATAGTTCTTGAAGATGAATTTTACGTTACACACTGTCTCACAAAGCCTTGAAAATATGAAATAAAATAAAATCTTGATTCACATCACAGTTGCTCCTGCAATCAACTGGACTGAAAAAACGTGGACAGTTCGCTGTCTGTACCATGATTTTCTCTGGTGTCATTACTGTCACCAAGAAATTGCTCCACTTTAGATAATGTGAATAGTTAGTTGGTTGTCCGTTAAGTAGTTTTCACTGTCACCAACAGAGGGCTCAACTCTTGGAAACATAACACAGCCACAAATTAATTATTTTCCACGTCTAATAAGTTGCAACATTGTCTAATGTTTGCAAAAATGTCAGCAGCGCAATAAGTGCGATGTATAGAAACATCGATTATTAAGGACCTAGCTGGAGTTAGGTGCAAGAAAAAAGGCTGAAAGACTCAACTCAGTTACAATACCTCATCTTTTTTGTCACAGTATTCTAAATAATCTGCAAAACCACATCTTGAATATAAAGAAAGTGCGCTTTAACGTCTACAGATACACATTTGCACCAAATTAGTGACTGAATTTCAAAAGTATGTACTCCAATGCTTCTATGCCTGGTAAAAGCAGAAAATTTTGAAGGTATGCCTAAACAATGGATGTCATGAAACTACAGGAAACAGGCCTATAACTGTAGAAAAATACGTGTAAGTTGAAATACTATGGTAATAGTGCAAGCATGAAAGCAAATTGACACTTTCAATATAAATTATTGCTCTTGTTCTTAATACAAGTCAAACTACAACACCAAATTAAATATTTCGGAATGTACATTGTTCTCAAGATCCATGTCAGAAGAGGTAAGCTTTACAATTTTGTCCACCAAATTGGAGAATATATGTATTTGTGGAAATTAAGTTGCACTTTCTTTACACTTCATACATTTTTGCAAACATTTTTGACGATTGAGACTATATATACAAGGTGCAGTAATTGAGTTGAGGTTTACAGAGCTAGGTTTGTGCTTAACCTCAATTAAGTCGTAGATAACAGACGTACACATAGCAAATTGTTTGTTGCCAACCTTTTCTGCATGTATTTTAGAACATTGTAAAATGTATATACGAGAAATAATTAATTCACGATTCTGTTGCATTGTTAACAGTGTGTCATCTGTTGATGGAAGTGATGGCTACTCGTAGTACAACAGTTGTGTAGTTCATGTCTTGTAGGGTGCACGATCTTTTGGTGACAGTGATAACCTCAGAGGTAATTGTGATACAACGATCAAACTATCCACTTATTTTAAATGTAGCAGTCTGCCAGTGACGGAAGGAACTGAGATGTGAAACAGGACTTGATTTTATTTAGTGTTTTGAAGGTTCATGGGATACTCTTGAAGGTAAAACTAATGTTCAACTAATAGGAATTCCTGAGAATTTATTTACATTTTATAAGGAAATGTTAGTTTATAATGAGTTGTTATTTACTCATTCCAGTATTCCGCAGCGAGTAATATATAGCTTCAAATGAAGTGAAACATGAAATACAGGTAACACATAAAGCATAACTTCTAACGGAAGGCATTCTCTGTAAGCACATAATTGTATTACCATCCTCCACGGCTATAAGAGTTGAGAAAACCCTGCAACTTGTATTAATGTGATGTACTTGTCCATAATACATATATATGTATATGTAGTTGTAGAAGTAGTTGTGTTCTAAAATTTATGGTTTCACAACCGCAAATGACGTCAGAGATTCCACAAAACCTAGATTCTACAATAAACAATCCTTAAATTGAAGTCATGATCCACATATTCCACGTTCTAATGTAAAATAATCAAATCTTAAAACAAATGACTGTGAAAGTTGCGAGGACCGTTACTTCTACATTTTAATGTGAGTGAGGGTCCAAGCATAGCATTGCCAGTGTGCAAACATGATAATACTGACGTCGTCATACTCAGGGAACAGATAAGAAATAATGTGATTACGGTATCACTGGTGGTGTGGAATTGAAAATAATTCTCCTAGTAGTATAATTTTATTTAATAATCGAATATTTGAAGAGAATTTTATATGTCATATTGTACATATCTTGAATAATAACTGCTCACTATTTGTCTCAGCTGCTTTTAAGCTATATGGCCTCCACTCGAGATCAGTGATCAGTGATTTCGTATAACAAATTAATTTTGCCCTACAGTTTAGTAATGCGCAGGGCACTCAACCTCCAATTTAATGTACCATTAGTTTACGTTACTGCGACAATAACATCACTACGAAACTGTTCCTTTAAACAAAAAGTTTCTGTAAAAGACTACGTGGTATGGTACTTCAACAATGCATTGTATTTGTGTGTGACGTCCCTCTGGCTGGTGAGAAAAGAGTACTTAATAGAGCAGTTGAAAACAAAGATACGAGGTGTCATTTTCGTAACTTGAATAATAAGAAATTGGTAACTGTTTTGGGCTGTTTTCGAGCAATACACTGAGGTGGCAAAAGTCATGGAACTTCTCCTACTATCATGCCTCCCAGCGTAGTGCAGCAATTCGACTTGGCATGGACTTAACAAGTCTTTGGAAATCCCCTGCAGAAATATTGAACCATGCTGCCACTATAGGTATCCATAATTGCGAAAGTGCTGCTGGTGCCCGAATTTGTGCACGAACTGACATTTTTATTACCATATGTTCCGTGGGACCTATGTGGGGGGGGGGGGGGGGGGGATCTGGGTGGCCATATCATTCGCTCGCTTTGTGCAGAACATTCTTCAGAGCAATCGCGAACAATGGGGCCTGGCGGCCTGGCCCATTGTCATCCACAGGAAATTTATCACTATTTTGGAATTGTATGAATGGTTACAATTGGTATCCACGTAGCTGAACAGAGCCATTTCCAGTCAAAAGTCGGTTCATTTGGACCACAAGACCTAGGCCGTTCGACGCAAACATAGCCCACGCCATTATGGAGCCCCCATCAACGTGCACATTGCCTTGTTAACAAACTACACTCATGCTCATAAATTGACGATAATTGCAGAATGTGGTGCCAAACACAAACAACGTGGCACTACACAAAACTGGCGCTAATAGCATAGACATATAGGGAACACACACGACAGATCTGTAAGTCCACGGCATTGGTGAGAAGTTGAGAAAACTCTCCCGAAACAAATTTGTTACAAAACGCCGCTGTTTCCTGCGCATGTACCACGACATCAATATGGGACATGATCATCATGCACATGTACACAGGCCGCACAATGTGTTGGCATAGTCTGGGTCAGGTGGTCGAGCAGCTGCTGGGTTATAGCCTCCCATTCTTGCACTAGTGCCTGTTGGAGTTCCTGAAGTGTCCTAGATGTTTAAAGAGGTGCAGAGAGACGTAGACCGAGAGCATCCCGGACGTGCCCGATGGGGTTTAGGTCGGGAGAACAGGCAGGCCACTCCATTCGCCTGGTATCTTCTGTTTCAAGATACTCCTCCAAGATGGCAACTCGATTATGATTCATCAGGAGGAAGGTGGGAGCCACTGCACCCCTGAAAAGGCGGACATACTGGTGCAAAATGACATTCCGATACACCTGACCTGTTACAGCTCCTCTTTGAAAGACATGCAAGGGTGTACGTGCACCAATCATAATCCCACCCGACACCATCAAATCACTACCTTCATACAGGTCCCTTTCAATGACATTAAGGGGTTGGCACCTGGTTCCTGGCTCACGCCAGATGAAATCCCACTAAGAATCACTGTTCAGACGTGGACTCGTCCGTGAACATAACCTGGGACCCGTTCCAATGAGCATGTTCTGTGTTCTTGGCGCCAGGCTTTACCGGCTCTCCTGTGGGCAGGGGTGAGTGGAGTGAACCTTGCAGCTCTCCGGGCGAATAAACCATATCTGTTCAGTCGTCTGTAGACTGTGTGTCTGGAGACAACTGTTCCAGTGGCTGTGGTAAGGTCCTAAGAAGGGTGGCTTGCAGTACCCAGTGGCCGTCTGCGGGTACTAATGGTGAGATATCAGTTTTCTTGTGGTGTTGTACACTATAGACGTCCCGTATTGTAGCGCCTGGACAGGATTCCTGTCTGCTGGAATCGTTGCCATAATCACACTTTGTGGCACACGGAGGGCTAGTGCTACGACCTGCTGTGTTTGACCAGCCTCCAGTTACCCTAGTATTCTACCCCTCATAATGTCATCAGTATGTGTTGTTTGAGCCATTTTCAACACACAATCAACATTAGCACGTCTGAAAACGTCTGCGCGCTTACTCGCTGCACCGTACTCTGAAGTGCACCAACGCACTTCTGCGTGTGTGGACTGCTGCCAGCGACACCATGCAGCGACCGCAGGTCAAATCCACCGCATGGTCATACCCTCAAGTGATTTAAACGCGCAAACCGCCAACCAGAGCGTTGTTTCACCATGTATCAGCATTATCCTTAATTTATGAGCAGGAGTGTAGGTCCAAGGCCTCGTAGGGTTTGCACTGCACTCGAACCCTGCCATCAGCTCACACGAACAATTATCGTGACTGATCTCACCAGGTGACGGATTTCTGTGCGTCTACCGTCTAATCAGTATGGTCACAAGCCTACAAGAGGCTCTACAGGCGATGTGACTCTGTTAGTTAAGAGACTTGCGTGAGTCGTCTGCTGCCGTAGCCCATTAACGTCAAATTAGGCCACACTGTACTAACGGCTACGTTCATCGTACGTCCCGCATTGATTCATACGGTTTTTTCACGCAGTGTTGCTAGTCTATTAGCATTGCCTACACGACCGCAACTGCTCTCCACCGTTAGTGAAGGCCGCTGGCCACTGCGTTATCAGTTGTGAAAATAATACATGACATTTGGAATTTTCGTCACAATCTAGACAATTTGGATCTCAGAATATTGAATTTCCTAACGATTTCCCCAGAATGTCGCATGCGTCTAGCTCCTACTACCATTCCACGTTCAGAGTCTGTTGCTTCCTGCGTCGATAACCACCTCGGAAAAATATTCCCATACATGACACATAGAGCTCCGCTAATGCACTGCCTTTTTATAACTTGTGTATCCGATACTACCACAATCTATACATGTGTATCCCCGTATCCAGTGACTTTTGTCACCTCTACATACTCTTTTCCGATCAGTTTGCAGGTATTTGGTACAACATAATATTTTAGTCTTTGACATTATGCGAGGCACTCCATTTATTAGTGTAATGCAGCATGATGTGAACTGATATCCAGAATTCAACAGATGCCGTATCACACGTATTCACCTACATACATGTGATGACAAGAACGACACTGGTTCGAACGTGTGGTAGAGGGGAAACGTAATGCAATGGATGTGGAATTGTTGTGGATGTGGATTGGTGAAGTGAAAGAAGAAGGTATTTCCTTGTAGACACGGTTCCTGATCACTACTGTAAAAAGAACTGCAATCAGTAAAGACGATTTTACTGTGCCCTTGGATTTAAGTTCTTTTCTCGCGCCAGCGTCCCGGCTGTCAAATAGGAACACATCACTCCGCTGCCATTGTGGCCTTGTCCACTTGCACCTTCTCCGCCGTTCTGAGTCAGACCAGCTCTGTGGATCTGCGTATTCAGATATCAGTGACAGGAATCTGTACTTCTTGGAAAGTTAATATTTGTGTTAATGTTCCTCTAAGCTCGTTATTATTGAGCGAGCATTTATCAACCACAAGAGTTTAGTGTCTGTAGTCTTCTCCTTCCATTGGCACTACATCTCGGAGTGGGACGTGGCCGCCTCAATAATTTTCTGCCATTCCTCTTTTGTTCTTAGCCGTGGACCTCAAGTTACAGCAACCAATTCGGGCAGTGTCCTCTCCAACCTCGTGGTTCTATCTCAACCTAGGCCATCCTCTTGCCCTTTTACTTACAGGTTCACTTCAGCAGGCTTTCCTTGCGGGATCTGTCTCATCGAATCGCATTACATGTCTAACCCATCTCAGTCTACGCAGCTTTATGACCTTGACCTCATCGTCCTCCTTATAGCAGTCATATAACCCTTCATTCCTTCGCCATCTCCAGGTCCCATTTTCATATACAGGTCCAAAAATCCCTCTCTCTATACTTCTTTCATGTGATCTCAGTTTGTTTTGACCTGCTTTATAAGTGTCGATGTCTGTGAGCCATAAGTAAGTCGGCACTTAGTCCCTCGTGATAGAAACTTGGATTTCCAAAGTAGCATCGATTAGAAGCACTTATGCGAGCCATAATTTTGCTTCTATCTTTGAGTCCAGTTAGGTGACACATTCCACTTGCTCAAATGTCGTTCCATCAAGGGTTATTATGGTCTCTAAGGAATGGTTAGTGCTAGTATACATATACTTCGTCTTCATTAGTTCTCAGGCCCATCTTCTTTGTACTCAGTTTTAGAGCTGAAAATGCACTTTGTAGATCTCTAAGTATTCTGCTCATTGAATCCAAGTCATCTGCATATCCCAGCATTTTCACAGACTTATAGTAGATACTATCTCATGTCTCAATACTGGATTCGCGTACCACTTATTCAAGTGCCAGGTTTAAAAGTAGGCAGAAAAGCCCATCTCTTTGCCTTAGCCCAGTTGGAGCGGAAAACTGAGGTGATACCCCGGACTGCACTCGCACGATTCACCGAGGGCAATTTAGGGTGACATATATTAAACACATCAATTTCAATTTTCCACGCACTCGAAATTCCCGCACTGCTTCATAAAGTTTGGCCCGGTTTATTGTGTCATATGAGGATTTAAAGTCAATGTAAAGATGGTGCGCACCAACATTGTTTCATTGGACTTTTCTACTGTTTGTTGGAGAGTATATATATCTGGTTTACAGTTGTCTTTGATGGTCTGAACCCGCATTGGTACCTTCCAATAAAGTCTCCTGCTATAGGTGAAAGTCTACTAAACAGGATATTTGATAGTATTTTATATGCAATATTTAAGAGTGTTATGCCTCTGTAGTTGCTCCATTCAAATAGACTACTTTCTTGTGCTCCAGACACACTATCCCTACATTCCATTCTTCCGGCAACTCTTACATTTCCCAGATGAAGCACAGAATGATGTAGATCCGTGATTTAGCTCAACTCCTCTAGCTATCAGTAGTTCAGATGTTATATTGTCAGTCCCTGGTGCTTTATTGTTCTTCTATCGCGCAACTGCTTTCTTCACTTCTCCTTGGGAAGGGGGAGATACTATGGCATCAGCTTCTGGATGGACTGGAATGTCATCAATAGGGGACTGTGAAGCATCCAACAGTTCACTGCAATACTCTACCCAACGCTCCAATACCTCTCGGTCAAAGGTTAGAAGTGTCCCAATTTTACTTTCACACAGGTTGATGTGTCGGTTAAATGCTCTTTTTTCACTGATTGTATTTTCGGACATCGTTCGTTTTTCCAGTTGGCTCCAGTTCTTCAGTCTGCTTTATTTCCCATTCCCTTTTCTTTCTACGATGCAGTTTTCTCTCTTCTTTCCTTTTATCTTGATAATTTCTCACAGCTAGACGAGTATATGATTTCTCAATCAGTTTTCTGTATGTCAGATTTTTCACCTGACTTATTCTCCTACATTCTTCACCAGACCAGGAATTCCTCGCTTGTTTTCCTTCATTCCTTAGCACTTCTTCTGCTGCCTTAATGACTGTATCCCTGCAAGCGTTCTATTCCTAATCTAGATTATCACTTTCGCTATGGGTGTATAACGCAAGATTCTCAACAACCTTTTCAGCTAAGTTTTAGAGATGTCTTCATTTTTTATCTTCGATACCATGTACTTACTTCGAGGTGTTCCTTTGACTTTTCTTGCACTGGATATTTGGGCTCTTAGTTCCGCAATTGCAAGGTAGTGGTTGAAATCTACATCAACTCCTGTGTAAGTACGTACATCCAGTAAGTTTGAGGAATGCCTGCCACAATAATTACACAATCAATATGGTTGTAGGTTTTGCGACTGTAGTAGTTGTCAATAAAAAGCATTGCCCATCCTTTTCTCCACATCCTCTCCGAAAATATTTCTATATACATACATTCCATTCACCAACTCTGAACAAGTCAGTATTGGAACACAATAATAAAGAAGCTTTTGGTATACGTTTATGTGTTGTGACCATTCAAGTGAGCCTCTATGAAAATATTTGGATCTTCCATTGTAATTAATAATCTTCTGTTTACAAATTCTTGTACTCCAAAAGTGTAGCTTTTATTGCTTTTAGTCCAAGTACCATAATTGTTGATGGCCGATAAAGACATTGGTGCAAAGGTGCTTTAGACTGTGTGTTGTTGACCAGTCAGTGAGATGCAATTTTTTTTCCTTTAGATTTGTTCAAACTGTTGTGCAAAGTAACTGAGGATGTTGTGATACATACCTGTCGACCTCATTTTTCAGACATCTTTATTCCTTTTCGCATGCTTCATTTACTGCATTTTTATATTTTCTGCTTTAATCAATTGAATGCAATACCTCTACTGATACCAAGGATTTCTACTACACCTCGTCTTTTTACCTACTTGATCCTCTGCTGCTTTCATTATTTCATCTCTCAAAACTACCCATTCCTCTTCTACTGTATTTTATTTACCTCATCATCTCAATCGTTCCCTAAAGCTCTCACTGAAACTAGCTATAACCTCAGGTTCTTTTAGTTTGTCTAGGTCCCATCTCCTTGAATTTCTACCTTTTTGTAGTTTCTTCACTTTTAATCTAAAGTTCATAACCAAGAAATTGTGCTCAGAATCCACAACTACCCCTGGAAATGTCTTACAATTTAAAAATCTGAACCTAAATCTCTCTACTACCATTACATAGTTTAGCTGAAACTTCCAGTTTCTTCACGTCTCTTCCATGTATACAACTTTCTTTCATTATTCTTGAACGAAGTGTTAGCTATGATAAAGTAATGTTTTGTGCCAAATTCTACCAGGTGGTTTCCTCTTTCATTTCTTACCCCAGATGCATATTCACCTGCTACTTTTCCTTCTCTTCCTTTTCCTACTATTGAATTCCAGTCGCCCACGACTATCAAAATTTAGCCTCCCTTAACTATCTGAATAATTTCTTTTATTGCATCATACATTCCTTAAATCTCTTCACCATCTGCGGAGCTAGTTGGCATATAAACTTATACTACTGTGGTAGGCGATGGCTTCATATCTATCTTGGCTACAATAATGCATTTACTATGTTGTTCGTAGTTGGTTATCCGCATTCTTACTTAGATTCATTATTAAACCTAGTCATGTGTAACCCATTTTCAATTTCTGTTTATAATCCTGTATTCATCTGACCAGAAGTTCTCTGATCTACCTGCCACCAAACTTCACTAATACCCAGTATATCTAACTCTCACCTATCCATTCGCATTCTGAATTTTCTAACCCACCTGCCTGATTACCCACTCCCAGCCGTAGAATGCCTGTTTTTTTTTCTCTCCTGATAACGACGTTCTCCTGAGTATTCCCCGCTTAGAGATCCAAATTGGGGATTATTTTACCTCTTGAATATTTTACCCAAGTGGATACCATTATCATTTAACCATACAGTAAAGTTGCATGCCCTCGGGAAAAATTACTGCTGTAGTTTCCCACTACTTTCAGCCATTCACAGTACCAGCACAGCAAGGCTGTTTTGGTTGATGTTACGAGGCCATGTCACTCAATCATCCAGACTGTTGCCCCTGCAACTATTGTAAAGGCTGCTGTCCCTCTTCAAGAATCTCACGTTTGTCTGATCTCTTAACAGATACCCATCCAATTTTGTTTCACCTACAGTAAGGCTATTTGTATCACTGAGGCCACCAATGGCAAGGTTCATGGTTTGTGGGGGAGCTGCGATGTATCTAGTACTATTTTAATTATGTGGCGATTAACTATAAACTACATATGTGGTTCTGCCTACCTGTGAGTGGCTTGAGATGCATTGCTTCTGTGTCCATGTTGTCTTCGTTGGTTATAACATAAAATCACGATGTGCTGCATTAGCACAACTGGATGGGTTGTAGCATTACTGTCTAGCATTACCGTAGCGCCTCCATTCCATTCTAGTCACCCAGGTTCAGAATACTATTTTGAAAAGGAAAATAATACAAGGTGACTTTCGTGGATATCAACCTCTGAGAAGAATCTAACTATTGCAACAGCTTTGTGTAGATAACTATCATCTTAGACTGTGCATAAATTCTATGTACATGTTGTATTATTATATATATATTATCTATCAGCAATCGATTGATGTTTTGTGTGTTTATTTTAGTACATGTTATCTGTGTATTGTGTCAAAATATTGCACTCGGCTGCTTGTTGGTCATTTCAAATCAACTATATATCTTAGAATGGAAACTTTGGGGTATTTGGAGTAAAATAATAGTAAAAATTATAACAAACAGCGATAAGAAGTGACTTTGCTTTTGGAAAACATTATGCCATATTTATGTTATATAACGCTTCAACTCAAGTTGTGGTGCTTTGTTAATCATTTGTAACAACAGAAGGCAGTCATACAATGGGGTGCTGATAGACATCACCTTGTGTTAAGTGTTATGCATTAGGAGTTATGTTTTAGATTTTAGGTGTTAGGCACTAGCTGTCAGGCACTACCTATTATGGGCATTGTGTTTAGTAGTGGCTCTCTGTGGCTGTAATCACTGAACAATGCTTGTGTTTCACTGTAGCTTGACAGTATGGATTCCAAAAAATACTTCAACTGCTTTGAGGTCACAACCATCGCTGTCACCTGTAGACCACAGACTCACACAAGATTAAATTACTGAAGTGTTATTCAACAGCAACAAACTGTACTATATTCATCCAGGTGATACTGAACACATAAATGAAATGAATGCTATGTTGCAGCCTGGACAATTCTATAATACTGACAGTGATCATTAAAGTTTTCTTGAATGAAGAACAAATCCTTAATGGCACCGTGTAGCTGTAAAGACTGCAAAAGATAGAACCTATGATTAATGTCTGACGAAATACACAGACTATGCTGGCCAGTTTAGAAATCAGACCAATTGCAGAAGTATCATACTATCTGTTAGAAATATATATTGTTATCGGCATATTTAGTGAAGATTGCCACTTTGAGTTAACGGACTGTAGAGGCTATAACTTATTCATGCATAATTGTACATCGTATGTGTGAAGTCAGTGAAAATTCCATGATATTATGTAAAGAAGTATTGCAATATCGAAGAAACAGTTCCATTAATGTATTCCTATATGTGAAAAGTTAATGAGGCTGTTGTATTTAACTATTTGAGTTGTCATATTAGTTAAGTTCATAATAACAGTTGTATTCACACATTATGTGATGACTGCTATTTAAACTATTACGTTTCATGTACTGATAATATTTCATTACCAAGGTATAGCTTAAGTTACTGAGATCTTAAAGTAGATTATAATGAAGATACACCAGAAGCAACATTGTAACAGATATTTGTAAAACAGCATGATGACATTAAATGTCATTATAATAAAGACTTAGTTTATACACATCGCCAAATACTACAAATATTGTGGTGTGTACATGGCTAAAACCATGTCTTTTTAGCAGCTGATCATTTCACAAATTACAGATAGAATCACTAATAGTGTTAATCCTCCTGTAATACAAGATGAAGACTGGTGGAAAACCAAAGTTATTATATAATTTTACAGAGCATCATAAAATTAATACAGGAAACTTTATGCATTTCTTTTGTTAATATTAATCAAACCTAAACTTGGATAGTGGTGGTTCACTAGTACCATGACCTAACCATTTTCTTAAAAGAAGGTGATCATACATGTCCAAGTAATATTAAAGCTTTGGCCTGCATTTGCAATTAAAACAAGTCAAACCAGTTATACTTTGTCAGCCTTAATTTATTATAGTAGTGACGAAATCATAGCCTTGATATATGAATGTATTGCAACATTCTGAAGTACTTTGTATAAAATTTTGAACAATTGTAAGAGTTTAAAAAGCTGCATCACACTAACTGATCAACCACACTCATTTAAAACCACCTTCAGACGAAAATGTTTTGCTGCAATGATTAATGATAGGACTTCAAATTAAAATAATAAAAGCAAAACTTTTTGACTACAAGAATGAGTAAATATAAGAGTAGTTATAATAGATTTTTCCTTACAGGGTCATTTGAAGGCTACATCATATTATGGCAAAACTACTATATTGTTGTATTCCAGTATTAACCGGTTCAGAGGTGATGTATGGAACGTACAATACGTGCAATACGTCAAAGAATTGAAATCCTGTAAAACAGTATAAATTTTGTTACTGATTGTAATTTATTTTACAATAAGTGATGAGTAACAGTATTTACAGAGAAAAATCTTCTGTTGATTCACAAATCATTTTCATTTCAACCACATCATATTTTTCCTTTACAATTTCGAACCTATATCGTACATGTCTTCACATCATTGCAGTACACATTAACCTAAATTATGCAACACTACAATGCCAGATGTGGTGCCTGCATATTGCTAAAATGTAGAGCGATTTTAATTTGTTATACGAAACACACGAAACTAATCTGGAGTGGAGGAGATACTGCCAAAAAGCAGCTCAGTACAAGTATTAGGCTGTAATTATTGCCTCAAAATCTGCCACATAATGACATCCCATTCGCTCTTACAGCCATGTTGAAATACCATCCTTTGTAATTTTTAGAGGCTTTTTTTGTTTCAAGGAGAGGCCACAAGGTGATTCTGTTGTAATAGCTAAAATTATGGACCATTACAACAAGCGGTGGACTGTTTTGCATATTACTAAATTGTAAAGTGAAATTGATTTGTTATCGCATTTATCTAAACACTGAGTTACAATTGTGGACATATTTCTCGTAAATGGCTCACAACAACTAATGAGCAATTATTATTCAATGTATCTTCCTTTTCAACTACTCTGTTGTGGAACATAATTTCATTACTTTGACAATTATTAACAATACTGCAGTAATCACGTACAGTTTGTCAGTAGTTTCTGTGTATTACGACTTGGAGATCATCATTTCAAGTTGATATCACCATCTCTGCAGATCGACAATGTCGTCTCATCTAGCCCACACACATTGCAATGATTAAGTACCATAACTCGTAATATTTACAGCCATTGTGTCGATGTTTTGCTTCCTTTAGGTACAAAGTTAGGAGATGGTGCTGAGGTCTTGATATTAAACCTATATTACAATTCAAGAAGCATTGAAGTTTTGTAGAGTATCTGACATCATGTCCGATTGTTACCACGTATGTTTAAGGACGCAACTGCTTCCAAACCTGCCTCTCTATATCTCCATGTTATAGTGAATAACATGAATTTAATGCAAGCTGCACAATTTATTCAGCATTAATATCAATGAAGGGTGATTATGCAATGATATGTTTACAGAGAACATCTTCTGTTGGGTGCTAAGTCTTACGCGATACCTGCATTAGATACCACATTCCATTTGAAATTAAATATCAATAGCCATGGAACTGGATCGAGCTAGGTAGCATATTTCTCTATAGATAATTAGTCAGCAACATTTGATAATAAAATTAAAATAACACATCAGGAATTCACACTTGTTGGACGTGGATTTTACTTTAAATAAAATGAAGTAATCTTCCATTTCACAGTTTCTCTTGTCACAAGTAGAGGGCTATACTGAAAATAATGAAGATACTTCCAACTTCGTATCACGAATTCCACTGAGATTGTTCCTGTTGCCAACAAGTGCCTGCGCTGCAGAGAATGTGAACTGATCATGTGTTGCACCATGAGTACTTCTCAGTATCACCAATACATAATTCCACTGATAACAACACAACAGAATGATGCATTTTTTATTCTCCACAAATAAAATGTTACAATATTCTAAAACGCCGACAAAAAACGTTGGCAGTAAAAAAACTGCGACGTTTACATCCATTATCTATGATGCAGTTGAGTTAAGAACAGGTAAAAATGCTGTAAGTCTCAAATATATTACTGTACCTCATCTATGATGACGCAATAGATAAGGAAAGTACAAGCGAAATTCACATTTACATTTACTCGAGCAATTAGTGCTCAAAATTCTTAAGTTCGTCTTTTAAAATGAGCTTGAAAACAATGTAAATGCGGAAATATTTAATTTCAGGGCTTATGGTAACTTACATCAAGAATAGGTCTAATAAATTATATTTAAACTGTCAATCTGCTTGCATGCTTGCCTGCTTAGCATAGTACTTTGTATAAAACGCATTTTTTTAGTTATAGCTCTGTTCAGATTAGTTTCATAACATCGATGCCTTAGGAATACCTTCTAAATTGTCAACTGTTGTTTGGCATAGAAAACTATAATTGGAGTACATAATTTAGAATTTGAGGCACTACTTTGTCGTTTAAGTGTATCTGTGGAAAATAACTTGAACTTTCTTTACAATGCAGACTATTTTTGCAGACCATTTAGAAAATTTTGATATCATAGTCGATGTGCAACAATTGAGTTGACCCTTACAGCGTTTTCTCTTGTACTTAACCTCAACTAGATCATTGATAGTCGACACAAACATCGCACATATTGCACTGTTGCCATATTTTGCAGTCCTTCTAGAATACAGCAACATCTTACATGTGTAGAACAATTACATTCTGTTGTGCTTTTAAGAGTGGAGCCATGTGCTGGCGACAGTGGGAACTACTTATGATGCAACACACTAAAACTTCACTATATCTAATGTTCATTCATTTGTTGGTGACAGTAATAACCTGAAAGAAAATAGTGGTGTGGAGATCGAACTACCGTCGTATCTTCAGTCCAGCTGTCTGGTGGTCACATTAACAACTGGGATGTAAACAGGACATCGTTAAGAAAATCATTAAATATTGTGAACATCTAAGACTACAATTACTTCACAGGGATAATGACTGATAGAGCTGGAGCATCTGATAATTTATGGTGGCGTGCATTATTTCAAAGTATGAAACGTTCAACTGTGCCAGATGTCTCTGTAAGAATCTAGGAGATCATTACAGAGACAGACAACTACAGTTAGAATGCGGCAGAAGAAAATAGTGAAAAACTTCACAAAATGCCGCCTCTTTTGTCCTGAGTTCTAGTATGTTAGCATAGATTTATTACTGAACTACACACAGACCTCGTATGACAAACATTACAGGTTGCATCGCCTGCAGTGAAGACCTGGTTGTTACTGCATCTGTCACGATAAGGGTTAAAGTAGAAGCAAATTATTTGGTTAGTTCATGAAAAATTAACTAACTTTGGAGCAGAAATCGTACTAACTTAGCAGCACATAAAAGGAACGTTAACAAAAACGAAGAACCTTACAATTAAGATAAATTACCAATCTTGAAAAGAAAAGAGCTATATATGACTTAAATAAACGAAAAGCAAAACTACACATGTAGGAAGAGTCTGCTAGAGCGGCCTTCAAACCCTACACAAAATTTCAACAAGTGGCCAAAGAAGTTTTCAGCTACCTGTAAGTGAAATAATGTCGTACCACAGAGCAATGTTAAGCGGTTCTGTGGACTGTGGGTGGATCCCTTTTGTGCATAGAACCAGAAAGATTGCGTATCTCTGCTCCTGACAGGAGGGTGTAGAACAACATCGACTAAGGGACTAAGGAATTGCAGATGGTACTCGGCTTACTACCGCTCGACTTAATCGTACGGAAGAGGGGCACACGGTATTGTGTACAAAAGGGCGATTGTAGTACGATTGAGCAGATATAGGCCACTGAAGTCACGTCGAACAAAGAAATAAAGGTATGTCTTGACAGAGAATGCCAATAACTCTGGGATGGGACAGAAATAGGGAGACTTACTACCTCCATCCCATCGAAAAAGACCAGAAAAGCGACATACTACTTGTTGGGACAATGTCCACATACCAGCTACTTGTTAAAAAGGGCCGGCCGGTGAGGCCGTGCGTTTCTAGGCGCTTCAGTCTGGAACCGCGTGACCGCTACGGTCGCAGGTTCGAATCCTACCTTGGGCATGGATGTGTGTGGTGTCTGTAGGTTAGTTTGGTTTCTAAGTTCTAGGAAACTGATGACCACAGATGTTAAGTCCCATAGTGCTCAGATCCATTTTTGCTAAAAATACAAAACACCATAGAAACTTGTGAATATGGAGGAATTAGCACCATGGGTCACATTACCGTGGAGGGTGCCATAAGGCATGATATTACCGATCCGGAAAGAAACACCTTCGGTAGTATAACGATTTATAACGGAATGAGGAACCGTGGCATAAGGTAATCTCGCTTACAGTTGTAATATAAGCT
This sequence comes from Schistocerca gregaria, assembly GCF_023897955.1. Taxonomy (NCBI): domain Eukaryota; kingdom Metazoa; phylum Arthropoda; class Insecta; order Orthoptera; family Acrididae; genus Schistocerca; species Schistocerca gregaria. Next base: position 135,074,144 of record NC_064926.1, read on the forward strand.
TATGAACTGCAAGCGTACATGGCTGACAGACAAGAAAAGAGAAGCCACGCGTCATGACAACCACACGCACGACTGAAGAACATCCACCTTCAAAAACGTTGAGGAAGCAGTGATCAGATAATACTCGGAGAGGATCAGGAAGGATACCGTGAGAACCTGACAGCCATCTCCCAGTCCCTACACCGTGGATGGCACAGCAGTACAAGTACAGCGACTGTGATTCCTGAGGTGTGCCTCAGCTCATCAGGGACTCACTATTCAGACAAATGAGCCATCTAGCTTGGTTCTGCGTAACGCAGTATAGAGCTGTACAGTCCAGTAGTCCAGACTTATAAATTAAATGTCTGCGGTCCAGCAATGCAGCGTAGTACAACAGAAAAAGCGTGCCTTCTGGATTCCAGATGAACATATATCTGTTTGCCTGATGGTCAGACGGTAAAACATAGAACTACTCTTTTATTTCCTTATTTGAAAAGTTATTACGATATTTTTCTTTGTGTAGATATACCACCCCTTAGACTTCATAATGTTTAACCATACTTACATACTTGAAATTACGTCAGCATTTTGTGTTGCATTCATGTCAATTCAAGAGCAACAATGTCTCTGTTCTTGTATTTACATAACAGACTAAAAGAAAACCGAAGAGTAAGTCCAATACTAGTAGCTTGATTTCCATAAAGGCTTCCTCTAATTGCCTTACAGACTTATTAGTCAAGGGGTTGACTTCGCATTCGCATGAACGGTGCACAAAAGAGGCTTAATTCGTCCTAGGTGACTAACTGTCGCCGGCCACGGTGGTCTCGCGGTTCTAGGCGCGCAGTCCGGAACCGTGCGACTGCTACGGTCGCAGGTTCGAATCCTGCCTCGGGCATGGATGTGTGTGATGTCCTTAGGTTAGTTAGGTATAAGTAGTTCTAAGTTCTAGGGGACTGATGACCACAGCAGTTGAGTCCCATAGTGTTCAGAGACATTTGAACCATTTTTTTTTTGACTAACTGTCTTTAGCCTTGTCAGAAAGCACCTCTCCTCTCTTGGCACCATTTCAACACACATTACGTGTTCTGAGCAATGCTGTGACATTTTTGTCACTTTAATGGCCTTTTAAATACTATTATTGCTGTCATAGGAAGCCGCTCTTGCGTGGCTATCAGGGCCGCTTCTGGTGTATTAGGAACTTTTCCGGCATTAGTATGCGGATCTTTGAGAAACAATACATCTAACTTTAGCTCGCATGCGACTTTTCTAGCATAGTGTAATATGCTCGCGCTTCTCATTCAATTAAGCTGCTCGGTTACTATTGTGTAATCAACTGGAAACCGCCAACTAATGCGCCTGTATTATGCAGACATCTATATCCGGCCTTCTGCCTTTCCGAACTGGATAGACCAGACAGCCACAACGAGGAAAAGGCGCTCTCTGTCCAATAGCGTGGGCAACCGGCAAAGCTCACATTAAAGCGGCAAATGAACAGGCTCCTATACAGCTTTCATTTCAATTTACCATGTAACAAATATGATAAGCTGCTAGCTCTGATTATAGCTACAAGAATGAGGGATACTTTGAACCGATAACCTCTTTGCTATATCACATGGCTACTCTACGAACCATTATGTTCTGAATTTTTCGCAAGTATTGTGTCAAGAAAGATATATAGAAGACAAACGAAAGGAGATGACATCCTATAACGGGTTGTTAGAATTCTCTTGGGTACTATGGTAGTAGAATGTAATTTTAAAGTCGATAAGTTTGCTAACTAAAGACAGCAATGTACGTCGCCGTCGGTGAGCACACCTGCCCGAAATTTCGTGAAGCCAGCACAATCTTCTGCTTGCATCTATGACGTCGTTATGATGTAGCCCCTATTTGCTATAGGTGACGACAGCCGTCTGCAATGGTAGAAAACTGGGCCGGAATTCTTCGCAGTAGCATCTTTGTATCACATATTATCGGTGTAGAATCTGCAATATTTCGAAGACATTCACATTTTATCATCAGTAGCTGACAAACTGCTGACTATTTCTCTTTTTTTATCTTCTGTTACTTGATGTATTACTGGACTAGACGACTTGACAGGTCGAGGTTTTCTCACTTTATTCACACTGAGGAGGCGAGTGTGAGTCGTAAACGAATCCTACCAGTTTCAGAATATGTTTGGATGTGTAGCTGCTGTGTTCGATGGGCATCCCTTTTATGGCAATCCGTCTGGCAATGTGTTCATTGCTGTTACGTAGGGTAGGATTTACAGGACGGGAGCATATCTCTCCCAGCAAATTGACTGCATTTTTAAAACATAGGCCTATTTTTTTTATATAATTCCTGCATGAACCGACAGAGAAATATACCTTTAGGAGCGAACATAAAATCACTGAAGATGACAGGAAGATGCTACATCATTTTCCGTTTGAGTGGGACATCATAATGTTCGCCATAAGCGCAGTAGGTTTCTACTCCATTGCCATAACTCTTGCTGTACTCTTTGAAATTTCACTTCTCCAATCCACTTTCCATACTTATCCCTCACTTCTTTTCTGCGCCTGAGTATCTTATTACAATTCATCTTTCAACTTGAGTTGGGCATCATATCCCAGAAACAGCCCTCAGTGGAATCACACCAGCTCCAACATCCACAATCTGCAGTATGACGACGAGATTCTCATTCGTCGCAGACTTTCATCCCCATATCAAAGTGATCCATTACAATTATTCAAGAAGAACACATTCTGATAAAAGATTTATAATTTTTTACTTCAAACTTAATTGTAATTAGAACTTTGTTGGCTAGAAAAGTGACTTAGCTTCAGGCCTGTGAGCAATACATCCTCTCATTTAGTTCACTCCTTTCAAAATCCTTAAGCTCCCAACTTACAAGTGGTAATTAAGATGAGTGATCAGTTAGAAATGTTACCTGTATGTGAGTCTATCAAGGGAGTATATCAACGGAATCTTGGAGTGCAATCTTACCAGGAATGAGCTGCCACTGTATTATGGCACAGATCCAGAAATAGAGAGACCAACATTAAAGGAAGTATAGAGGATAGCGTATTGTCAAAAAAATTACAAATCCCAGGAACTGATGAAATAACTGCCTAACTTCTAAAAAATGAGAGAACTGACCTTCGTAAGCAGATCCACATACTTATAAAGTTGATGTGGAATCAGGAAAAAATCCCAGAAGAATGGACTTTAGGTACAACTCAACCAATTCACAGGAAAGGAGACAAGACCTGCTGCTCAAATTACCGAGGTTATGTTGCTGAATGTAGCCTATAAGATCTTGTGTAGTATTATTTACAACAAGTTAGCGCCATATGCAGAAGAGATTCTGCGAAGTATGAGCGAGGATTTCATTCTAATACGTCAACAACAGACCTGATAATTATGTTGAGGCAAAAACATGAGCTTTATAGCTTCTATGTAGTCTCCAAGCACAAATGCCAAATGATTTACTGGTGCTTGGTGTACTATCGAAGTATGTCTCACTTATTCAAGCAACATTGGCTGGTTCCAAAGCTGCAGTGCATGTAGATGGAGATTTTAGCTGTTGGGTTAGTATTAGGAAAGGAGTCAGACAAGAGGAATAAGGGGACGCACTCTCTACAACGATTTTCAATATGACTCTTGAAGCAGCTATGCGGGAGCTTCAAATATCCGGTTACATAGGCACAAAGTCGACTCAGATATGGGCATATGCTGATGATGTAGCAGTTATTAGTAGATGAAGGATGTCACTACAGAGGACAACATGCGAGATGAAAGAAGCCACATAACCTAGAGGACTTTTTATAAATGAAACAAGTACTAAGTAAATGAATTTCACCAGGAAGGAAATAATAACTTGGATAGACTATGACTACCACCAGACGGTTTCAATTTTGACCATGTGCGGAACTTTGACTGTTTGGGCTCTAATATGAACAGTTCAAATTCCATGTCAACTGATATAAAACTGCCCATCCTAAGTGGTAACAGATGCTTCCACACGTTTAAGAAATGGTTGGTCTCTAGGTTATTACATAGACAGCTGAAACTGCAACTATAAAGGGTCATCATCAGGTCAGTTGTAGCCTGAGGATGCGAAACATGACACTAACGATTGTGATCAGCAGCAGCACAGAATATACAAACGAAGAGTGTTCCACAAGGCCTATGGGTCAGTTCTGAATAATAATGGCTTCTGGAGATCTAGGACGAATAGTGAGCGGGACCGCCTCATATAAGGTGCTGGCATCGTAGGAATTGTAAAACGTAGACTAGCCTAGTTTGGACATGTCCTAAGGAACGATACTGAAAGAACAACTAAAAAGATAGTTGAATGGGGACCAACTGGAAGAACACAGAAAGGAAGGCCACGAAAACTGTGGATAGATAATGTGGAGGAAGATATAACATCTCAGAGTGCGATGACGGAGGAGAACCACGCTGGAGAGGGCAGAATGGAGGCAACTTGTTGATAAGGTCTAATCCCCACATAAGTTTTTAAAGCCAAGAGAAGATGAACAGGAAACGCATGTAATTTCTCAGCCCAGCTGTTCAATGACAGAATTAAAAAAAGCTTCAAGAGAAGGGTTAAAATCTGAGGTGAAAAGATCTGCACATGATTTGCTGATGACATTGCTATCCACAGTGAAAATAAAGAAGAATTACAGCATCTGTTGAACGGAATGGCTAGTTGGATGAGTACAGAACATCGACTGAGAATAAATTGAAGAACGATGAATGTAATGAGAAGTAGTAGAAATGTGAGCAGTGAGAAACGTAGGCTCCGAATTGTGGATCATGATGTAGGCAAATTTAAGGAGTTCTACTACCTAGGGAGTGAAGTAGCCCATGATGGAGAGATGAGGACATAAAAATTGGACTGGCACTGCAAGAAGAGTATTTCCGGCCAAGAGCAATCTGCTAGTTTGAATCATAGACCTTTATTTGATGATAAAATTTTTGAAAATGTACTTGTGGAGCACAGCACTGCATGACAGTGAAACATGCTCTGTAGGATACTCTGAAAAACAGAATAGGAGGTTTCGAGATGTGTTGCTACAGAAGAGTGCTGAAAAATGGGTATACTGATAAGGAATAAGGAGGTTCTCTGCAGAATAGGCGAGGAAAGGAACATATGTATAGCGCTGTGAAGAGTAAGGGATAAGGTGATAGGACACCTGTTAAGACATCGGAAAATAACCTCTGTGGTGAAGGTAGAGGGTAAAAACTGTAGCAGATGTAGCCTCAAACTCTGCAAATAATTGAGGACATAGGTTGCAACTGCTAGATGAAAAATGTTGGCATAGGACACGGATTACAAAAAAGGATATTACAAAACAGATATGTAATAGGTGTAATCACATTTCATTTCTTCTTCCTATGGAACACACCATTTTGCAGTTCACTTGTAAACACACACTCACAATATATTGCAATAAGGCTATGTGGGTCCTGCTGGACTGAAAATAAAATGAAATTTCGAAAGCAGGACCACAAGATCATAACTGTCAGAAGTGCGTTTTAGCTCACGCAGGCTGGCGTGAGGAGGGAAGAACTATACTGACGTGAGGTCTGGAACATGACAAGAAATTAGAATTCAGAAAGCGGACGTAATTAGTTTGATACTTAACTTTAATCCATTAATGATGAACGTCGCTCTTGACGATACATGATTCATAATATTATCTGTTCAGAATACATTCGTGGTAATTGAATGTGGCGCCTTGCTAGATCATAGCAAATGACGTAGCTGAAAGCTATGCTAAACTGTCGTCGCTGCAAATGAGAGCGTATGTAGTCAGTGAACCATCGCTAGCAAAGTCGGCTGTACAACTGGGGGCGAGTGCTACGAAGTCTCTCTAGACTAGACCTGCCTTGTAGCGGCGCTCGGTCTGCAATCACTGATAGTGGCGACATGCGGGTCTGGCGGTGACACCACACCTACACACACTGATTTGTACCTGAATGCCTTCAATTGCCACCACAATTCCCAGCGTGAAGGCGGTTTGCGCACACTTGTTCACAGGGCACGAACGATCTGCGATCAGGCGATCCTTCCAGCAGAACTGCAGCACCTCGAGACAACATTTCGGAAAAATGGGTACAACGAGAAGCAAATAAGACACGCACTCAGACAGACTGTGCCAGGAGATCACGAAAAAGAAACAGAAGAACACAAGTCACTGGCGTGCATTCCGTTCTTCGGAAACACCTGAAGAAAAATCGATAGAATCCTGGGAAAACACAATGTGAAATGTTTATTCCGACGCCCTGCAAAAACCTTGACTCTACTAGGTTCAGTGAAAGATGACCTAAGCCTTCGAAAACCAGGCGTTTATCAAATTCCCTGTCAGTGCGGAAAATCATACATTAGAGAGGTAGTCCGCACTGTACAACAGAGCTGCCGCGAACACAAGCGCCATACCGAATTACGCCAGGCCACTAAATCAGCCGTCGCTGACCATTGTACACTCCTGGAAATTGAAATAAGAACACCGTGAATTCATTGTCCCAGGAAGGGGAAACTTTATTGACACATTCCTGGGGTCAGATACATCACATGATCACACTGACAGAACCACAGGCACATAGACACAGGCAACAGAGCATGCACAATGTCGGCACTAGTACAGTGTATATCCACCTTTCGCAGCAATGCAGGCTGCTATTCTCCCATGGAGACGATCGTAGAGATGCTGGACGTAGTCCTGTGGAACGGCTTGCTATGCCATTTGCACCTGGCGCCTCAGTTGGACCAGCGTTCGTGCTGGACGTGCAGACCGCGTGAGACGACACTTCATCCAGTCCCAAACATGCTCCATGGGGGACAGATCCGGAGATCTTGCTGGCCAGGGTAGTTGACTTACACCTTCTAGAGCACGTTGGGTGGCACGGGATACATGCGGACGGGCATTGTCCTGTTGGAACAGCAAGTTCCCTTGCCGTTCTAGGAATGGTAGAACGATGGGTTTGATGACGGTTTGGATGTACCGTGCACTATTCAGTGTCCCCTCGACGATCACCAGAGGTGTACGGCCAGTGTAGGAGATCGCTCCCCACACCATGTTGCCGGGTGTTGGCCCTGTGTGCCTCGGTCGTATGCAGTCCTGATTGTGGCGCTCACCTGCACGGCGCCAAACATGCATACGACCATCATTGGCACCAAGGCAGAAGCGACTCTCATCGCTGAAGACGACACGTCTCCATTCGTCCCTCCATTCACGCCTGTCGCGACACCACTGGAGGCGGGCTGCACGATGTTGGGGCGTGAGCGGAAGACGGCCTAACGGTGTGCGGGACCGTAGCCCAGCTTCATGGAGACGGTTGCGAATGGTCCTCGCCGATACTCCAGGAGCAACAGTGTCCCTAATTTGCTGGGAAGTGGCAGTGCGGTCCCCTACAGCACTGCGTAGGATCCTACGGTCTTGGCGTGCATCCGTGCGTCGCTGCGGTCCGGTCCCAGGTCGACGGGCACGTGCACCTTCCGCCGACCACTGGCGACAACATCGATGTACTGTGGAGACCTCACGCCCCACGTGCTGAGCAATTCGGCGGTACGTCCACCCGGCCTCCCGCATGCCCACTATACGCCCTCGATCAACTGCACATACGGTTCACGTCAACGCTGTCGCGGCATGCTACCAGTGTTAAACACTGCGATGCAGCTCCGAATGCCACGGCAAACATGCTGACACTGACGGCGGCGGTGCACAAAGGCTGCGCAGCTAGCGCCATTCGACGGCCAACACCGCGGTTCTTGGTGTGTCCGCTGTGCCGTGCGTGTGATCATTGCTTGTACAGCCCTCTCGCAGTGTCCAGAGCAAGTATGGTGGGTCTGACACACCGGTGTCAATGTGTTCTTTTTTCCATTTCCAGGAGTGTATAAAGACTGGCCATACTATGGACTATGAAAAAACAAAAATACTCTGTCAGTCCTCCTACTTCTGGGACTACGCCACTAAAGAGGCCACCAAAATCCGACTACAGGACGATATAATTAATAAAGACAGCGGCCTTCAACTCAGTCAGGCTTGGAACGCTGCACTCAGCCTGTAGAGAAAGACGCGGTCCCAGAGATCGAGGACCGCCACCGACGGTGGCAGCAGGAAAGACTGCAGACCCCAGTTCAGACCCAGGCGGCGCTTCCACCACCACCTCCAGTAGCCGCCGCGCCGGCCACACCGAAGGCACCAGGAGAGAAACGGTGGATGGGGTAATGGCTAGTATATATAGGGTGCCGAGAGGAACAGCACAGCATTCGTCAGGAACCACCTGAAGATGGTAGGGTGTACGTGTGCCGAAATGTTGTGGAGAAATTACGACGCTATCCGGTCGGATACCCGAGAGCCGTTCAAATTGGAAATACGCCGGGAAAACTTCAGATCACAGGTTTGCACTTATTAGTTCTTTTTGACACAATTAGCTTAATTCTGTACGTTCTCTTACATTCAAGATAAGCTTTGAAAAATTCAACTTTTTGCTCACTTCATATTTAAAATTTGTTTTATGCGTATGGTATGAATATAACGTATTTTTCCTAACATCGGTAAGTTTATCTATGTATCATTTAATATTCTTCTTAACAGGTTTGCTTTTATGACTGTTTTTCATAAGAGAAGAACAGATATACCACAAATCTAAAGAAGAGTTGAGATCCTCAAGTCAGTTTCAATCAAAAATTGAAAAATCCAGGATAGAATGTAACAACATTGTAAAAGGATAGTTGCTTCTCAGCATGTAGTGGAAATGGTGAGATAGGCACAACAAAAAGAATGTCAGAAAGTGAGGTTTTGGTATACAAAATCTTGGTGGCAAATGACCCCCCCCCCCCCCCCCCCCCCCACACACACACACACACACTCACGCAAACACAACTTACATGCACATGACCACAGTCTCTGGCAGCTGAAGCCACACCGCAAACTGCAAGGAGCAGCACGAGATGGGAGAGGCAACTGGGTTGTGGCGGTAAGGAGGAGTCTGCGGTGGGGAGGGGAAGGGGTAGTAAGGTGGAAATGGACGACAGTTAATTGCTGCTTGTGGGAGCACACAGGGACGAGGTGGAGGGCAGCTATTGCAGGTAGGCGCCGTCGTGAGGTTAGACAGAGCTTAGAGGGGAGGGACTGGGAATAGCAGAAAAGGAGACGTAAAAAAACTGAGGATGCATTGGTGGAATAGAGGGCTGTGTAGTTTTGGAATGGAAACAGAAAGGGGTAGATGTGTAAGGCCGAAGATTAACAAAGGTTGAGGGTAGGAGGGTTACAGGAATGTAAAATACAATGCAAGGACAGTTCCTACTTGTGCAGCTCAGAAAAGCTGATGTTGGCAGAAGGGGTCCATATGGCACAGGTTGTGAAGCAGTCACCGAAGCTAAGAATGTAGTGTTGCATGGCGTGCTCACCAATTGTGAGATCCTGCTGTTTCATGGCCACTGTTTGTCAGTGGCCATTCATCCGGACAGACATCTTGTTGGTTGTCTTGCCCATATAGAATGCAGCACAGCAGTTGCAGCTTTGGTGGTAGTATGCATGACTTGTTTCACAGGTACCCCTGCTTTTGGTGGGATAGGTCATATTTGTTAATGGACCGGAGTAGATAGTGGCAGGGGTACAGAACAGTGTTTGCATCCAGGTCTATTATAGGTATTTGAGCCATGAGGGAAGGGTTTGGGAGCAGAGGTTGTGTAGGTTTGGGTAATGATGTTTTGTAGCTTTGGAGGCCAGTGGAATGCTGCTGTGGGAGGGGTGGAAAGGATAGTGTGCAGGATATTTCACATTTAAGGGCATGATGAGAGGCAGTGGAAAACCTGGCTGAGAATGTAAATTAGTTACTCCAGTCCTGAGTGGTACTGAATCACTTAAGGAATGCTGCTCTGTGAATGGATGGTTGGAATTTGGGAAAGATAAGGCATAGGAAATTTCCTTTTGCAGAAAGTTGAGAGGGTAGGTATGGCCTGTGAAGGCCTCAGTAAGACCAGTTCGAGAGGGACTGCTCATCACTGTATATGTGAAGGCCATGGATGGCTAAGCTCTATGTGGATTCCTCTAGATGGTCCATGAATAGGTTGGCACTGTATGCTGCCATGTGGGTGCCCTCAGCCATACCCTGGATTTATTTGTTAGGTAATGCCTTCAGAGCAGAAGTAATTGTGGATGAGGATATAGTTGGTCATGGCGACAAAAAGGAGGTTGTTGGTTTGGAATCATTTGGGCATTGGTAAAGGTAATGTTCAGTTGTGATAATGCCATGGGCATTAGAACTGTTAGTGTAGAGGGAGGTGGTATCATTAGTGACAAGCAGGGCACCATGTGATAGAGGATCAGGAACTGTGAAGTGTCAATGGAGAATATGGATAGTATGTATTATGTAGGAACATAGGTTGCATGTAATAGGCAAGTGGTTTTGTTTTATGAGAGCACAGACTCTCTCAGTGGGACCACAGTAACTGCTGGTAACTGGTCCCCATAGGGTATCTTGGGTGGTTGGGTTTGTGGAATTTTGAAAACATTAATAGAAATGGACTGCAGGGAGTGGTAGGGATGAGGAGAGAAATGGACTCAGGAAAGAGATTCTGGGATGGGCCTAAGTTTTTGAAGAGAGGCTGGATGTCATTTTAGATCATTGGAGTGGGGTAACTGCAACAGGGTTTGTAGGTGGATGACTCCAACAGTTGGCAGAAACCTTCTGCCAGGTGATCCTTCTGGCTCAAAACAACGGTCACCATGACCAGCTACCCACTATTAATTCTCCTTGGAAGGCGTTACCTGCAAACAAATTTTGGGTATTGCTTTGGGCACCTCCAAGGCACCATCCTTATGTCAACCTATTCATGTGCCATCTAGTGGAATCCTTCCTAGGCACCCAGGAACCTAAACCCCTTACCTGGTTCTGATTCATTGATGATATCTTCATGACCTGCATCAAGCATAAGATGAACCTATCACATTCCTCCAGAACCTCAACATCTTCCCTATTTGCTTCACCTGGTACTGCCCAACTCAACCAGCCACCTTTCTCGATGTTGAACTTCACCTAAAAAATGGCCACATCATTACCTCTGTCCATATCAAACTTACCAGCAGTACCTCCACTTTGACAGCTGCCCCCCATTCCATTCCAAGAAGTCTCTTCATGCAGCTTAGCCACTTAGGACCATTGCATATGTAGTGACAAGCAATCCCTCTTGAAATATACCACTGAGGCCTTCACAGACCATAGTTATCGTCTCAACTCTGTGCAAAAGGAGATGTCCTGTGTCTTATCTTTCCAGTCACTCACATCCCGAAGTCACAGCATCCAGCCATGGAGGAGCATTCCCCTAACGACTCAGTACTATCCAGGAATGGAGAAACTGAATTACATTTTCCACTAGGGTTTTCACTACCTCTCATCATGCCCTGAAATGAGAAATGTCCTACCCACTACCCTTTCCACTCTTCCCACAGTGACATTCCACCAGGCTCTGAACCCACAAAATATCACCAGCCAACCCTACATAACCTCTGCTCCCAAATCATTGCCTCATGGCTTATATTCCTGTAATAGATTTAAATGCAAGTCCCGTTCCATACATCCTCCCACCACCACCTACTCTAATCAATTCACAAGCGTCACCTTTCTTGTCAAAGGCAGGGCTACCTGTGCAACCAGACATCTGAACTACCAGCTAAGCTGCAACCACTGTGCTGCATTCTGTATGGGCAAGACAACCAACAAGCTGTCTGTCACGATGAATGGCCACTAACAAACTGTGGCCAAGAAACACCTGTACCACCCAATTGCTGAGCATGATGTGCAACACTATATTCTTCATTTCAGTGACTGCTTCAAAACCAGTGCCATCTTTACTGTTTCGGCCTTCCGCTTTCCTGAATTGCACAGGTAGAAATTCTCTCTGCAATACGTCTTTTGTTGCTGTAACCCTCCTAGCCTCAACCTTGGTTAGCCATTGTCCTTACCCATCTGTCCTCTTCCCTGTTCACATTCCAACACTACATTTCCCTCAATTCCACCAACGTACCCTCCATCTTTTTGCTCCCCTCCCTCTCGACCCCCACACATTGTCTAACATGATGACTGCACCCAGGTGCCCTATCTGCTCTCCACCTTGTTCCTGTTTGCTCCCACAAGCAACACTTTATGGTCTAGACTGCTATCAATCACCCTCCCCCCTCCATACTCCTCTTTAGCCCCAGCAGCCAGTTGCCTCTCTCATCATGTGCTGCTGCTTGCAATCTGGCTTCCAGCTGCGAGAGAATGTGGTCATGTGCATGTATGTTGCATTTGTGTGTGTGTGTGTATGTTGCCTATTTTTAACAAAGGCCTTGTTGGCCAAAAGCTCCCTTTCTGACAGTCTTTTTGCTGTGCCCATCCACAACTTAGCATCTTTGCTGTAAGGTGAGTAGTAGCTATCCTCTTCATAATACTGTCAAAAGCAGTGTAACTTTCATTTACTCTTGTTTGACGTTGTTATATATCATAATCACTTGATATTTCTAAGTTTCTGAATGAACTGATTTACTACTTCCTTTTCTGCTCTCTAGCCCATGTCACCTTTCACTTAGTGGCAGAATCTGCGTTAGAGGGGATTCTTTCAGTTTTGGTTTGGTTATCCCTAAGGAGTAATTCCTCACCAGCAACACTGATATTGTACAAATCTGTTTCAAAGTTAACAATGATGTTATCTACACTCCTGGAAATGGAAAAAAGAACACATTGACACCGGTGTGTCAGACCCACCATACTTGCTCTGGACACTGCGAGAGGGTTGTACAAGCAATGATCATACGCACAGCACAGCGGACACACCAGGAACCGCGGTGTTGGCCGTCGAATGGCGCTAGCTGCGCAGCATTTGTGCACCGCCGCCGTCAGTGTCATCCAGTTTGCCATGGCATACAGAGCTCCATCGCAGTCTTTAACACTGGTAGCATGCCACGACAGCGTGGACATGAACTGTATGTGCAGTTGACGGACTTTGAGCGAGGGCGTATAGTGGGCATTTGGGAGTTCGGGTGGACGTACCGCCGAATTGATCAACACGTGGGGCGTGAGGTCTCCACATTACATCGATGTTGTCGCCAGTGGTCGGCGGAAGGTGCACGTGCCCGTCGACCTGGGACCGGACCGCAGCGACGCACGGATGCACGCCAAGACCATAGGATCCTATGCAGTGCCGTAGGGGACCGCACTGCCACTTCCCAGCAAATTAGGGACACTGTTGCTCCTGGGGTATCGGCGAGAACCATTCACAACCGTCTCCATGAAGCTGGGCTATGGTCCCGCACACCGTTAGGCTGTCTTCCGCTCACACCCCATCATCGTGCAGCCCGCCTCCAGTGGTGTCGCGACAGGCGTGAATGGAGGGACGAATGGAGACATGTCGTCTTCAGCGATGAGAGTCACTTCTGCCTTGGTGCCAATGATGGTCGTATGCGTGTTTGGCGCTGTGCAGGTGAGCGCCACAATCAGGACTGTATACGTCCGAGGCACACAGGGCCAACACCCGGCATCATGGTGTGGGGAGCGATCTCCTACACTGGCTGTACACCTCTGGTGATCATTGAGGGGACATTGAATAGTGCACGGTACATTCAAACCGTCATCCAACCCATCGTTCTACCATTCCTAGACCGGCAAGGGAACTTGCTGTTCCAACAGGAAAATGCGCGTCCCCACGTATCCCGTGCCACCCAACATGCTCTAGAAAGTGTAAGTCAACTACCCTGGCCAGCAAGATCTCCGGATCTGTCCCCCATTGAGCATGTTTGGGATTGGATGAAGCGTCGTCTCATGCGGTCTGCACGTCCAGCACGAACGCTGGTCCAACTGAGGCGCCAGGTGGAAATGGTATGGCAAGCCGTTCCACAGGACTACATCCAGCATCTCTACATTCATCTCCATGGGAGAATAGCAGCCTGCATTATTGCAGCGAAAGATGGATATACACTGTACTAGTGCCGACATTGTGCATGCTCTGTTGCCTGTGTCTATGTGCCTGTGGTTCTGTCAGTGTGATCATGTGATGTATCTGACCCCAGGAATGTGTCAATAAAGTTTCCCCTTTCTGGGACAATGAATTCACGGTGTTCTTATTTCAATTTCCAGGAGTGTATATATGCCTCATTGTGTATGGCACTTCTACTGGTACAAAATTGATTGAATATCTCAGGAGGCTGAAAAATGACTTAGTAACCTGCTCACTTTGTTTTCCATTTCTATATTTCAGTTCCCACTGATAGCAATTTTTGTTGTAGATTTTAACAAATTTTTTGTTATTAATCCCAAATTTTCAAAGAAGGTACCCAAATCAACCCTTGATGATCTGTAGAGATTTTTAGTGGTTGTGTTATGATCTACAAGATTTACGGATCTGAATTCCCCTCCTGTTTCAGAACAGTATGTGGTAATACCAATTTTTGTGACTCTTTTCCCCTTTTAACAGACATTTCAGCCCCATCATCCTTTTTTTTCCAGTAATTAACATAATTTATTCTCGTGATCTCTATGTGCTCATATGTGGGGGGTTGCAGTATATACCTAGAGCAATCCTTTAAAGCCAGTTCTTCCACTTCGGCTCCCTCAGTATCTCTGTGACACTCTCCCACCTGTGACCATTCATGCTGCCATTGTCTCTATAAATTCAATATCCCTATTAGTCCTGTCTGGTACAAGTCACACACACTTGAGCAATATTCTAGAACCAGTCATGTGAGTGATTTGAAGACACTCTCATTTGTAGATTGATTGCACTTTCCCAGCATTCTACCACTTAACTGAAATCTACCACTTGCTTTACACATAATGGAACTAATGTGGTCATTCCATTTCATACCACTACAATGTGTTACACACAGGTATTTCTATGAGTTGGCTTATTCCAGCAATGACTCATTGATACTGTATTGGTAGGATACGAAGATTTTTTGTTTTATGAAGAGCAAAATATTATATTTCTGAACATTTAGAGCAAGTTTCCTATCCCTACACCACTTTGAAGTCTCATCAAGATCTGACTGAATATTTATGCAGCTTCCTTTAAGATACTACTTCATTATAGATAATGGTGTCATCTACAAAAAGCCTCATTTCACTATCAATATTGTCTGCAAGATCATCAATATACAACATGAAGAGCAAAGGCACCAACATACTTCCCTGCAGCACACCCAAAGTTACTTCTATTACTTCTACATCTGATGACAACTCTCCATCCAAGACAATGTGTTGCAAACTCCCTACTTCTGCAGCAACATATCCCTGAGAAATAAATAAATATGACTCATTATACCCAGCTGAGAATAACAAAGTTATTGACAGTGAAGCACAACTTAGCATGGAATGGGGTAATGTTGTCAGTTCACTGGAGGGTGCACATGCAGTATGGCTTACTGGACTACGATCTCATGCCACCTGTTATCGTGTGGTATTGAGTTTGCTATTCAGGATCTTAATATCATGGTGGCTTAACAAACACGGTCCTGCATATAAAGTGATACCATTTTGCTATCATCTGTATATACAGTGTTGCCACTGTCATTTACAATGACCAAATGTTTTGTAATCAGTTTCTGCTTTAGATTTAAAAAGAGTGTTACAATGGATCTGAATCATTCATGCAAATACAAAAACTAACAACATTAAAATAATATAAACTGTTTGAGTACCTACCAATCACTTTCATATGTGAAAAATACTAGCGCATAGCTGTTAGTTAGCAGACACTCATCTTGATTTCTTTGATGTTCCATCGGCTGTCAAATAAATTGTGAGTTATATGCTCCACCTAAATTTGCTGCCACTTGACATGTTATTGAGAGTGTAGGTATAGATTTGGTAGTGTTAAGAGAGATTCCAAGAAATTCAGGTTGACACAATGCCCTCTTTCAAAACCACCTGATTACTGCATAATATTGTAACCAAACTTGCTCACCAAAATTGTCAGAAAACTAACTGACCCCCATTGACCCTCATTGCAACATGAAGTTTTACACAGCTTTTAGCTTTTAGTATTGAAACTCACAAAATATGTTTGCTAAAAATGTTTTTCTGTAAAGTTTTTTATATCATGATGATTATTAGATGGAAAAGTTCCTAATATTTCTACGAGTTTATTACACAAATGCAGTTAGAACGCTACTTTCAACCCTTACAGAAACTATCATGTAGTTATGAAATGAGAACTGTTATGTTTTCTGTTGAAGTATTTATTATTTCTGTGAGTGTATTACATGAATACAAACAGGGTGCTTATTTCAGTGCCTCCAAAAGCTATCCTGCAGTTGAAAAATGAGAATTATTGCTATTTTATGTTCAAATAACAATTAGTAACATTTGAAGCAACACACAGATATATGTGTGCATACTAAAGTGAGAGTGAAATTACTGACAATATGAAACAGTACAATAAATTGAATTCTAAGTGAACTGATAATTGAAATTGTGACAAAATTGTGACAAAATTTATGTATGCCTGCAAATGTGGCAGCCTGACACGTGAGATCCACACTTAATGTCATACTTATCCAAATGATCGTATACAGGTATGTTTCAATCCTTTACCCCTTCTCCCCCCTTCCATTCCCAAGGTATAGCTCACCAAAAATAAAGCTTCATTCAACTGTGACAAACATAGTATAAAATTCCCCATGAAATTGACTTCAGTGAACATAAAATGTAACAGAGAGGGTAATAGATCAAATATGCAGAAATTATGAATACATGCTCAAAGCAAAGTATGTCACAAAGACTGATATTTAAATCCTGTTCATTTCCATATAATTTGAAAAAGGAATAAATGAATCATGGCATTAATTTTATTTTTGTTCAATGTCACTTTATTGCTTATTGACCAATCATAAACTTCCTCACGAGTTTCATTTTTCTTTCTTGGCAAGGAGTTCTCTTGTTTTCTTTGCTGTTATCAGTGAAGAGAATTTTTTCACAAGTCATTGATTTATATCAGGAACACTATTCATCCTAAGATGCTACCTTGCGGATCCCCTGTATTAATGGAGTTTGATTCTGATAAGTGTTTTATTAAATGTTTAGATTTATTTGAAGTATGTGTTGTCTCCACTCTTTGAACCCTATCTGTTAAGTATGATCACAACCAGTCATTAGCTACCTCTCTTATTCCTAATGCTTCTAATTTATTTAATAGAATCTTGTGGTCAACTGCATCAAACGCCTTAGAGAGATCCAAAAATATGCCTGTGACGCACTCATCTTTATCAAGAGCATCAAGTACAACTTTTGTGAATTCTACGATGGCTGACTCCACATTTTTGCCACTTCAGAAACCTAA
This sequence comes from Schistocerca gregaria, assembly GCF_023897955.1. Taxonomy (NCBI): domain Eukaryota; kingdom Metazoa; phylum Arthropoda; class Insecta; order Orthoptera; family Acrididae; genus Schistocerca; species Schistocerca gregaria. The sequence continues at coordinate 135,091,431 of NC_064926.1, forward strand.
CTGTGAGTTGCTTAAAATATTGTATTTATTCAGGTAATTCATTAATCTGTCTTTCATAATTGCTTTTATTATTTTTGATAAATGCTGTCAGCAGGGAAATGGGGCAGTTATTTTCTATGTCCATGCATTACCTTTCTTAAGCAAAGGTACATTTCATACCTATTTTAACTGCTCTTGAAATGTCCCAGATGTGAAAGATTCATTTATCATAATTGTTAAGGGGCCTTGTATAACCACTATGCATTGTTTCAGTACACACATTGGTACACCATCTAAGCCTACTGACTTTTTATTTTTTAGTTTTGGAACAGTTTTATTGACTTCATTCTCTGTGGTTGAAAGTAACATCATTGTATTTAGTGCAACATTATTTACAGGTGTTATATTTGTTCGGACGAATTTTTGCTGTAACTTCTCTGCAATACTTGAAAAATGCTCGTTCATATATTTTGCTAAGTGTTGTGGATAATTTATTACCTTATACTTCTCCCTTAACAGTATGTTATTCTGCATTTGTTTGCCTCTCCCCATTTCCTTTTTTATAACATCCCAGACTGCTTTGCTTTTATTCTCTGCATTCTATATTATTTTGTCATTAAATGAGTTTTTGCAGCAATCAGCACCTTCCTATAGATCTTTTTGTATCTATGATATAAATTTAAGAATTCTGGATCATTAAGAATCTTTTTCATGGAACTGAGGTGTTTAAGTGTTTGGAGGACTTCTTAATATGTGCCATTATCCATCTGTTTTCGTGAGATGTTGATACAGACATGCATACTTTTGGAAATGCTTTTTCAAAGTTCAATTTAAACGATGTGGAGAATATAGAGAATTTCATATTCACATTGGTTTCCTTACACATTTCAACCCAGGTTTGTTTTTATAGTTCTTTTGAAAAATCTTTTCTTTTGATTTCTGATAGATGTCGGTTGTAGGCTTGTAGTTTAAGGAATGGTTCAATGACTGATTTTACTGTTGTTATTTGACAGAGATGGTCTCATAGTCACAGATCTTTTACAGCTACCTCACATTTTTCCCTGTCCAAATTTGTGGCCACTTGGTCAATTACTGTTGCAGTAATTGTAGTAATCCTTGTTGTACTATTGACCAATAGGGACATGGCAAAACTTTGAAGGATGTTTATGAAGGTGCTGCTGTATTCATTTACGATATTAGTGTTGATGTTAATGTCCCCACATAGAATTGTGCTGAACTTTGTACTTGAGTCTTTATCTAGAACTTCTGTTAATTTATTGAAAACAGCCTCCACACAACCACTGGGAGATCTATACACACACAAAATGATTAATTTTCTAGTGATATCAAGCCCTGTTAATTCAATAGGGTACATTTCAAAGTGTTTGTCTTCACTTACTGTACTGAGGTCATGTCTTGATTTGAACTGTGTTCCTTTCATGATATAAATGCATGATCCTCCACCCCTTGAAGTAGTTCTGCAGTAAGAGTTTACCTTTTCATACAATGATAATACTATATGTTGTATTTCTGTGTCTCTACACCAGTGCTCAGTAATACAAACTACTGTGCAGTTCAAATATTGGAGCTCAACTTCTAATAGTTGTATTTTATTTTTTATTCATTACATGTTTTGAAGGAGGATTGTTAAGTCTGTGAAATGCCCCATGTTACTCTTTCCAATGGTTTGTTTTTCTTTGTGGCATCTGGTGTATGTGATATTTGAAGTGTTAAAATCTGTTTTGTGAGTGGCTGTTTCAGTATTTTTTAAGCTCCAGTAGATACTCTTTAGTCAGGGTAACTTGTTGTTTGTATTTATCCTAAAAAAGACCTACTTTTACTACCTACAACAACAGGTATTTGACTATGTGTGGCCCAACGTCCACCCCCTATACTTTCATGAATCAGCTGTACCAATCTTCCCTTCCCAGTCCTGTTTAGGTGTAGGTCACGTCTAGTGAAACCCCATCTGTTGATAGTCCCGGTGGGCACCAGAGAAACATGAGCAAAGTTGGCTGTCCTTAGAACCATCCCTAACCCAAATTGATTTGCCTTACAGCTCCATCAAGATGTGGTTGATCATGATGCCGGAACAGCTGAACAATGTGTATGTTGTGCCATGAGTCAGGGAAGCTATCTTGTCCAGGTCACCACCTATGTCATATGCCCCATCCCTGTCCAAATTGTTTCCTGCCATACCCACTATCACTACATGGTTCTCTTTTGTAAAGCCCTTCCATAAAGACCCTAGGTCCTCTATTACATGACTTATTCCTGCATTTGGCTTGAAGATAGTGATGGCCTGGTACGCTGCCCCTAAACTTTCCTATAACTGAGGGCCTACACCTTGCCCATGGCTACTACCTAACAGCAGCACTTCCTTCTTCCTAAGACTTTGTACATTCCTAACCTTCTTGGCCTCGGTTGAGGTGTGCTGCACATTTCCTGCTCCTCGTTCTAAATGAGGCTCTTCTCCACTTAACTCTGGCAGTGGTGTGTCCCTGGGAAGTGTGTTGTTACCTTTGCTGTTCATGTCATATATAAATAACTGTGCATACAATATTAGGAGTAAAATGAGGCTTTTTGCAGATGATGCTGTTACCTATAATGAAGTACTATCAGAGAGAAGCTGCATAAATATTCAGACAGATCTTGATAAGATTTCAACATGGTGCAGAGATTAGCAATTTGCTGTAAATATTCAGAGATGTAAAATTTTGCACTTCACAGGACTAAAACAGTAGTATCCTATGACCATAACATCAGTGAGTCACTTTCGGAATTGGACAACTCATACAAATATGTGGGTGTAACACTTTGTAGTTGTATGAAATGGAATGATCTCATAGGTTCAGTTGTGGGTGAAATAGGTATTATACTTCGGTCTATTGCTAGAATACCAGGGAAGTACAATCAGTCAACAAAAAGGATTGCTTACAAATCACTCATGCAACCCATCTACATTTACATCTATATCTACATTGATACTATGCAAATCACATTTAAGTGCCTGGCAGAGAGTTTATCAAACCACCTTCACAATTATCTATTATTCCTGTCTCATATAGTGTGCAGAAAGAACAAACATGTATATCTTTCCATACAAGCTCTGATTGCCCTTACTGTATCATGGTGATCTTTTCTCCCTATGTAGGTTGGAATCAACATTATTTTTCCATTCAGAAGAGAAAGTTGTTGATTGGAATTTCATGAGAAGTTTCCTCTGGAGCGAAAATGCCTTTGTTTTAATTATGTCCATCCCAAATCCTGTATCAGATCAGTGACACTCTCTTGCCTATTACACAATAATACAAAACTTGCTGTCATTCTTTGAACTTTTTTAATTTACTCTGTCACTCCTATCTGGCAAGGATCCCACACCATGTAGTAATATTCTAAATGAGGCTGGATAGACATAGTGTAGGTAGTCTCCTTAGTAGATATGTTACATTTTCTAAGTGTCCTGCCAATAAAATGCAGTCTATGGTTAGCCTTCCCCACAACGTTTTCTATGTGTTCCTTCCAATTTAAGTAGTTCATATTTGTAATTCATAGGTATTTTGTTTAATTTGCAGCCTTTAGATTTTACTGACTTATCTTGTAACCGAAGTTTAACAGATTCCTTTTAGCACTCATGTAGATGACCTTGCACTTTTTGGTATTTAGGTTCGACTCCCAATTTTTGGACCATACAGGTATCTTTTCTAAATCATTTTACAGCTTGTTCCGATCTTATGATGACTTTACTACTTGATAAACAAGAGTGTAGTCTGCAAACAACCTAAGTGGGCTGCTCTGATTGTCTCTCAAATCATTTATATAGATAAGGAACAGCAAAGGGCCTATAGCACTACTTTAGGGAACACCAGAAATCACTTCTGCCTTACTCAATGACCTTGCATCAGTGACTATGAATTGCAACCTCATTGACAGGAAATCACAAATCCAGTGATACAAATGAGATGATATTCCATAAGCATGCAATTTCACTACAAGCCACTTGTGAGGTTTATTGTCAAAAGTATTTTGCATATCTAGAATTATGGAATCATTTTGGAATCCCTTGTCAGTAGCATTCAACAGTTCATGTGAGTAAAAGAGATAGTTTTGTTTCAAGAGAATGATGTTTCCTAAATCTGTGTTCATTGTGTGACAATAGACTGTTTTCTTCAAGGTAATTCACAACATTTGACCCATCCTAGAATATTGCTCAAGTATGTGTTCCAGATAGGACTAACAGGGGATATTAAAAGTATATGGAGATGAGCAGCAAGAATTGTCACAGGTTTGTTTAATATGTGGGGGAGTTTCACAGACGTCCTGAAGGTACTGAACTGGAAAACTCTTGAAGATAGATGTAAACTATACCAAGAAAGTCTATTGACAGTGTTTCAAAAACAGGCTTTACATGATTACTCAAGGGATATGCTACAATCCTCTACATCTTGTTCACATACGGATTACAAGGATAAGATTGGAATAATTACTGCATGTGCAGAGGATTCCAACAATATTTCTTCACACACTCCATACACAAATGGAACAGGAAGATACAATGATAACTGGTGCAGTTGGATGTACCCTCGGTGATGCATCTCACAGTGGTTTGAAAAGTATAGATGTAGAAGTAGATGTACATGTACATAAAGTATGTAACATAAATTTTCAGAAATATTCTCATTTCAATATAGTAACTTGTGTCAAACTAATACTCAGACAGCAATTACTTAAAGAAAGTAGCTGCCTTATTTCTTAAGAATATATAGAAATATATTTTCCAGTGCCAATAGTAGTTCTTGTGTGTGGTTTCTTTCTTAACATAGTTAGTACAACTGACTAGTTTCCAGTATAAAGTTTCGTGTGCACAGTGAAGTACTCACTTGAAAACAGCTCAGCACTGTTTATTTTTAAGTAATGTTCATATATATGGTACATAGTTGTACTATCCACCTCTTCAACAAACTCTCCAAATGCCAAGGAAACTCTCTCTCACATATGTAATACTACCCGTGACAGGTTTTTTGTATATACACTATGTGATCAAAGGTACCCAGACACCTGGCTGAAAATGACTTACAAGTTTGTGGCACCCTCCATAGGTAACACTGGATTTCAATATGGTGTTGTCCCATTCTTAGTCTTGATGACAGCTTCCACTCTCACAGGCATATGTTCCATCAGGTGCTGGAAGGTTTCTTGGGGAATGGCAGCCCATTCTTCACGGAGTGCTGCACTGAGGAAAGGTTTTGATGTCAGTGGGTGAGACGTGGCACAAAGTCAGTGATCCAAAACATCCCAAAGGTGTTCTATAGGATTCTGGTCAGGACTCTGTGCAGGCCACTCCATTACAGGAATGTTACTGTAGTGTAACCACTCCACTACAGGGTGTGAATTATGAACAGGTGCTCAATCATGTTGAAAGATGCAGTCACCAATCCCGAATTGCTCTTCAACAGTGGGAAGCAAGAAGGTCGTTAAAACATCAATGTAGGCCTGCCCTGTGATAGTGTCATGCAAAACAACAATGGGTGCATGCCACCTCCATGAAAAACGTGACCGCAACATAACACCACCTCCTCTGCATTTTACTGTTGTTACTGTACGCACTGGCAGAAGACGTTTATCAGGCATTCATCATACCCACACCCTGACATTGGGTCACCACTTTGTGTACCATGATCCACCACTACACAACATTTTTTACTGTTCAGTTGTGCAATGTTTACGCTCCTTACATGAATTGAGGCATCATTTAGCATTTACTGACATGATGTGTGACTTATGAGCAGCCACTCGACCATGAAATCAAAGTTTTCTCATCTCTTACCTAACTGTCATAGTACTTGCAGTGGATCCTGATGCAGTCTGGAATTCCTGTGTGATGGTCTCGATAGATGTCTACCTATTTCACATTACGACCCTCTTCAGCTGTTGACAGTCTCCGTCAGTAAACAGATGAGGTCTGCCTGTACACTTTTTTGCTATACATGTGCCTCCACGTTTCCACTTGACTATCACATAAAGAACAGTGGACCTAAGGATGTTTAGGAGTGAGGAAATCTCATGTACAGATGTACGACACAAGTGACGACCAATCACCAGACCACATTTGATGTCTGTGAGTTCTGCCTAGCACTCCATACTGCTCTCTCACAATGACAAATGGCTACTGAGGTTGCTGATATGGAGTATCTGGCAGTAGATGGCAGCACATTACACCTAATATGAAAAACATGTTTTTGAAGATGTCTGGCTACTTTTGATCACATTGTGTACTTGTGTGGCTTACAGACTTGTAGAATACAAATAAGATGAAATTAATACAGAAAGGTATTAAAGTTTCAGCACACAGACTGAGATTCCTTGTAAGATTAACAATTCATCTTTTGTTACTAAGTAACTTTTCTATGTAACTTCTTTTTTATGGCCATAATTCCACAGAATTAGTTAAATGGAATTTAACATTCACAAGTCAGTTATCAGCAGCAAAAAGAGAGTAAAATAATAGTTAGAGATTAACTGTATCATCAGAAGGCCAAATTGCAGATGCAAATGACACATGGCTGGGTCAGCAGAGGTTGCCACACTTTTAATGTGCAAAGAAAACTTTTCCACAGGGGAAAATTGACATTGTTGTAAAATAAAATTATATATCATACTTTATGTATTCAGAAAATAGTATGTAAAAGATTTCTAACTTTTCTGCTCCACATCACATGACAGTTTACTTTCCCTTTCCATGACTGTAAGTGTTTAGTTGTACTACATTCCTTAAGCTAAATAGTTATCTTGTTTTCTTGTTTTTGGATGAAGTAGTCTGCAAACATTTGAATGAGGATTTGATATGGCTTCAAATGTCCCAATACATACTGTCAAAAAACTTTCTCATTTCATTACTAAATGCTCTAGATCTCTCATTGGTCTTCACATCAACAAGGGCCTCTTATTTGGATTGTGTAATTTCTCATTTGCTGTCACGTCTGTGTATCCTTACATTATACTGTTGTTCCTTGGCCCTCCTAACAATTTCTTCCCTTTCTTGTATATTTAAGCTTCTACTTCCTAGGTACTCTATTGATTCATTGAAAATGTTGGTAGGGTTTTTCTTGAACATAATTTTGCAATGAGAGAACCCAGTAGTAGAATGTTGTAAACTACTTGAAACATCTACAAAATCTCTCACATAGTCTGTTCATCCAAAATGGTTTTTACTGCTACATGTTCTTCACAACCTACCTATATTTCTCATGTACCTTTTTGTTGGAATGCTAGCTGGAAAATATACAGAAAGTAATATCTGTTTGATGTTCCCATCTCTCCAATTTTTTTAATGTTTTGAAAATTGGATTGTTTCTTAGTGGCTGATAAGTGCTCTATTTAGTTAGTGTGGTGATGATTTAATTGCTTAAGCAATGCTTTTCTAGAGATATTATTCCTGTAGCTGCCACCATAACACAAATAGTAGTGTAGATATTCAGCTTCACAACACAAGTAATTTACATCAGAGTTCAGCTATACTGTGCCCTGTTCTCCTTAGCCATAGAGCTTCCTTCTTCTGTGCAGATTCTTGTAAGTGTAGTGGCTATAATACAAAGCACAGCTTCTCTACTTAAATAAGGTGTAGATTGTTTCCAGTTAACTCTGTGTATTGTCACAGCTTCCAATAAATATTATACGTTACATGGCACCCAACTAATATTACTGTCTCAAAGACATCTCGTCAACATTTTGTCTGTGAATAGTATATAACAACAATCGCTCACATACATAATGTGAAATTTAAAATTTTCCTGGTGAACTAAATATTCAAAAAGACTTTGGTCCTGCATCCAATCGTTGTTAGCTTCCATCCATGATATTTCGACTGGACAACTGCCAGCCACCCTCAGGTGAGCCACTGAAGACTGATGAAGATGCCCTCCATTCCGTAATATATAGCGTGCAGCGAGTATTCCGTGCATGGGTGAAAATCATATGGACAGATGAACCACACTGCCCGCCAGCAGCGCCCTCGCTGGTGGAACTGCAGAACTCAGCTGTCTTCAGCATTGTCAATTGACGCGGCCATCGAAATACTCTGATGTATTCATCGGGAGCAGATCTTAGAGATGACGGGGTTCCATGCATTATCTAGCTGGTAGCCATTGTCACAGTTGATAAGATTGTGTGTCATGCAAATTTCGACTGATTCTTTTATGACAGAGTCCCAAAAGGATGTTTCTGTGGCGAAAATTGTTGTCTTGTCATACTCCATTGAGTGTCCAGTGGAAATGCAATGTTCTGCAATTGCAGACTTGCTAGGTTTCAAAAGGCGAGTACAGCGTTGATGTTAAGTGCAACATTTCTCTACTGTTTGCAATATTTGTCCTATATATGACATGCCACACTGACAAGGTATTTTATAAATTCCCGCCTTCCACAGTACCAGATCATCTTTCACTGATACCAACAGGTCAGAAATCTTCAGTGGTGGACAGAAAATTACTTTCACTTCAAAACCGTGGAGGATTCTTGCAATTTTGAAAGAAATGTTTCCAACAAAGAGAGTGCACCTACCAAATCTTTAGCTTCAATTTATTGGCAACAACAAATTACCAAAAGTGATTAAAGAAATTGCAAAAATACACTTATTTAAAAGGCAGCTGTTATGCAATACATTTTATACCTTGAAGGATTACTTAGATAAAACAGTAGGGGTTTGATAAAAAATGTTATACAAATAAATAATAATAATAACAATAATGATTATAAAACACCTAACATTCCACACAACACCTTCAATTTATGTCTTTTTCCTTCTATTTCCTTTCTAGAAAGCAAATAGGAAGTTGCAGTACAGAAACTGCCCTAGAGATCACCAGTGTGTGTGTGTGTGTGTGTGTGTGTGTGTGTGTGTGTGTGTGTGTGTGTGTGTGTGTGTGTGCATGTCTGTGTGTGTGTGGTGAGTGAAGTGTTATGAAACAATGTGTGTATAGTGTGTGCAGTCACTGATAGTGAGATATGAGTGAACAGTATGGCATTACATTATTTAATAAGTTATTTGTAAAAAAAGTAATGTATATTAGAAGTAAATCTAATGATTGTCTCTAACTAGAAGTCTGTAAATATATGTGTATATGAATTAGCTTATTTTAAATTGATCTAAACTTGTAAATACTTTGACATGTCCTATAGCCTTGTAAAAAGAGATCTACAGATGAATAAAGCTACTCTACTGCTACTACTACTACTACACCCAAAGTTTATTACTACAGTTGATGATGACTCTCCAGCTAAGATCACATGGTGTCCTCCCTACCAAAAAGTCCTCAGTCCACCCTCAAACTTCACTTGATATCTGTTATGATTGTATTTTTGACAATAAGTGTAGGTGTTGTACTGAGTAAAATGTTTTTCAGAAATAAGGAAACATTGCATCTATCTGGTTGCTTGACTGAAGGCTTTCAGTATCTCTTGTGAGAAAAGTGCAAGTTGTGTTTCAGTTGATCAATGTTTTTGAAATCCGTGCTGGTTGGATTGAGGAGGTCATTCTTTACAAGATACCTCATTACGTTTGAGCTCAGAATTCCTTCTAAGATTCTACAACAAATTGGTGTCAAGAATATAGGATGGTTGATTTGTGAATCACTTCTACTATCCTTCTTGTCTATGAGTGTGACCTAGCCATTTTCAGAGAACTGAGCATGGTTTTTGTTTGAGGGTATACAATAGATCATAATTAGAAGAAGAGCTAACCCAGCCATAAAATCAGTAAAGAATCTGACAGCAATTTCATCAGGGCCTCGAGCTTTGTTCAGTTTTAATAATTTCAACTGTTTCTTAACACCACTGATACTTATGTTTATTTCATTCATTTTTTCAATGGTGCAAAGATTAAACTGGGGAAAATCTCCTGCATTTTCCTTTGTGAAGGAAAATTTCAAACTGGATTTTGGCATTTCAGCTTTTGCTTTGCTACACTCAGTTTCAGTTCCTGTCTCAGCCAAGTGAATATCATTTAGCATCATTCTATCTACATCCCTAGTTTATTTTACATCTATTATGCAGTTTCTTTGGAAGTTTCTTTACACTGACTGTATACCATGGAGGTTCCGTCCAATTATGAATTGTTTTACTGAGTACTTAGCTATCCAGTACATGCTCAACTATTCTTTTAAACTTGAGCCATAGTTCCTCTAAAAATTAGTGACATTTGTTGAAAGTTTCAAGTTCCTCATTGACAAATGACACTATTGATTTTTTATCTAGTTTAATGAACATGTATATCTCTCTGCTTGTTTTAGTTGTCCTTTGTACTTTGGAAATTACTGTTGCCACAACCATATTATGGGACTGATACCAGTTTTGATGTGACCATTCACAAAGAGGTCAGGTCTGTATGTTGCCATTAGATCCAGTATATTGCCACTGTGAGTGCAGTTCCTAACTATATGTTCAAGATAGTTTTCAGAAAAGGCATTTTTGTTAAATTTTATGGGATGTCCTATAACATCTAGCTTTAACAAAATCACAATTTTCCCAATTAAATTTTGGATGACTTAAGGCTCCAACAATAATTACAGTATGACTGGGGAACTTACACACAAGTGAATTGAGATTTTCTCCAAAATTTTGGTCATATCAGGAGATGAGCCTGGTGGATGGTTGAAGGACCCAATTATCATCTTATGCCCATCCCTGATACTGAGTCTTGCCAAAAAACCTCACATGAAGCTTCAGCTTTTCTATCTTGGTAGATTTGAGTTTTTGTGTCTACTGTGTCAAATACAACACCTCCACTTCCCATTTGCTTATTCTTTTGATATGCACTTAAATTTACCCCAAATATCTCACTGCTACCAATTACATGTTTCAGCCAGCTTTGTGTACCTAGTGTTATGTGAGCTTCACTGCTTTTCATGATCACTCCGAACTGTGACACTTTGTTGCAAGGCAGTTTACCATTAGGATTTTAATGGTGTCACCTGTGGGAACCATTTGTTTCTACCTTTCATCAATACTTATGAGTTTCCTACACCTATCTGGTTTGGATGGAGAGTCACTTAATCAAAAAAAAAAAAATCCCAGTTGTGCACTCCACACACAGTCAGCTACCTGAGAAGCAGCCTCCGGTGTGTAACACATACCTGTTCTATCTAGGGGGACCCTACAGTTCTCAAGCCTATGGTGCAAGTCCAGGATGTCGCAACCTAGCTTGTCAGAGAATCTTCAGATTCATTGGTTCAGTCCTTCCACATGACTCAGAACCAAAGGGCCCTGATCATTTCTTAGGACAATGCTGCAAATTGTGAACTTTGTGCAACTCCTTGCACATGTCTGGTCTTCTTAACCTTGTCTGCCAGTCACTGGAATGGCCCAAGGATAACCTTGGAGCCTAGATGAGAGGCATCATTTGTACCAACATGCATCACAATCTGCAGTTGGTTGCACCCTGTTGCCTCAATGAGTGCCAGGGTAACCTCTTCAATATGTTGAATAGAACATCCAGGAACACACACTGAGTGCACCTGGTTTCCCTTTCCTGTCCCTTGTTGCCATTTTGCTAAGGTATACCATTATTTTCTGTATGTCTGAAGAGCTAGTTTAGAGAGGTTGAGGCCTGGTGGGTCCTTGCCATTACCCACCAGGCCTCAACCTCTGCTAATTTCAAGTTGCCGCTGCTCATACCTCACCTGTCATTCAACAACATCTTTGCCTCTGTACTTCTGCCTCGACTGACATCTCTGCCCAAATTCTTTGCCTCTACATATGTCTGCTTGTGTCTGTATATGGGCGGATGGACATGTGTGTGTGTGCATGTGTATACCTGTCCCTTTTCCCCACTAAGGTAAGTCTTCCAGCTCCCGGGATTGGAATGACTCATTACCCTCTCCCTTAAAACCCACATCATTTGGCCTTCCCTTTCCTTCCCTCTTTCCTGATGAAGCAACCGTAGGTTGCGAAAGCTTGAGTTCTGCGTGTTTGTTTGTGTCTCTATCAACATACCAATGCTTTCGTTTTGTAAGTTATATCATCTTTGTTTTTAGATATATTTTTCCCGTCTGGAATGTTTCCCTCTATTATATTCTCATATATATATATATATATATATATATATATATATATATATATATATATATATATATATATATATTAAAAACAAAGATTCCAAGACTTACCAAGCGGGAAAGCGCCGGCAGACAGGCACATGAACAAAACACACAAACACACACACAGAATTACGAGCTTTCGCAACTGGCAGTTGCTTCGTCAGGAAAGAGGGAAGGAGAGGGAAAAATGAAATGTGTATGTGCGGATGGATATGTGTGTTTGTGTGAGTGTGTGTGTGTGTGTGTGTGTGTGTGTGTGTATGTGTGCGAGTGTACACCTGTCCTTTTTTTCCCCTAAGGGAAGTCTTTCCACTCCCGGGATTGGAATGACTCCTTACCCTCTCCCTTAAAACCCACATCCTCTCATTTTTCCCTCTCCTTCCCTCTTTCCTGATGAAGCAACTGCCAGTTGCGAAAGCTCGTAATTCTGTGTGTGTGTTTGTGTGTTTTGTTCATGTGCCTGTCTGAAGGCGCTTTCTCGCTTGGTAAGTCTTGGAATCTTTGTTTTTAATATATTTTTCCCATGTGGAAGTTTCTTTCTATTTTATTTACATCATCATTAATATCTCCCACAGAAGACCCACAAAAGTGCCTCACTTGTGACAGGATACTTTCCGGGACTGGATCAGACTCTCAAAGTGGCTCTCCAGCAGGCATACGACTTCCTCAAATCCTGCCCTTAAATGAGATCCATCCTTCATGAAATCCTCCTCACTCCACCAAGAGTGTCTTTCCGCTGTCCACCTAACCTTCGTAACCTCTTAGTTCATCCCTATGAAATACCCAAACCACCTTCCCTACCCTCTGGCTCCTATCCTTGTAACTGCCCACAGTGTAAAACCTGTCCAATGCACCCTCCCACCACCACCTACTCCAGTCCCATAACCCGGAAGGAATTTTGTGTGTATGTTTGTGTGTCTATCGTCCTGCCAGCGCTTTTGTTTGGTAAGTCACATCATCTTTGTTTTTAGATATATTTTTCCCAGGTGGAATGTTTCCCTCTATTATATGCCTTTCCCCATGAACCATGGCCCTTGCCATTGGTGGGGAGGCTTGCGTGCCTCATGGATACAGATAGCCGTACCGTAGGTGCAACCACAATGGAGGGGTATCTGTTGAGAGGCCAGACAAATGTGTGGTTCCTGAAGAGGGGCAACAGCTGTTTCAGTAGTTGCAGGGGCAAAAGTGTGGATGATTAACTGATCTGGTCTTGTAACAATAACCAAAACGGCTTTGCTGTGGTGGTACTGGGAACAACTGAAAGCAAGAGGAAACTACGGCGGTAATTTTTTCCGAGAGCATGCAGCTTTACTGTATGATTAAATGATGATGGCGTCCTCTTGGGTAAAATATTCCAGAGGCAAAATAATCCCTCCTTCAGATCTCTGGGTGGGGATGACTAAAGAAGATGTCATTATCAAGAGAAAGAAAACTGGCGTTCTACGGGTCGGAGCGTGGAATGTCAGATCCCTGAATCGGGCAGGTAGGTTAGAAAATTTAAAAAGGGAAATGGATAGGTTAAAGTTAGACATAGTGGGAATTAGTGCAGTTAGGTGGCAGGAGGAACAAGACTTCTGGTCAGGTGACTACAGGATTATAAACCAAAATCAAATAGAGGTTGTGCAGGAGTAGGTTTAATAATGAATAAAACAATAGGAATGTGGGTAAGCTACTACAAACAGCATAGTGAATGCATTATTGTGGCCAAGATAGATACAAAGCCTACACCTATTACAGTAGTAGAAGTTTATATGCCTACTAGGTCTGCAGATGACAAAGAAATTGAAGAAATGTATGATGAAGTAAAAGAAATTATTCAGATAGTGAACGGTGACGAAAATTTAATAGTCATGGCTGACTGGAATTCGGTAGTAGGGAAAGGGAGAGAAGGAAACATAGTAGGTGAATATTGACTGGGGCCAAGAAATGAAAGAGTAAGCTGCCTGGTAGAATTTTGCACAGAGCACAACTTAATCATAGCTAACACTTGGTTCAAGAATCATAAAAGAAGGTTGTACACGTGGAAGAACCCTGGAGATACTGACAGGTTTCAGATAGATTATATAATGGTAAGACAGAGATTTAGGAACCAAGTAGTAAATTGTAAGACATTTCCAGGGGCAGATGTGGACTCTGACCACAATCTATTGGTTATGGCTTGTAGATTAAAACTGAAGAAACTGCAAAAAGGTGGGAATTGAAGGAGATGGGACCTGGATAAACTAAAAGAACTAGAGGTTGTACAGAATTTCAGGGAGAGCATAAGGGAACACTTGACAGGAATGGGGGAAAGAAATACAGTGGAAGAAGAATGGGTAGCTTTGAGGGATGAAGTAGTGAAGGCAGCAGAGGATCAAGTTGGTAAAAAGATGAGGGCTAGTAGAAATCCTTGGGTAGCAGAAGAAAAATTGAATTTAACTGATGAAAGGAGAAAATATAAAAATGCAGTAAATGAAGCAGGCAAAAAGTAATACAGATGTCTCAAAAATGAGATCGACAGGAAGTGCAAAATGGCTAATCCGGCATGGCTAGAGGACAAATGTAAGGATGTAGAGGCTTATCTCAATAGGGGTAAAATAGATACTGCCCACAGGAAAATTAGAGAGGAGTCTGGAGATAAGAGAACCACTTGTATGAACATCAAGAGCTCAGATGGAAACTCAGTTCTAAGCAAAGAAGGGAAAGCAGAAAGGTGGAAGGAGTGTAGAGAGGGTCTATACAAGGGCGATGTACTTGAGGGCAATATTATGAAAATGGAAGAGGATGTAGATGAAGATGAAATGGCAGATACGATACTGCGTGAAGAGTTTGACAGAGGACTGAAAGACCTGAGTTGAAACAAGGCCTGGGGAGTACACAACATTCAGTTACACTTACTGATGGCCTTGGGGGAGCCAGTCCTGACAAAACTCTTCCATCTGGTGAGCAAGATGTACGAGACTGGTGAAATACCCTCAGACTTCAAGAAGAATATAATAATTCAAATCCCAAAGAAAGCAGGTGTTGACAGATGTGAAAATTATCAAACTATTAGTTTAATAAGTCACATCTGCAAAATACTAATGCGAATTCTTTACAGACGAATGGAAAAACTAGTAGAAGCCAACCTCGGGGAAGATTAGTTTGGATTCCGTAGAAATGTTGGAACACGTGAGGCAATACTGATCCTACGACGTATCTTAGAAGTTAGATTACGGAAGGGCAAACCTACGTTTCTAACATTTGTAGACTTAGAGAAAGCTTTTGACAATGTTGACTGGAATACTCTCTTTCAAATTCTGAAGGTGGCAGGGATAAATACAGGGAGCGAAAGGCTATTTACAATTTGTACAGAAACCAGATGGCAGTAATAAGAGTCGAGGGACATGAAAGGGAAGCAGTGGTTGGGAAGGGAGTGAGACAGGGTTATAGTCTCTCCCTGATGTTATTCAATCTGCATATTGAGCAAGCAGTGAAGGAAACAAAAGAAAATTCGGAGTAGGTATTAAAATCCATGGAGAAGAAATAAAAACTTTGAGCTTTGCCGATGACATTGTAATTCTCTCAGAGACAGCAAAGGACTTGGAAGAGCAGTTGAACGAAATGGATAGTGTCTTGAAAGGAGGATATAAGATGAACATCAACAAAAGCAAAACAAAGATAATGGTATGTAGTCGAATTAAGTCAGGTGATGCTGAGGGAATTAGATTAGGAAAAGAGACACTTAAAGTAGTAAAGGAGTTTTGCTATTTGGGGAGCAAAATAACTGATGATGCTCGAAGTAGAGAGGCTGTAAAATGAAGACTGGCAATGGCAAGGAAAGCGTTGCGGAAGAATAACAATTTGATGTGTGATGTGACTTACCAAACAAGAGTGCTGCCAAGTCGATAGACTCACAAACAAACACAAACATACACACAAAATTCAAGCTTTGCAACCAACGGTTGCTTCTTCAGGAAAGAGGGAAAGAGAGGGAAAGACAAATGGATGTGGGTTTTAAGGGAGGGGGTAAGGAGTCATTCCAATCCCGTGAGCGGAAAGACTTACCTTAGGATGATGCCATGGGGGTACCCAAAACAATACCCAAGATTTGTTTGCAGATAATGCCTTATAAGGAGCATTAATTGTGGGTGACTGGTCTTGGCGACTGTTGTTTTGAGCCAGAAGGTTCACCTGGCAGAAGGTTCCTGCCAGCTGTCGGATTCATCCACCTACAAACCTTGTTGCAGTTACCCCACTCCGGTGATCTAAAATGACATCCAGTCTCTCTTCCAAAACTAGGCCCATCCCAGAACCTCTTTCCAGAGTCCATTTCTCTCCTCATCCCTAGCACTCCATGCAGTCCATTTCTATTAATGTTTTCTAAATTCCATAAACCCAACCACCCAGAATACCCTATTGGGACCAGTTACCAGCAGTTACTGTGGTCCCATTAAGAGAATCTCCGCTCTCATAAAACAACACCACTTGCCTATTATCTGCAACCTATCTTCCTATGTAATACGTACTAATCATTTTGTCCATTGACACTCCACCATTTCTGATACTCTATCATATGGCGCCCTGCTTGTCACTAATGATACCACCTCCCTCTACAATAAAAGTCCAAATGTCCATGGCATTATCACAACTGAACATTACCTTTCCCAATGCCCGACTGATTCCAAACCAAAAACCTCCTTCCAGTCACCATGACCAACTATATCCTCACCCATAATTACTTCTCCTTTTAAGGCATTACCTTACAAATAAATCCAGGGCATGGCTGTGGGCACCCACATGGCAGCATTCAGTGCCAACCTATTCATGGACCATCTAGAGGAATCCACATACGGCATAGTCACCCATGGCCTTCACATATATAGTGATGACCAGTCCCTCTTGAACTGGTGTCACTGAGGCCTTCACAGGCCATACTTACCCTCTCAACTTTCTGCATAAGGAGATTTCCTATGCCTTTTCTTTCCCATCACACACCACCTCCGAAATTCCAACCATCCAATGACAGAGCAGCATTCCTTTCGTGATTCAGTACCACTCAGGACTGGAGTAACTAATTTACATTCTCAGCCAGGTTTTCCACTGCCTCTCATCATGCCCTTAAATGTGAAATATCCTGCACACTATCCTTTCCACCCCTCCCACAGTGGTATTTTACTGGCCTCCAAACCTACAAAACATCATTACCCAATTCCACACCTCCGATCCCAAGCCTTTGCCTCGTGGCTCAAATACTTGTAATAGACATAGATGCAAACACTGTTCATTACGTACCCCCACTACCACCTACTCCAGTCCATTAACAAATATCACGTATTCCACCAAAAGCAGGGTTACCCTTGAAACAAGCCATGAGTACTACCACCTAAGCTGCAACAACTGTGCTGCATTCTATATGGGCAAGACAACCAAGAAGATGTCTGAATGAATGGCCACTGACAAACTGTGGCCAAGAAACAGCTGGATCTCACAATTGGTGAGCACGCCATGCAACAATACATTCTTAGCTTTGGTAAAGGCTTGAAAACCTGTGCCATATGGACCCTTTCTGCCAACATCAGCTTTTCTGAGCTGCACAAGTAGGTACTGTCCTTGCATTGTATCTTACATTCCTGTAACCCTCCTACCCTCAACCTTTGTTAATCATTGGCCTTACACATCTACCCCTTTCTGTTTCCATTCCAAAACTACACAGCCCTCTATTCCGCCAATGCATCCTCAGTTTTTTTACATCTCCTTTTCTGCTACACCCAATTCCACCCCTCTAACCTCTGTGTAACCTCACGACTGCACCTACCTGCCATACCTGCCCTCCACCTCATCCCTGTGAGTTCCCACAAGCAGCAATTTACTGTCCTCCATCTCCATCCTGCTTTCTCTCCCCCTCCCCACCCACTGCAGATACCTCCTTACCCCCACAACCCAGTAGCCTCTCCCATCCTGTGCTGCTGCTTGCAGTCTGCAATCTGGCTTCAGCTGCCAGAGACTGTGGTCATGTGCATGTAAGTTGTGTGTGTGTGTGTGTGTGTGTGTGTGTGTGTGTGTGTGTGTGTTATCTGCAACACACCATCTCCACTACATGATGAAAAGCAACTATCTCTTTACAATGTTGTTGCATTCCGTCCTGGATTTTCCAATTTTTGATTGAAACTACTTTTGAAAAGTTCATTCAGATCTCTTTAGATTTGTGGTATACATGTTCTTCTCATATGAGAAACAGTCATAAATGAAAACCTATTAAGAAGAACATTAAATGGTACATAGATAAACTAACTATTGTTAGCAAAAATATGTTACCTTCATACCATATGCATAAAACATATTCTATATATGAAGTGAGCAAAAAGTTGAGTTATACAAAGCTTATCTTGAATGTAAGAGAATGTACAGAATTAAGCTTTGAGTAGCAAAAAGAATAGCTTGTGGTAGATACACTGAAGGTGCTCCTAGTAAGTGCAAACCCACTTGGATTGTTGTTGTATAAGAGCATTGCATGTATCATGAATATAGCTCTTGGCCTGAATAAAGTTAATCTTTTTTTCATGACTTCTCTATGTGATTTTAGGAACAAAATTAGAACTGCAAGTACTAATGCAACTGATCTACTTATGTAACACCTACATAGGAACTATTGCATTAAATAGAGGACAATCACACCCACTGGAGGTGTAAAAGTTGTAGGCAATTTTTTAAACTTGAAGAGACTGCACAACTGTTTACTGTACAATCATATAATTAGAAAAGCAATAGTGTTTATTTTTAACAGGTATGTAGAGTTTGAAGTATTTCCAAAAACACTAAGAGTACTGAAAATTATTCCAGTGTACAAAAAAGGGAACAAACATGATCTCAGAAATTATCTACCAGTTTCAATAGTTGCTATTTTATTCCAAATATTTGAATCCCTTATTTATAACCAGCTAATCATCTACCTCCTGGTGCAGAGTGTGCCTTCTGATGATCAATTTGGCTTCTGCAAAGGAAGAAATACTACCACAGCTGTTCTTCATTTGGAAGTAAAGTAGTAACCAGTGTTGATTATAAAAATAATGCTCTACTTCCTTTGTGTGACTGAACTGAGGAAGTAAAGTAGTAACCAGTGTTGATTATAAAAATAATGCTCTACTTCCTTTGTGTGACTGAACTGAGGCATTTGACTCAATTTATCATGATATCTTACTTGCTAAACTCAACTTCTATTGTGTACAGGACTCTGCATTGGCAGTGATTGTATAATACCCAAACAATAGGAAACAGATTGCCTCTGTCAGAAACAGGCACTTACAGCTGCCAGAAGCTAGAACAGATTTCCAACAAGGTTCTGTTCTTGGGCTTCCAATTTTTATAATGTATCCCACTGTGTTCATAACTCTGTTAATTGTTATGCTGATGAAACAGCTTAGCCAGCTCTGCATGAGAACACACTAATTCAGCAAGATGACATGGAAGCATCACTGCAATGGTTGTAATCAAATACACTGCTTTGCAACCCTGACAAAAACCAGCAGATGATACTAGGACTGTCAGAAAGGGTTAGAGATAAAAGCAGTTATTCTAGGAATTCATGTAGACTAAGTTAACTTGGGAAATTCATATCAACCATAACTGTAAAGAACTGTATTGAGTTACTTATTTAATGTAGAAACTGAGAGACTTAGTACCAAAAGAATATTCAAGAGTTATTTATTTTTAACTTTTTCAGTCAGACTGTGGACTATTGAAATGGGAAAATTCTTCTCATATCAGTGAAATTCTAAATATTCGATAGAAGGTTGTACCGTATTGACAACAAACAATGCTGGTAAATTAGAGTACTGCCAGCCAATGTTCACACAGCTCAAAATACTAACAGTCATTAACCCCTCTGTATAGGTATCAGTACTGTATGTGGAAAAGTAATATAGCAGATCATGAAATAAGGGAAAAAACTTAAGCTACCATAACAGCAGATGCAAAATAAAACTAGATATGCACATGTAAGCAAGAACAAGGAATTCCCATCTACTCAAAAATTTTCACTTTATGCTCAGTCAGATCATAAATAACTTCAGAAGCAAGGTATTAGAAAGGTTACTTATTAATCCTTTTTTTCTTATGCGACTGAATTTATGAATATAAAATCAATTAACATTAATTTTTAAGGTTTTCATTACTTGATGCCATTCACTGTATTTATTTATTGTTTTATTGTTTATCCTATAATTTCTAGGTTCTATTTGAAATATTTAATGCTCATTTAGGTTGAACTGTAGGAAAATCTAACATGCTACCAATGTAAAATGCCTATTCCAACTCTGGTGACCAATTGTAAATAGAGATTCTTAATCTGAATCACAAAAATGAATTTACTTTCAAGATGCCTCCACAAGAAGTTCTGCAAAAAGAAAAATCTCTTCCTAATGGGGTAGAGCATGAAAAATTTTCAGGTAAAGGGGCAGTGCATGTGCAAGTTCAAACAGAGTAATTCAAATCTGACGTACTAAAATGAGACTATGGAATATGGTAGGAGGTCTGTTCTTGCCAATAGGTGGCCCCTTGTATTTCATCCATGGTGAGGAGCTGTTGCTCACAGTGGAATGGAATAAGAACTATGATCCAAGGCAGGTAAGAATGAGAAAACAAGTGAAAGAAGAGAGTGGAGAAGGCTTAATAAAATCGTGAAAGAATGTGCAACATAATTTAGAAAACAGAAGACTGGACCAGTTTAGTCATGTAGCTGAAGTAGTTGCCAACAAGTTAAGGTATTTTTCGAAAATGCCCCTACAACAATCATGGCCAAGTTAGTAAACAGAATTTATAATTGTCTACAAGAGGCAAATGTCAATTCAAGGAATATACTGAGAGAAAGTAGTGTGTGAGAATGCAATGCAGATTTACACTGTTAGATATGTTCATTATGCTGAAAGTGTCTTCAGATATTTGATGTTGTATTACTGACTGAAGCAAGCCAATCACAGATACAACAGCAGTTAACAGTCAGTCATATTAAAGTAGTTAAACTGATTATTAATTTGAGTTCGGAAAGGGACTGCAGACACAGGCAACAAAAGTTCCATGAATAACATCATTAACTTCATATATAAAAAATAAGGGTGCAGCTCATGATTAGGAGATTGTTGAGAAGGTAATACTTTTCTTTTAGTAAAGGTAATAACATTTAGCATCACTTGGATATATTAAGACTATGATTAAAGAAATGACCACTTGCAGTGTATAGAATGTACAAGACTGGTGGTAGACTATCAGACTTTAGGAACATCGATCATCTACACAATTTCAAGGAAAACAAGAGCCAACAAATTTGAGAATTAGCACACAGTTAGCTTTGCTGCTCATGCATCATGCATCAAAACTGCTCACAAGAATAATTTACAGAAGAATGAAAAAGAAAATTGAGAATCTGTTAGATGACAATTAGTTTCACATTACAAAGGAAAAGGCACTAGAGAGCCAGTTCCCATGTTGCTGTTGATAATGGAAACAAAATGAAGAAAATCAAGACATGTTCAAAGGATTTGTTGACACTGACAAGGCATCTGACAATTTAAAATGTTGTTACATGTTCAACATTCTGAGAAGTATAAAGGTAAACTATATGGAAAGATGGGTAATATAAAATATTTAGAAGAACCGAGAAGGAACACTAAGGCTGCAAGACCAAGAAGGAATTGCTCACATTAAAAAGAGTGTAGTAAAGTCATGTCCCTCCCAGGAAATCAACTTATCAAAGGGACCTTCAGTGCCAGGCGGGAGGATTTACATGCTTTGATGAGGTTGAGAGCTGGCTGTGCCAGCAGTAGTGCAGCTACTGGCAGGATCACCCAAGCCTAAATGGTCCCGACTGAGGAGATATACGAAGTATGTTACACACCATAGGGTAAGAGGGGACTCTGTAGGCTAGGTCATCAACCCATCTAGAGGAAAAAACCTCAAAATGAATTAAAGCCTGGTCCTTCAGGGTAGGATTTGAGTGCAGGCTTGATTCCCCTACCTTGTGAAAAATTTATTATTGTGAATAATTCCACAAGGAATGCTGGACTGCCCCTACAAAGACAGACTGTGCTAGGAAACAGGAAGACGGATTTATTGGTAAATGGACATTCTCCCTAAACTTTTCAGGAAAAGATGAAAGAGAAGGGGACTATGGAGCAGGATTAATAATCTCCAAGGATATGCCTAGAACTATTATTGCTTTTACCCCAAATAATGAAAGGATATGTACTTTGCATATGAAAAGCAAATTTCACAACGTGACCTTTGCACCAATGTAAGAATCAGATGTAGACACTGTGGACATCTTCTACGATCAACTACAGGAGGGTTTTGACAGAATACTCAGATATGATTCCAAAATAGTTCTTGGCAACTATAAAACAAAGCTGGGAAAGAAAGGCATTCAGAAGTGTGTCTGGGAACGAAATTCTGCATGATGAAACTAATAATAACAGTGTGAAAATTGCCAGGCTGGCTTCTGCAAACAAGATGAAGACATTAAGTACCTATTTTCCAAGGAAAAAATCTACAAAGAGGAATAGAAAATACCAGGAACAAATGAAGCAAACCAAATAGACCATATATTGATATCAAAGAGGTGGGCATCCGATATTCAAGATGTGCGCACATTCTGAGGAGCTAATTCTGATTCTGACCATTACCTAGAAGGAGCCAAATTGAGACAAACTTGCCATGCCTGCCAAAGGAAGCAGTACCAGAGTAAAGAAATTGAATATAGAACAGCTGAAAGATAGTTTTACTGTTCAGGAGCATCAGAACAGGTTGAGACAGGAGTTACAAACAAAAGATGGGACAGGCGATGTAGACAAAGAATGAACCTCTATTAAATATGCCATTAGGACAACAGCACATGAAACAAGGAGAATTAGGAATTAAGACTGGTATGATGATGAATGTAGACAGGCAGCGAGACAGAAAAAGGGAGAAAGACTGTAATGCTTGCAGCAGAATACTCGATCAAATCAGGCACTATATAATGAACAGACAATGGAGGCAGCAACGGTATGTAGGAGGCAAAAAAGGCAAACCGTGAAGAGAAAGATAGATGGGATAGAAGTGGGCACTACCAAAGGAATGGAAGCAGAAAATTCTACAGGAATATTAAAGAAGGAACTGAAGAACATAAATTGAAAATAGCAGCTTTTAAGGACAAAGAGGAAAATTTGCTGACAGATGAACAAGATGTTCTGGATAGGTGGAAAGAATACTTCAAGGAAATTTTGGAGGGCAATCTTACCAGGAATGAGCAGCCACTCTATTCTGGCATAGATCCATAAATAGAGAAACCAACATTAGAGGAAACATAGAGGGAATCATATTATCAAAATAAATTACAAATCCCAGGAACTGAAGAAATAACTGATGAAACTAAAAAATGGGGGAACTGATCTTGGTAAGCAGGTCCACAAACTTATTAAGTTGATGTGGAATCAGGTAAGAATCCCAGAAGAGTGGACTTTAGGTATAACTCAACCAATTCACAAGAAAGGAGACAAGACCAGCTGTTCAAATTACCGAGGAATTATGTTGCTGAATGAAGCCTGTAAGATCTTCTCTAGTATGATTTACAACAGGTTACTGACATATGGAGAAGAGATTTTGGGTAAATATCAGTGAGGAGTTCAGCCTAATATTTCAACAACAGACCTGATAATTGTGTTGAGGGAAAAACATGAGCTTTATAACTTCTATGTAGACTTCTAGCAGGCCTTTGACAGTCTCAATAGAGTGCAAATGCTAAATGATTTGCTGCTGCTTGGTATACCATCAAAGTATGTCTCACTTATTCAAGCAACATTGGCTGGTTCCAAAGCTGCAGTGGATGTAGATGGAGAGTTTAGCAGTTGAGTTAGTATTAGGAAAGGAGTCCGACAAGGGGAACAAGGGTCACACTCTCTACAATGATTTTCAATATGACTCTTGAAGCAGCTATACAGGAGATTCAGATATCGGGTTACATAGACCCAACATTGACACAGATATGTTCATATGCTGATGGTGTAGCAATTATTAATAGAAGAAGAATGTCATTACAGAGGACAACATGTGAGATGAAAGAAGCCGCATACCTAGAGGACTTTTTATAAATGAAACAAATACTAAGTAGATGAATTTCACCAGGAAGGATATAATAACTTGGATAGACTATGACTACCGGCAGACGGTTTCAATCTTGATCATGGGTGGAACTTTGACTGTTTGGGTTCTAATATGAACAGTACAAATTCCATGTCAACTGAAATAAAACTGCACATCCTAAGTGGTAATAGATGCTTCCACACGTTTAAGAAATTGTTGGCCTCTAGGTTATTAAATATGCAGCTGAAACGGCAACTATAAAAGATCATGCTCAGATCAGTTGTAACCTGAGGATGCGAAACATGACACTAATGATTGTGATTGGCAGCAGCACAGAATATGCAACCGTAGAGTACTGCACAAGGTCTATGGGGCAGTTCAGAATAATAATGGCTTCTGGAGATCTAGGATGAATACTGAGCAGGACCGCCTCATACAAGGAGCTGTCATTGTAGGAATTGTAAAAAGTAGAATACCCTGGCTTGAACATGTCCTCAGGAAGGAAACTGGAAGAACAACTAAAAAGACATTTGTATGGGGACAAACTGGAAGAACACAAAGAGGAAGGTCATGAAAACTGTGATAGATAATGTGGACGAAGATATAAAATCTGAGATGGAGGAGAACCATGCTGGAGAGGTCAGAATCGAGGAAACTTGTTGATGAGATCTAAACTCCACATATCATGAGAAGATGAAGAGGAAACACATGTTATTTCTCACCCCAGCTGTTCAATGACAGAATTAAAAAAAAAAAAAAAAAATTCAAGAGAAGGGTTAAAGTCTGAGGTGAAAAGATCTGCACACAATTTACTGATGGCTTTGCTATCCTCAGTGAAAGTAAAGAAGAATTACAGCATCTGTTGAATGGAAGGGCTTGTTGAATGAGTACAGAATGTGGAATGAGAATAAATCGAGGAATGATGAATGTAATCAGAAGTAGCAGAAATGCAAGCAGTGAGAAACGTATGATCAGAAATCTGGATCATGAAGTAGACAAAGTTAAGGATTCTACTGTCTAGGCAGTGAAGTAGCCCATGATGGAGGAGAGATGAGGACATAAAGATTGGACTGGCACTGTAAGAAGGGTATTTCTGGCCAAGAGAAATCTACTTGTTTGAAACATAGACCTTTATTTGATGATGAAATTTCTGAGAATGTACGTGTGGAGCACAGCAATGTATGACAGTGAAACACGGCCTGTGGGATAATCTAAAAAACTGAGAATAGGAGGATTTGGGATGTGTTGCTACAGAAGAGTGCTGAAAAATCGGTGGACTGGTAAGGAATAAAAAGGTTCTCTGCAGAATAGGTGTGGTAAGGAACATGTGTACAGCACTGAAAGAGTAAGGGATGATAGGACACCCATTAAGACATCAGAAAATAATCTCTGTGTTGGAGGTAGAGGGTGAAAACTATAGGAGATATAGGCACACTCTCAGCTAATAATTGAGGACTTGGGTTGCAATTGCTACATGAAAAATGTTGGCTTAGGACATGAAAAAAAAGGTTATTACAAAACAGATTTGTAATAGGTGTAATCACATTTCATTTCTTCTTCCTGTGGAGCACAGCATTTTGCAACTCACTTGTAGACGCACACTCACAATATATTGCAATAGGGCTGTGTGTGTCCTGCTGGACTAGAAGTAAAATGAAATTTCGAAAGCAGGACCAGAAGATCACAACTGTCAAAAGTGCTGCCATCTTGGAATTTTTGAGTATACGGTGCGGTCTGACAGCTGCAACTGGTAAGTCTTCTGTGGCAGTGGAAAGTGTCAGCCTAACCTTCCCTGGCATCCAAAACATTTCTCAGGAATTAGGGAGGAAGACCAGGCAGATCAACGAAAGCTTTGGTTCGTGTCTTTTATTGGAGAACCTGGGCAATCTTGCTACTGACACTGTCACCTTAAATTACATCAAAAGTAGTATATTCCTTAGGAAGAAGAACTTAAATGTGCTAATGCCTGCTACAGAGCCATTCTGTGATATTACGGAAGTTAAAATTTGTGGTCAAGTGGACTGTGAATTCAAATTACAAAAGGAGTGGTCTGCAATGTCAAAGAAATAAATGTGTGGACCATTTAACAACTAACTACTTGATAGATTTCCCTTGTACATCACTCTGAGACATGATGATGATGACAAAGTTTGGTTGGTGGGTCACTCAACTATGGGGTCATCAGTGCCTGTACAAAGTCCCAATTATTACACAGTCCATTTTTTCTACACTGTCCAATCTAGCCATTGCCACAAATGATGATGATGATGATGACAATGGAATGATATGGACAGCACAATCAGCCAACCCCTGGGTGGAGAAAATTCCCATCCCAGCCAGGAATCAAACCAGGAACCCCATGATCCAGAGGCAGCAATGCTAGGCATGCTAGACACGAGACACTGTGTCAAGTCAAAGCTATCTTTTCTCCTACACAGGAATGACAATTTAGCAGCAAGAAAAGAACTGGAAGAAATTGTCAATGGTGCAGAAGAAACCATTTCTAAGAAACATAACAATACTATGGCTGTACTACATAAATTGGAATTAGCTGAAGCTTAAGTGGATGTTCTCATGGATGAGTTGCCTGGATCATTTATTTTGTTTATTTGTCCATATAAATCTCTTTTTCAGTACATATATGGCAAACAGGATATTGGACCTTTTTATCTATTGGTTTGTCAAATGTCAAACATACATTATTTAAATTTGTATAACAAATTGGATCTATACAGTTAATAATTTCAATTTTTAAAAAATACTATATATTTATAACTTATTTCTATAGTTAAAGATACAAATTACATTCTTTTGTGCATAAGATATTCAGAAATTGAATAGTAGCAGTTTTTCAGAAGGTAGGCTGTCACAGACTTTTTAAAGCTATGTAGTTCAGGAAGAGATTTTATACATCTTGGTAATTATTGTATAGTGATATAGTGATATAGTGCTATAACGTGGAAACTTTTGTGGTTGTTAGTAGTAGTAGTAGTAGTAGTTTTATTCATCCGTAGATCTCTTTTTACAAGGATATAGGACATGTCAAAGTATTTACAAGCTTAGATCAATTTACAATAAGCTAATTCGTATACACATATATTTACAGACTTCTAGTTAGAGACAATCATTAGATTTTACTCCTGGTATACAATAATTTATTTACAAATAACTCATTAAATAATGTAATGCCACACTATTCACTCATATTTCACTATCAGTCACTGCACACACTATACACACATTGTTTCATAACACTTCACTCACTACATACACACACACACACACACACACACACACACACACACACACACACACACACACACACAGGTGATCCTTGGGCCATTTTCTGTACTGCAAGTTCCCATTTGCTATCCTGAAAAACTGAGTCAGCATCCCTTCATAATGAGTGAGATGTTGAGCTCAGAAAGAGGAAGAGGTGTTAGTATTGTGCTATGCATAGCTTGAGGGGAGAGTGTCTCTAGAAAGGAAAAAAGAAGAAAAATAATAAAGTGAAGGTGTTATGTGGAATATTGGATGTTTTATAATCATCATTATTATTATTATTTGTTTGTATAACATTTTTTTATCAAACCCCTACTCTGCTTTATCTAAGTAATCCTTCAATGTATAAAATGTATTGCATAACAGGTACTTTTTAGCTGCCTTCTTAAATAAGTGTATTTTTGAAATTTGTTTAATCTCTTTTGGTAATTTATTGTACAGTTTTATTCCTTGGTAGAAAATGCTGTTTTGAGTTTTATGTTTATTTTTTCTTGGTAAATTTAAGTTGAGTCTATCTCTTGTTGCATGGTCATGGACAGAGCTGTTTGTGCAGTAATTGCCAATGTTACTTTTGATGTGTACAACTGACTGGTAAATGTGTTCACATGGAGCAGTTAAAATTCCCAGTGTTTTGAACAGATCTTTACAATGAGCTCGACTACTATTTCTGGTTATTATTCTTATGGCTCTTTTCTGGAGTTTGAAAATTGTGTTCATATTTTGTGGATTTGTTCCCCAAAAAAGAATGCCATAGCTAAGAATTGAGTGTACATATGAATAATATGTAACTAAAAGACACTGCATGTTACACACAGATGATAGAATTCTAAGGGCATAACATGCTGATGACATTCTGTTTGCAAGTACCTTTGTGTGTTTGCACCACTTCAGCTGAGAGTCAATATTCATTCCTAGAAATTTTGCATTTGTTACACAGTCTATAGAGGTGCCATCTACATTTAGTTTAACATTGTCGTTTTTCCTCTTCAAACTGAAGTTCATGGCATTAGTTTTCTTTATGTTTAATGTCAATTTGTTGCTTATTGACCAATCGTAAACTTCCTTGAGAGTTTCATTTGCTTTCTCGGTAAGGAGTCCTCTTGTTCTCTCAGTGACTATAATATTGCTGTCATCAGCGAAGAGAATTTTCTCACCATGAGTAACACTACTGGGAAAGTCATTGATGTATATCAGGAATAGTATTGGTCCTAATATGCTACCTTGTGGAACCCCTATATTAATATGTTTTGGTTCTGATAAGTATTTTACTAAATGTTTAGATCTATTTGAAGTATGTGCTATCTCTACTCTTTGTACCCTATCTGTTAGGTATGATCGAAACCAGTCATTAGCTACCCCTCTTATTCCCAATGTTTCTAATTTATTTGATAGAATCTTGTGGTCGACTGTATAAAAGCCTTAGAAAGATCCAAAAATATGCCTGTGACACACTCATCTTTATCAAGAGCATTAAGTACAACTTTTGTGAATTCTACTATGGCTGACTCCGTATTTTTGCCACTTCGAAAACCAAACTGTGATTTGCTTAAAAGATTGTATTTATTCAGATAATTCATTAATCTGTCTTTCATAATTGCTTCTATTATTTTTGAGAATGCTGACAGCAGGGAAATGGGCCGGTAATTTTCTATGTCTTCTGCATTACCTTTCTTAAGCAAAGGTACAACTCTTGCCTGTTTTAGCTGCTCTGGAAATGTCCCTGATGTGAAGGATTCATTTATTATATTTGTTAATGGGCCTTGTATAATCCCTATGCATTGTTTCAGTACACACATTGGTACATCATCTAAGCCTTCTGACTTTTTATTTTTTAGCTTTTGAACAGTTTTATTGACTTCATTCTCTGTGGTTGGAAGTAACATCATTGTATCTAGTGCAACAATTTTTGCAGGTGTTATATTTGTTTTGGGGAATTTTTGCTGTAACTTCTCTGCAATACTTGAAAAATGCTCGTTTACATAGTTTGCTAAGTGTTGTGGATCATTTATTACCTTATCCCCCTCCCTTAGCAGTATGTTATTCTGCGTTTGTTTGCCTCTCCCCGTTTCCTTTTTTATAACATCCCAGACTGCTTTGCTTTTATTCTCTGCATTGTATATTATTTTGTCATTAAATGACTTTTTTGCAGCAATCAGCACCTTCCTATAAATCTTTTTGTATCTATGATAGAAATTTAAGAATTCTAGATCATTGTGAATCTTTTTCATGGAACTGAGGTGTTTAAGTGTTTGGGAGGACTTCTTAATACCTGCTGTTATCCATCTGTTTTTGTGAGATGTTGATACAGTCATGCATACTTTTGGAAATGCTGTTTCAAAGTTCAATTTAAACAATGTGGAGAATTTGGAGAATTTCATATTCACATTGGTTTCCTTATACACTTCATCCCAGCTTTGTTTTTCTAGTTCTTTTGAAAAATCTTTTATTTTGATTTCTGATAGATGTCGTTTATAGGCTTGTAGTTTAGGAAATGATTCAATGCCTGATTTTACTGTTGTTATTTGACAGAGATGGTCTGATAGTCCGAGATCTTTTACAGCTACATCACATTTTTCCCTGTCTATATTTGTGGCCACATGGTCAATTACTGATGCAGTCATTGTAGTAACCCTTGTTGCACTATTGACCAATAGGGACATGCCAAAACTTTGAAGGATATTTATGAAGGTGCTGCTGGATTCATTTATGATATTAGTGTTGATGTTTATGTCCCCACACAGAACTATGTTGACCTTTGTACTTGAGACTTTATCTAGAACTTCTGTTAATTTATTGAAAAAAGTGTCCACACTACCACTGGGAGATCTATACACACACAAAATGATTAATTTCTTGGTGATATCGAGCCCTGATAATTCAATAGCTGATATTTCAATGTGTTTGTCTTCACTTACTGTACTGAGGTCATGTCTAGATTTGAACTGTGTTCCTTTTCTGATATAAATGCATGATCCTCCACCCCTTGAAGTAGTTCTGCAGTAAGAGTTTGCCCTTTCATACAATGATAATACTAAATGTTGGATTTCTGTGTCTCTACACCAGTGCTCAGTAATACAAACTACTGTGCAGTTCAAATATTGGAGCTCAACTTCTAATGCTTGTATTTTATTTTTTATTGATAGCATGTTTTGATGGAGGATTGTTAAGTCTGTGAAATGCCCCATGTTACTCTTTCCGATGGTTTGTTTTTCTTTGTGACATCTGGTATGTGTGATTTTTGAAGTGTTATAATCTGTCTTGTGAGTGATTGTTTCAGTATTTTTTGAACTGCTAGAGATACTCTTTAGGCAGGGGAACCTGTTGTCTGGATTTATCCTAAAAAAGACCTACTTTTCCTACCTATGACAACAGGTATTTGACCATGTGTGGCCCGAGATCCACCCCCTATACTTTCATGAATCAGCTGTACCAATCTTCCCTTCCCAGTCCTGTTTAGGTGTAGGCTATGCCTAGTGAAACCCCATCTGTTGATAGTCCCGACGGGCACCAGAGAAACATGAGCAAAGTTGGCCATCCTCAGAGCCATCCCCAGCCCCACATTGATTCGCCTCACAGCTCCATCAAGGCGTGGCTGATCATGACGCCGGAACAGCTCAACAAAGTGTACATTGGTGCCATGAGTCAGGGAAGCTATCTTGTCCAGGTCACCACCTATTTCATATGCCCCATCCCTGTCCAAACTGTTTCCCGCCCCACCCACTATCACTACATGGTCCTCTTTTGTAAAATCCTTACATAAAGACCCTAGGTCCTCTATCACGTGACTTAGCCCTGCATATGGTTTGAAGATACTGGTGGCCTGGTACGCTGCCCCTAAACTTTCCTGTAACTGAGGGCCTACACCTCGCCCATGGCTACTACCTAGCAGCAGCACTTTCTTCTTCCTAACACTTTGTACATTCCTAGGCTTCTTGGCCTCGGTTGAAGTGTGCTGCACATTTCCTGCTCCTCGTTCTACCTGAGGCTCTTCTTCACTTAACTCTGGCAGTGGCAGATACCTGTTTTTGGTGTTGATGATAAAACTATCAGATCGCGTTCTCTTTCTTCCTATCCTCCTACCAGCTGCCAGTTCCCAACCACCCTCCTCCCCCCTATTTCCCTTGATCCTTATCAGTTCCTTCCTTGCTTCCTCCAACTGTGCCTGAAGGGCACAGATTTTCCTTTCCTGCTCCCCAATCAAAATGTTCCTACTGCATACTCTGCAGTTCCAGGAGAGAGCCTCTTCTGTTCTCCCAGCATTCTCCCCACTGCATCCCCCCCAGTGAAAATATTTCCTACAAGATTGGCAACAAATCCCTCTACTCACTACCCTATAACAGCTCCCACATTTCTCACTCATGGTCAGTTTCGAAAGAATAGTTAAGTTTAAAGAATGTTTTAAATTTGTCAAGGTCGCGAGATTGTATGTCTGCAAGCAAAAAAAACGACACAAAGATCTTATGTGCGGTGGTTGTTGTTTTTCTACTGATTTAGAGATGCAAAAACAGAAGAATAAATTTGTAATTACTTTGCTTTTAGAGAATTTAAGTTATCAGGCGTGTTTGGTCAGGTTTTTAAACGTTTATAACTCGGAAAATTTAGACCTAGATCGCGTCTATCTAACTAGTAAACAATACGAAATGTGTTAGTTAAATACGATTTAGAAATGTTTAATTACACTTTTATTGCGACAATAGACACTGATGAAACTAGTAGCTGTCTTTTTTAAACGATTTTTGCACTATCAAGAAAACTTGAATAGAATTTGTAGTGTTTATGTCACGCAAAATTACGGGTTATGTCGCGATTATCGGGACCTCAGCTAAAGAACAAGTTTTTTCAAGAACAAGCTCTGCTTGGACGCTAATATTCAGTTGTGTGACAAGAACGGAGACTACAGCAAGTAATAAAAACAAAGAATATTTAAACTTGGCACTATTTCCTCTTAAATAAGTTATTTTAGCGGACGAAGAAAATACCTGTGATCTCACTCGGCGGCCATCTTGCAATATGCCATCTTGTAACTGCAATATTTCATGAGATTGTTTCTTAAAGCTGTTCAATGATGTAAAAAAAACTATAGATCCTATGGCTCTACAATAGTATATAAAGAACAATAACTATTTGTATTCTCACTATTTTGTAACTGTTTCAATGAATGTGTTGTATTTACTTCCTCACTGTATTTGCTTATTCATTTCTTTCATGTCTATTACTTTACTTTCTTTTCTGATGTTGATGTTTTCATACTCGGATTGCAAAGAACACAATCTGAAATACGTTTGAATCCAAAAGTAAATGAAAATCATTTGTGACAGAGGCTGTAAAGCAAATGCAACAGTGACTATCTGCTGAAATCCACGTTATTTGTAATGCAAAAGTGGACTAACCCACATAAAAATCGGGAATTATTAAGGTCAAGACATAATTTGGATGTATAATTCACCTACGAGACCTTCAATACTGCTACAATCTAAAAGTTGTAACATACAATGACCGGTTAAAGAACAGAATATGTTTGCTAAATCCAGTTTCTTTCTACCATGATTATCTCTGATGGAGGAAGGTTGACGTTAGCCATTATTGCTCTCAGTGCCTCATGTAAATGCAGGGAAGGGGTAGGATCTTTAGATCTTTAAAGAAAAGTTTGCATGGTTTTCTGCTGCTCACTTGTTTCATTATTCTTATAATTGCCTTTTGTTTCCTGAAAACTCTTATTGCTTAGTGTACATTTCCCCAGAAAATGACACTGTACTTCAGCACTGAATGTACATGAGCAAAGTATACAGCCCTAACTGTTTCTGCTCTAGTATTGTTGCAAAGAACTCTTACTACATGGTCATTTTTATTATTTTTGAATTAGGGATGTGATATGAGTGTTCCATTTAAGATTTTCCTGGGTGTGAATCCCAAGAAATTTAGTTTCATTGACAACACTAATGTTTTGGTTATCTATGCATATTATGGGTTGTGACGCATTTTTATTTTGATTGCTGTGAAAATTCATGAGTACCGTTTTGGAAATTAACAATTAGACTGTTTCTGGTAAACCATTCAGACACTCCTTTTGTAATATCTTTTGGAGATGCAGTAAGATTTTCTTCTTTATTCCTTTCAGTCAATAGACTGGTGTCATATGCAAACACTACTGGTTCAGAATCCTAACATGTGATGGGAAATCATTAATGTACACCATAAAAGAAAGAGACCTATAATGGAGCCCTGTGGAACACCATGACTTAGTCCACATCGTTCAGAAAGGTATACCTGGAGTTCATTTCCTTCCTTAATTTCAGCCACCTGAGAGCGATAATCCAAATATGTATTAATCAACTGATTTGGCACACCTCTCACACCATACCGTCCAAGCTTCCTCAGGAGCACAGGATGATCAATCACATCAACAGCTTTTGTTAGGTCCAAGAATATACCTGAGATATTTCTGTGGTTGTAAACTGCATTTAACATATGATTTATCAGATAGAAAGTGGTGTTTCAATTGATCCGGGTGGTCTAAAGCCATGCTGATATCCAGAAATAATATTATTCTTTTTGAAGAATGTAGTTAGTTTTGAAAGGAACACTTTTTCAATAATTTTCGAAAACCCTGACAGTACAGACACAGGCTTACAGTTACCCCTACACTGGTGATCACCTTCTGTGTATAGGGCTATTACTTTTGCCATTTTCAGTTGGTGCGGGAAGACACCCCATGATAAGGATGAATTGCATATGTCCAATAAAGGCGGATTTTTTGTCTTGGTGTTATTTTTATTATATAATCTGGAATACCAACAATACCAGAAAGTGTTTGGAAGACCATGGAACAACAGTATAATTGAAAGGAACAGATATGTGACAGGAAAGGAGAAGTTACACAATCCGGAACTGAGGCCCTTGTTGATGTAAAGACCAATGAAAGATCTAGACCATTTAGTAATGAAATGTGAAAGTTTTTTGACAGTATATAATGGGCCATTTGAAGCTGTATCAAATTCTCATCGAAATGATTCTTGAGTTTCTCCCGGCGTATTTGATAATCAAAATATCCACGGGTGTACTGCCGGTCTAGAGTGTCCAACGGGCACAATATTTCGGCGATCAAACATGTCGCCATCATCAGGTGAACTGACGGACTGAGCTCCTGTGAACGTGCCGGCACGGAGATCCGTACGCTATGGCTGCTCAGGGGGAACTGGGTTCGGTCGCGGCGGCGGCCGATTTAAATACCCTCCGCCCGCGGCGCGCTCCCTCCGCCGTCCGCGCCCCGCGCCACGGTCTCGCGGTGGAACAGATTGCGACGGCGTCTGAGATGACGTCGGTGTGATGGCTCTGTCCGCCGTGGTCGTCACAACTATGCGTTTGCTCGATTTACTCTTGATTAACCCAATCGCTGGTTCCCAAGCCTTGCTAAGATTATAGCCACAATCACGGTTTATGAGGTCGTCATTGGTGCGAATTTCGATGGCCTCTCTAACAACGCTGTCCCAGTATCTCGACGTCTGTACCAGAATCCTCGTGCGGTCATACTCCATAGCGTGATTTTCCGACAAACAATGTTCAGCGACCGCCGACTTGCTCGGATACATTAGTCGAGTGTGCCTCTGGTGTTCACGGCATCGATCCTCGACAGTACGCATCGTCTGACCAATATACGACTTGCCACATTGACACGGAATCTGGTACACGCCAGCCTTCCTCAAACCGAGGTCATCTTTGGCGCTCCCCAATAAAACTCGTGCACTCAAGAGAGAAGGCAACAGAATCACGAAATTGGTCCCAGTTCGTGTGCTTCAGGTTGAGGCGTCCTGCAGAAAGTTCCGGCGCAACCTGAAGCTGGAATAATACCGGCAGATGGTTGGAGTTCAGTCCATGGATCACTTCCGCAGTCATGTATTGGGGAATTCCCTTAGTAATTGCCACATCTAAGATGTCCGGTGTGCCATTGGACGGGTAGCAAGTTGGCTCTTCAGGGCCACAGACGTGTGCCTGGGCTTCTTCAACAGCCTGCAGGAGAAGACACCCGCTCATGTTCGTGTGTAGCGAGTTCCATGCAGCGTGCTTGGAATTCAGGTCCCCAGCTATAAGGAACTTTCCCGGCATCCGTAATAGCGTTCTGGCGTCGTCGAGGTCGAGTAGGCGACGAGGGCTGCGGTACACCGCAACAAATGTCACAGGTCCAGTCCTTGTTTCCACTACGATCGCTGTTGCTTCGATGGTCCTTGTGGTAGGCGCCTGCACTTCGTAATGTTTGATGGAGCGACGTATGTAGATGGCAGTGCCACCCCCATGGGTAAGGCGGTCCGTGCGATAGCAGCAGTAATTGGCCACGTTGCTTCTGATCCCCGGTTTAAGAAAAGTCTCATTGACAAGACAGATGTCGATATTATGATCACTGAGGAATTGCTGGAGTTCTGCGACGTCATGAGTGAGATTGTCTGCATTGTACTCGAGGATACGAAGGTCGTCGAGAGGAAGGTGTCTAGGCATGGTGGACGTTGCCTTCTCTGAGTGCCTGGATGGCTCTGCTGACCGACACTTCAACAGTGGCGGTGATGGTGGCTGGTAGTTGGGCCAGCGTCTTGGTGATTTCTGCCAGTGACGCCGCGATGGTCGTCAAAAGTGTAAATAGGTCCTTCAGCTCAGTCTGTGATGTTGATGGTGCTGGATGAGTCGGCTGGCTTGAAGGTGGCGGTGCTGCTGGTCCTGGTAGGGCAGTCGACGTGGTCGAGGGTGGTTGTGTCTGCTTCATGGCATCCGTAGCAGTCTCCTGCGAGTGAAG
The DNA here is from genome assembly GCF_023897955.1 of Schistocerca gregaria. Taxonomy (NCBI): domain Eukaryota; kingdom Metazoa; phylum Arthropoda; class Insecta; order Orthoptera; family Acrididae; genus Schistocerca; species Schistocerca gregaria. The sequence goes on from NC_064926.1 coordinate 135,127,635, forward strand.
TCGAGCTCCCTCCGCTCTATCAGCGAGGGCCACGCTTTGGTCACAGCAGGCGTCGGGGGTGCTGGTGGTGGCAGTTGCTGCCAGCGTCTGTGGTTCCTGGGAGGCCTCGGCGGAGCAGGTGGAAGACCTCGCTGACGTCGGCTCTCTTCTTTGTGTTTAACACAGGTGCGGTAGTTAGCTGGGTGGTTACCGCCACAAAGGCCACAGGTAGCGGGTTGTTCGCGGCCCCTGGTGCATTGTCGGCTGTCGTGGTTCCCGCCGCACTTGACGCAGAGCCAAGGCATGGTGCAGAGGCGGGCAACGTGGCGGAAGCCTGACACCGGAAACATTGAACCGGCCCCCTTGACTTCCTGAGCTTCTCAACTTTGATGTCCAAGTCATACAGCCTGGTCAGCTCAAATATTTTCCTGTGAGCTGGCGTGTCGGGCAGGACAACGACTCTGTGTCCCGTCTTTTCATTAGTGCCCGGCATGCGATGGTGGTCAACGACTGAAGCTGCAAACCCTGCATCTTCAAGGGCGATTTTTAATTCATCATTCGGCCGCGACGGCGGAATGCGTCTGATGAGCGTCTTCAAAGTTGGAGGGCGAACAGCTTGGAACGTGTACATCGGGACGCCCCTCCTCCCAAGCTCGTCGTGGACTTTCACATAGTCATCGATTGAGTTCAGTTGCAACTTCAGCGTGTCGCCGTTTCCGGCTTGACGCACGGTGTACGGCTGTGTACACGTGGAATGGAGCCAGTTTCTGAAGTCCGTATATGATTCCTTGTAGACTAACACAATCGGCGGGATTCGTCGCTGTGGACCAGGCGGCGGTGCGCGGCTTCCTGCATTCTGGCCCGGCGATGGCGGAGCGTCGTCCTGTTGCTGGTGCGATGCGTTGGCAGCATGCTGTTGCTCTTCCCTCTGATTCTGCTGCTCGGCGAGGGAACGGCCAGCTTCTTCTAGGGTCGCCCCCTCCCCCTGCAGAGGCTGGTAGCGGTTGCTCACGTCCAGCTCTCGCGCTACAACCGTAAGGTTTTTCGCGCGGGCTTGTTTCTTCGGCGGCGGCTGCTTGAAGCCCTCTGTAGTTGTGTCACGGCGCGTTGCGTGACGCTCTAAAGATCGGTCTCGTCGGCTTCTTCTGTACAGCGCGGAGCCCCTCCTTTCTACTCTGTCGTCCTCCGCTGTAGCGGCACTCGAATCCGAACCGTATTCCATATCAGCGTCCATGTATGTCTCCGCGGTCGAGGTACTACTTCTTCCCTGTCCCGCGGGTTGAGTCGTCATAGATGCGCCGGCTGATGGCGGGGCGGCCGGCAGGGCAGGCCCTGCCGGACCGCGGCCGGCCGGCGCGGTTGCGGTTGCCGCATCGTTCGCGAAGCGCGCGAGCGCACTCTCCACGTCTGTTCGCTGCGACATCTCAGTCGCGACTGCGACCGAACCCAGTTGCCCCTGAGCAGCCATAGCGTACGGATCTCCGTGCCGGCACGTTCACAGGAGCTCAGTCCGTCAGTTCACCTGATGATGGCGACATGTTTGATCGCCGAAATATTGTGCCCTTTGGACACTCTAGACCGGCAGTACACCCGTGGATATTTTGATTCTCATCGAAATGTTTACAGATTACTTTGTCCAAAAACAAGAAAACAAGATAACTATTTAACTTAAGAAATGTAGTACAACTAAACACTTACAGCCATGGAATGGGAAAGTAAACTGTCTTGTGATATAGAGCAGAAAAGTTAGCAATCTTCTACATACTATTTTCTGAATACATAAAGTATAATATATAATTTTATTTTAAAACAATGTTAATTTTCCCCTGTGGAAAAGTTTTCTTTACACGTTAAAAGTGGGGCACCCTCTGCTGACCCAGTTACATGTCATATGCATCTGTAATTCGGCTTTCTGATGGTACAGTTAATCTCTAATTATTATTTCACTCTATTCTTGCTGCTGATAACTGACTAGTGAATGTTAATTTTCATTTAACTAATACAGTGGAATTATTGCCATAAGAAAGGAAGGTACGTAATAAAGCTACTTAGTAACAAATGATGAAATATTAATCTTACGAAGAATCTCAGTCCGCGTTCTGAAACTGTATTACCTTTCTGTATTAACTTCATCTTATTTGTATTTTACAAGTTTGCAAACCATGCAACTACACTGTGTGATTAAAAGTATCTGGAGACCCTCAAAAACATACGTTTTTCATATTAGGTGTATTGCGCTGCCACCTACTGCCAGGTACTCCATATCAGCGACCTCAGTAATCATTTGACGTAGGGAGAGATCAGAATGGAGCACTAGGCGGAACTCTCGGGCTTTGAATGTTGTCTGGTGACTGGGTCTTACTTACGTCAATGGTTTTCAGAGGTCAATCTTTGGAGGAAAAATAGAAAAACGATTTTTTCTATCCTGTTGTCGACACTGTGTTAAAACGTTTGAAACAGAGTATTTGCCAGCTAGCTAATTATTCCGAAATATAAGGCTTTTTGTTTTCTCCAGAAAGCTTAAAACACACACAGGACGATGAGCTAGAAATGCTATGTACAAACCTTGAGAAAGAACTAGGTGTAACCATAAATGGTCAATGTTCGAAAGACGTTGTTGCATCAGACCTTTTGACAGAAATTAAAGTGTTCAGAGGAATGGTGTCCGAAGATGTGAAAACTGTTAAGTTAATCTTGATTGTTGAATGGTATTGGAAATTCATTTCCCAACATTTATATTGCCTACAGATTTTTGCTAACGATGAAAGTGACTGTTGGCTCCGCAGAAAGCAGCTTTTCACGTTTGAAGCTTCTCAAAAATTATTTCAGAAACGGCACCTCCCAAGAACGCCTGTCTTCTCTTGCCATGGTTTCAGTGGATCACGATGTAGTTTCAAAACTGTATTTTGAAGACATTATTGGTTAATTCGTTCATCAAAAAGCAATGAAAAGATGTTTTGCCTAAGGTGAGTAAAGCAGAAAATCCTTAGCGTTGAAAACATACAACTCATTTAATTTCTTGTAAGTATTAAGCACAGTCAAGTGTATATCCAGACATACGCTTGTGAAACTTATTTGATTTTGAATTTCATTAAACTGGAAGTATTCCCGTAGCTAAGTTAGTTTTTGTTTTTAACATTTTAGAGATTACCATACCTATTAACATTCCTTTTGCGATTAATTATTTTCCTATTACAACAATGGTCTACGGTAACACAGTCTTTTGGTACAATGGAATCAATGACGACACTGAGTATTCTTCTGAACGTGACGGAGGTGTATAATCTGTGTATAATCTGTGTATAATCTAAAGCAAGCCCTGGGGAAAAGAATTCATGACCAAGGCTACTGACATGAACCTAGTGGAAATGAAACAACAACATAAAGACGAAATGAATTAAGGGGGATGGAACAGTTATTTGTTGCAGAACTAAATGTCGAAACGTAGTTGAGTATCAAACATCTTTTGAGGATTTTGGCCACCCGAACATCCAATCATATTTTGATGATAAACGAATTCGGTAGTCCATTTATGGAACAAAGTAACAAAATTAACAATCAAAACAAGACGCAGGGTAATAAAACTGAAGCAGTGTAGCAGAAGAAGTCGTAAAATGACAATGTTGACTAACAAGTATGAGTTTTGAGTACATAAATTAAATACATTAAAGTGTCAATGGAAAATCTGATTACTAGTATTGAGTTTATTCACATTCAGGTAAATGACGATAAAGAAAGATTCGAATTTAGAATAGGGAAGATTCAGAAAGATGGTGAACCAGTAATAGAAATAAAACAGAATCACCAAGTGCCTATCTTAAAAGCTGAGAATGAAAACGAAAATACGATCGAAAACTCAAATTTCAATAAAGCCATTTCTGATACTGATGGTGAGACTGCATTAAATAAGCTAGTTACTGTTTGTGAATGTGGATGTATCAAAGCCATTTCTGATATCCCGGGTAAAATTTTCGATCTTCAAAAGAAAATCAAAGATAAAACGAATTATCTGATACACAGAATCGTCAATAGAAAATTTTTGGGAGATGAAGAGTAGTAAAGCAAAATGGGTGGCACTAGCGGATTTCATAACATCAATCATAGTAATGAGGAATACAAGCAGTTGTGTACGTAGGTGTTTTTTTGTCCATGGACCGTAGAACGTTCGCTATGTTCTCTCCACAGGCGTCGAACTCGTCTCTAGTTTTAGATAAAGCAGTTAGTAGTGCATTATATGCGTCTACTATACGAGGGTCTTCGGCCATTTTTCTCTGATTTTTTCTAGGTGAAGCAAATACCATCGTGCGTTTGTTTGGTGTGGGTCGTAGTTTTTTGCCTTGCGTTGTTTGATCATCGACATCTTGACTACTAATTTCTTCGCAGGTGCTTTTTGTACCTTCGTTTGTATCATGATTGGCAAAAATTCCTCCTAAAACAAAGCGACTACAATAGATTGATATAAACAATATCAAAACAAGGAGAGAAAAAATAAAAGAATGGATGTAGGAATAGGGGAATATACGATAACAATGGTAAAAAATTGGGAAGCATGTCAAGTTGATAAGTGAAATGCAGAATATTCGTTACAATGATTACATATCTAATATTACGCAATATTATTGATTTTAATTATTATTAATGTTCATAATTATTAAAATGTCCATTATGATCAATGCTATTAATAATTATTTCTATTGTTGGGAGTTATTAGTTTCTATTTACTTTTTTGAGATGCCACAGACACAAGAAGAGTGGTTGCTTGTAGCAGAGGAATATGAAAAAACGGATCTTTCCTGATTGTCTCGGTGCAGTAGATAGCAAATATTGCGCAGTCCAAAGCCCATTTAATTGTGGAAGCGATTTTTTCAATTATAAGATGTTTTTCGGTATACTTATTTTTGGTCTAGTTGTTGCTGACTACTGTTTTTTGTATACTTATGTCGGCTTTCAAGGTAGAATTTAAGTCAGTGGTGTTTCTTGAAATACATCCTTTTTTAAGAATATGAATAATGGTACCATCGTTATTCCAGACGATCGTACCCTCCTAGGTAGGCAGAAAGAAGTACCCTATGTTATTGTCGCAGACGACGCGTTTCCCCTTAACAATCATATCATGAAGCCGTATAGTGGACAACAATTTCGGAGGTCAATTAATATAATTTTTAACTACAGACTTTCAAGAGCACGGCGGATTATAAAAAATGTGTTCGGTATACTTTCTTCCGTATTCCGGATAATGACAAAGCCTAAATTAGGCCTACTACAGCGTGAGAAAGCCCATAGTGTTATTATGACTTTATACCCCCATAATTTCTTGCGGAGAAGTTCTGCTTGCAGACAAATTTATACCCCGTTAGGAGCAGTGGATCACGAGGAGAACGGGCATTTAAAGCCAGGAACTTGGAGGAATGTGATCACTCCTGCTACAACGTTTACATGATTAGCGAACATTCCACGACGTTCAACGCAGACTGCTCAACACATTAGAGATGAATTCGCTGCTTATTTCATTTGCGAAGAAGGAAGATGGCCATGGCAAGATGATTACCAACGACTTATTAAAGAATTTTTTCAGCTACTACCTACGTATGTTCTAGTGACCGCTTGACTACACTTATTTCGGCTACCTATATATGCGAAGTTTTACCTTCATTAATTCCTATTTCATTATTTTTATTTCCTTAAATAACATAATATACTAATAAAAGATATATAAATGTACATGCACTTTAATATATTGTGTTAGGAAAATAAATGTTGTTCATTATCATCTATTTATTACTAGCTGAGTGCCCAGTGTTGCCCTGGTATATATTCCAATCCTGTTAGTGGATTTCCTCCTTTCCCCTCTGTAACGTTCAGAGCTTATTTTGCCATAAACCCTATAATTTTATCACAATTAGAACTCTTTTTTTAATCTTTAAATTTGAAAACTATACGGAATTACTAGGTATATGAAATGGTAATAAGCTAAAATAAACAGAAAAAAAATATCTTAAGATACGATCTGATTAATAGTATACAAGGGAATAAAACCAAAAAAAAAAAAAAAATAAAACAAATGACCAGGGACCGAAATGTAAGACGAGAAATGCAAAAAGTTAAGTAGCCGTGCAGACAGAACAAATGGTTCAAATCCCTCTGAGCACTGGGGGCTTAACATCTATTGTCATCAGTACCCTAGAACGTAGAACTACTTAAACCCAACACACAACACCCAGCCATCACGAGGCAGAGAATATCCCTGACCCCGCCGGGAATCGAACCCGGGAACCCAGGCGCGGGAGGCGAGAACGCTATCGCACGACCACGAGATGCGGGCCAGACAGAACCCAAATGCGACTGAACCCCATTAAGTTTGTTCATAGGTTTTCTAACATCTCCAAAAACTGATATTTTTTACTTGCGTGTGTGTTCATTGTCTTCCGCAGCAGATATCTGCACTGCAGAAATTCAAATGCTTTGAAAGTGAACCCGTTTGGGGCTTTCACTTCCTCAACCCAAGCGCCAGACTTCCCAGGCTCATATTTCTTCTGGCGGTCTTTTCTGTAAGTGGCTAATAAGCTGTTTTTTCTTTTGTTTTGTTTTTTAATTCGACATCATCCATGCGGACTTCTGTCCTGATGGAACCCCTCGCTCCCCCCTTTTTTTTAAAAAAAAAATTATTTTATATCGGGAGTTTGTTGCTTCCCACAGCACAGGATATTGTTCATAAGTATTTATGAATTTAATGGCAAAATCTCGGTCCACTCCATTTTAAAAGAAAAACCGATGTCCACAACACAGGAAAAGAATAATATCAAGACCAAACTGTACGAGTGCAGCAAGCCAAGTGGTCAATACTTGTTGCTGTCCAGCTCGCCGCGCATCCCTTTGATGTGCTGACAACAGCCGGAGCCAGATAAGCCATATGCTCGGGCAGCTCGCAAGCCTGTTTGCGCCGAGCCCTCGGAGCCTACGTCCGTCCACATTACTCGTAAGGCTCGCAAGTCTCACGAGCCACACGAGTAGTGTGGATGCACCTTAAGAGAAAAAGGATGCAACAGACATAAAGTGATAACAGGGGGCGTCAAGAGACTGTGCATTCATTGCAACAGGTGTGTGCGGGGATGAGTCACTGCAGGAAATCAAAGAACGCTGGTATTAATGTCGAGCTCCTGCAGAAAACACACATAATGAACCGAACAACTGACTATGAGAGCAAAGTGGTACCACTGATAAGAGAGGGAGGTGATACTAGGCTACTGTCGAAAGTTGAACACAGGGTGAAACTAACATGTAAGTCACTAACGAAAATATATTCATCTCGCCGTTTCGAAACACAATTTCCCTTCATTAGGCGACACGGTCAACAATTAGCTACTTATATGGCGGCTGTATTGGAAACGATAATCGTAGGAGAAAGAAGAGATAAAATTTCCCACTGAAAAAATACAACCAAGAACAGTTAGTATTAAATTTTGCAAACATTTTACTTCAGATTTGTTTGATGATGTCTGTTCGACAGCCGGCTGTCATGGCATTTCATTAACTTCCATTTAGGACTTCACATTTAAAAGTCATAAAAGAATTCCCGCTCAAAACCTCTAATTCATTGGACAGACAGCAAGTAGTAATAAAATGGAATAGAAGACACTAGCGACCAAAAACAGACTAGATTCCGCAATCTGCGGATCATAAAAATGAAATGAAATGATCGTATGGCATTGTTGGCCAGGAGGCCCCATGTGAGAAAGTTCGGCCGCCGTATTGCAAGTTCTTTTTAGTTGGCACCATTTTGCGAAAGTATCCTGGTTCTTAACCTACTTGAAACCTTTTTGCAAGCAACAATATTTATGGCACAATTGATTTTTCAGCCGCAAACGGTTTTTACACATGTAACAGTAACATTAACGAGAAGCTATCTCCTCGTGAACTTATATCGCGAGTGAAAGTTTCCACATTTATTCAATTACTGCTTTATTTCAATAATTTAATAACAGTATGTACGTTTTGTTGTAATTAAAAATGGGGTCAAGTATCAATGAGATATTTAATACTAACGATAGTAAATCACTAAAATACTGAAAACTGAAAATGACAATGTACCGCAGCGGGATGGCAACGTCACAATCGAAAACAATATACAGTTGAACTCAACTGTAATCAATCGACATTATGTCAGACCAAATGATGTCACGTAGCTAACAGTCGATGAGGTTAATTCACATTCTTCTTTAAGGAATGCCTCTTTTGAAAATAATTTGGACAGAAACAATTCAGGAAATTCGCCGAGCTCGATGCTGAACAAACGAAACGAACACACGCATACTCCGGCTATACACACATTAGGCAATCATCATTCGCAGGAATCAACCAAAGAATAAAACAAAAATTAATAAAAATGAATTCAGACTTGAGTAGACAAATCGCAAACGTGTCCACTGGTCTTGAAACTTGTATCAAAGTCTCAGTACCTCATATCAAGAAGTCACGACACCTTCGAACGCCTTCGAAAATTTGCGTAGGCTGCTGATTTGAACACACAGTTGGCAGAGGAGATAAAAAGATGCAAAATGTACTAATATATGCAAACGGTTAGAGAAAAAAACTTTTTAATATGAGTGACAATCAGGATGAAAGTGCACGTCGCTTGAAGAACTGCGCATAGTAGTTTACAAAACGCAAATGAAAGCCTCGCTCAAGTGGTAACAACAGTTCAAACACACGTACCTGAAATTAAATCTGGAAGTTTACTACAGGATGTAGAGAAACACACGCAAGATTTAGGATATCTGAGTTTTGGGCAAACCTTTTTGAAAACCGAGAACGAGCGCATCCAAAAGGATGTAAAAAGATTAAATGAGAGACCTGAGGCCGGCGACTTTGACAGCGTTTCTACTCTAGCTGAAAAGTGCGTCCGGGAAGAAGAAGGGTAAGTGGACGCGGTTGAAGAGATCATAAACTTCCTGCCTGCCGAAGTGGCCGAGCGGCTCTAGGCGCTTCAGTCTGGAAAAGCGCGACCGCTACGGTCGCAGGTTCGGGTTCTGTCTCGGGAAGGGATGGATGTGTGTGATGTCCTTAGGTTAGTTAGGTTTAAGTAGTTCTAGGGGACTGATGACCTCAGATGTTAAGTTCCATAGATAGCTGTTTTTTTTTTGAAGATCATAAACGACAGAGAAAAGAAACCGACAATTCAGGAAAGACTACAACTGGAAGATTTTGGCCGACGGATATTTAACGTAAAACAGAAAGGCTGCGCCGGTATTTCAAAGGATATTTGAACAAGACGAGGTACTGCAGTAATCCAATATCATACGTGTATACTTTGGGAATATTAAAGGCTCGTTTGCCGAATAACATTCGGGGGAAACTAGAAACCGCCGCCAACTTATAACCTAGAATACTTTCTCGTGGTCGAGGATTCGACTGATCTCATTTGCGAGAGCAATCAGAACTCAAATTAGTGTAACAGAAACCAGTCGGGTCCATCGAAAAATGAAGAACTTAATAACCATGGTAACGCTAACAACAACAACGGTAGTAACGTCAGAAATCAGTACGGCAACGCGCAGTGCAGTTGGCAGGGATATAACTGCCGCCGCAGTGATATAACTGCGATGGAGAATTCGGTAAACGTCATAGTAACGGTTTCCAAGGGAAAAATAATAAAAATTACAATCCAGCGTACCGTGGCTCACTATCACGAAATAACCACAACGGTCCAGATAACAGACAACCATTCTACGTAACTGGAATGAATGCCCGCCCACAAATGACAACTATGAAAACAACGGGTATGGTGGGAGCATAAACCAAGATCAGAAACGCTACCCCAGTTATACGCAGAACATTTAACAATAACGGTCACGTTGTGAACATACTGGAAATGTCTGACGAAAGCGTCAGTATCCCACTTTCCCAGGCGTAAAGGACAATCGGTCGACCTAGATCCTCTTCCACCAACGGTAAACGTGAGTGTGGGAGTGACGCAAAAATGGTTCAAATGGCTCTGAGCACTATGGGACTCAACTGCTGTGGTCATTAGTCCCCTAGAACTTAGAACTACTTAAACCTAACTAACCTAAGGACATCACACACATCCATGCCCGAGGCAGGATTCGAACCTGCGACCGTAGCAGTCGCACGGTTCCGGGGAGTAACACAAATAAATCATTATTTCTTAAGATATGACAAAGAAATCGATAAGCGAGATGACCTGCATACACACAAGATAAATGATATAAAAGGAATAAACGGCGAAGTACACGCGATGGTTATTGCCAAAATGGGAACAATAAATGTACATAATGATACCAAGCACAGGAGCGGCTATCAATCTTGTTTGGTACAATTTCTTCAATGGAATGTACAGGAAACTAAACTTACCTATTTTACCTCCGCAGAGTTTCTGTATTTTAACAGCTGTAGGAGTTACAAAGAAGTAACCCAATAACTTTCGGTGGAACCATAATTACTTGTGCATTCCTAGTGCTAGAAAAACTAATAATTAACTGTCTCCTAGTAACAAAATTTTCCACGCAAAATCAAGTCAAAATTGACCTAGGTAATGGCAAATGTTATAGTCATTCAGGTAATAACCAATTCCAGTTGATTTCATAAAAACAAAATCTTATATGAATAACCAGGTAGCAGATGAAGTGAGTATCCATCTGACGTAACCAAAAGTCTTTTACGTTAATGTGCAATATAATGAACAGATCACAGAGGCCACTGAACATCAACCACTTCTGCACCTACTATCCAAAGGGAAATACTACATTCAGCACCTAGAGCCCTTACGGAAAACAAATCAATTTACAATCCTTATAGAAATTTGGAGAGTTTATCTGCGTGTAAAAATTGAAACCGCTTCTAGTAAGTGACACAATACACATTTTCTTTAACTACACGGAAAATATGCATATTATCATAAAAATTGGCGAGTCCCATAAAGAATCTTAGACAAGGTGTACTAAGATAGGTACAAACATTATTTGAAATCTGTTCCGAAAATTTTATTATGCTTTCCAGAGTGAAATGATAATACACAACCAGTACGCAAAATAGATATTTGGAAAAAGTGAAAATGAACGACAACACAGTCTGTGAGCCTGAGTTTGGCGCAGCACTTGGGGAATAAACATTTACCGACCCCCCCACCCCCACCCCCTCTTCTTCACACTTTTGACGTAGTCAGCAGTGGCGAAATTAGCGCATGCGCTCTGTACCGACGCGCTAGTGTTCCACTTACCAAACAATGACTGAATGTAACAGACACGGTGCGTTCAAACATTAAATAGTGAAAATCACAAAATAAGATGTAATTGCGCTGAGGAAAAACTATGAATAAACCGGCTTCAGTAAAGGCTGATATTTGCGAAAGACTGTTGTGGTCTTTAGTCCTGAGACTGGTTTGATGCAGCTCTCCATGATACTCTATCGTGTGCAAGCTTCTTCATCTCCCAGTACCTACTGCAACCTACGTCCTTCTGAATCTGCTTGGTATATTCATCTCTTGGTCTCCCTCTACGATTTTTACCCTCCACGCTGCCCTCCAATACTAAATTGGTGATCCCTTGATGCCTCAGAACATGTCCTACCAACTTATCCCTTCTCCCCAATCCTATTCAACACCTCCTCATTAGTTATGTGATCTACCCATCTAATTTTCAGCATTCTTCTATAGCACCACATTTCAAGAGCTTCTATTCTCTTCTTGTCTAAACTACACTCCTGGAAATTGAAATAAGAACACCGTGAATTCATTGTCCCAGGAAGGGGAAACTTTATTGACACATTCCTGGGGTCAGATACATCACATGATCACACTGACAGAACCACAGGCACATAGACACAGGCAACAGAGCATGCACAATGTCGGCACTAGTACAGTGTATATCCACCTTTCGCAGCAATGCAGGCTGCTATTCTCCCATGGAGACGATCGTAGAGATGTTGGATGTAGTCCTGTGGAACGGCTTGCCATGCCATTTCCACCTGGCGCCTCAGTTGGACCAGCGTTCGTGCTGGACGTGCAGACCGCGTGAGACGACGCTTCATCCAGTCCCAAACATGCTCAATGGGGGACAGATCCGGAGATCTTGCTGCCCAGGGTAGTTGACTTACACCTTCTAGAGCACGTTGTGTAGCACGGGATACATGCGGACGTGCATTGTCCTGTTGGAACAGCAAGTTCCCTTGCCGGTCTAGGACTGGTAGAACGATGGGTTCGATGACGGTTTGGATGTACCGTGCACTATTCAGTGCCCCCTCGACAATCACCAGAGGTGTACGGCCAGTGTAGGAGATCGCTCCCCACACCATGATGCCGGGTGTTGGCCCTGTGTGCCTCGGTCGTATGCAGTCCTGATTGTGGCGCTCACCTGCACGGCGCCAAACACGCATACGACCATCATTGGCACCAAGACAGAAACGACTCTCATCGCTGAAGACGACACGTCTCCATTCGTCCCTCCATTCACGCCTGTCGCGACACCACTGGAGGCGGGCTGCACGATGTTGGGGCGTGAGCGGAAGACGGCCTAACGGTGTGCAGGACCGTAGCCTAGCTTCATGGAGACGGTTGCGAATGGTCCTCGCCGATACCCCAGGAGCAACAGTGTCCCTAATTTGCTGGGAAGTGGCGGTGCGGTCCCCTACGGCACTGCGTAGGATCCTACGGTCTTGGCGGGCATCCGTGCGTCGCTGCGGTCCGGTCCCAGGTCGACGGGCACGTGCACCTTGCGCTGACCACTGGCGACAACATCAATGTACTGTGGAGACCTCAAGCCCCACGTGTTGAGCAATTCGGCGGTACGTCCACCCGGCCTCCCGCATGCCCACTATACGCTCTCGCTCAAAGTCCGTCAACTGCACATACGCTTCACTTCCACACTGTCGCGGCATGCTACCAGTGTTAAAGACTGCGATGGAGCTCCGTATGCCACGGCAAACTGGCTAACACTGACGGCGGCGGTGCACAAATGCTGCGCAGCTATCGCCATTCGATGGCCAACACCGCGGTTCCTGGTGTGTCTGCTGTGCCGTGCGTGTGATCATTGCCTGTACAGCCCTCTCGCAGTGTCCGGAGCAAGTATGGTGGGTCTGACACACCGGTGTCAATGTGTTCTTTTTTCCATTTCCAGGAGTGTATTTATCGTCCACCCTTCACTTCCACACATGGCTACACTCCATACAAATACTTTCAGGAACGACTTCCTGACATTTAAATATATACCCGATGTTAACAACAAATTTCTCTTCTTCAGAAACGCTTTTCTTGTCTTTGCCAGTCTACATTTTATATCCTCTCTACTTCGACCATCATCAGTTATTTTGCTCATTTACTAATTTAAGCGTCTCATTTCCTAATGTAATTTCCTCAGCATCACCAGATTAAATTCGACTGGATTCCATTATCCCCGTTTTGCTTTGTTGCTGTTCATCTTACGTCCTCCTTTCAAGACACTGTCTATTCCTGGTCCTCTGCTGTCTCAGACAGAATTACAATGTCATTGGCGAACCTCAAATATTTTATTTCTTCTCCATGGATTTTAATACCAACTCCGAATTTTTCTTTTGTTTACTTTACTGCTTGCTCAATATATAGATTGAATAACATGGGGGAAAGGCTACAACTCTGGCTCACTCCCTTCCCAACCACTGCTTCTCTTTCATACCCCTCGACTCCTATAACTGCTGTCTGGTTTCTGTACAAATTGTAAACAGCCTTTCGCTCCCGGTATTTCACTCCTGCCATCTTCAGAATTTGAGAGTATTCCAGTCAACAGTGTCAAAAGCTTTCTCTAAGTCTACAAATGCTAGAAACATAGGTTTACCTTTCCTTAATTTATTTTCTAAGATAAGTCGTAGGGTGAGTACTGCCTCACGTGTTCCAACATTTCTACGGAATCCAAACTGATCTTCCCCGAGGTCGGCTTCTACCAGTTTTCCCATTCGTCTGTAAAGGTGTTAGTATTGTGCAGCCGTGGCTTATTAAACTGATAGTTCGGTAATTTCCACATCTGTCAACATCTGCTTTCCAATGGTTCAAATGGCTCTGAGCACTATGGGACTTAACTTCTGTGGTCATCAGTCCCCTAGAACTTAGAACTACTTAAACCTAACTAACTTAAGGACATCACACACATCAATGCCCGTGGCAGAATTCTAACCTGCGACAGTAGCGGTCGCGCGGTTCCAGACTATAGCGCCTAGAAGCGCTCGGCCACTCCGGCAGGCAACACCTGCTTTTTTGGTATTGGAATTATTATATTTTTCTTGAAGTCTGAGGGTATTTCGCCTTTCTCATACATCTTGCTCACTAGATGGTAGAGTTTTGTTAGGACTGGCTCTCCCAAGGCTGTCAGTAGTTCGAATGGAATGCTGTCTACTACCGGGGTCTTGTTTCGACTTAGGTCTTTCAGTGTTCTGTCAAACTCTTCACACAGTATCATATCTTCTATTTCATCTTTATCTACAAAAAAATGGTTCAAATGGCTCTGAGCACTATGGGACTCAACTGCTGTGATTATTAGTCCCCTAGAACTTAGAACTACTTAAACCTAACTAACCTAAGGACATCACACACATCCATGCCCGAGGCAGGATTCGAACCTGCGACCGTAGCAGTCGCACGGTTCCGGACTGCGCGCCTAGAACCGCGAGACCACCGCGGCCGGCTCTTTATCTACATTCTCTTCCAGTTCTATAACATTGTCCTCAAGAACATTGCCCTTGTATAGACCCTCTATATACACCTTCCACCTTTCTGCTTTCCCTTCTTTGCTTAGAACTGAGTTTCTATCTGAGCTCTTGATGTTCATACAAGAGGTTCTGTTTTCTCCAAAGGTCTCTTCAGTTTTCCTGTAGGCAGTATCTATCTTACCCCTAGTGATAGGAGCCTCTACATCGTTACATTTGTCCTCTAGCATCCCTGCTTAGCCATTTTGCACTTCCTGTCGATCTCATTTCCGAGACGTTTGCATTCCTTTTCGCCTGCTTCATTTACTGCATTTTTATGTTTTCTCCTTTCATCAATTAAATTCACTGTCTCTTCTGTTAACCACGGATTTCTATCAGGCCTCGTCTTTTTAGCTACTTGATCCTCTGCTACCTTCACTATTTCGTCTAATAAAGCTACCCATTCTTATTCTAGTGTATTTCTTTCCTCCATTCTTGTCAATCGTTCCTTAATGCTCTCCCTGAAGCTCTCTACAACCTCTGGTTCTTTCAGTTTATCTAGGTCCCATATCCTCAAATTCCCATCTTTCTGCAGTTTCTTCAGTTTTAATCTACAGTTCATAACCAATAGATTGTGGTCAGAGTCCACATCTGCCCCTGGAAATGTCTTACAAGTTAAAACGTCGTTCCTGAATCTCTGTATAACTATTATACAGTCTATCTGAGACCTTCCAGTATCTCCTGGCTTCTTCCATGTATACAACCTTGTTTTATGATTCTTGAACCAAGTGTTAGCTATGATTAAGTTATGCTCTGTGCAAAATTCTACCAGGTGGCTTCCTCTTTCATTCCTTGCTCCCATTCCATATTTACCTACTACATTTCCTTCTCTTCCTTTTCCTACTATCGATTTCCAGTTACCCATAACTACTAAATTTTCGTCTCCCTTCAATATGTGAATAACTTCTTTTATGTCGTCACACATTTCATCAATCTCTTCCTCATCTGCGGAGCTAGTTGGCATACAAACTTGAAGTACTGTGTAGTCCTGGGCTCGGCCACAATAATGCGTTCACTATGCTGTTTGTAGTAGCTTACCAGCATTCCTATTTTCCTATTCGTTATTAAACCTACTCGTGCATTACCCCCATTTTCCAAAGAGGACGCCATCATCATTTAACTAGACAGTAAAGCTGCGTGCCCTCGGGAAAAATTACGGCTGTAGTTTCCCCTTTTTACGTTAATGAGCAATATAATGTACAGATCGCAGAGGCCACTGAACATCAATATCACTTAACAAAAGCAGTGTTATGGTCGTCCACCTGCAGAACGTGTGTTCCCGGGAAATTAAGAAGATTTGACACAGATGTCCGGCAATTTAGAAGTATTTGTTTGGGTCAGCAATTTAAGTGTTGGCAGGCATACCCGGCATATTTAGCCTTCTTGATTATTGTGAGTGGTACTCATACATTAGTATACATCCAATGTATATTAACAAACAATAAGACGCTCATTTTAATTTAAATTATATTTATTGGTTTAGATAATAAGCTATTTGCCGCTCTTAGTGTTTTGTTAAAATGTATTTGAAATACATTGCAATCTATATTGCTACATAATTATTAAAAAAATGATTGTATCTTTTGAAGTAATACATTCGCTGATTTCTGAAGTCATTTTATCCAGTGTAATATCATACTCCACTGGGGGGCAGGGGGGGGGGGGGGAATCTATAGCCCTCATAGCCCGCCCCCCTTGCCACCGCCCCTGAACAGGACGATAAATGATAAGTAGTGGTACAGGTTACCCTCCGCCACGAACTTTTCGGTGGCTTGCGGAATATCTATGTAGATGTAGATTACCGCACGCTTTGTGTCCGCTACACAGATTTTACTGGTATGAATTCTTTTACTTAATGACGCGTCCAATTTTCCACGTCATTATGTGACCAACTTCAAAGCAGTTTGACACATGCAGCCGTAGCTAGACGTAGAACTAATTATAAGAAGATGCTGTATACAAAAGAAGTTATCTACACGGCAAGAGCTATGGTCACACCCGAGGAAAGAACTATTTACAGAAAGGTTACGATTATACTAAAGTAATAAATAAAATGTCAACGAGCAGTCTACGAAGAAGAATCAGGTAATGAATATAGTGATGGTACTAAAATTAAGTGGCATATATGCTACACTGTCTACAGCTACTTACAACGAAAGGACTACGGTATTTATATAAAACTACAACCAAATAAATTATGACGGTTATACAGTACTTGACTATGGTCTTGAGAACTACCTCTACATTAAAGTGAATAAGAAAACAAATCTATTGAGAAAAAAGTATTAAGAAGAAAATGAAATTAAACACACGTGATCAACTGGTGAAAAATTTGCAACTACAGGAATCAAGGTATGTTAAGGTTCATTACGGGAAATAAGCGTTATTTACACAACCACAGTGCACAGGTAAGCATACTCAGAGATATGAAGATGAAACATTAATAGTAAAACAGGAAATTTACCGACTTGTACCTCATGCATGTGTACATGTGAATGAACAGGCTGAGTGACCTAGCGGCAGTTATGCATAATTAATAAGTTATGAGGCACTAAGAATTTTGTAGGGAATGATGCAAAGTGGCACGTCACACTTGGCGGAATGATTGAATTGAAGGCGGAAGAAACCAAATATTCCCCCCCCCCCCTCCTCCCCTTAGCGGTTTATAAGTCACATATAATTTTGGTTGTGTGTTTGTGAATGTGTGTATAAGTAGGTACTTATATATTCACTACGTTGAAACAGCTAAACACGAGTGTAGCGCTGACAGCTGAAGAGTAATAACAAGTACAGCGGATCTCACAGTACCTTGGCTTGCGTGTTAGGCTATCACGTAAAGCTGTGGGTCGTACGTCCAAAGAAATACATACGTAGTTACGTAAGCAACGATTGAGGGTAAATTAACATTTATGTTCACACTTTACAAAGAGTAATACAAAACTAGCGTTTTAAAACACTTGAATACTATATTCAAACAGTGTTACCAGTGAACCTGGACATAAAATTCAATGAAAGCATGTATATATCGGTTTGTAGCATAAAAGAATGGTTTCAACAGGGATTAGCTGAATGAAAGGTAAACATATTAAACAGAGTATTTTGAGACTTAGACATGAATATAAGAAACACTATGCGGTGACCAGAGCATCGATTTCCAACTGGCATTTCACCTGTCCTCAGAGTAAGAAGTGTAAATTGTCTGTGAAAACAAATACTAGTACAAGAAGATGCATGATGACAGAAGTCGTTTGACGAAGTTTCCATGGTTTTGCTTTCCTTGTGTAGTGGTGGAATTGCTCTTGATTCTGTTGATGACTGTATCAGTTTTCGGGTTTGTTACTTAAGATGAGAAGGTTTTGATAAGTAAATTCTTCACTCACTGAAAGAAATAAAAAAATAGAAAATTTTCTTATGTCTAAAAATAAAGGTGTCAGCTAAAATTAATTATGATGACTCTATAGTTAGAATATAGGTAAGATTTTCTCGTAACTGCTTGTATGACTTTTATTTGTTTCATGTCTTAGTTAACATGTTCATGTCTATTTTGTAAACCTATGAAAACCAATGTTACCCCATATCAGACTATCAGAAAGAGCAAGTATGTATGCAAAATATGTTCATGCATATTTTATAAACCTGCGAAAACCAGCCTTATGCGAAACCAGAGGTATTAGAAAGTGTAAATTCGCGTGCAGGTGTGCTACGTTAGTCGTGTGAAGGGTTGCCACGTAGTGGTTAGAAATAGTGGCGAGCGACGACTAAACTTCGCAATCACCAAGTGAGTCATCATCATCAGCAATGTAGAAAGTTTAACGAATGTGCAGTGCCGCCATGAATTAACAGAACAATGACATTTGTGTGCTAAGGGAAAGGTGAACAATCACCAAAATGTCGACGAAAATTTCATCAAGACGTAGCTACCTAGCAGTGACCTTCGGGCTCATGATACAGTGGAGACCGTCGTAGCTTACGGAATCCGTATGCAGGTGTAAACAGTTACCCTGAATGGAGACTATATCTGTTCACGCGCTATTAATGCTCTGCGTGGTGCGGAAAACAATAACCGCGAGGAACTCCAAACAATAGAGTCATCTCATGCCAACGACTTAGCGATAATAGGAAAACGAAGGAAAGAGAAGACCCAATTATTATTATTATTATTTTTTTTTTTTGCGAACTAGAGACACACAAGTGTAATAAGTGTAAATACAGAAAGATAAATACTTAGCCGAATGTGGAAAAGGACTACATGATGTGAAACAAAATTTGTAATATTTTCCTTACATGTGCAAAGTAACTGATTTTCATATAGAGCAAGAAAAGTTTAGTAAAATATATGAAATGTAAAGAATTTGATAAAATCCAGGGTCCCACATAGCTGACAGACATTCGTCAGCGTATTAAAGAATAATAGACAAATATGCCAATAGCTGAACTGCCAAAATAACGATTTCTGACCCTTCGGTCATGAAAACAGACGACTTCACCTTGCCTCACTGGGTAAAAAAACGTAAAATATGTAAATTTGTGTAAATTATTAAGAAAAGGAAATTTTGTATTGTGTGCTATATGTGTGAATCCACACCCCACAGTAGTGGAGATGGCGTAATGGCACCTGCTGAATGTTTCTAAAGAGGTATACATAAGTTAAAAAAAGAAGCTATCCGCTATGGCAGAGATGTCGTTACATGATAGAGATTTGACTGTCAATTCTTTTAAGTCGGCAGAGGGAGAGGACCCCGTGGTGTGTCTAGATGAAGAGAGGACGCGATCGTTTTCATCGCCCTTCCTGTTGTTACAGTTTTCTGAGTGAAACTGTGTTTTGTGTTAGTATAAAAGTGAAGTGAAACACAGTGTGTATCTGAGTCCGCAACTTCCATTTAAGACTTCACGCTACAGAGCCATGACAGATTTCCATTCAAAAACTCTGATTTATTATCCACCCAGCAAGCAGTAAAAACCAGAATAGAACATAACCGCAACAGATTGTGTGCTCTCCTGTCCTGAAACCTCTGTTCGTCATTAACCAGTTGATGCTCATTAAATAACAGAAAGATCACAGAGCTAGACAGGTAGCATAAGTTAGTATGACGAAGTTCATGCCCGTCAATGGCCAAGTACATGTTTGTAGTAAGTAACTAAGGCCGATAGCATATTCTCATGAGCTTACATTTGCTTATTGCGTTGTCGAAGTAGAAAGACTCAAGAGATAGACTTTTCTTCTCGGAATGTAAAAGTTGTTAATATGTGTTCCAAAAACTATTTTCTCGAGATGACGACCATTTTTCTTCATCTTGCCACTTACAGTCACTATGATGTACGGAATATGGATTCGAATCGCCGGCCGTAGTGGCCGAGCGGTTCTAGGCGCTACAGTCTGGATCAGCGAGACCGCTACGGTAGCAGGTTCGAATCCTGCCTCGGGCATGGATGTGTGTGATGTCCTTAGGTTAGTTAGGTTTAAGTATTTCTAAATTGTAGGGGACTGATGACCTCAGAAGTTAAGTCCCACAGTGCTCAGAGCCCTTTGAGCCATTTTTGGATTCGAATCCCCTTGTTGCTATATTTCATTCCTTTTAATATGAGACTACATTCCAAAACGAAATTCTTTGTTCGATTGTTTACTCAATTACACACAGTGAAAAGGGGTAGCATAAAAAGGAGGTGCAGATTCATTATTTGAGTGGAGTGTTATAATTGTCATTACTGCGACAAGACTATTTGGATCTTCTGTTACTCTAACGAAAACACTGCTACACACAACATCAATCGAGTGTTATGGTCACAGCACATAAACTCAATAACACAATACATCACATTCAGCATGGATCTTCTGTTACTCTGACGGAAACACTGCTATACGAACATCAGTCGAGTGTTATGGTGACAGCACATAAACTCAATAAAACAATACATCACATTCAGCATGGTATGGAATGAGGTCGCATGGGGTACACTAAATACATTAGGCGATACTATCTCCGCAGTATTACAAACTGAATGCCTGAACAAAAGACCAAACTAAGTTTAGCATAAAATGCAATACCAAGATAGGTCCACGGGCTGCACGACTACAGTGATCGAAGAGCGATCAAAGAGTCTAAGACACGTTTAATATAAGACATTTATTGATCGACAATCAACTGATAAGTAATTAGCTATAAACTTGGCGTTACTAACAAGTGTTACTATAAACCTGTTAATAGACACAGATACTAGAAGTAGATAGTGATCTGTTATTTACCAGCCTCGCTATAAATCCGTACATAGATCCATATATTACATGTAGCTATAAACTTGGCGTTATGAACAAGTGTGACTATAAACCTGTTAATAGACACATCTACTCGATGTGGATAGTGAGCTGTTACTTACCAGCCTTGCTATAAATCTGTACGTAAATCCATATATTAGATGTATATATTGATAAATGTAAACATAATTCACTTAACACTGTACGCATTGCAATTAATCCACTAGAACGCAAATAGTCTGCAATACGTGGGATAACAAGGTAACGTATGGAATTTAAAGAGTGACTGGACGTCACAGACTCCACAAAACATTCAGAGGCTTTCACCGCCAGACGCCTAGGTTGTGTAAAAGTCCTCTAGTGAACATAAGTGAACTAAAGACCAATCTGTTCTAGTGTGTCTCTCAAGATGTGTAGTTGTCACCAACAATAATATAAGAATGAAACAATGAATTTGTTTGAAAAAGGAAAAACAATTTAAAAATACCATCTTCGTTAGATGCATCAGAAACTGGATAGTAAACCTATCGCATTTTCCTATGTATTATTGCGGCAGTTATTTTCCCAGATGGCAGGGACCTGCAATTATTTCATTAAAATCGTATTATAAATTCACGACAAATTTATTCACAGAAACTTGTTTACATAAGCCAAAGTCAGAGTATTTATAATACACTAGAGATGCTGTCGCCCTTAGTGTTGAAATACCGTGATCTCTCATTCTGAACGCACTGCTTGACAACTCGTTTTCCCACTCGAATTTGCGTCGCCATGAATAAATAAACATATAATTAAGTGAATGGTGACTGTGACGTGGCAGTTGGTTCTCTTATATACAACGGCGGAAAGAAGATCGCAACAACAAGGCATTGTGCGATATAGACGAAGTTGGTAGGACTGTTTTTATATCTGAAGATCATGTCGGTTCAAATTTCACACCAGTCGCTTAAGAGAGGAGCTAGCAGTCCCACTAAGAGGCTGCACAACAGGTTTGCTTTTAAATTCACGCTCTAATGGTCGTGAGTTAGCTTTGACCTGAAGTTAGCCAAAAATGGCCCGCCCGGTTGGCCGTGCGTTCTAACGCACGGCTTTCCCGGTGGGAAGGAGCGCCTGGTTCCCGACACGAATCCGCCCGGCGGATTTGTTTCGAGGTCCGGTGAGCCGGCCAGTCTGTGGATGGTTTTTAGGCGGTTTTCCATCTGCCTCGACAAATTCGGGCTGGTTCCCCTTATTCCGCCTCAGCTACACTATGTTGGCAATTTCTGCGCAAACAAGTTCTTCACGTATGCGTACACAACCATTACTCTACCACGCAAACATAGGGGTTACACCCGTCTGGTGTGAGACGTTCCCTGGGGGGTCCACCGGGGGCCGAACCGCACAATAACCCTGGGTTCGGTGTGGGGCGACGGAGGGGTGAAGTGGACTGCAGTAGTCTTCGTGGGGTTGTGGACCACTGCGACTGCAGCGGGGAAAGAGCCTCTCCGTCGTTTCTAGGTCCCCGGTTAACACAACATAACAAACATAGTCAAAAATGCCTTTAAGGCGACAAAGACGCCGTTATCAACACCTTACAGAGTTTGAACGAGATCATGTAATAGGGCTACGAGAAACTGGACGTTACTTGTGCGATATCGCAAAAACTCTTGGCAGGGATGTTGCCACTATACCCGATTCCTGGCAGCTGTGATCATGAGAATGTAGCGTCAAAAAAAGGCCGGGTTCCAGACGACCACGTGGCACTACCGAGAAGCAGGACCATCGAATTCGGGGTATGGCTGTGGCGCATCGTATTGCATCTGCAACAGTAATCTGAAAACCGGTTAACGTCATAATGACACAACGAAATGTTATAAATCGGTTACTTCAAGGACAGCTCTGAGCGAGAAGCCCTGTACAGCTTGCTCAACACAGACCCCAAACCACCACCATTTGAGACTTCAGCGGTGTCAGGAGAGATCAACTGGAGGGCAGGGTGGAGGTATGTTGCGTTTTCTGATGAAAGCTGGTTCTGCCTTGGTGCCAGTCATTGCCGTATGTTGATAAGGAGGCCAGTTAAACGCCAGCAACCAACTTGTTTGCTTGCTAGACGCGCTAGGCCTCCACCTTGAGATATGGTGTGTGGTGTGAGTTCATATGAAAGCAGAAGCGCTCTCATTGTTATCCCATGCACCCAGACTGCAAATTTGTGCATCAGTCTGGTGATTCCGTCTGTTGCGCTGTCTCATATTGACCGACCAAGTGCAACACTAATTGATATCCGGGACCTCTTACAACACAATTCATTCACGTACGAATGATTGCATTCCACATTCTGGCGATTAAGCTAGTTATTAACTACCAGTATTTTACATTTGCAATGGTTTATCTCGCTCTTTCATTTACCGGTGACCTGGAGTGTTAGTCACTTAGATCTGTTACCTAGGCAAATGTATTCCCGAAATTTCATTTCCCTATATTAATTACTTTTTGGTGCTTCAATTTTTTTCCGGCAGTGCAGTTAGTTTGAATCTTTGGGTGTCTCTACTTGGCTGAATCCTATTATAGCCCACGACGCAAAAGGTGCTTGTAGCATACTGAGACCATTAACCTGAAAATAGTACATTAGTGGCCATTAAAATTGCTACACCACGAAGATGATATGCTACAGACGCGAAATTTAACCGACAGGAAGAAGATGCTGTGATACGCAAATGATTAGCTTTTCAGAGCATTCACACAAGGTTAGCGCCGTTGGCGACACATACAACGTGCTGACATGAGGAAAGTTTCCAACCGATTTCTCATACACTAACAGCAGTTGACCGACGTTGCCTGGTGAAACGTTGTCATGATGCCTCGTGTAAGGAGGAGAAATGCGTACCATCACGTTTTCTGCTTTGATAAAGGTCGGATTGTAGCCTATCGTGACTGTGGTTTATCGATCGCGACATTGCTGCTCGCGTTGGTCGAGATCCAATGACTGTTAGCAGAATATGGAATCGGTGGGTTCAGGAGGGTAATACGGAACGCCGTGCTGGATCCCAACGGCCTCGTATCATTAGCAGTCGAGATGACAGGCATCTTATCCGCATAGCTGTAACGGATCGTGCAGCCACGTCTGGATCCCTGAGTCAACAGATAGGGACGTTTCCAAGACAACAACCATCTGCACGAACAGTTCTACATCTACATCTACATTTATACTCCGCAAACCACACAACGGTGTGTGGCAGAGCGCACTTTACGTGCCACTGTCATTACCTCCCTTTTCTGTTCCAATCGTGTATGGTTCGCGGGAAGAACGACTGTCTGAAAGCCTCCGTGCGCGCTCGAATCTCTCTAATTTTACATTCGTGAACTCCTCAGTGCGCCTTCGAATCTCTCTGATTTTACATTCGTGATCTCTGGAGGTATACGTAGGGGGAAGCAATATATGCCATACCTCATCCAGAAACGCATCCTCTCGAAAGCTGGACAGCAAGCTACACCGCGATGCAGAGCGCCTCTCTTGCAGAGTCTGCCACTTGAGTTTGCTAAACATCTCCGTAACGCTATCACGGTTACCAACTAACCCTGTGACGAAACGCGCCGCTCTTCTTTGGATCTTCACTATCTCCTCCGTCAACCCGATCTGGTAAGGATCCCACACTGATGAGCAATGCTCAAGTAAAGGTCGAACGAGTGTTTTGTAAGTCACCTCCTTTGTTGATGGACTACATTTTCTAAGGACTCTCCCAATGAATCTCAACCTGGTACCCGCCTTACCAACAATTAATTTTATATGATCATTCCACTTCAAATAGTTCCGCACGCATACTCCCAGATATTTTACAGTAGTAACTGCTACCAGTGTTTGTTCCGCTATCGTATAATCATACAATAAAGGATCCTTCTTTCTATGCATTCGCAATACATTACATTTGTCTATGTTAAGGGTCAGTTGCCACTCCCTGCACCAAGTGCCTATCCGCTGCAGATCTTCCTGCATTTCGCTACAATTTTCTAATGCTGGAACTTCTCTATATACTACAACATCATCCGCGAAAAGCCGCATGGAACTTCCGACAGTATTTACTAGGTCATTTATATATATTGTGAATAGCAATGGTCCCATAACACTCCCCTGTGGGACGCCAGAGGTTACTTTAACGTCTGTAGACGTCTCTCCATTTATAACAACATGCTGTGTTCTGTTTGCTAAAAACTCTTCAATCCAGACACACAGCTGGTCTGATATTCCGTAGGCTCTTACTTTGTTTATCAGGCAACAGTTCGGAACTGTATCGAACGCCTTCCGGAAGTCAAGGAAAATAGCATTTACCTGGGAGCCTGTATCTAATATTTTATGGGTCTCATGAACAAATAAAGCGAGTTGGGTCTCACACGATCGCTGTTTCCGGATTCCACGTTGATTCCTACAGAGTAGATTTTGGGTTTCCAAAAGCGACATGATACGTGAGCAAAAAACATGTTCTAAAATTCTACAGCAGATCGACGTCAGAGATATAGGTCTATAGTTTTGCGCATCTGCTCGACGACCCTTCTTGAAGACTGGGACTACCTGTGCTCTTTTCCAATCATTTGGAACCTTCCGTTCCTCTAGAGACTTGCGGTACACGGCTGTTAGAAGGGGGTCAAGTTCTTTCGCGTACTCTGTGTAGAATCGAATTGGTATCCCTTCAGGTCCAGTGGACTTTCCTCTGTTGAGTGATTCCAGTTGCTTTTCTATTCCTTGGACACTTATTTCGAGGTCAGCCATTTTTTCGTTTGTGCGAGGATTTAGAGAAGGAACTGCAGTGCGGTCTTCCTCTGTGAAACAGCTTTGGAAAAAGGTGTTTAGTATTTCAGCTTTACGCATGTCATCCTCTGTTTCAATGCCATCATCATCCCGGAGTGTCTGGATGTGCTGTTTCGACCCGCTTACTGATTTAACGTAAGACCAGAACTTCCTAGGATTTCCTGTTAAGTCGGTACATAGAATTTTACTTTCGAATTCACCGAACGCTTCACGCATAGCGCTCCTAACGCTAACTTTGACATCGTTTAGCTTCTGTTTGTCTGAGAGGTTTTGGCTGCGTTTACTTGGGGTGAAGCTCTCTTTGCTTTCGCAGTAGTTTCCTAACTTTTTTGTTCAACCACGGTGGGTTTTTCCCATCCCTCACAGTTTTACTCGGCACGTACCTGTCTAAAAAGCATTTTACGATTGCCTTGAACTTTTTCCGTAAACACTCAACATTGTCAGTGTTGGAACAGAAATTTTCGTTTTGATCTGTTAGGTAGTCTGAAATCTGCCTTCTATTACTCTTGCTAAACAAATAAACCTTTCTCCCTTTTTTTATATTCATATTAACTTCCATATTCAGGGATGCTGCAACGGCCTTATGATCACTGATTCCCTGTTCTGCACATACAGAGTCGAAAAGTTCAGGTCTGTTTGTTATCAGTAGGTCCAAGATGTTATCTCCACGAGTCGGTTCTCTGTTTAATTGCTCGGGGTAATTTTCAGATAGTGCACTCAGTATAATGACACTTGATGCTCTATCCCTACCACCCGTCCTAAACATCTGAGTGTCCCAGTCTATATCTGGTAAATTGAAATCTCCACCTAAGACTATAACATGCTGAGAAAATTTATGTGAAGTGTATTCCAAATTTTCTCTCAGTTGTTCTGCCACTAATGCTGCTGAGTCGGGAGGTCGGTAAAAGGAACCAACTATTAACCTAGCTCGGTTGTTGGGTGTAACCTCCACCCATAATAATTCACAGGAACTATCCACTTCTACCTCACTACAGGATAAACTACTACTAACAGCGAAAAACACGTCACCACCGGTTGCATGCAATCTATTCTTTCTAAACACCGTCTATGCCTTTGTAAAAATTTCGGCAGAATTTATCTCTTGCTTCAGCCAGCTTTCTGTACCTATAACGATTTCAGCTTCAGTGCTTTCTATCAGCACTTGAAGTTCCGGTACTTTACCAATGCAGCTTCGACAGTTTACAATTACAATACCGATTGCTGCTTGGTTCCCCCATGTCCTGACTTTGCCCCGCACCTTTTGAGGCTGCTGCCCTTTCTGTACTTGCCCGAGTCCATCTAACCGATAAAACCGCCCAGTCCACGCCACACAACCGCTGCTACCCGTGTAGGCGCTTGCTGCGTGTAGTGGACTCCTGACCTATCCAGCGGAACCCGAAACCCCACCATCCTGAGGCGCAAGTCGAGGAATCTGCAGCCCACACGGTCGCAGAACCTTCTCAGCCTCTGATTCAAACCCTCCACTCGGCTCTGTACCAAAGGTCCGCAGTCAGTCCTGTCGACGATGCTGTAGATGGTGAACTCTGCTTTCATCCCTCTAGCGAGACTGGCAGTCTTCACCAAATCAGATAGCCGCCGGAAGCCAGAGAGGATTTCCTCCGATCCATAGCGACACACATCATTGGTGCCGACATGAGCGACCACCTGCAGATGCGTGCACCCTGTACCCTTCATGGCATCCGGAAGGACCCTTTCCACATGTGGAATGACTCCCCCCGGTATGCACACGGAATGCACTTTGATTTTTTTCCCCTCTCTTGCTGCCATATCCCTAAGGAGCCCCATTAAGCCCTTGATGTTGGAGCTCCCAACTACCAGTAAGTCCACCCTCTGCGACCGCCCGGATCTTGCAGACTGCGGGGCAGCCTCTGGAACAGGACAAGCAGCCATGTCCGGCCGAAGATCAGTATCAGCCTGAGACAGAGCCTGAAATCAGTTCGTCAGACAAACTGGAGAGGCCTTCCGTTCAGCCCTCCGGAATGTCTTTCGCCCCCTGCCACACCTTGAGACGACCTCCCACTCTACCACAGGTGAGGGATCAGCCTCAATGTGGGCAGTATCCCGGGCAACCACAGTCGTAGTCCGATCGGGGGATGCGTGGGACGAGCTCGCCATCCCCGACAAACCCCCATCCCGACCCCCACAGTGATGGCCACTGGCAACAGCCTCAAGCTGTGTGACCGAAGCCAACACTGCCTGAAGCTGGGAGTGAAGGGATGCCAACTCAGCCTGCATACGAACACAGCAGTTGCAGTTCCTATCTATGCTAAAGACTGTTGTGCAAAGAACGTCTGAACTAATCTACAGAGAGCACAAACAATTCGACAGAGAATTGAAACGGTTATTAAAATACAAGATTGCCTAGTAAATGCAGTAATGCTGATACTTGTGCACTGCTGACACACTGCTCGGCGGCAGAAGGAGACTAGACGATTTTACACTATTCAGGTACTGAAACGCGATGCTACAACTCTCAAATACTATAATACGCCCGAAATTTATGAATTAAACAATGCAAACACCAAAAACACGCAAAGAAATTAAGAATTAAACTATGCAACATATAAGTGAGCTAAGAGTATACGACTTGCTGCTGCAGTTGCTTATCCAACGGCGCAAGGAGCACACGACGTCTGCAGCAGCATGGACTATCAGCTCGGAGACGATGGCTGCAGTTACCTTTGACGCTGCATCACAGACAGGAGCGCGTGCGAAGGTGTACTCAGCGACGAACCTGGGTGCACGAATGGCAAAATGTCATTTTTTCAGGTGAATCCAGGTTCTGTTTACAGCATCAAGGTGGTCACATCCGTGTTTGGCGACATCGCGTTGAACGCACATTGGAAGCGTGGTTTCGTCATCGCCATACTGGCGTATCATTCGGCGTGATAGTATGGGGTGCCATTGGTTACACGTCTCGGTCACCTCTTGTTCGCATTGACGGCACTTTGAACAGTAGACGTTACATTTCAGATGTCTTATGACATCTACCCTTCATTCGAT
Organism: Schistocerca gregaria; assembly: GCF_023897955.1. Classification (NCBI taxonomy): domain Eukaryota; kingdom Metazoa; phylum Arthropoda; class Insecta; order Orthoptera; family Acrididae; genus Schistocerca; species Schistocerca gregaria. Next base: position 135,156,395 of record NC_064926.1, read on the forward strand.
CCCTGCGAAACCCTGCATTTCAGCAGGATAATGCACTGCCACATGTTTCAGGTGCTGTACGGGCCTTTCTGGATTTAGAAAATGTTCGACTGCTGCCCTGGCCAGCACATTCTCCATATCTCTCACCAATTTAAAACGTCTGGTCAATGGTGGCCGAGCAACTGTCACGTCACAATAGATCAATCACTACTCTTGATGAACTGTGGTATCGTGTTGAAGCTGCATGGGCAACTGTTCATGTACACGCCATCCAAGCTCTGTTTGATTCAATGCCCAGGCGCATCAAGGCCGTTATTACGGCCAGAGGTGGTTGTTCTGGGTACTGATTTCTCAGTATCTATGCACCCAAATTGCATGAAAATGTAATCACATGTCAGTTCTAGTATAATATATGTGTCCAATGAATAACCGTTTATCATCTGCATTTCTTCTTGGTGTAGCAATTCTGGTGCCCATTAGTGTAGCTAACTAGTTATCTGTAGTTTGCATTCCACTTGTCCACATTTTGAGGTCTCCCTAGAGGAGAGGAAATTGATACGTGATACAGTGAGGTAGAGAGGAAATATCTACTGAAATCGAGTAAACCACATCTCACAAAAACTCCAGTACCTCCAAATTCGCTTGACATAAAACACCCAAAATACCAAAAGTGTTTCCCTTCCTCAGCACCTACCTGAGGTCAGAACCAAGACACCGCACACAGTCCTACAAATGCCCCCACTATCAAACATCAGTCGGATTAATCAAAGATAGTTTAGTACGTCTAAAGAGAAGAGATTACATAGATATAGGCGCCACGAGGATTATGAGAAGCGCACAGAACCTCGTTTGTAATGGAACAGATGAGGTATATATCAGTCTAACATTCACAAGAAGTTTAAAGTTTATGGAACGCGCATCAAGTACGAACACAGTCTCTCTTATGATAACTTACAGGTCCGTCTCTCAAAGTTACAAGTATCATTACGAATGAGTACATTCAGAGACTCCAACAAACTGATACTCCACATGCGATTGCGACAGATTTTTTCTAAGTGCGCTACTGAAACCGACTAAATAAACCTGAAGCAAGCGGCCATGGAAATACTCACTTCTTGCAAGCCAGCTCACACCTGTGCTGGAAAGGTACCCTTTTTACCGCAATAAATTTCTAGTAACTGTAACAGTTTAGATTAGGTCAACCTTCTGATTATTCCTATAATATAAGAGGTGATCAACAAGTTTCACTTCGAAGGCAGTAGAGTTCAGAATCGGCGTGCCAATCAGGCAGAATCTCGGTAAGCAGTGAGGCAGTCATTACAGTGCAGTACCTGGATGAAGACAGTCGTTTGATAAAACATCGTATCCCGTTGCGTGAATAAGACCGTAACTGCCTGATACACATCCTCGTCAGTTTTCGTAAAGAATCTAAGGAATGATAATCGCACAGGGGTACATCAGTGCTATAATGCGGGTGATCAAAAAGCAGCAGCATCCATTGTCAGTGATTTTTGACGGACACGCTGCCCCGTACACTTCCTTCATTCTCCAGTGGATGTATACAGGTGTTTGTCCTTCAGCAACCACAAAAAGAAAAACAGCGAGTTGGATCTGTCTAGACGCAATTGGAAATAACGTAGCCATAGTTTACGTTTCCGCATTTATCGCACGCTCGTCGGAAAAATACGAATGCCACAATAATCCCTTGGCTACACGTCGGTGTTTATACACTCACGTCGGAGTCGCGCTACGTTACAAGTACTTTGCAGCCACACCCTCAGGCGGAAAACCTTTCGGTCGCTCGTTATAGATATATGTTAAAGTTAAATGCCATTTAAGTTTTGATTTTCTACTCCAGTATATACAGCTTCTACGATTTTTAAAACAGAACTTTCAATATACATGTCAATTGATATGCGCTTTCTCTCGTCGCTGTACCAATTCCTTTGAAACTGAGTACATCACCATCATTTGATGGTCAGAATATGGTACTGTAATGTCTAGAATATAACTTAATTCTAAAAACAAGGTAATGTGTTACACTACACTAAATTCTCGTCCAAAATCCACCATTTTTGTAATCACTTCGTAAGTAATAAACCTACGTTTATGGATACATCCATACCATGCATTTACTGTAAAACACATCTACTATTACAGTTTCATCTCTGTAGCTCCATGTTTCAAAGGATTTGAAAGCTCTAAAAAATCGTCAGTAACTTGAAAAGTACTCAACCTACCTGTACAGCTACACCACATATGCTGTCAAAAATCTTCAGATTTCAGCGGACGTGAAACTTGATTAAAACCTCAGTTTTTATGGAACCTGTTGAAACAAGGGGTACAAACTCATGATTAATTACTCTTACAGGTTTCTGAACCATCTTAGAAAAAATGAAATGATGTTAAAGTATAAAAATTTTAAGCAGGCTGTTGGGCGACAGAATGGCAACACTCCCAGACAATAGTCTGCACGTTAAACTTCGCAGTGCACAATGACGGAAGATCCGGCGTTCTCACACTGTATGTCGGAATTCCAACCTGCCGAGAGCTGTCTACTGAACTAGTTTCCTCACTAGATCGTGTTGCACCACAATTCTTAGTCATGCTCAGTAAACAAATAAGCAGTTTTTTTAATCAGTAGAAGTCTAATATGTATGAGACTGATTCTAATCTATCTTCCTACTGCAGTTGCGCAAGGATGCTCTGTAAGTGCCAGCCGGGCTGACCGAGCGGTTCTAGGCGCTTCAGTCTGGAACCGCGCAATCGCTACCGTCGCAGGTTCGAATCCTGCCTCGGGCATGGATGTGTGTGATGTCCTTAGGTTAGGTTTAAGTAGTTCTAAGTGCTTTGGTTGGCGGGAGAGCCAACACCGTGTTACTAGAGGAGGCCGAAAGGCACGCGTTTTAGCTCAAGCAGGCTGGCGTGAGGCCTGGAACAGGACCAGGAAATTAGAATTTATAGAAACGGATGTAACTGGTGGAATATTTAACTTTAATCCATTAATGATGAACGTCGGTTTTGACGGTACATAGTTCACAATATCAATAATAACTCATAATGGCGCCTTGCTAGGTCGTAGCAAGTAACGTAGCTGAAGGCTATGCTAACTATCGTCTCGGCAAATGAGAGCGTAATTAGTCAGTGAACCATCGCTAGCAAAGTCGGTTGTACAACTGCGGCGAGTGCTAGGAAGTCTCTCTAGACCTGCCGTGTGGCTGCGCTCGGTCTGCAATCACTGATAGTGGCGACACGCGGGTCCGACTTGTACTACCGGACCGCGGCTGATTTAAAGGCTACCACCTAGCAAGTGTGGTGTCTGGCGGTGACACCACACTAAGTTCTAGGGGACAGATGACCTCAGATGTTAAGTCCCATAGTGCTCAGAGCCATTTGAACCATTGTTTTTGCTCTGTGTATTAGGAATTGGCGTTGAACCTGTGGCCAGCAGGATAGGAAGACACCAACTCACCATGTAAAGTTCAGAATAGTGCAGCAGTACGGTCAGTAAGTAATCAGACAATAATCTCAATGTCAGTCCCACTACACTCTCTGTAAAGGAGTACGCGCTCATGCGTAACTATATGTTAGCCGAAAAAAAAGAAAGAAAAAGAAATAGAAAAAAAAATTATTTTCGTTATTAAGGTTTATGTTTTCCTTTAAGTATTACTTTATGACACATTAATCGTAATTGTAATATGTACAGGATGTTAAAATATTGATACTGGGTGTTCACAACTGCGAAGCGAAATTCCTGACTATTCTAAGGTTCTTTAATAGTAAGAGCGTTGACTAAAATGTCTGGGATCGATAAAATACAAACACATTAAGTATAATTGGGGCCAGAGATATCAATTAAGCTAAAAATCACAGTGAAAATACCAAAATTTAATAGGGTGCGTACAGGGTACGTAAATATCACTGCAAATATAATTGCACAATTAAAACAGTTAAATAACTTCATAGTATAAAGCACTCTGCACTGGCTGGTCAATCCTTTTCGTTACGTCGCATATCTCGCGTTTCTGCTGCAGTTGAGCACGACAATCGTGAATATGTTCAGCTACAGGTCATGGCTGAATGTACAAAAAAATAATAGAGATGGAGACGCCCACATTTCTGAGTGTCCATTGAATATCACTTGTTGGCATAGCGTGAGCACGAGTGTTTACCTTTCTTCAGCGGTGTAAGTGGCTGCTGTTGGTGCATTCCGTGAACCTGAGAATATATTATAAATCTCTCTCGATTGTTAAACACCAGTCTGATACATTTACTAAGTCTTTGGTGAAGCCAAGACTCAAAGTTGTTCCCTAGGTAAGTTAATTGGCATGGTACACGCCATTTGACTGGAATACTGCGTATGTGGTTGCCCGCAAATCTATCGCAAGTGTTAACTGTCAGTGCTTGGTGCAATTCTCCATGCTCCTTAAGCGTTAAAACGAGACTGTGAACAAGTTTTCGCATAATTAGGCCTGCTCTTGGAATCGTTTCAGGGTGGCGTGTGTCGCCTTTATCAAACATTTGTCGATTTGTCGCAAGAGAAGAGCGAATTTTTCTGTCTGCATTTGCCTATATCAAAGCTGGTGGCCATGAGTTTTCTCTATGGACAGTCAGAGCGTTTGTACTTGTTATAACTCCGCTCACTGGAGTTTCTGTAACCTATCACAGGCTTCGTTTCTTTCGTAGGGCAGAATTTAACTTCTGCTACATAATACTGAGGCAAACAGCTTTTTTCCACGTGGTTTTTTACGCAGGTGGCTTCTGTGAGTCACCAATGTTTTGAGTTAGTTTTCTCTGTACTTTTATCTAACATCTCCAGTTGTGTTCGTGCAGAAAGGCTTCCTCAAGTGTCGTCGTTAAAAGCAGGAACAAGGGCGGCTTTTGCTGGCTGCCTGAATAATGGCCATTTCATTGCACTGTGTCTGCTCTATATCCCGCTGTGAAGGTTTCGGGCGAACATGGGAAGGGCATTGCTGTCGTAAAATTTTCCTTGCCTAAACTGCATCTTATAGCTCGGTTTTGGGATATTACTTGAGTGCAATTACTAGTATGAGTGTTAGTGGTCTATAGTCACGAAATATCAACTCGTTTATTCGATTTGCATGTCAGTAAACTTCATATATTTTCACATAACTGTGTCGTGTGACATATCAATTTAACCGGAATTGTTTCAGAAATTCAATGTATGATGTGTTATTTGTTTGACACCTTACACAGGATTTGATGACTGCAAAATATTCATGTTCATTAGAATGTATTCCAGGAATATTCTGTACTGAGTTCCTTACTAGTCCGTAAAGTCTTATGGAATGAGTGAGTGGGTATTGAAGACAGTAGCTTCATTGGTGCCAACTAGGACTACTACGGTATTGGCGCTCCCCTCTCTTAAGGGGGTCAACACCAAAATCGCAACAATATTACGGGACAGACTCTTGCCCTACAATCACATGGAGTTTGCAAAATTATTAACAAAACATTTGATTTTCGATGCCCCAGTGTTATGCAAGGGTGTCTTGGATTATTGGTTGCAGGATGGAAACTGTAGGTTCTAATATGGTTCACAGAAACAGAATTCGAAATCAGCACCATGAACTATAAGCTCTACTTAATACCCAAAATATGTTCTCCGCTCTAATAGCATAACAACATTCATGTAATTTCGATGACTTCGTCTCTGTATCGATGGTTCTGAAAATTCTGTAGATGATTGTGTAGTGTCTCGAGAGGCAATGGAGACAGAAGATGATTTACAAATTGTATGTGCTAGGATCAACAGCTGAACGATAACGCTGCCATAATGAACACACAAACGATTTTATTTGTTATTTTTCAACCAGCAGTGAGGCTATGGGTCGTTATCTGTGAATATTTCAATCAGTTATATCATTTTATTCATTATGCCTAAGGGAATAGAAAGAAGATGTTCAGATTATTCTGCAGCGATTTGTAGCTTTTGACCTTAAAAGATCTTATTACTGTGAAAACATTTTGGAGAAAGAAAGTAAATGGAAACAACTAGCATCACACACTATCTATTGTCACAACAAAGATGAGGAATTAGAATGGGCTTATACATTTTGCACAGTTCTACGCGTTTGACATGGAAATGTGGAAAAAGTTACAAGACAATGTAAATTTGTAGACGTATATAAGGGATGACTTTTGGGCAATGATTCAAAGGTTATACATAAACAGATTGTCGATTAATTTTCGTCAGATTATGATGAGAGAAGCATTGAAAGTTGGTGTATTTAGAAAAGCGTTCTCGCATCCAGCCTCATTTGATATCACTCACCTATGCACTAATTCCCTGATATTCACGAAACGTGAAGTTGAAAGATATATTATAATTGGTTCTTAGTCATTACTTCACTTTAAATTATAAACAGTTTTGGAGAAAATATTCACAAAAAACCTTCACTACTTTATGAAAAAAATCTGTAAAAACCATTTTGTAGATGATTCATTACTTCTGATAGAGACAAAAACGACAACATTAACACTGTAGATGCATCCGGCAAGAAAACAAGGGCTTTAAATTCAGATTGGAGTACGAAAAAGTTTCGCTTTGGTTGGTTTGTGGGGGTTGAAGGGACCAGACTACAAAGGCCATCAATCCCCAAAGTTTCTTTTCCAAGCGTTAATAATACAACCTGGTCATTACAAGACTACTAAAAATGGGCTGCCAACAACGCTATTTTCGTAGTTCCTTGTTCCATGCTTCAGCACTCAATCACAAAGACTAGGAAGCCATCTTCATCAGGGCACAAACAGTTCCGGTACATAAACTTGAAATAACGAGGTAGTAGCAGGATATTAATACTTGAGTAAGGTCATTTACCACAAGAGAATAGTGGATAATGTAGTGTTACAACAGAAAGACATACTAACAGAAACACACCTGCAGGTACTTTGTACGTAAGGAGCGTCTCACGAGGCTGTTAGTCTGTCCAGACTCCACAAATTAAATAAAAATAAACCACAATAAAGCTAAGGTGGAACATAGCTCTCAACACAGGGGCTATGCCACTAGAGAATTTATGAATTAAGTTGCTCCATCTGTAAGTCATATGATATAAACCGGACTTGTAAACTTAGAAATCAGATAACGATTACGTAAAGGCTTTCGGAGCCAAATGGGTAAACATCTTATCCTGCCAGACTCGTTTAAAATCATGGCAGCCCATTAAATGAAATTAATAACGATCTTGACATCTCTAATTGCTTCCTTGCCACTGCGACGAGAAACCCTCATTTTCAGGTAATGCAAAAAATGAATAAGGACAAATACAGGAATATATCCGAGAAAGTTTAAAAATTTTGCAATAATTTACTCAACGAACAAGAAATGCCGAAAATGTTTTTTTTTTTCAATCATTTAATGTCACTCCGAAAGCACCGCCTCCAATGAGCTATCTGTCATATCATACTCCTAGCATCTTTTAAGGAAACGTCAAGCCTCCAATCACACTGTTACGTTGTTACAGCTTTTGATTCATAGGTCATAAGCCATCTTAAAATTGCCGTCTCTAACAATAAAACTTGTTGTGCCATTTACTGGTTTTCGTCGCCTTATTCAGTATCAGTATATCACCAATATGCCAATTCCTCTTATAAACAACAAGTAATGCGTACGCAAATCCGTTTACATTTTTCATTTCCTGTGTTAAACAACTAACATACATAAGTTTATTTCCTCAATCTGTTTATCCTTTAGTGCATTATTTCAAGATTTAAAGTGTCACATTGCTCAGCTACCATGTAAATCTAACTTAATGTAAAGACGTTTGGAGGTGAAGACACTCGCCTCAAAAGCTTAGCAGAATTCTACAGGGTTAAAAATATAATTAATGATAAAACAGTAACACAGCACACTACCATAGCTCACGCCCGTTGGGCATTTTGATCACAATAGCCATACATCAACACGATATCGACCTTTTCCGCAATTGGTAAACGGTCCATTTTAACACGGGTAATGTATCACGAAGCAAATACCGTCCGTACTGGAGGAATGTTACGTGTTACCACGTACTTACACATATGCGAACATTACGGAAGGCGAACTAATCGCTGTTGAGAGGAATGTCGTTGCACGTATTGCCAAATGCAAATGAGGTTGACGAACATCATTTTCAGCATCTGTTGCATTAATGTGGTATTTACAGGTAATCACCCTCTAACAGCATGCGTTCTCAGAAATGATAAGTTCACAAATATACATGTATCACAGTGGAACAACCGAAATAAAATGTTCAAACGTAACTACGTTCTGTATTTAAATTTTAAAAAACCTACCTGTTACAAACTGTTCGTCTAAAATTGTGAGCCATATGTTTGTGACTATTACAGCGCCATCTATCACCAAGCGAAAAAAGTGGTCCAACTAAAACCTTCATATTTCCTTACGTACTACACGAATATGTAACAAAAAATGGGGGTTCCTATTCTCAAAAAACGCATTTGATATCCATGTGACCTATGGCAGCGCCATCTAGCGGGCCAACCATAACGCCATCTGATTTTCCCCTTCAAGCTAGACAAGTTTCGTTCTTTTAGATTTTTCGTATGACGCTTATTTCGTGAGGTATTAGGCCCGGTCACGATCAATGGACCACCCTGTATTTTCCTCTACATTTACTTTCACTGACTATAGTCTTTACACACATTATAGGGTAGAGCAAACTGCAGTGGAAATTCTTAAATTAATGGTTGATGTATGAGAAGCTATTTGCAGCAACTGCAAAAGCATCGTGTTGATTTTCCACTTTACGAAATAATTATCGATGTAGTAGTTAATTAATTTTGTTCGAAAACTTATCTTGATCTTTTTCCTCTTCGATATCGCATAACATTTTGAGCACAGTGGCTGAATTTATATATGATACTAATACGTCATTAGTGCAAGTATACTGAGTAAAAAAGTTGTACTGATTTTTATACAAAACGTATGTTGTTATACAGACAGGATCCATTTCAACTAGATGTAAGCAAATACATAGTATTATTGTGTACTCGTGATAAACAGGTTTTCAGGCTACCATCTGGGTTATCTCAATAGTTAACTTACTCTTGTACAACAATATAATGCACCTGGGCTACCCAGTAGTTAACTTAGTCATGTACAACAATATAATTCGGGAAAATTCTTCCGTCAGCAGCTGAAGGAACTTACACAGCATTTCCTGTTGTGATTTGACAGCAGAGGAAACAATTTGCACCTGATTACCTTCCCCATTACTCAAAATTTTCTTGCAGCTGGAACACTCTCAGAGTGCAAGGACGACTATGACCACACTTCCTCATTCTGAACGCAAGTAAGAAGGGGGGGGGGGGGTGGATTTGTATTGAGCACTAAAACAGGCAATTAATTACGCATCGCACCACTTAGTGCCAGTCTTCACCGAGCATTTATGAGCCCACCAGGGATAATATTAAGTATTGCTATCCATAAAGTATATGTGATCCGTAGTGATCTTTAAAAACGATTCATCTAATAGACTTTAATGTCTTTGCGAGTAATATCATAGCTAGTGGTTGTGTAAGCAACGAATCACACTGGCGACCAAATGATAGCACGAACTTAAGTCACACGTTTCCCGTAACTACACAAAACGACTGTTTCAGGTGTCTTCAAGCCGGTCACTGAAAGAATCGTAAAACAGATATTTGGGAACAGCTAAAATAGCTCCTTTTTGGTGTGCCCATATTACGTGATCGCAAAATGTTAACATGCTGAAAATGGTACAGGGTGGAGTACTCGTCTGGAACCAGGCCCTCTTTGTTTCCATTCATGACGTCCCTTGCGCTGGTCTGTACTTAACCCATCACGCCACAAGCCACGCCACCTTATTTATGACGTCATCATCAATTATGTAGCCACACGCTCTTGATATGGCCGAAAAGAGGCTTCATCCCGGCCACTGGAACGAAGTATCCGATCACAGGCGAATATTTCACCCACCATTAAAATATAACAGACCAGTCAGTATATCGCCCCCATCTTGACCAAATGTCCGCTCCCAGTAGCTGAGTGGGACAGTTCCGCTTGGGACGCGACAGGGACCGGGCGTGTCGGTATTTCCGCGTAGTCGTAGTGCCGCAAGCCGTGTTTATAGTAATTCTTGGATTGTGACCTGTGATATTCTCAGTGTTTCTTCACTACCGTCGTATACAAGCTTCTTAATTTACTCACAGCGGTCCCGACCGCTCATAAAGTGCAATTATGGCTCCCAGTGTACCTCGTAAGAACACCCTGTGTTTTGCATTTGAGAAATCTTCCAGGAATCTGCAACCGAGTTCTCTAGAAATCCATGACTGGATAGTAGATATTATTGGCATCACATCCGATCAGGTCCACACAGCATATTATGACATGGCGGAATACTGTTTCTTTGTGAAGTTTTTAGACCAGATACAACTGGAGAAAATTTTGGTGAACACTGGTAGGAAAGCAGAGTTCCGACATCGTGATCAGTCGGTAAGTACAGTTTCAATAACTAACGCTGACATTGAGTATAAACAAGTGCGAGTGTTCAATTTGCCACCTGAGGTTGAGAATTGTTTTCTTAGAGATGTCCACGCCAAATACGGAGACATCCGACAGATTAGAAACGAAAAATGGTCGAGCTGTCACAAACTCCAATGTTATAGTGGGGTTCGTTCAGTTGACATGGTCGTTAAAGTCAATATCCCATCCTATATAATGGTTTGTGGTTATAAGGCTCATGTCATTTACGAGGGGCAAGTAGGCACTTGATTTCTCTGTAATACGAGTGGCCATTTACTAGAGGATTGCCCACGGCGAGTTGTCGTACTTCGAAACAATTTGCAACAACGACAGAGATTAACATTGGCTGATGTCCTAACTCAAAATCAGACGCCTTCTGTGACTAACTCCCAACCTAGTGCATCTGTGTCAGAGGACAACGATCTCGGTAACTGCACCTTCCCACCCTTGCCTCAAAAACCCGTGGCCAGTCACCCCTTAGTCACCGGTGTTGCATTATCTGTCGGTAGCAAACGACGACGTACTATAAGTGACGGTAGTGGTTCCGGCGACCAGGTAGTAAAAAATCAAACCGGTGACTCGGAGGCACGGGCCCCCACGCAGGACAGGAATGTGTCGGATGGCGCAGTTATGACCCGCCAAATTCCCATTCATCCGCCCGATGCGGAAACTGTCAATACGAGTGCAGCCGAGTGTTTACAGCAATCCGTTCCGATGCCGCTTGCCGACTCGTCGCAGGTGGCCAACACACAAGAGGCGGCAGTCAGTCTACTGCAACTCGTGAACATGGCGGATGAAGCCCGCGGTGCAGAGCATGACATAAACAGCCACCACCTCGAAACTGCTTCCAAACAACACGAGGACCCGGACAGCTGTATCCAAACAACCAGTGCGGCTCCATACAAACACAGTGGGCCTACTGAAGCCGCATCTTCGGACTTGCCGTCACCCGTTCCGAAGCAAGGACATTCACATACTTGTAAGTAGGCTGTTTAGGTTTTTTTTATTGGTAACGCCGCCGCTACGTAGCGCTCTGTATAAAAATCACTGGCTGTGCAGTGTGCAGTCTGTGGCTGGTTTGCATTGTTGTCTGCCATTGTAGTGTTGGGCTGTTGGCTGTTAACAGCGCGTAGCGTTGCGCAGTTGGAGGTGAGCCGCCAGCAGTGGTGGACGTGGGGAGAGAGATGGCGGAGTTTTGTAATTTGTAAGACTGGATGTCATGAACTGCTATATATATTATGACTATTAAGGTAAATTCATTGTTTGTTCTCTATCAAAATCTTTCATTTGCTAACTATGCCTGTCAGTAGTTAGTGCCTTCAGTAGTTTGAATCTTTTATTTAGCTGGCAGTAGTGGTGCTCGCTGTATTGCACTAGTTCCAGTAACCAAAATTTTTGTGAGGTAAGCGATTTGTGAAACGTATAGGTTATTGTTAGTCAGGGCCATTTTTTTGTAGAGATTTTTAAAAGTCAGATTGTGTTGCGCTAAAAATATTGTGTGTCAGTTTAAGCACAGTCGTGTACAATTTTTCTAAGGGGACGTTTCATATGTCGACCCTTAGCCAAGGATACCTCACTGGAATCTCCTGTTTTTTTCTTGTAGTTTGTGTAGTTAGTGTAGCCTTTGTATATTGCTAGCGCGTAATCATAGAGAGAATTTCCTTTGTAGTTGCAGTCTTTCATTGTTGTACAGTAAAACAGTTGTGGCATGCATGTAGATTTGCACCAAGTATTTCGCAGCTTCGCTTGCAATTAACTAGATATTATTTTCAGTGCTATGTTAATGTATTCTCTTATTTTTGCTCTTCAAATTGTGCTTTTATGTGTTATCGTGTGAAATATTGTGACAATAATGGCGTGTGAAAAACGTAACACTAGGCTCCAAAGTAAACTGAGAAATAATAGTGACGACGAGCGTCGCTTATCAGCACCACTGTGTAGTGAATTAACAGACATTCGAAGTAGTAATTTGGTAATTGTGCATAGGGAAATGGAGCGGGCAGCAAATAATGGTGTAGACAATGAAACAAGTAGTGAACAGGGAACAATTATCGATCGATCAGTCGGCAACAGCTCGCCTCAGGAATCCGAAATGACAGAACACAGTATTGCAAATACTGCAGACTTAGGTTATGGATCCTCACCGTTTTCTCAAATGAGTCAAGACACATTTTCTGCCTGTCAAAATGTAAATGTTGCCGGTGACAATGCATTGCCAAAAAGCATAGAAAAACAGATTCCAGACACTAATACATTATTATTGGAATTAATGCAACAAATGGAACAAAATGGGGCAAAATCTTCAAAAGTTACACACAATGGAACAAAATCAGAGAGAAACACAGCAAAAGCTTCAAAAGTTAGACACAATGGAACAAAATCAGAGACAAACACAGCAAATGCTTCAAAAGTTTGACACAATGGAACAAAATCTTCAAAAGTTAGACGCAATGGAACAAAAGCTTCAAAAGTTAGACTCAGTGGAACATACGCTTTAACAAACACGTGAAGATTTAACTACTGAATTACATAAAATCGAATCGAAATGTCAAAAAGTCTGTAATGACGTAAAAACACAAATTTGTGAGCATTTCCAACCTATTTTTTCGCGGCATGAAAATGCATTACAGAATCACGAAGCAGCCATAAAAGAACTGCAAACTATTGTTCATGAAAATCATGAGACCTTGCAAGCTAAAATTGACTCAGTTGCATCTACCAATTCGGTTACGCAACTTGCAAAAACTCAAGCGAACTTAAAGGACACAGTAGATACTCTGAAAATTGGTTCAGAAAGACACATGGAGGACATTAGTTCATTATCAGAGAAAGTAGTTGAACTTTCGGATCAGCTAAATAATTTATCTACGAAGGTAGATGATAATCTGAATGACACAAAACCGGTAGTCTTTAATGACACAGAAGAGTTCAAACAAATTAGGAAATTCAAACAAAATCAGAATCAAATTAATACGCAACACCAAAGAGAAATCCGGGAATTACAAGATCAACTGACACAGGTAATACAAGAATTACGTATTTCAGACGACACTCGCACTCCAATACGGGAAGAGGGACATAAAAATACGGAACTGCCACAAAATAATAACACAGGGCACTTTGGAGATTATGAAAGAAATTGGCAAGGTACACCGAATTTTGAGATGGAGCCGCCGAAACGACGTAACAATGACCGACATGCGATCCGCCGACACGATGATTTTGACTATAAGCTGTTCATTACTACACGTAAATACAAAACATTTAAGAATTCTGGCAACGAAATTCATCCACAAGCGTGGCTTCATCAATTCTCTCATTGTTTTCCTTCCAACTGGTCATTAGAGCACAGATTAGAATTTATGTGTGGCTACTTGGAGAATGAACCAGCTGTGAGAATGCGATCGGTCATTCACGATTGTTACAGTGAAGGAGAATTTTATCATGCCTTCCTCTCAGCATATTGGTCTCAAGCTACACAAGACCGAGTAAAACATAGCATCATTATGATGAAACATTTCGAACAATCTGAATTTTCCAGTCTTGTGAAATATTTTGAAGACATGTTACATAAGAATCAGTATCTTTCAAACCTATACAACCCCACAGAACTCATCCACATTTGCTTCATGAAATCGCCTGAACATTTACGACATATTATTTTGGCAGGACGATGCAAAGACGACATTGAAGCTCTTCAGGGACTGTTACAAGAATTAGAAATTGACACTGACAATCGCGGAACACGAAAACAGGAACACAACAATTACTGGTCACATCCGTCGCAATTCCACGATGAAAGAAATAATAACTGGACACTACAACGCTATTCTCACAACGCAAATCGTGACCAAAACAGACACCACCCATATGTCAACCACTGGCAGAGTAATAGTTACAGAGAAAGATCGCATTTCCGTAGTAATGAATATTACACAGACAATCATAGAAACAGACAATGTGGCAACCAGAACTATTATTATTCCAGGACAATAATTTCAGACGCAAGGATCCACCGCGCAGTGATAATTCAGGGAGAAATTCTCCACCTCTTCACCGACAAGAAAGAAACTACAGGAACTGCCGACATGACGACAGACGATATAATCATAACGACAGACCTGAATTTCATCAGAACTGGCGGGATTCAAACAGGGCTGGGCCCTCTCTGCAAGGTGAATTTGTAGAAGTTAGGTCTCCTAATCCCAATAACGACGCACGCCAAGAAAGAGATAGCAGACAATGACTCGCACCGCAGGCAGCCGCCTGTGCCGGCTGGCTCAGAGAAAAATAACATAGACGCTAACCTTGAGAAAAATCTGAGTATTCTTTACCGATGTACCATATACCATATGATAATTCCGTTGAAGTTGAAACTCTGCGTACTAGGAAGAGTAAAGGTTTACAGCACATTTCACATGTAAAACCGTTTATTGAAAGATAATCTGCTTTTTAACTTTGTCTTTGCCATAAAATTTTGCACTTCACGCTGCTAGTATGCTTTGTCAGACTTAGAATCTGTTAACATGCAACAATGTTTGAAGTTAACTATCCACTCTACAACCTACGGAACATTTTTAAACAGAAATTACTATGCATTGTTATAGTGAACAGACGACACAGTGTTGTTATTTGTACACTCTTGCTTGTTAGTTGCATGATTACGTAATGACTATAAGGCTTACATACTTAGAACATATACTGTTAATGAGGTTGTAATGCAACATTTTGGTTTACTTGGAAACACATTCTGGATTTAAAGTACTTTCTGTGAGATTAAAGATGACTTAGCATTTGGTTTCTTTGATAGCTACACGATTATATCACGACGCTACTAATGTGTGACACAATTTACATTGTGCTTTTTCGGTGTATCTGTTTTATACCTGCACAGTTTTTCTGAATTCTTCTGGAAAGGAAAACATGTTTTAGTAGTAACTTTGTGGTACAGCTACAATGAGACAGCCTTTTCTGTAGCACAACAATACGTTACAGTACAGTACTTACTTAATCACGGCAATAAGCGTAGTAACTGCGATATCTATACGCAAAGCATTTCACTTTTGTTTATCATGAGGTCAGTACATTGACTTCTGCAGAGCTTAGCTTTCGGATGACGATAACTACGACACTTCCACAGAGATTATCTTACAAGACGCACAGTTTAGCGCTACAGTACACGTATTTGAGTGATTAATTTTGCACTTAAAACATTTATTTTCAAAGATATTTGAAGTACAATGATACAAAGGTTTTCCGTGATACATTTCGTTCCATTGCCGTAATCTGTAACACCTGAGTATATAATTACATTAATCCTTAGGGGGGTACACGCTAACTTTGTGTACCATGTGTATGGCAAGCACAAGGAGCCCTAGCTAATATGGTATTTGCTTATACAACTTTACACTTCGGTACGATATTTCTTTAACACATAAATTACACAGCTATCTGATCATTTAACTGGGAGAGACAAACATTCATTTTACTACATCAGTGACAGATGTTTACGTAATTACACAGTTGGATAACTTCACACTTACGAAATTGTATTTTGCCTGTACTTTGTGAACTGTTCATATTTTTTCAGAACCATTGTGATACTATGAGAGCTTTGAATGATGTATTTGGTATGAGATCATGAGTTTTAAAGTACGTTTGAGGCAGATGACACTTGACATGAGCAGAGAATTTTTTTTTAGGTTTTGGAATTATTGGAGGAAGCAACGACGATTTTGAGATTTGACTGAGGTGTTATGATATTATTATGACTACAATGTGAATTATGTTGCTGAGGTATGTTTAAGCTGATGCTATATGAGTTATTTGGTTATGCTACGTATCTGTTATGATGAAATATTGAAGAAGTGTCGACGAATATGTATATGTGTAATAAGGTAAGGAATAATGAGTAGTGGTTAGGAACTCTGGTTTGTGAAAAAGGTTGTTGGAAACCAAGAATCGTACTTTAAGAGTTATGAAATGTGTGTATATGCGTGAATGTATCACTATGCTGCCGAAAATTTTTTGGACCATATTATATTTATAGGATTTTATTTTCTACACATTTGTAACGCAAATTCTCAACCTGTGAAAATATTTTTATATGAGACTGTCACTGTAGCGGAAACTGGTGTCGTAAATATTTCGGTAAGAAAGGTAAGTGACTGTGACGTAATGCATTGTGAGCGGCCAGGTGTGCCAGTCACCTTGAGAAAAAGTCATTAGTGTGTGCCTTTCAGAGGCACAGGTGGAGAAAAAAGGAGGCCATTATCCTCGCTATTGACATTCATTCCTTTGTAGAAAGCATCGCAAATACGACACCCTCAAACTTGAAAACATGATTACTCTGTAGAGTTCTTAATTTATGATATTTACTGAAATGAAGTGATGAGAAACATTTCATGTTTATTGTCTTGCTAGTTGGAAGGTTGTTTACTGCATTATGAAATGCCTTATGTTTAGCGGATTACGTTTCACGCCTTGCTTTGCCTATTTTGTTTAATGCCTTGTTTCTAGTTGCACTGCAGCATTGGTTACTATAAAATTTAATGGATGTATTAATATAAATATTTTATGCCTACAGATCCAGTAAATAATAACTTTATGATGTACTTAAAAAAAACGAAGGAGCCCAAGAAGACATTTCCCTTCACAGAAATTGCATACAGAATTTTCTTTTCAAGTACATGATAATACTTTTATGCAATAAATTTTTGTGGTGCACCACTTTAATTACATAGACATTAAGATGTGATTATAACTTTCCCTTATATGTATTGTTGTCTTTAGTATACTATTTTTTCTGCTTGTGGGTTTTTTCATGTTTAGATATAAGTTATTACATTTACTGCTGCTTGCTTTGCAAATCTGAATTTTTTTGGGTCATTGCTGTTTGTGTTAATTTGTTTTGTGCTGCTGCATTGCGTCGTCCCTTAGTTTAGCATCTGAGCTCAGTAGGTTTAAGTTAGCTTAAGAGGGGGTAGACTATATAAGAAACTAACTATGATGAATTGGAAGAAAAGCGTTGAGAAGCTATAAGAAAATGGTTTGGCCAAAAAAAAGTAGTGTACAGTGGAGAAAAACTATTTTTGAAAGAGGATGAGAACAGAATATAGAAAGCATGCTTGGATAGGATTTTTTTTTTTTTTTTTGGCAGGAGCAAATGTTGAAATAAGAGGGACGATCTATGGTATGAAATTCTGGGTTTGACTGCAGTACCAAATGTTACCCTGACAACAAACCCTGTCCTTTCCTCCTGTGTTTATTCCGCTATGTGTTTGTGTACTCTTCTATATTTGTGTTCTTCCTGTCTTTATGTGTTTATCTGATGAGAGTTACATTGTAGAATTTTTCTGATAATATGTTATTTACTTTGTAAAGATGTTTAGACATTATCTGTTCTGTTTTGTTGCTCATATGTAAAGTTGATGTTTCAAAAGTTATTCTGATCTTTATGTATGTACTTATGTCATAATTTTTGTAACACTGATGTGCATGTTTATTTCTATTCTTTTGTAAAGCCTGTACTACTGCAAATTTATCTGTATTGTTATGTTCTTTAATAATGTATTTTGTACCTTTGTTATTGTATTCTTATGTTATAAAATTGCAATTGACACCAGTTGATCAAATTAAGTAATTTGTAAGTTACATTTCACTGCACACATTTCTGTTGGTCATAGTATATGGACAATATGTGAGAAGTAGGGACTGATAGTGTTTGCAAGTGTGTTGATAATTCAGCAAGGGACTGGTTAACAGCATTGCTGGTTCTAGGGACAGTTCCAAAAACTTTGTGAGTTGACAAGTGGTGGGTTATGGACTTGCTATATTATCCGCAAGACTCTTCAATGGTGATTGTGCGCCTGCACAGTCAAACAGATGGCTGCTGTCCATCTCTACAAGGACTACAGTGGGTCTACACCTTTGATGACCCACCAATACCATTATTTCTACAAGGACTGCAGTGGGTCTGCACCTCTGGTGGCCCACCAATACCATAATCTCTACCAGGACTACAATGGGTCTACTCTGTGACGACCTACCTACCAATATTCTTGAAAACTTCGACTGACTCTGCTGTGGGTTTGCTCTGTTGTGGCCCATTACCTGTCTACATGTCAAGAGTCAGCACTGTCTTTCCGTTGGAAGGACAACACTACTTCTTCAAGACTGCATGGAAATCCACTACTTCTGTGTGCATTTTCTTTTACTACTCAGACTTTGAGAAAAACACTGCAATTTTACTTTGATGAATGATCAGGACTGTCTTTATATACTGTGAGAAAATTTTATCTTTTGACCAACATTGTATCGATAAGTGTGTGCATTTCATTCTTTGTTATTGTAATTATGAAAAAAATTTTCAAATCTGTATTGGCCACTGCCCAAAACAATTTTTAAAATTTTTTGTGGGGAGGATGGGGGCTATGTAAGCAGGCTGTTTAGGTTTTTTTATTGGTAACGCCGCCGCCACGTAGCGCTCTGTATAAAAATCACTGGCTGTGCAGTGTGCAGTCTGTGGCTGGTTTGCATTGTTGTCTGCCATTGTAGTGTTGGGTTGTTGGCTGTTAACAGCGCGTAGCGTTGCGCAGTTGGAGGTGAGCCGCCAGCAGTGGTGGACGTAGGGAGAGAGATGGTGGAGTTTTGTAATTTGTAAGACTGGATGTCATGAAGTGCTATATATATTATGACTATTAAGGTAAATTCATTGTTTGTTCTCTATCAAAATCTTTCATTTGCTCACTATGCCTGTCAGTTGTTAGTGCCTTCAGTAGTTTGAATCTTTTATTTAGCTGGCAGTAGTGGTGCTCGCTGTTTGCACTAGTATAGGTTATTGTTAGTCAGGGCTATTTTTTTGTAGAGATTTTTAAAAGTCAGATTGTGTTGCGCTAAAAATATTGTGTGTCAGTTTAAGCACAGTCGTGTACAATTTTTCTAAGGGGACGTTTCATACTGCTTACAGCCATGACTCGCCAACTCCGCCGTCTTCACTGACACTTCGGACGACTTTGCGATGGCTAAATAAAGTTAAACCAAAGGACTCTGTGGCTGGAAGTAACTCAAAAAGTAAAGTCAGCGCGAAAACTGGTACAAAACCTGCGGATGTTGGTTCGAAGTTCGGCGGTGAGATGGACTGGGCTTCCTACGCTTCCCATCACTCACAAGTATCGGACGATCATGAGTCAAGCTTATAAGTTTTTGTCCCGGAACATAAATAGAGTTAGGACAGATTTAAAATTAGCAGTGCTACGGCAGTTTATCTATGAGTCCGAAGCTGATATAGTTCTGTTACAGGAAGTGTCCATTTTAACTTTTCATGTATCAGGATTCGCAACAATCGTAAACACCGTGGTGGACGGAGGTACAGGTACGGCCATTCTATCACGAGACGGAATCCCAGTGAGCAATATCGAAATGATGGACTCCAGTAGAGGCATAGCTTGCCAAATTTTTGACGTCACCCTCGTCAATATCTATGCTCCATCAGGAACGACCTTAAAATCAGAAAGAGCTAACTTCTTCAAACAAGACATCATATACTTGCTACGCCGCAACCCAACCCAGTTGATAATTAGTGGTGATTTCAACTGTGTGATCCACAGGAAAGACCAATCGCCAAACTTTAATTACTGTAGGGAACTACATGATCTCTTGCGTCACCTGCAGCTGAAGAATGCGTGGGAACTAAAATTTCCTACCCTGGTAAGGTACACGTACCTGACCACCACCGCATGTAGCCATCTAGACCGTTTGTACATCTCTGAGAACATTTGCCAACATGTTCTGGACGCCGATGTCATTCCGGCTAGCTTCTCCGACCATTGCGCTCTCTGTGTCACGATTAATCTGGCCAAACAGCATACTAAATGGCATAGGATTCCGTGGAGCCGAAATGTTTCTATTCTCGCCGATGCCTTGCTACAAGATGTCATCTCCACGACATGGGCGGACTGTCTCAAGCAATGCTGCAGATATCCGAGCAAGATAGCCTGGTGGAATGCTGTGGTCAAACGGAAAATGCGATTATCCTTAAGAAACTACAGTTGGCAACGGGCGCAAGATGTCAAACGCACGGTTGATTTTTACCAAACAGTTTTGCGAGAGTTGTATGCGACTACGATGCCAACCAACACACAGCTGACGACAATCAAACAAATAAGCGCGAAGCTTATAGGCATAAAGCGAACGCAGCTCGAAGGACTGAAGATCAGATCTAAAGCAAAATCGCTTCAAGAGGACGAACTTGCATAGTTGTATCACCTCATAAAACATTGTGCCCATCGCAAGCGAGCTTTTATCGGGGAGCTGGACACAGATGATGGACTCCGTTTGACCCGACAGAGTGATATTCTTACTGCAGTTTACCGGTACTTCACGGATCTGTACTCGCAATGCGATACATATGGTGATATCGTGAGTGCTCTGCCCACCGTAGTCACATCTGCGGACAACTCGGCGGTCGTACACGATTTTGCTCCAGACGAAGTCCTTGAACTGATTTCTGGCTCGCCATCGAATAAATCCCCTGGCCCTGATGGTTTGCCACGGGAATTTTATGTGCGCTTCTGGCCCATAATTGGACACGCATTTACAGATGTTCTCAGTGAAGTGATGCGAGGGAGTGACGTGCCGGCCAAAATGAAGGAAGGCCGAATTGTATTGACACCAAAAAGCAAACACCGAAAAACCTTAGATAACTTCCGACCTATTACTTTACTTAATTGTGATTACAAAACCTTCGCCAGAGCACTCAACAGCAGATTGTCTCCGTTAATGAATCAAGTGATTCACAGCCATCAATCATGCATCCCTGGTCGCACTATTATGACGCCCCTTTTCGGAATATAGAGATGTAATAGCCATAGCGTCAGTCACTAACGTGAATCTCGCACTGCTGTTTATCGACTTTTGCAAGGCTTTTGATCGCGTCCGCCACGAGTACCTCCTACAGCTAGTGCAGCGTTGTGGTTTCGAGCAACGGGTTATAAATGTGGTGTAACATTTCGTCACGGGCATTACAACCAGAATCAGCGTAAATGGACAGCTTACTCAACCCATCGAGGTCCAAAGAGGAGTACCGCAGGGGAGCCCTCTCTCCATGGTGTTATTTGTTTTGTCGCTCGAGCCGCTCTTACTCTCTATTCATGACAAACTTGCAGGCCTTTCGATCGCCGGGACGTCCTTCGTGGTTCGTGCTTACGCCGACGACGTCGGAGTGTTATTGCGCAACGACGGAGACGTATCAACCCTCAAGACCGCGGTAGACGAGTACTGTCGTGCTTCCGGTGCTAAAATCAACGCCGGTAAAAGCACCTTTGGCAACATTTGAGGATTCGACGCAGTAAATATACCTTGGGCGAAGCGTGTCGAAACCCACACCACTCTGGAGATGATTATAGACAAATGCCCGCTAAAAATGAATGCAAAAAATTGGAAGCAGGTCACCAATAAAATGCAAGGTGCCATCTATGAAAACAATTGGCGGTCCGTTAACATACTCCAACACATACGACTCCTCAGCAGTTATATATTCAGTAAAGCGTTCTATGTGGCCCAACTATTTCCAGTCCCCAAGATACAGGCCAAACACGTAATGAAACTCTCTAATAGTTTTATCTGGCAAGGGCATCTATTTAAAGTGAAATACACCACGCTGACGTCTTCCAGACAGGCCGGCGGACTAAACATGCCTGACATTAACCGAAAGCGTACTGCTTTATATATTAAACGAATCACCCATTTGTTGGACAAGGAACCTCTCAGCGTAACCAGTTGGCTCTTCCGAACCTTGCAACCCACCGATATGCATCCACCCATTGATGTAGGTAAAATACATTACAAATTACGACATGTCAAGCAGTTTTTTCTTGAAGTAAGTTATATTGATGGACATTATTTAACGCTGGATTTACCGACGACGCGCCTGTTATTAAAAAGATGGACATCTCCTATAGTCCGGAATCCCATTGAACTTAAATACCCGAGTGTTCATTGGAAGGCAGTTTGGGACAACGTAAGTTTAACTGTCCACACTGCTGAAGTGGCGTCCACGTGGTATAGAGTGGTAAACGATGTTATACCCACTAATGAAAGGTTGCATAGAATCGGTTTAAGTGACAGTGATAAATGCGTCCGCTGTGGTTTAGTCGACACCTTACACCATCGCTTCACTTGTGGCGGTCATCTCACTAACTGGAAATAGGTGCAGCAGAGACTGGGCCTGATTACCAGCAGCAGCCCAGCCAGCCACTGCACCGACATCCTGCTCTGGGCGGACACGAAACATTTTCCCGCCACCAAGAACAACACCGTGATGTGGATGTTAGGACAGTTTGTGACATATATCATCATCCACAATAGTGAAGATAATCTCATTAGTTTCGAGGCTTACATGAGAACGGCAAGCTGGAAGATGAAACGTTGCCCAAATTTCAGGAAGACGTTTGCTAACATGTTAGACATAATTTTTGAAAAACAAGGCGTAGGGTAATTCTCGATGCCGGTAAGCACACAAATCACATGCAAGACTATGTAGCGAACAAAATACACAACGAATAAGGGGTTATACCGGATCCTAGGACTACTCCCAACTTCTCATTGGTGTTATAAACTTCATTATGACGTGTTCATTAATTTATGTTCCTGTGCATCTCTTGTTATTCGTTTGTGTGCTCCAAATGACTTTGAGCTTTGGACGGTTATGAATCAAATGACAGAACTGTCATTCCAGTTAAGACAATCAACTATATATATATATATATATATATATATATATATATATATATATATATATATATATATGTTTGCGTTTCGGCTATTTTCAGTTTACTATAATGTTCTATTTTATAAGCTTACAAATGGCACTATATTGAAATGTATTCTTCAGTCTATTGTAGGATACAATTCGTGTTGAATCAGTTCCAGCAATTCAATATTAGTTTTTGTGCTTATCTACATATATGGTTGTCTTAACAAAGGAAAAAAAACTAGCAAAAAAAAAACAGCGCATGCACTAGCTTCTAGCTGTTGGCTGCGGTCACGTCTCAGCTGAGTGTTGAGTCTGCCATATTGCTTTCTGGTGCGCTTGCCATGTACTGAGTTTTGTTTATGTTTAAAAAAAAAAAGTGGTCAGTGCGACGGATTGTCAATCCTAAGAGCCCGGGTTCGATTCCCGGCTGGATCGAAGATTTTCTCCGCTCAGGGACTGGGTATTGTGTTGTCCTAATCATTATCATTTCATCCCCAACGAGGCGCAAGTCGTCGAAGTGGCGTCAAATCGAAAGACTTGCACCAGGCGAGCGATCTACCCGACGGGAGGCCCTCGTCACCCGCCATTATTATCTTCACCAAATGAAAAAATCTTTGAACGATGTGAACATTGGATATGTTCAAAAGTATTCGATTAATTATCGAAGACAGGTAAAGATACCAACAAAAATGCTGTATCATGATATTAGCGATCTAACGGACAGTTTGAAGCAGCACTTTAGCAGACTTAGTTCGATTTCTCTGTCACACTTGATGTAAGGCAGAGTGCAAGACGCAAATTTAATATTTCCTCATCCAGATAATAAGTACCGTTCACCAAAAATACATTAGCGCGCACACAAAATTTTTAAGTCAAGTGACACACCGTTTTCTCCATGTCTAAAACATCCATCAAAATTGATGACTGATACATGAATGTGGGCCGGCCGGAGGGGCTGAGCGGTTCTAGGCGCTACAGTCTGGAGCCATGCCTCAGGCATGGATGTGTGTGATGTCCTTAGGATAGTTATGTTTAAGTAGTTCTAAGTTCTAGGGGACTGATGACCTCAGGTGTTAAGTCCCATAGTGCTCAGAGCCATTTGAGCCATTTTGTCAGTTTAGAACCTGACACAGACTATGAAGTCGTGGCATAAATCAAAATTTTTGGCAGTGTACAAAGTGTATTAGAGTAGAAAAAAAATAATGTTTCAAACCATGAGACAGGGACAGAGAGTGCTTATCTCGCGACTTACAGTATAGTACTCCTAGAGTACAGGTGATGGAACTTTAAACTCGTCTTTGCAGTTGTTCAATACCTATATATTTAATAGGATCATTAAATGTCGTCAATGCCTGCAGGAATGCAGTATTTGTTTTCGATATATGGGAGAATGGCGATGTGGTTAAAATCTTATCTAGTTCTATGTGGGATGAAGATAGTTGAGCTTTTATAGTTCGTAATTTTCCTATGATGGATGGTACAGAATAACGAATATAGTATGTTGGGGGGATAGACGAGAAAGGACCTAGATCTGTAGTACTTGTATGTAGTTTGGGGGTGCACCACAGGGCAGTAGCAAAAATCCTCGTCCTTCTATTTCCCATCAAATGGTCAAACCACAGTCCTGTCACAGATTAGCCTGTTCCTACACGGTATGCAGAAGGTGGTAGATATAGTTTCCTCCAACTTCTACTCGATCCTGATCACATGCGCAAAGCTGCAGGGATGGTAGCGAAGAGTCAGACAGGGCTGTTGCAGGATACATAGGGGCTAACTAAAACGATGATGGAATTTTACTGTAGCAGATAGGTTCGAGAGAGGTGACTCGATTCGAGACCTGAGAGTGACAGAAATATGATTCACTAGTGGCTGTAATCATTAAACGACTTATCTATAGGACAAGTGCAGGTATGTGCTTGAATGGAGGGACTTGATTCCGAATCCCAGACAGCTTTTGTAGTGGATAGCGTAGCATTAGAGATCTGAAAAGGTAGTCTACATTTCTTATGACCTCAATCAGCACATCAACTACTGTTTGTGAAGCTTCTCAATCAACTATCGCCTATAGCCCGTGAATATATCACCAAACCTCTTACATGGCATCGAGGGAGAATGCATTACAAATACTGTAGAAACATCTAGCTGTGGTGGCTTGAGAGTGTCGCAAATACTGGTTTCGTACCACGTCCCTTAGCCTAATCGCTTTCTAAATTGGGTAATTTTATTACGAGGTTGCACCATCAGCGAAGTGTAAGTGCACTGTTTCTCTGATACTATACACTTCAGTGATCACCGTCACTGTATTTGTCTGGACAAAAAACCACCTCAATCGTAGGTAAAGTTGTACCTCAATTTATAAAGCCAATATAGCTTTTAACATGGGTACTTGTGTGCGCCTGTAGAACCAAGACCGCTTGTGACAGTAGCATATGTTTGTTGTAGCGATCGGGCTTTTCAACATCTGGTGGTTTGTAAAACGATTACGACTCTCTAAGACACAGTGGTACCACACGCAAGAAAAACTTTGAGACATGTCCACCCATCGCTGATTTTCTCTCAGTATTACTTTGTATAATCTGCAATCATTTATTCGTGGAGTATTATACTTGGTAGTAGGAGGTGTGTGATAGTTTTGCCTTGAGAATCAGGCTTATGAAGTATGTGTTCTGATATGTGCAAAGGTAATGGCTACACCCAGTCATAAGGAAGAAATGGATTTGACGTGGAGTACTGTGATAGCAAAGGGAAGAGTACGTCAAGTCATAAGAATGGTACCGATATTTCTATTTCCAGAGCTGCGGCTGTCAGCAGGGTGTATTTCCGATACTTCGCTCATTGTCAAATATTGTTCAACTGAGACCACAATCGTAACATTTAGTTGTAAGTACAGGGATAAAATATATATAAGAGTGATTATTTTCTAGGACGATTGAGTCTATGCATGCTTGCCTTGCAGTGCTGGTGAACTGTGCGAGAATGAATCATGTTTCCCGTTATCGGTACAAGCCATCCGAATGGAGAGGCCTGTTGGAGTGTAGGAATGTAGCTGACATGTTGTCCTCTAGACGGCCAAATAACAAACTAATACTTAGTATGTCTTGGATAGCTTTTGTGATCCCGTGCAAATTTGAGAAGATTGAATATGGACATGTGTTTGCGCTGGACCTTTATTCCATTCCATGTAAATTGTTCGGCTGACTGCTTCTGCCCATTTCGCGCCTTTATTTAGTTGAGGGAACATCGATTGGGGCATGTGCATCTAGCAGGTGAAAGATATGCTTACAGGTTCTCTAGACATGAGAAACACTTAAGTTCGATTTGTATATTATAGGGATAATTTGGAATCTGTTACATCACCGACGTCGGTATTCCATGAGTGGAAATATCATTTTCCTCTATTTGTTTCGAGTTCTCACATAAAGGTCTTCACAGATCGGATACTTGTCTAGATACGCAGTGGTCTACGAGAACACGCTCCACATCGTTAAAGACTGGGATTTTTAGAGAAATAATTTCTAGTCTATATCTTCAGAATTATGTTGCGCGAGAAAATGAAAGGGTACTGCTATGTGCTTGATATCGAGAAGTACTGCGAAAATGGTATAATATTATGGCAAACCATGCGAAAATACATGCTTTCTTGTAATTTCAGAGTCTGGAGATGGGTGTAGGAAAGCAAGCACGGAAGCAGGTTTGGACCAGAAACCATAGCGCGTTTGTGCCGAGGGGGAGCCAGGATTTGTAGAAGAGGTGTGTGAATGACATCGGCCCGCTGAGGGTACTCTTCTCAACTGTTAGTGGTGGATGTCCACCTACCTCAGAAGAAAATATCTAATCCTGTGAGGAGTGTATTCGGTGCTGCCTGACTTCGTGGTGTATGTACGAATGATGTAAAAGTGCTGATTTTGTATGGTGCAGGATAGGAACTGTATGTGTACTACATTGACAGGTTATCCAGTTATATATTGCTACGTTGGAGATCGGCTTTGCACTCTAATATTCAAGCTCCTGTACTCAGTGGGGGAGCAATGTAATTGAGTAAGAGTTTTTCAGTGTTTGACGATATTTAGGGGCACTCTGCAAGGTTTAATTGTCGGCGTAATACGGCGATCTGCGTAAAATAGTTTTTTTGGCGCTAAAAAGCCTCATTTGGAGAAAGAAAGTACGGCGCACAGTGAACCCACACCAGCGGCATCATTAATTCAACAGATAAATTTGATAACAGTCAATCACAATGCGCCATTCATTCACAAGACATGAACATCTACATAGCGGTGAGAACGTTTTTGTATGATGAAAGCAGTGAGGGTAACATGTGATGGACGGAGTGCCACGTTAGGATCGCGAGGAAGAAAGCATTCGACGTTATTCTGCACTATTTTGGTGCACAAGTCCTGTTAGGCAAGAATTTCCGTGCATACAAGCCAAGGAATCACAAAAGCTCATACAAAAGCACATGTTAAGTATGTCTGGGGCACTATACAACGTTCGAGAGTTCGACTTGGTTATTATTTTAGATAAACATGTGGCTTCAGTACAACATTGAGAATGTTCTAGATGTGCTTGCAATGGTATGTAGCTATGCGCAGTGATGCATCAGCCACATGTCACACATATACCATTTAGAATCGCTATGGAGAAAGCAGCCTGCTCTATTCTGGATTGGATTTCTGTAGCTTCTGCGAAGGTGAGTCGCTCAGCAATTAGGTCTTCACTGGACCACCGGTAGAG
Organism: Schistocerca gregaria; assembly: GCF_023897955.1. NCBI lineage: Eukaryota > Metazoa > Arthropoda > Insecta > Orthoptera > Acrididae > Schistocerca > Schistocerca gregaria. Next base: position 135,184,369 of record NC_064926.1, read on the forward strand.
AGGAGGAATCACACCACCAGTGGTGAACACACGTGCAAATGGCCTAGAGGATGACTTGGCGCTAATTTAGATAGACATGTGGCAGTGTAACACTCGACGAACTTTAACTGCAGAGGTGAATTTGACATGCCGTTGGCGGTGGCGTGAGAATGATGCCTCATGCTGGCTTGCGTCCGGTAGTGGCTCATGGCGCTGTCGAATCATGCACACCGCTGGAGCATCTGTGCTCTGCAAATAGTTGTTCGCTCCCATCTGGTCATGACAGGAATGGTGCCTAGATGATCATGTATCTCGAAAGGAATTTCTCAGGTGTCAAGTTGTAAGAAGGCTGTTTAGGTTTTTTTATTGGTAACGCAGCCGCCACGTAGCGCTCTGTATGAAAATCACTGGCTGTGCCGTGTGCAGACTGTGGCTGGTTGGCATTGTTGTAACACTCGCCATTGTAGTGTTGGGCAACGGCAGCTGGATGCTAACAGCGCGTAGCGTTGCGCAGTTGGAGGTGAGCCGCCAGCAGTGGTGGACGTGGGGAGAGAGATGGCGGAGTTTTGAAATTTATAAGAATTGGTGTCACGAACTGATATATATATATATATATATATATATATATATATATATATATATATATATATATATATATATATATAATGACTATTAAGGTAAATACATTGTTTGTTCTGTATTAAGATCTTTCATTTGCTAACTATGCCTATCAGTAGTTAGTGCCTTCAGTAGTTTGAATCTTTTATTTAGCTGGCAGTAGTGGCGCTCGCTGTATTGCAGTAGCTTGAGTAACGAAGATTTTTGTGAGGTAAGTGATTTGTGAAACGTATAGGTTAATGTTAGTCAGGGCCATTCTTTCGTAGGGATTTTTGTAAGTCAGATTGCGTTGCGCTAAATATATTGTGTGTCAGCTTAAGCACAGTCGTGTATAAATTTTTCAAAGGGGACGTTTCATACTTCGACCCTTAGCCAAGGATACCTCACTGGAATCTTCTGATTTTTTCTTGTAGTTTGTGTAGTTAGTGTAGCCTTTGTGTATTGCTAGCGCGTAATCATAGAGAGAATTTCCTTTGTAGTTGCAGTCTTTCATTGTTGTACAGTAAAACAGTTGTGGCATGCATGTAGATTTGCACCAAGTATTTCGCAGCTGCGATGGCAATTAACTAGATATTATTTTCAGTGCTACATTAATGTGTTCTCTTATTTTGCTTTTTAAATTGTGGTTTTCTGTGTTGTTGTGTGAAATATTGTGACAATAATGGTGTGTGACAAACGTAACACTAGGCTCCAAAGTAAACTGAGAAATAATAGTGACCACGAGCGTAGCTTACCAGCACCACTGTGTAATGAATTAACAGACATTCTAAGTAGTAATTTGGTAACTATGCATAGGGAAATGGAGTGGGCGTCAAATAATGGTGTAGACAGTGAAACAGGTAGTGAACAGGGAAGCATTATCGATCGATCGGGCGGCAACAGCTCGCCTCAGGAATCGGGAATGACAGGACACAACCTTGCAAATACTGAACATTCAGGCTTTGCGTCCTCACCGTTTTCTCAAATAAGTCAAGACACATTTTTTTGCCTATCAAGATGTAAATGTTGCCGGTGAAAATGCACTGCAAAAAAGCATAGAAAAACAGATTCCAGAAACTAATACATTATTATTGCAATTAATGCAACAAATGGAACAAAATCAGAAACAAATGTGACAAAAGCTTCAAAAGTTAGACACAATGGAACAAAATCTTCAAAAGTTAGACACAATGGAACAAAATCAGAGACAAACACAGCAAAAGTTAGACACAATGGTACAAAATCAGAGACAAACACAGCAAAAGCTTCAAAAGTTAGACACAATGGCACAAAATCTGAGACAAACACAGCAAAAGTTAGATGCAATGGAGCAAAAGCTTCAAACGTTAGACTGAGTGGAACATACGCTTGAACAAACACGTGAAGATTTAACTACTGAATTACATAAAATCGAATCGAAATGTCAAAAAGTCTGTAATGACGTAAAAACACAAATTAGTGAGCATTTCCAACCTATTTTTTCGCGGCATGAAAATGCATTACAGAATCACGGAGCAGCCATAAAAGAACTGCAAACAATTGTTCATGAAAATCATGAGACCTTGCAAGCTAAAATTGACTCAGTCGCATCTACCGATTCGGTTACGCAACTTGCAAAAACTCAAGAAAACTTAAAGGACACAGTAGATACTCTGAAAATTGGTTCAGAAAGACACATGGAGGACATTAGTTCATTATCAGAGAAAGTAATTGAACTTTCGGATCAGCTAAATAATTTATCTACGAAGGTAGATGATAATCTGAATGACACAAAACCGGTAGTCTTTAATGACACAGAAGAGTTCAAACAAATTAGGAAATTCAAACAAAATCAAAATCAAATTAATACGCAACACCAAAGAGAAATCCGGGAAGTACAAGATCAGCTGACACAGGTAATACAACAATTACGTATTTCAGAGGACACTCGCGCTCCAGCACGGGAAGAGGGACATAGAAATACGGAACAGCCACAAAATAATAACACAGGGCACTTCGGAAATTATGAAATAAATTGGCAAGGTACACCGAATTTTGAGATGGAACCGCCGAAACGACGTAACAATGACCGACATGCGACTCGCCGACATGATGATTTTGACTATAAGCTGTTCATTACTGAACGTAAATACAAAACATTTAAGAATTCTGGCAACGACATTCATCCACAAGCGTGGCTTCATCAATTCTCTCATTGTTTCCCCCCCAACTGGTCATTAGAGCACAGATTAGAATTTATGTGTGGCTATTTAGAGAATGAACCAGCTGTAAGAATGCGATCGGTCATTCACGATTGTTACAGTGAAGGAGAATTTTACCATGCCTTCCTCTCAGCATATTGGTCTCAAACCACACAAGACCGAGTAAAACATGGCATCATAATGATGAAAAATTTCGAACAATCTGAATTTTCAAGTCTTGTGAAATATTTTGAAGACATGTTACATAAGAATCAGTATCTTTCAAACCCATACAGCCCGTCAGAACTCATCCGCATTTGCTTAATCAAATTGCCTGAACATTAACGGCATATTATTTTGGTAGGACGTTGCAAAGACGACATAGAAGCTTTTCAGCGACTCTTACAAGAATTAGAAATTGACATAGACCGTAGCCGGATACGAAAACAGGAAAACAATCACTACAGGTCACATCCGTCACAATTCCGTGGCGACAGAAACAATAACTGGACACAACAAGTCTATTCTTACAACGCAAATCGTGACCAAAACAGACACCACCCATATGACAACCACTCGCAGAGTAATAATAGTTACAGAGAAAGATCGCATTTCCGTAGTATTGAATATGACAGAGATAACCATAGAAACAGACAATATGGGAACAAAAACAATTATTATCAAGGGAGACAGAATAACTTCAGATGCAACGGTCCAGCGCGCAGTTACGATTCAGGGAGAAATTCTCCACCACATGACCGACAAACAAGAAACTATGTTAACTACCGACAAAACGACAGACCTGAATTCCATCAGAACTGGCGAGCTTCAGACAGGGAAGGGCCTTCTCGTCAAGGTGAATTTGTAGAAGTTAGGTCTCCTAATCCCAATAACGACGTGCGCCAACAAAGGGACAGACAATGACTCGCACCGCAGGCAGCCGCGTGCGCCGGCTGGGTCAGAGAAAAATAACATAGAAGCTAACATTGAGAAAAATTCCAGAATTCTTTACCGACGTATACAGCATGATAATTGCGTTCAAGTTAACTCTGAGCACTAGGAAGAGTTAAGGATTGTACTACGTTTCACATGTAAAACCGTTTATTGAAAGATAATCTGCTTTTTAACTTCGTCTTTGCCATAAAACATTTCACTTCACATTTCTAGTATGCTTTGTCACACTGAGAAACTGTTAACATGCAACAATGTTTGAAGTTTACTATCCAGTCTAGAACCTACGGAACATATTTATACAGTATTTATGAGTGCATTGTTATAGTGAACAGACATCACAGTGTCATTGCGTGTGTACATTCTTGCTTGTTAGTTGCACGATTACGTAACGACTGTAAGGCTCACATACTTAGAACTTTTACCAGTATTGCTAATGAGATTTTAATGCAACATTTTGGTTTACTTGAAAATAAATTCTGGATTTAAAGAACTTTCTGTGAGATACCAGATGACTCAGTGGTTAGTTTATGTGACAGCTACACGATTTTATCACGACGCTACTAATGAGTGACAATTTACAATGTTGCTTTTGCGGTGTATCTGTTTTGTATCTGCACAGTTTTTCTGAATTATTCTGGAAAGTAAAACATGTTTTAGTGAACTTTTGTGGCATAGCTACAATTAGACAGCCTTTTACATAGCACAGCAACACGTTACAGCACAGTACTTTCTTCGTCACGGCAATAAGCGTAATAACTAAGATATTTATACGCAAAGCAATTCACTTCGTTTATTACGAGGTAAGTACATTGACTTCAGCAGAACTTTTCTTACAGAGGACGATAACTACGACACTTCCACATAATTATCTTACAACAAGACGCACAGCTTATCGCTACAGTACACGTATTTGAGTGATTAATTTTGTACTTAAAACATTTATTTTTAAAGATATTTGAAGTACAATGATACAAAGGTTTTCTGTGATACATTTCATACCATTGCTGTAATCTGTAACACCTGAGGATATAATTACATTAATCCTCAGGGGGGGCCGGCCGCGGTGGTCTAGCGGGTTCTAGGCGCGCAGTCCGGAACCGCGCGACTGCTACGGTCGCAGGTTCGAATCCTGCCTCGGGCATGGATGTGTGTGATGTCCTTAGGTTAGTTAGGTTTAAGTAGTTCTAAGTTCTTGGGGTCTAATGACCACAGCAGTTAAGTCCCATAGTGCTCAGAGCCATTTGAACCTCAGGGGGGTACACGCGTACTTTGTGTACCATGTGTATGGCAAGCACAAGGAGCCCTAGCTAATGTGGTATTTGCTTATACAACTTTACACATCGGTACCATATTTCTCTAACACAGAATTACAGAGCTATCTGATTATTTGACTGAGAAACAAACATCTTTTTACTACGTCAGTGACACATATTTAAGCAATTACGCAGGTGGATAACTTCACACTTATGAACTTCTATTTCGTCTGTACTTTGTGAACTGTTCATATTTTTTCGGAACCATTGTGATACTATGAGACGTTTGAATGATGTATTTGGTATGGGATCATGATTTTTAAAGTACGTTTGAGGTAGATGACACTTTTGACATGAGAAGAGAATTTTTTTTAGGTTTTAAAATTATTGGAGGAAGCTACGACGATTTGAGAATTTAATTGAGGTGTTAGGATATTATTACGATGACTAGGTGAATTATGCTGCTGAGGTATGCTTAAGCTGATGCTATATGAGTTATTTGGTTATGCTACGTATATGTTATGATGAAATATTGAAGAAGTGTCGACGAATATATATATATGTGATATGGTAAGAAATAATGAGTAGTGGTTAGGGACTCTGATTTGTGAAAAAGGATGTTGGAAACCGAGAATCGTACTTTAAGAGTTATGAAATGTGTGTATATGCGTGAATGTATCACTATGCTGGCGAAAATTTTTTGGACACTATTCTATTTAAAGGATTTTGTTTCTACATATTTGTAACGCAAATTCTTGACCTGTGATTTTTTTTATATGAGACTGTCACTGTAGCGGAAACTACTGTAGTAAATTTTTCAGTAAGAAAGGTAAGTGGCCACCTGCACTTAATGCGTCGTGGGCACCCAGCTGTGCGACAGTTGCCTGGGAAAAAAGCCATTAGTGTGTGCCTTTCAGAGGCACAGGTAAAAAAAAAGGGGTGTCATTATCCTCGCTATTGACATTTCTTTGTAGAAAGCGTCGCAAATACGACACGCTCAAACTTGAAAACATATGATTACACTTTGGAGTTCTTAATTTATGATATTTACTGAAATGAAATGATGAGAAACATTTCATGTCTATTGTCTTGCTAGTTGGAAGATTGTTTACTGCATTATGAAATGACTTATGGCTAGCGAATGATGTTTCACGCCTTGCTTTGCCTATTTTGTTTAATATCTAGTTTCTAGCTGCACTGCAGCATTGGTTACAATAAAATTTAATGGATGTACTAATATAGATATTTTATGCCTACAGACCCAGTAAGAATAACTTCGTGATATACTTCCAAAAAAAATGAGAGAGCACAAAAAGACATTGCCCTTCACAGGAACTGCATACATAATTTTCTTTTCAAGTACTTAGTAATTTATTTCATTGAATAAGTAGTGGTGCACCATTACATAGACATTAAGATGTGAATATACACTTCCCTTATCTGCGTTGTTGTCTTCAGTGTACTATTTATTCTGCTTGTGGGTTTGTCATGTTTAGATATAAGTTATTACATTTACTGCTGCTTGCTTTGCCAATTTCTATTTCTTTTTGTTATCGCTGTTTGTATTAATTGTTTTGTGCTGCTACATTGCCTCGTCCCTTAGTTTAGCATCTGAGCTCAGTAGGTTTAAGTTGGCTTAAGAGGGGGTAGACTATATAAGAAACTAACTATGATGAATTGGAAGAAAAGCATGGAGAAGCTATAAGAAAATGGTTTGGCCACAAAAGTAGTGTACAGTGGAGGAAAACTATTTTTGAAAGAGGATGAGAACAGAAAACAGAAAGCATGCTTGGATAAGATTTTTTTTTGGCTGGAGCAAATGTTGAAATAAGAGGGGCGATCTATGGAATGAAGTTTTGGGTTGGACTCCAGTACCAAATGTTACCCTGAAAACAAACCCTATCCTTTCCTTTTGTGTTATCGCACTATGTGTTTGTGTACCCTTGTATATTTATTTTCTTCCTGTCTCTGTGTACTGTTTCATATAATTTTTTCTGTTTTAATACTAAGCTACATTCACTATGATCAGAAATACTTTTATCCTCAAATATAATTTGCATTAATAACATGTTATTTACTTTGTAAATATGTTTACACATTATTTATTCTGTTTTGTTCTAATCCTCATGTGTGAAGTTGATGTTTCAAAAGTTATTCTGATCTTTTATGTATGTACTTATAATTTTTGTAACACTGATGTATTTGCTGTTTCGATTCTTTTGTAAAGCCTGTACTACTGCAAATGTTATCTGTATTGTTATCTTCTTTAATGATGTATTTTGTACCTTTGTTATTGTATTCTCATGTTATAAAATTGTAATTGACACCTGTTCATCAAATTAAGTAACTTGTAAGTTACATTTCACTGCACACATTTCTGTTGGTCATAGTATATGGACAATATGTGAGAAGCAGGGACTGATAGTGTTTGCACGTGTGTTAATAATTCAGCAAGGGACTGGATAACAGCATTGCTGATTCTAAGGACATTTCAAAAAAAAAAAAAATTTTTAGTGCACAAGTGGTGGTTCATGTACTTGCTATATTCTCTGCAAGACTCTTCGATGGTGATTGTGCACCTGCACAGTCGCAACAGATGGCTGCTGGCTATCTCTACTAGGACTGAAGTGGGTCTACACCTTTGATGACTCACCAATACCATTATTTCTACAATGACTGCACTGGGTCTGCACCTCTGGTGGCCCACCAATACCGTAATCTCTACCAGGACTACAATGGGTCTACTCTGTAATAACCTACCTACCAATATTCTTCAAAACTTCGACTGACTCTGCTGTGGGTTTGCTCTGTTGTGGCCCATTACCTGTCTGCATGTCAAGAGTCAGCACTGTCTTTCGTTGGAAGGACAACACTACTTCTTCAAGACTGCTTAGAAATCCACTACTTCCAAGTGCAAACTCTGTTATTGCTCAGACTTTGAGAAAAACACTGCAATTTTACTGTGATGAACGGTCAGGACTGTCTTTATGGACTGAGAGAAAATTTTAGCTTTTGACCAACATTGTATCGATAAGTGTGTGCATTTCATTTCTTTGTCATTGTAATTATGAAAAAAAATTTCAAATCTGTATTGGCCACTGCCCAAAACAATTTCTAAATTTTTTGTGGGGAGCATGGGGGCTATGTAAGTAGGCTGTTTAGGTATTTTTATTGGTAACGCCGCCGCCACATAGCGCTCTGTATGAAAATCACTGACTGTGCCGTGTGCAGTCTGTGGCTGGTTGGCACTGTTGTAACACTCGCCATTGTAGTGTTGGGCAACGGCAGCTGGATGCTAACAGCGCGTAGCGTTGCGCAGTTGGAGGTGAGCCGCCAGCAGTGGTGGATGTGGGGAGAGAGATGGCGGAGTTTTGAAATTTGTAAGAATTGGTGTCACGAACTGATATATATATTATGACTATTAAGGTAAATACATTGTTTGTTCTGTATTAAAATCTTTCATTTGCTAACTATGCCTATCAGTAGTTAGTGCCTTCAGTAGTTTGAATCTTTTATTTAGCTGGCAGTAGTGGCGCTCGCTGTATTGCAGTAGCTTGAGTAACGAAGATTTTTGTGAGGTAAGTGATTTGTGAAACGTATAGGTTAATGTTAGTCAGGGCCATTCTTTCGTAGGGATTTTTGTAAGTCAGATTGCGTTGCGCTAAAAATATTGTGTGTCAGCTTAAGCACAGTCGTGTATAAATTTTTCTAAGGGGACGTTTGAAAGTATGCTTGAGGGACCCGAATGGGCACCTGTGCATGGCTTGGCAGCTGACAGCCATGTAACTTTGTTGGGGTTACAAGTGCATCCCGACTTCTGGGAGCATGTGCGGTAGCCTCCTGTGTGGTCCAGTGGACAGGGCTCATAGATATGTGCGTGCATACGTTGTTTGTGTGTCTTTATTTTGTGAGCAGGTTTGTAGGCTGCGCAAGGCATTTTTTAGACAGTTTACGAGGTGATTTCATGGCTGCACACCAGTGTACTGCTTTATTTAGGAGGAGTTTTCATGTCTGTTTGCTGTGTACTGAAATTATTTCGGTAATTTAGGAGTGATGGTTTTTTGCAGAGCGTTATTTCGGTAATTTACGAATAGTTTACAGGTCAGTAGGCTGTGTGGCGTGACCTCAAGCATGTCAGAGTGTGTGTTTTGTATCAGTGTGATAAATATACTATCTCAAATCCATCCTTAAACAAACTGTTCCAAAATAAATAAAGTACACTCGTTCCTCTCTCTAACAGCCCAGTGCTAGCTGAGTCATCTTCTCCTCCAGACAGCCATCTTTGGTTACATCATGGAGTAGACGACAGCACCCTCTGCTGGCGGTACTTTATACTAGGCCTGGACTGTCTGGTGAAGACACTGTTTCCCTTCATTTTCTCTGCCATATTGGATTACGTCACAGAAAGGACGACAGAGCCCTGTGGTGACAGTACTGTGTACTAGGTCAGTTGGACTCTGGACCCCATGGCGATTACACTCGATGGTGGTACTGCCTCTAATTGTTTATATAAATAGTGCCTGCAAAATAAAGGCACAGGTCAAGTCCTCTTCCGACCATTTCCTAGGACGAAGTGGTGGCCGGATGACTTAGGTTAGTGGAGGTAGTTCAAGTGTCCTTTCTTTCCCGCCATTTTCTTAGGTTAGTATAGCCTAAGCGTCCTTTCTTCTCTGTCAATATTCAAATGTCAAGCCAATCCCTAGGAAGAGGTGGCGGTCGGATGACTTAGGTTATCGGAGGTAGCCAAGGTGAGTTATTTTCCTGCTATTTTGTTAGGGTAGTAGAGGTAGGTGAAGGTGAGTTGCATTATTGTGATGGAATTTGAACTTCCCTCCCAGGAAGAGCGTGGCAGGGGGATGTGGCACTTGCCATCCTGGATAACGGTACTTACGTCACTGCTGACGTCATGTCCGCCTTTTTGATGATGTCATACACTGTTGTCAAGTCTACAGGCCGCCATCTTGGATGGCGTCATCCCTGCCATTTTGGATACATCTGGCAAGAAGGGCAAGTTGGGTGACGACGTCCTAGTCCGTCGTAACGAAATAAATATTATCGCAGAAAAGTCGAAAAGACTGTGTAATCAACTAATATGATATGTGAATGTTGTAATCTCTGTTCCTTTTGCAAAAGGATTGCACGGACATTCCTTTTGTTTTTTTGTAGGGTAAGAAGCCATTTTGTGACGAGGCATGAAAACGCGTAAGTTTCATGTAATATTTACACTAAATATAATCAAATATTATTTAAAAGTGTCGGTAATATTTTACTGTAACAGATCCTATCTATACTCATGAAATGAATGACTTAAATAAATTATGCAAATTTTATAGGGAAACATTTGTGCAGAAGTCAACGCCATTGTTCTAAGTGATGACGGTCCAGAGTCGTAATAAATATTTTAATATTTTCTAATTTTGACCAATAAAAATAAACGTAAATGTAGGAGATTTCTCTTGATTAGCGGTTCTTCATTTCAAATAACAAAAGTAATCAGTTTTCCAATATTGAATCATATTTAAGTAGAGTGACTTCAGTAAATTTTTTCGATCCCAGCTTGACGGATATTGCGAGAATCTCTTCAGCATGGCATTTTCACAAAGGAAAAAGAATAATTAAAAAAGTAAAATGCTGCTGTATATCTGGAATATTGTGTGTTGGTGTCTTTTAATATAAAAGCAAAGTGTCGTGCAAACCAAGTGCGAGCAGTACCACAACTGATGCACTGACGTAAATAATTTCCCAGTTGTGAAGCAGGCAGAATAATTAACTCCAGCTTTACATAAGAAACAAATGCCACAAATACACGTAAAATATAAAGTACCACCACAATGACGTCCAACGTATGAGGCATGAACCACCGGTTTACATAAATAAACCAGTTGTGGAGGTACATAAGCAACACCACAACTTGAGCACAAAGGGTGCAACCCGAACGACTTACATAAATATATCCTAACAGATGGCAGACAGATAGATATCTAGCTATATTTAGTTTCTGAGTAAATCAGAATCTCAGCACTAAAACTTAGATGTAAACATAAATTCTGTGTGGGCAGAAATTCCAGATGATACATATTTTAATGTTGTTAAACTGTTTTATGCACCACTTCCAACAAACTTCTACAAGCAACCTCTCCAAGTGTGAGAAGCGGCTACGTTAACTGATCCTTGGGCTGCAGTTTGTACAAATAACTAGAAAAAAAATCAAAAACTACAAAAGGTAAGACTGCAGATACAAGTGCTGTTGGCTGGTGGACGAAAAGACATAAATGAGATGGGGGACAGGCACTCTGCACAGTGAAAATTTTTTAATTGTTTACATATTTTAATGTATTTACATTTGCATATTTTTGCAGTTAATTCAAAACGATTCATTTACTGTAAGTAGTGGATGTAAGTGTTCAATTTGAGTGTGTGACATAGATAGTTCAGTGCAGTGCATATTTCATACGAATTTGCTTGCTAGATGAGTGTAAGGTAATTTAAAGTAAATTGTGCATAAAGTTAACTTCAGAGCATAGATCACAAGAGAGTTTTGTAGTGTTTTTGATAATTAACAATTCAATATAGGCACAACTTGCATTGCAGTTGTGGAAAGTTCTGTTTAGGCGTACTAGCTCAATTCATGTACAGTGTCAAGTTTTAAGTCAATGTGAAAGAATTTGAGTTATGGATCGTCTTACGTAACTAAAGGAAAGTGAATTTAAGTAGAAATTTCTAATTTTTGTGTGTTTCTTTTTTGTTCATGATGAGACAATTTGACAGAAGGTGTCCGTTATATTTCTTGTCTTTTCGTGTGTGTCTTGTGTTTATTGTCATTGAATAAGCGTGGGTGGGCCACGTAGAGGGAAATGTACCGAGAGTGATGCTCTATGTGATACGGAAGTGGACGATGATGTCCTGCAGTAGTGAAAACAAAACATTAAATTTTTTTGAGAAAAGGCACATCATAGAGGTTAGTACAGTTCCCACCGCCAACTTTCAGAAATAAATTTGGGAATATTTATGTAATACTGAAATATTTTTCGGAAGTATCCAAAGAAATGGATAGTGAACATGGTTCAAATGGCTGGCTCTGAGCACTATGCGACTTAACTTCTGAGGTCATCAGTCGCCCAGAACTTAGAACTACTTATACCTAACTAACCTAAGGACATCACACACATCCATGCCCGAAGCAGGATTCGAACCTGCGACCGTAGAAGTCGCTCGGTTCCGGACTGTAGCTCCTAGAACCACACGGCCACTCCGGCCGGCCGATAGTGAACATGAATCCTAATCCTTGTGTTTTGAGGTGGAAGAGGAGGAGATTAGTATTTAACGCCCCGTCGACAACGAGGTAATTCGAGAAGGAGCACAAGCACGGATTATGGAAGATGGAGAGGGAAAAGGGTCGTGGCCTTTCCAAGGAATCATCCCGTCATTTGCCTTAAGGGCAGACGTAGGCCTCAATGCTTACTGACATTTAAACAATTACATCTCCTTGACTAATACAATTAAAATGTTAAAACTTGAGACTATTATGTAGAACATAGTGTGTGAAATTTTGTGGAGTCTTTGTTTGCTATGTTCATCGACGTTCATTTTTAAGGACTAGAATTCTTAATTACCAGTGCACGTATAATGTAGCTTTCCTCATAAGCCAACCAAGCATTAACGCGGAATACCGACAGCGTACAACTCTATGAAAGGGTAATAAAACGTTGCAACAGATTTTTGTTTAAGCTCCCACTTACTTTCAAATTAATTTTTCAGTTTAATGTTAAACGAGGCTGCTGTTTTCCTCATACACTAAAGAAGAACTTTTCGCAGACGGAAGATAAAGAAGAAGTGCTGCACAGCTTTATTCAGTTAGCCATTTTTAAGAATTGTGACAAATTTCAGGACGTTAGCTTCTGTATTTCCTGAGAAAAAAGTGCATTATGTCTCAAAAATATCCCTTTATCGCAAATCTCATTTAAGGGTTTACTTCAATTTTTGACAATATCGTCATACCTCTAGTCATTAATGATGTCCATATCCATGATCTACTTTTTATTCCTCGTCTTACTGCAATATTTTCTTCCCATGCGTCCTTTACCTAGCCAGCTTTTGCATATTTTCTTCTGTTGACAGGTCTTTGTCAAGTCATGCTTCATCGATGCTTCTGGTCTTCAGTGTGAATGCATCTGGATGAAAGCCTAAACTCTGCAGGCACTTCATCCTGTCTGGTTCCACTTTACACTAGACAGGCATGCTGTGCAGCTTTCTTCACAACAGTTGACGACACAAATGCTGTTTTTGGACAGTACATCCAAGTAAGGTGCATTTAGCTCTCATTCGCATTTTGTGCAATCGCTTGTGCACATTTTTACACCAGTTCAGGATTAGCTGGGTGTCTGACATTTGGCTTTACAACACTTACAATGGAAAGTGGCAAACCGTGCCTACAGATGTATTGTTTTCCACTGGCTTCTGATGAAGATATTTGCACTACGATGTGTGCTGAGGATTGGATTGTTTGGGGGAAGGGACCAAACAGCGAGGTCATCGGCCTTATCGGATTAGGGAAGGACGGGGAAGGACGTCGGCCGTGCCCTTTCAAAGGAACCATCCCGGCATTTGCCTGGAGCGATTTAGGGAAATCACGGAAAACTTAAATCAGGATGGCCGGACGCGGGATTGAACCGTTGTCCTCCCGAATGCGAGTCCAGTGTGTGTGCTGAGAATTCTCATCTGCTGAAAATCTGTAGAAGAGTATTTCCTACACTGCTTGCAGCATTGTTTTATAATAATAATAATGGCGTGTGACGAGGGCCTCCCGCTGGGTAGACCGCTCACCTGGTGCAAGTCTTTCGATTTGACGCCACTTCGGCGACTTGCCCTTCGATGGGGATGAAATGATGATGATTAGGACAACATAACACTCAGTCTCTGAGCGGAGAAAATCTCCGACCCAGCCGGAAATCGACCCGGGCCCGTAGGATTGACAGTCTGTCGCGCTGACCACTCAGCTACCGGGGGCGGACAGCATCGCTTTCGTACTATGTGAATTGCCCTTCATGGCTGTTCCGTAATATATTCGTAATGTGTGAATTTCTTTGTCTGTCACCCTATTAGCAGTTCCCAATGGTTATACACTTTCTAATTTCGGCCGCAATACAGTCAAGGCACGTATAGCATTTGTCACAGCGTTCTAGATACATCAGCAGTTTCTTTCGATTTACTAACCGAAAAATTAAGCCTTGAGATGGTGTGCACAGTATCATGGGAGATGGATGTGTAACTGGCGGAGAGAGCTGAAGAAAATTTTTTAAAACATATTTCTAGGTGGATTTCGATTATGGAACTTTGAGACGTCATTCCTAAAGCGTAAGTCTAATACAATAAGCATAAAAAAATTTATAATTTTTTGCTATTTTGCCCTACACCTTGGCAATCTCCGTAGTCTCTGTTTAGGCAAAATAAAAGTTGCAGTTAATCCCATGGTCCCAGCTGAAGAACTAAACCGATTCTTCACATTATCTGCAACAACAATTGAACCGCAAAAAAAACAACAGAGAATCATTAATTACTTCATGGGGATGAACGACTGTAGCAAAGAAAAATTCTATCTGCAGCATATCACTTGCAATACCGTCAAGAAAGCCATAATGCGGATTAGATCAGCATCTACTGGACATGATCCAGATGGTAAAACTTATTATTAATCAACTGTTGCCCTCTATAACATACATTTTCAACGACTCATTAATCAAAAGTGTTTTCCCTGAGGCCTGGAAACTGGGACAAATTAAGCCATTGCCTGAAAAGGACATCGCGACAGCACGCTTTGACTACCGCCCCATCTGCCTTCTTCCTGCACTATTAAAGGCCTTAGAATATACAGTCCATGACCAGCTCACCAACTACATAACTACTAACAACCTACTAGACGAATACCAATCAGGTTTCCGTAAACATCGAAGCACAACATCCGCACTGATAAATGTGACAGATGACCTGAAACTGGCCATGGACAGACAAGAAGCGACTATCATTTGCTTCTTAGATTTCAGCGAAGCATTTGATACTGTCGACTTCGACATCTTACTAGCCAAACTTAGCGGTCTAAATTTCTCACCAAGTGCAGTGCAATGGTTTCGCTGATACATGACATCTCGTCAGCAACGCGTCCTGTCCGGGAATATAAAATCACAATGGCGGCAGGTAGTGTCAGGAGTTCCCCAAGGCTCAGTACTAGGTCCCATTCTCTTCTCTCTGTATGTCAATGATGTGTCATCGTTTCTGACCTATTGCAAATATCGTATGTATGCTGATGACCTTCAGTTGTATCTAAGTGCGAAACCAAGAAATCTTAAAGTTATTGGAAATTTCAATACTGACCTCGATTCACTGTCAAAATGGGCACAGGACATAGGACTAAAACTAAACCCATCTAAAACCCAAGCTGTACTTGTTGGTCACTCTAAGCTCATTAGCCCAAAACGTCGGGAATCCGTACCATCTCTTGTCCTATATGGAAGAAATATTAACTTCTTTCCCTCAGCAAAGAGTTGGGGAGTAATAATAGATGAAAATCTAAATTGGACAGAGCACATAACTGCAGTGTGCAAAAAAGCATCAGCATCCCTTCATGTCCTACAAAAATATAAAAAACTCTTCCCTTTCGATCTGAAAAAGAAATTAGTACAAACCCTTATACTCCCAGTCATTGACTACAGCGATATTATCCTACAAGGCCTCTCTCAGGAAAATTTGCGACGTCTGGAACTGGTCATGAATGCCTGCGTCCGATATATCTGTGACGTTCGACTTTTTGATCACATTTCACCAGCAAATGCAAAATTGTCCTGGCTGCGTGCAGACAAACCAGAGATTTCCGTCCGCTCTGTCTCATCTACTGCCTTATAAATGTACACTGTCCCTTATATCTCTCCTCGTCCTTAACACTTATGTCGGAACAACATGACGGAAACACACGTTCCCATCATAATAAAGTCCTCTCTGTTCCACTGCATCGCTCAGTCACCTTCTTCAAGTCCTTTACAGCAGCGGGAACCCGACTCTGGAATAACCTCCCGCGTTATGTTAGAGAATTTAAAAACATGTCCGGCTTCAAAAAAACAGTTAATGACGTATCTACTTAAGCAACATTAATGCCTTCCTCTGCGCATGAATGCACTTCACCTCATTACTTCCCTCTTTCCCCCTCCTTAAATCTCCATTCCCCAAAACTCGCTATACTAGTAAACATCTACTTTACACACGAAGATGTTAATGTACACCTGCGCAAATCTTCATTACTATTGCCAATTTTTCTCATGTTTATCATTATTATTTGTTTTTTTTACTGTACTATTATTGCTTTTATCATAATTTGTATGAATAGCACCTGTTGTAAAAATACTGCCAGCACTTACTTTTTTAGGTTTTAGTCATTACTCTTTAATCATATTGTCACTAGAGTAATCTAATTTTCTTATTTAAACTATTGTCATGATGTAACTCTGATGTGTGAAATACTGCATGTGTGAGACACTGGTCCGATGTAAGAGAGGGCCTGATGGCCCTAATCTGATCAGGTTAAATAAATAAATAAATAAATAAAATAAAGAAATACACCTGTCTTAAGTGATCAGGGAAATGAGGAAAAACCCAAATCAGAATTTCCGTGCACGGGTTTGAACCATCATCCTCCCGAATGCGAGGACTGTGTGGTAACCACTGTGTCCCCCTCCTCGGTTTCTGTTTTGAGAAGCCTGTTTATGATATGCATGGCCACCCATCGGATCCCGAAGTTAGTTAGGCTCTTGAATTGTAAATAGAAAGAACCTTTTTACCTTTGAACGCAATTATGCTGTTAAAATATTCTCGATCTGGTTAACAAAATGAAAATGCTTGAGTGCACACCTCAAGTTAGGTTGATCTCTGCTCATATTACAAGATTTTATGCTAACTCTCCTAACGTTTTAACACTCATATTTATTTAAAAATACCGATTATTAGATAAAAAACTAACAGAGGCGCAAGTCGCCGAACTTGTAAGCGTATTGAAGGTAATGCTTAAGTTCCATTGTTTTACCTTCAACTCTTTTGTATAGGTGTGGGAAGTCCGTTAGCAGGTTTCATAGTGTGGTGTCACCGCCAGGCACCACACTTGCTAGGTAGTAGCCTTTAAATCTGCCGCGGTCCGTTAGTATACGTCGGACCCGCGTGTCGCCACTATCAGTGATTGCAGACCGAGCGCCGCCACACGGCAGGTCTAGAGAGACTTCCTAGCACTCGCCCCAGTTGTACAGCCGACTTTTCTAGCGATGGTTCACTGTCTACTTACGTTCTCATTTGCCGAGAAGATAGTTTAGCATAGCCTTCAGCTACGTCATTTGCTACGACCTAGCAAGGCGCCATTATCAATTACTATTGATATTGTGGATCATGTACCGTCAAGAGTGACGTTCATCATTAATGGATTAAAGTATTCTACCAGCTACGTCAGCTTTTTCTAAATTCTAATTTCCTTGTCCTGTTCCAGACCTCACGCCAGCCTGCGTGAGCTTAAACGCGTGCATTTCGGCCTCCTCTAGTAACACGGTGTTGGCTCTCCTGCCAACCACAACACATAGCTGAGATTTTCATTAAAGCCCTAGAAAATACATCTTCAAAGCTAAATCAGAATTAAAGATAAGAGTTTTACGCCTGTTATGTTCATGATTTAATTTTTGCTTTCGATGTGCCTAGGCAAGAATTGGAGCTGTTGTTTATCACCTTTCGTAGCTTTTACGAGAAAATTAAATTAATAAAGAAGTTCAAAGTGAGGACGTAGAGTTAAATTTTCTAGATCTGAAATTAACCATAGAGAATAACAGTATGAATCTCGATATTCACTATAAGTCAACTTACTCTGACAATATGATTCTAACAGACTCCGTTCATGCAATGGTTCTTAAACTAACATTTTTCTATTCGGTAATAAATCTCGTTTTAAGAATGTCTTTCCCTTGGTAGTACGCAGAAAGAAATTAATTTGATTATGTCCATTGAAAGAAACAATTTATACAAACAGGGTACCTAAACGACCACATTCTTAACAATAAAACAACGAAAAATTTTAAACTGTAGGCACAAACAAACAAAAGAGTAAAAAGAGGAAAACGACAAATTTATTTTTATACCATTTTTATGTAATATATCTTACAGGATTAGCCGCCATTTAACCAAAAATATAGCTGTAAGGTTACTTTTGAAGAAAAAATTACTACGCACGCTGAAATCTGAAGATCATCAGGCACCTACAAAATGTTATGTGATAGTTGTCGTAGGAATTATTTAGGACAGACTACAGGGGCTACTAAGGTATAATGAGCGTGGCGGCCGGTGTGGCCGAGCGGTTCTAGGCGCTACAGTCTGGAACCGCACGACTGCTTTGGGCATGGATATGTATGATGTCCTTAGGTTAGTTAGGTTTAAGTAGTCCTAATTTCTAGGGGACTGATGACCTCAGAAGTTAAGTCCCATAGTGCTCAGAGCCATTTGAACCATTTTACTTTTTAAAATGAGTGTCCGTTGGGACACAAAGGAGGAAATTTACATCATTCATCTTTTGCAGACAATTTACTCATTTCTGAGCATTCTCGGATGGAACTGAATGAAACAGTAACTCCACGTAACGAGGTAAAATGATGGATATTAGATTTGTTAGAACAACTTGAAATATTCAAGCATTTAGCTAATAGAGGGGGTAACATCTTGAACCATCAGCTACAGCTGGCGAGTAAGAACTTCCCCGACGGCTTTAAGCCGCTGCTCACGGCCGCAATGAGTATACGAGGGCTGGCACATAAATAATTGCAACTTTTTATTTACAACCGATACAAAAGAGCTACATGTTTGTACATGTTACTGTTCTTCAAAGTAGTCACCAGCGTTGTGTAGGACCCGTTGCCAGAGATGTGGAAGGCGTAGGATACCGTTAGCAGAGCCTGTTCTGTTGATGGTGCGAATTAAGCAATCTACTGCCTGTCAAATCTCTGGAACTGTTCTGAAGCGGATGCCACGAAGTGGTTCCTTCATCTTCGGAATAAAATCAAAGACACAATAACTTAAGTCCGGGCAGTATGACGGATGGTACAGTACTTCTTAGTCCCATCGACCGCACAGAGCACCCACAGATTCCGCTGTATGGCGCCCACGCATTGTCGTGCAAAATGATGGGTGGGTTGCGCAGAAAGTGTCGCCGCTTCTTTCGCTAAGCTGGTCGCAGGTGATGCTCCAGAAACGAACAATAATACTGTGCATTGACGGTCTGCGTGGAGGAACGTAACGCGTTACGATAACAGGCCGGCCAGAGTGGCTGAGCGCTTCTGATCGCTTCAGTCTGGAACCGCAAGACCCCTACGGTCGCAGGTTCGAACACTGCCTCGGGCATGAATGTGAGTTATGTCCTTAGGCTAGTTAGGTTTAAGTAGTTCTAAGTTCTACGGGACTGATGACCTCAGAAGTTAAATCTCATAGTGGTCAGACCATTTGAACCATTTTTTGATAACAGCATCATAGTCGTACAAGAGAATCATCATAACTTTCACCATACTGAGGCTCCGACGCACTTTTAGAGTTTCGCGGCGACCCATAATGACGCGATTAGTTACATTGCGCTTCAGTTTTGGCTTCGTGGCATTCGCTTCAGAACTGTTCCAGAGATTCGACGGACAGTAGACCGCTCCATTCGCACCATCAACAGAACAGGCTGTGCTAACGGTATACTACGCCTTCCACATCGCTGGCAACGGGTTCTACACAACGCTGGTGACTACTTTGAAGGACAGTAACAGGTGCAAACATGCTACTCTTTTGAATCTGTTTGCGAATAAATAGTTGCCACTAATTAACTTCCAGCTCTCGTATTTACTGTGCTAGCTTTGGCGAGCATGAAGTTTTCTTCAAAGAATTTTCCCGTTACAGTAATCTAATTCCTTTTTGTTCAGACCAAGCGAGGTGGCGTAGTGGTTAGAGCACTCGACTCGACGACGGTTCAAACCTGCGACCAGCCATCTTGTTTACGTTTCCTATGATTTCCCTAAATCACTTCCTTTGAAAGGACACGGTCGACTTCCTTCCTCATCCGTCCCTAATACGATGGGACCGATGACCTCGCTGTATCGTCCCCTCCTCCAAATCAATTAACGAATAAATCGTTTTTGAGTTATATGACAATTTTTCGATTTACTATTTTCAGCCTTTGCGACAGAATATTCTTGTAGTGTTTTGACCCTAATCTGAATTTTTGAATTTGTTGGCTCTTCTGGTTCATCTGCTGTTCATAAGCTTCTCTAATCCTAAACGGAAGTTTCTCCGTTTTAACAATTAGCGTGGAGCATATTTTACTTCATTTTTCCCCCTTACCCCGTCTTCAGTGTTTATTATTTCTAGTAGAACTACACTCCTGGAAATTGAAATAAGAACACCGTGAATTCATTGTCCCAGGAAGGGGAAACTTTATTGACACATTCCTGGGGTCAGATACATCACATGATCACACTGACAGAACCACAGGCACATAGACACAGGCAACAGAGCATGCACAATGTTGGCACTAGTACAGTGTATATCCACCTTTCGCAGCAATGCAGGCTGCTATTCTCCCATGGAGACGATCGTAGAGATGCTGGATGTAGTCCTGTGGAACGGCTTGCCATGCCATTTCCACCTGGCGCCTCAGTTGGACCAGCGTTCGTGCTGGACGTGCAGACCGCGTGAGACGACGCTTCATCCGGTCCCAAACATGCTCAATGGGGGACAGATCCGGAGATCTTGCTGGCCAGGGTAGTTGACTTACACCTTCTAGAGCACGTTCGGTTGTACGGGATACATACGGACGTGCATTGTCCTGTTGGAACAGCAAGTTCCCTTGCCGGTCTAGGAATGATAGAACGATGGGTTCGATGACGGTTTGGATGTACCGTGCACTATTCAGTGTTCCCTCGATGATCAGCAGAGGTGTTGGCCCTGTGTGCCTCGGTCGTATGCAGTCCTGATTGTGGCGCTCACCTGCACGGCGCCAAACACGCATAAGACCATCATTGGCACCAAGGCAGAAGCGACTCTCATCGCTGAAGACGACACGTCTCCATTCGTCCCTCCATTCACGCCTGTCGCGACACCACTGGAGGCGGGCTGCACGATGTTGGGGCGTGAGCCGAAGACCGCCTAACAGTGTGCGGGACCGTAGTCCAGCTTCATGGAGACGGTTGCGAATGGTCCTCGCCGATACCCCAGGAGCAACAGTGTCCCTAATTTGCTGGGAAGTGGCGGTGCGGTCCCCTACGGCACTGCGTAGGATCCTACGGTCTTGGCGTGCATCCGTGCGTCGCTGCGGTCCGGTCCCAGGTCGACGGGCACGTGCACCTTCCGCCGACCACTGGCGACAACATCGATGGCGACAACATCGATGTACTGTGGAGACCTCACGCCCCACGTGTTGAGCAATTCGGCGGTACGTCCACCCGGCCTCCCGCATGCCCACTATACGCCCTCGCTCTAAGTCCGTCAACTGCACATACGGTTCTCGTCCACGCTGTCGCGGCATGCTACCAGTGTTAAAGACTGCGATGGAGCTCCGTATGCCACGGCAAACTGGCTGACACTGACGGCGGCGGTGCACAAATGCTGCGCAGCTAGCGCCATTCGACGGCCAACACCGCGGTTCCTGGTGTGTCCGCTGTGCCGTGCGTGTGATCATTGCTTGTACAGCCCTCTCGCAGTGTCCGGAGCAAGTATGGTGGGTTTGACACACCGGTGTCAATGTGTTCTTTTTTCCATTTCCAGGAGTGTATTAACCACATGCACGGTGAAATGTTATACTGTTACTCTGTTACATGCTACTTTTTGTAAGCTAGTTTAACACCGAGAGGAAGTTTCTCAATTTATGTACTGACGTTTTAATAAATTTTAGTTTCTTGACAGTATTTACTACTTTTTGTACTACATGAACGGAAAATGTCATTGATGTATTTCTCTATTACAAGAATGTTTTCAAAGTCGAGTTTTACACGCATGATTGTAGCTGCTTACTTTTATGTCATTTTAGACTAACAGGACCTTACACAAGGCACGATTTTCCGTTCTACGTTAGTTTACATAATCTACTTAATGCAGTTTAGGCGCATTTCGTATGCGCACTCATTTAGCATCCTCTGCATTAGCTTACCTTTGCGCTAGAGCCTGTAAATGTGGACAAGTGACTTCTGTTATTTGTCATATGCATAATGTTGCAATCCAGACCTTTTCATTATGTTTTGTAGCGCACTAGTAGACTTTTCACGTCGTCAAGAGCCTTATATTAATGGGCCATATCATTTGGCATTTAAGCTTCATATCTGAAATAACCGCGGTGCTGCAGTGTTAATTCATGGATTGTGATTATTTGTGTTGTTAAGATGAATGCCACATATGACAAAAGCCGTTTAACTTTATTCAGTGAATTTTATCAGCATGTGATGTAACAATTGAGTACGCTTATCTTACCGATTTTTGTGTCTACAGTTGTTATTTCTTTGTTTTGTTTAAAAAATTTGTAACTAGTAATGCCATTTTTGGCTACATTACACCTTGTGAAGAAGGAAATTTAAAAACTTTGGAACCTAGGTTAAGATTTCCAACTGTGGTGTGCGTACTGTAAGACCTTCAGTACACCCACCAACAGATTATTTGGCTTGTCGCTCTAACGAAGTAGGCGAGTGTCCGCAATATGTCTCGTGGTCTTATTGTGGCGTGTTTATCTTCTGCCATTAGGTCAGACGATAGAAATGGCACTTGCACGCTTAGAGTAGCAGATTGACGGTGACCGGCTTTAAACAGGACATGATTAATTTATTAAAATAATAACTTGACTACAGACTGGTGCAGACAAATGCAGACTGACTAATCGGATGTCTGTACACTCGCTATAATACCTCGCGCATTGATGTATCACTGCGCGAGTGTGATCCACGAAGAGAAAATGTCCTACGTTCGCAGCAATGTCACTGGCTGCGTTACATATTAATACGCAGATCGGCGGAAGCAGAATTTGGTCCATCTCAATGGCAGCGCCATTTCGTAGTGCGGAGATGGACGAGCGCTGCGCCTGCACTGTTGTGCTTGGTGGGGCGCGCTCTAGTACCTACGCGGAACTATGTACACAACTCCAACAAACCTTTGTTTCGAACTGGTTGGCAGCTTTTTCTCAACTTCTCCAAGTTAATATCGTACTGTTGCTGTACAGCCATTTTAAAGATGTTAATTCATTTGACATCAATATTTTTTCGTAACGCTGTGTCGCAGATGAAAAATAATTACAAGCAAGGAATGCAACACGTGGACAGTAGCTTGTCCAACAATAAGCGCTAAAGGTATTTTTTCTCACCACATGACTCTGTGCGCTTTAAACTACTAGCTACCATTCAGCAGAGCAAATCAGGCCTGGTACAGTTAACAAACATGTTTCGGAAATTCTACTCAGGTGACATTTTATTTAAATGTTTTAGTCCATTGACAGCAGCAATGGTGGGAGGTTTAGTGAAACTGATGTGATCTCCAGATTCATGTTACATAATGTTCTACCGAAATAATATTTACCCTCGACACAGTATTGTACTCTACACTGAACATACCTTGTATCTGAAAGACAGTTATTGCCAAATAACTCTCGAAACATATTATTCGGGCAATAAAAAGTAAGTTCGTAAAGTAAGACGTAAGGCTCCGAAAACATAATGATTTTAATGTGACTTGAGGTATGAGACTCAGTACAGTACAACCTTGATGATCTTGTAGTTTCTGGGGTCTGTGAATGACGGATTATCATATTTTCCGGACGGTCAATGCTATTTTTAAAAACGTGGTTTTGAAAAGTATGTAAGCAAAATCTGTAGTTTTCAGGTACAGAAACAATTAAATTATTTATGAAACATAACATGAGAGTTAAATTGTAACCTCCCAATAGAAAAATTGAAAAGTACACAACTTTCCTGCAAAGGGAAAATTGATTAAATGTCAAATACTTTACTGCACTTTTAAATCAGCTTAAGCCTGAAAATTTTAGAAAGGATCAGTACACGGGAATCATTTTTGCAATTCGATTACAAAATGAAGTAAGCACTACTGATTTGGAAATACCAAGAACAAGCTAATTATTAACAACTGTTACAAGAATATGGTACAGTTTAATTGAAAACACTGTCTTAGAAACGACAAAAATATATGACGTTGTCGACGATGTGGAATATGCCTGACTATATTTGACGCTGATGGTTTACTGAAGACATTGCAGAAATGCTAATTTGTTTCATGAATTGAGCTTTCGTATGACAAAAATTATTTTGTTTGGTATCCAGATTCGTAACTGCTGAATCACTGCATTGCTGAATACTCTTTCACAAAAGTATTTAAAGCTTCTGATGCTTCAGCCAAAAAGATGTTAGTTGTGGGCGTGTCTTCCTTGTCGCTCTCAAAATATATATGTGAATGACCTAGTCGATAGTGTCGGAAGTTCCATGCGACTTTTCGCGGATGATGCTGTAGTATACAGAGAATTTGCAGCATTAGAAAATTGAAGCAAAATGCAGGGAGAGCTGCAACGGATAGGCACTTGATGCAGTGAGTGGCAACTGACTCTTAACATAGACAAATATAATGTATTGCAAATACATAGAAAGAAGGATCCTTTATTGTCTGATTATATGATAGCGGAACAAACACTGGTAGCAGTTACTTCTGTAAAATATCTGGGAGTATGCGTGCGGAACGATTTGAAGTGGAATGATCATTTAAAATTAATTGTTGGTAAGGCGGGTGCCAGGTTGAGATTCATTGGGAGAGTCCTTAGAAAATAAAGTCCATCAACAAAGGAGGTGGATTACAAAACACTCGTTCGACCTATACATTGCTCATCCGTGTGGAATATGTTCAAGGTCGGGTGGACGCAGGAGATAGAGAAAATCCAAAGAAGAGCGGCGCGTTTCGTCACAGGGTTATTTGGTAAGCGTGAGGGCGTTACGGAGATGTTTAGCAAACTCAAGTGGCAGACTCTGCAAGAGAGGCGCTCTGCATCGCGGTGTAGCTTGCTGTCCAGGATTCGAGAGGGTGCGTTTCTGAATGAGGTATCGAATATATTGCTTCACCCTACTTATAGCTCCAGAGATCACGAATGTAAAATCAGAGAGATTCGAAGGCGCACTGAGGCTTTCCGACAGTCGTTCTTCCCGCGAACCATGCGCGATTGGGACAGGAAAGGGAGATAATCACAGTGGTACGTAAAGTGCCCTCCGCCACACACCGTTGGGTGGTTTGCGAAGTATAGATGTTGATGTAGATGTAGTCTCTAGTGTAATATCACATCGTCAGTAGCTCTTCTTCAACATCTACAAGTCTTTCACTTTGCCGACCAGAGTGGCCAAGCGGTTCTAGGCGCTGCAGTCTGGAACCACGCGACAGCTACTGTCGCAGGTTCGAATCCTGCCTCGGGCATGGCTGTGTGTGATGTCTTAGGGTTAGTTATTTTTAAGTAGTTCTAAGTCCTAGGGGACTGATGACCTCAGATGTTAAGTGCCATAGTACTCAGACCCATATGAACCATTCTTCGACCAGTTATGCTATGGTCGTCTCCGGGCCTAACAATGAAACTGGCTTATCTTGACGAGAATATCATCGCTCAGTGAGGCAGACAACTGCTACAGACGAGGCGCCGTGCTGGACGGTTGCAGTGTTTCTCGAAGACGTGTTTCAAAAATGGTTCAAATGGCTCTGAGCACTATGGGACTTAACATCTATGGTCATCAGTCCCCTAGAACATAGAACTACTTAAACCTAACTAACCTAATGACAGCACACAACACGCAGTCATCACGAGGCAGAGAAAATCCCTGACCCCGCCGGGAATCGAACCCGGGAACCCGGGCGTGGGAAGCGAGAACGCTACCGCACGACCACGAGCTGCGGACTCGAAGGCGTGTGACAGTACCATTACACGCGACGACGTAAAAGTAAGAAAAAAATTCCGGTGCGTGCAGGAATGTCGGCTCTGCCAGATTGTCGAGTGCCGAACTATAGTGGTCTTACCGTGGTCTGATCTACAGCTCACGTGACCAGTAGATGGCGAAGACCTATGTCATACTGTGCGCTAACGCATAAGCATATAATTTTCTCTTAATCGGTCTGAAAATTACGAGTTAATTCGTTAATTCCGCTGCAGACAGGCAATATACAAATAATATTGGACAGGGAGAACTCACGTCTCGCTGAATCTTAAGACTGCCCGGTTTTCCCCCACGGTCAGTTGTGACTGACGTTCTCATAAATGTCTCGAGCGTACATTGAGAACAGGAAAGACTGCTCTGACACGAGGAAGGGAACGTAGACTGGATAAGAATATCGATGTGTATTTGGTATTCCGCTCACTTTTTTCCTGTTCATTTACCTGTCCGGGATCGGCGTGTGGCAACGTAACCTGCCGAACAAGTTTATGCGGCATCACCAGCAGAAAAAGGATACGTGTGCTGCAGCCTTCGCTCCGGCCAGTATTTTGCACCATTTACCCGTTCGGGGTCGGCGTGGGGCAACGTCATCTGTTGGGGACGTTTCTGCGGTGCTGACACCGAGAAAACGTGCGCTGTGGCGTGCGCGCCGACCAGTGCCGGGCCGCGCTGGAACCAGTTATTATGCCTGCTCTGGAGGAACGTCTTGAAATATGACTTGTGAACATTTATTACAATAGAACTCTCTCGGCGGAACCACAAGATCCAGCTAAAATTCACCAATAATGACTCGGTCTTTCAGACAAAAACCGAACAGTTTACTACAACAGATTGTTCAGATTATAAGTAATGACTGAGAAATGCAACTAAAATCAAAGAATTGAACCGGTTAACAGCTAAATCTAGCCACAAAGTCCGGCTGTATTTACGACCATGAGCTGATTAATTAATGATCGGGTACAACCCTGAAAGAAAAGGCAATATAATAGCGGGACAAATCTTCAAACGAAAACTAGTGTGAAACTTCCTGGCAGATTAAAACTGTGTGCCGGACCGAGACTCGAACTCGGGACCTTTGCCTTTCGAGGCAAGTGCTCTACCAACTGAGCTATCCAAGAATGTTCTGCAAGGTTCGCAGGAGAGCTTCTGTGAAGTTTGGAAGGTAGAAGACGAGGTACTGGCGGAATGAAAGCTGTGAGGACGGGACGTGATTCGTGCTTGGGTAGCTCAATTGGTAGAGCAGTTGCACGCGAAAGGCAAAGTTCCAGAGTTTGAGTCCTGGTCTGGCACACAGTTTTAATCTGACAGGAAGTTGCATATCAATTCCCACTCCGCTGTAGAGTGAAAATTTCATTCTACACAACTAGTGTCTTAGTAAAATACTACTGCCTATATTTACGGCCAAAGGGCCAACCGGGTAAAACTGCGAGGGTCGGGTACAAACCAGAATACGAGGGTAGGAAGATTCAAATGGCTCTAAGCACTATGGTAATTAACATCTGATGTCATCAGTCCCCTAGACTTAGAACTACTTAAAACTAACCTACGGACATCACACACGTCCCTGCCCGAGGCAGGATTCGAACCTGCGACCGTAGCAGCCGCGTGGTTCCGGACTGAAGCACCTAGAACCGCTCGGCGACAGACAATGGAACAAATCACCACGAGGATACAGAATGTTTATCAGCAAGCAGTCCCATGGATCCATGGCATGTCGCAGTGGTTTCTGTGTGGTGCCGATGAAAGCCAGGTGTGCGCTCTCAGTATGTCAAATAGTTTCGAGATATTACTCTAGCAAAGAAGAAAAATCTATTTTTGCCAATTATTGGTGAAAATACCGTGTTCAACTGTGCTATAAATTGGTGCAATTAACTGGGTAATACCATTTTCTTATGAAAATAACAAAACACACCACTCACAACTGGATACATTGGAGTGTAAGAGGGAACGTCGTAGAGCATTGTCGACCAATGGTAGCGTTGTTTCTCTCTTCCTATAGCAGAATGGTCTGTTCAGGCTGCTGGTCACTTGCACGGCGGTGTCTGACAGCTCTCAGTGCGAGAGGATGTGGCGCAACCACACGTTGCGGGCATACGGAGTGCTTCCTTTGGCGCGGTCTGTCAGGTAAGTTCTGACACTGCGTGCAGGCAGTTTCCAGGAACACTGGGTGCAAGTTCAATTTCCGCAATTTCTATCACGTTAGATTTCTTCCATCAGCGACCTGCAAGCCAGAATAAGGTAACCGCAGTGGCTTTTTCATATAGCTCTAGCTTTTAAGTACTAACAAGGGGAGCGCACTTACTTGCCAACACCGATTTAGTCCAAAATTATGGTATCTGGGAGGCAATGGCCTTGCCGCAGTGGATACACCGGTTCCCGTGAGATCACCGAAGTTAAGCGCTGTCGGGTGTGGCCGGCACTTGGATGGGTAACCATCGAGCCGCCATGTGGTGTTACCGTTTTTCGGGGTGTACTCAGCCTCGTGATGCCACTTGAGGAGCTACTCGACCGAATAGTGGCGGCTCCGGTCAACGAAAACCATCGTAACGACCGGGAGAGCGGTGTGCTGACCACACGCCCCTCCTATCCGTATCCTCAATTGAGGATGACACTGATGTCGGATGGTCCTAATGAGCCACTTGTGATCAGAAGACGGAGTGCTTTTTTGGTATCTGAAGGACTTGTTCGGAAATAAAAGGCATGGAAGTAGGAGCTCTAGACAGCCTATCGTTTAGAAAAAAATAACAATTTTGGCGAGGGTCGGGTGAGGCTTAACTGAAGCCATTTACGTCACCGTAATTTTGAGACAGCAGTTGGCATACCAGAAAGAGTGCACAACGGTAATCCGAGGTTCGTAGGTCGAGTCTCTTTACAAAATTTCTTTTATTTTCAGGTTTACGTCACTTGGACTGCAAATAATCCGAAAAACTGCTCATTATATCATATTCATCAATGGCATAAAAAAGGAACGCAAAGTTAAATTTGGAATTAAACATAAATTTCCAGGAGGGGACTGTAATGCATATACGGAAACGTTGCGTATATTATTAGATGCTTTTATTATTATACAGTTGATTATTCACATTTTGTAGGGTGTTATTTGTTGTAAATACTGGGGTAGCAGTAATTTTCTTCGCCATCTTGCACACGTTATAAAGGCTGCATATTTAAGATTATTTGATGCTTTTCAAGTACCTACTGGAAACAAACGTGGACTCCGTTGATGAAACGTTCGCTATCATCAGAAAATTAAGTAATCTATATGTAACAATGTCCAGTGTGACTGAATTAGAATCCCTAATTGGAAAATTATTTCCTGAGTCCTCGTTGATGCTTTAAGTATGATTCCTTCCCAGAAAATTATTTCGTATTTCAAATTTTCCTTTCCTCTTCAGGTCTTGTATGAAAATGTTAATAATATGCTCCGCCCCATGAACACAGACCTTGCCGTTGGTGGGGAGGCTTGCGTGCCTCAGCGATACAGATAGCCGTACCGTAGGTGCAACCACAACGGAGGGGTATCTGTTGAGAGGCCAAACAAACGTATGGTTCCTGAAGAGGGGCAGCAGCCTTTTCAGTAGTTGCAGGGGCAACAGTCCGGATGATTGACTGATCTGGCCTTGTACCAATAACCAAAACGGCCTTGTTGTGCTAGTACTATAACGGCTGAAAGCAAGGGGAAACTACAGCCGAAATTTTTCCTGAGGGCATGCAGCTTTACTGTACGGTTAAATGATGGCGTCCTCTTGGGTAAAATATTCCAGAGGTAAAATAGTCCCCCATTCGGATCTCCGGGAGGGGACTTTTTTGTCAGCATATTTATTAAAGGACGAAGCTTCCACATTCTATCATTAGCACCTATTTTTGTGTTGTCACACGGGTGAATGAATCTCATAATTGTTTCAAACCTGTTCCTCCTCAGCCGGCCGCGGTGGTCTCGCGGTTCTAGGCGCGCTGTCCGTAACCGTGCGACTGCTACGGCCGCAGGTTCGAATCCTGCCTCGGGCATGGATGTGTGTGATGTTCTTAGGTTAGTTAGGTTTAAGTAGTTCTAAGTTCTAGGGGACAAATGACCACAGCAGTTGAGTCCCATAGTGCTCAGAGCCATTTGTTCCTTCTCATCGTGCTGTGAACCATTTCATTTCTCATGTCCAATCCAGAAACCCAGTAATATCTTCTGCGAGGTAAAGGATTATAGCCAGAAAGAATTAGAATCCCTAGAAAACCTTTTATCTCTTTATGTGTTATTTTTGGATCTGAGCAGTTCTTGAACAAACCACACTTCGTCGATTTAGTGAGAAGAAATTCAATTGCTTCGTCGTTCGAAAAAAATTCGAAGCACTGAACTGGAGACAAGTTTCTGTATTTACTATAATCACTTTCAGGAAATACAGAACTAACACTACGCAGATCGTCTTTTTTCCAATCTCAGATTACAGTTTTTAAAATCTGTGATTCCCGTTCATCTGGTTTATCATGAGGAGAGAAATTAATCTCAGGTTCACTACCTAACCTGTTTTTATTTGCCAAAACCACTACTACACCAGCCTGGAGTTGCTTGGTCCAAGATTATCGTCGATTCCTTTCCCATCTTCTTCCCCAGATTCTTCATCCGAATCCACATTAGCTTCAGGAGGTTTAATAAATATATCTGCTGCATCTTCTTCCTCTCCTTCAAGAATAGCCAGGATGTCATGGAGAAATACATCTCTAAAGAGAACAATCGTTATTTTCACTGTTGTGCCTTGTGTGATATATGCAACAAAAAATTAGAACTGTATTTGGAGCCACAAAAATAAGAATTGCATTTTGTAGATAACCATTAACATAAATTTCAGTACTTTTAACATTATAATCAACCATAATTTAAATAAATTGTATTACTACGAGATGGCGCTGTCTTAGAGACGGACTAAATTCTGCTTCCGCGATCCACGTATTAATATGTAACGCAACCAATGAGATTGCTGCTAACGTAAAACCTTTTCTCCTCGCGGATCACACTCGCGCAGTGATACCTGAACGCTCAAGGTATTGTAACGAGTGTACATATCTCCGATTAGTCAGTCTGCATTAGTCTGTGCCTAATAAGATTGTCATATTCCTCTACATAGCCATGAAAATAAATGAATAGACACTTTGTCAAGTATCAGAGATTTGTGAGAATAAGATTAATGTACCAACACGAAAGGAACTTCAGATTGTCAATTGTAAACAGCATCCAGAATCAAGTTACGTAATGTCTGTGACTTTTATTATTTTAATAAATGTGTGTGAAAATTAATCAAGTTCTGTTTAAAGTTAGTCACCGTCAATCTTTTACTCTTAGCGTGCAAGTGGCATTTCTATCGCCTGACCTAACGGCAGAAGATAAACACGCCACGATAAGACCACGAGACATATTGCTGACACTCGTCTACTTCGTTAGAGCAACGAGTCAAATAATCTGATGCTGTGTGTACCAAAGGTCTTACAGTACGCACACCACAATATTACTTATTTATTTTATTTGTTTATTCTTAATAATTACAGCCTATTGTCTAAAAAGCTAAAATAGGCTGTGAAAATCACATTTCCTTGGATAGTTATAAGTTATGTATTAATTATTTATTTCTGATAATTAATATTCTTTTTAGAAAAAAGAGAGATTAGAAAAAAATACTGCAGCTACTTTTACTACTACAAAACTTCATTAAAACCCTGAACAAGTCACCCAGTTACTAATGTACTACAAACAATGGAATTTGTTCTCTGTTTCTTCATTTATTTTGATGCATTTAACTTGTACGCAGTTGTTTCCACTAGTGGATCCACCCTCACGGCACGTCGGTCAACAGCCATAGTTTGCTGGATTCCTTGGACGTAGGCAGCATGTGAGCAGCGTTTCCACTGTAGCGAGTGATTTCACCCATCACTGTCACTTCGTAAAGTCTGCACTTCCATTGTCACTGGCACAACGCAAAATAGATTCTTGGGACAGTATTTCACTCGGTAGTCATCAACATCAGCCATCGTCTCATCTTCTCTCCATCTGCCTGGACAGAAGCATGATGACTTATAGCTGAATGCCTGCTGAAGTCTTCCATGGCCTTCCTGGATACTGCGTCCAAGTTGCACCAGGTCGACTCGCTTCTTAGTGCTCCTTTGAGATCCAACACCCTTAATACCTGACGTCCATTACCCACTTCATCTTCATAGAGCGTGCAGCCCCACAATATGTGTTCTGGTGTGTCCACACTGCCACAGGTGCAGCTATCATTCATCTGTCTCCTGATTTTGTATAGACACGTGGCATAAGGGCCATGGCCATTCAGGCAATGTATCATTCTACTCGATGGGTTAAGAAATATCATTGTCATTTCTCCCTTCTGTTAGGGAGAAATTCATATGTTCTCCTGTCAGTGCCACAGTTGTAATATTCGATCTTTTATTACTTTCTTCGAACTGGCCTCAGTTCCAATCACCCTTCGTACCCCCTTTTGATTGCCTCTTTTTAAACAGTAAAAAGCTTCACTTTTGCTAATTTCCTAATGCATTGGAATTACTAACAAAGCATAAGACATTCATATATACCTCTGAATGTACCAGCAAAACTGTATCATCGTAGGACACACAGTTCAGAAAATATGACGTAACGTAAGTAGTAGGGTAATGGCAGGCCAACTCCAATTATGATATCAAATTAATGAACTTAATCAATTAATTACCCCCACGCCTAACCCCATCTCCAGATTAGGTCACTTGTTTTCCCAAGCCAGCACGTTGGTCCCCAATCTGCCCCGCTCTCCACAACTCCTAATCCCCATCCGTTGCCTAGCCTACGGGCAGAATTTTCGAATTTTGGTGGGAAATTAAAAAAATTGTGGGAATTTAAAAATGGCTTGAATTTCTTTGTCCAAATACATTGCTGATGTCCCATTCCACTCCCCCCCCCCCCCCCCCTCCCAGGAATTGGAAGGAAATTTATAATGGCTGATGCGCTTTCTGGAATTCGAAACCCATTAATCCTGGACGAAAAGCCCAGGGAATCTGTCCAAATACAGGATAGGAAGATTAGGTTAGTGTACTTTATTTTGGGTGGGAAACTGAAATAATGATCGGTCCTAAATATATAATTAATCATAATGCTGGATCTAATTACACAACTATATGCATACCACAACACAAGGAGTGCCAAAAATCGAAATACATCTGAAAAATTGAAGATGTCATAGAAATGGCGTTATCGCTCTGGGGAGAACATTCACAGTACCACTCAAAACTAGTGACAGATGTACTCATACTCCACATAAAATGATCCTTTCACCTACAAGCTGGCGGCAAAAAGGGTGGAGTGGAAGGTAATATCTTCATTTTTGGTGGGAATTGTGTTCAGCTGATAAGATGTTGGTGTTGGTCAGAGAATAGTTTAAAATGTATTACCTGTTGTCCCATAGCACCCAGAGCCATTTTTATTACCTGTTAACATACATCTGAACACTATGTATCGCTGTTTGACATCAGAGTTCACAACAGATGCCTCCCGATGCATTGCTCGACAACCACTGTGCAGCCCTGGTGATCGAAATTCAGGAAGGTCAATGCACGCTACCACAACTAAAGGAAATTGCTTCATTGGTCTAATTTCACATCAAAATTGCTCCCATGTAAATCACTTGTAAACAGTCGGTAATAAAGCAAGACATGTACTATGAATTGGGAAAAGTCATTGTAACAACACAACTACCGCAGAAACTGACCCCAAAAAGTTGCACCAGGAGAGAGGGGCGCCACTTGCATGTGAGTTCTCCTTGATATGTGGTCATGTAATAACCAACCTACCAGTCTTACCTCCCCCCTACTGCACCTCATTTCTCCCCCTCCTCACTGTAGGTAGGGATACAGGCCTGTTCTATCTCGTCACTGAAGTTCCACATAGAGATCCTTCTGGTAGCAGTGATATACTGTCTTTGGAAATCACAGATCGACAAGAGACACCAGAACAGGACCCTTCCTGCTCTCTGTTCAACGAATTTCTAAGAAAGATCGGCTCCCCTGAAACACCAATGAAATTCCGGAGAACTCTCCGGAACACTTTTTAAAATGTCCACTGCTGTTGCTTCTGCATGGAGTGCGCGGTCCACCCCAGCAGGTAGGCATGCCTACCGTAACGATAGGTCCAAGTGATCTATATGGCTGGTCAGTGCTACTGATACCAACATACACAATAGACTATGATGCCGGTGGGCCACAGAACAAAGCAAGGTAATGAAGGCTTTCATCACCACGAGCTGTTTATTTAAAATTGCAGCTGCATCATACTACCACTGTCACAACCGATTGCATCCGCTGGCGCACACCGTTCTGTGAGGGAAGGCATCTCACTGTAACACCTGTATTTAATATCAGAAAATCTCTTATAAACGAGCATCTTCACTGAAGAGAGAAAGAAACTGATTCACCTGGCTAATATTGTGTAGGGTTCCAGTGAGCACGCAGAAGTGCCGCAACTCGATGTGGCATGGACTGGACTAGCATCTGAAGTAATGCTTGAGGGAATGACACCATGAATCCCGCATGGCTGTCCATAAGTCCGTAAGAGAATGAGGAGGTGGATACCTCTTCTGAACAGCATGTTGCAAGACATCCCAGATATGCTCAATAATGTTTATGTCGGAGTAGTTTGGTGGCCAGAGGAAGTGTTTAAATTTAAAAGAGTGTTCCTGGAGCCACCCTGTACCAATTCTGGAGGTGTGGGTTGTCGCGTTGTCCTGCTGCAATTGCTCAAGTTTGTCGAAATGCACAACGGAAATGAATGGATGCAGGTGATCAGACAGGTTGCTCACGTACTTGTCACTTATCAGAATCGTATCTAGGTGTATCACGGGTCCAATATCACTCCAGCTGCACACGCTCCACACCATTACAGAGCCTCCATCAGCTTTAACAGATCCCAGCTGACATGCAGGTTCCATGGATTCATGAGGTTGTCTCCATAATAACCATACACATCCATCCTATCAATTCAATTTGAAACGAGACTCGTCCTACCAGGCAACATGTTTCCAGTAATCAACAGTCCAAAGGTGGCGCTGACAGTCCCAGGGAGGCGTAAAGCTTTGTGTGGTGCAGTCATCAAGGGTACACAAGAGGGCCTTTAGTTCAGAGAGCCCATATCGATGATGTTTCATTGAAAAGTTCACACGCTGACACTTGTTGATGGTCCGACACTGAAATCTGCTGGGATCTGGGGAAGGATTGCACTTCTGTCACATTGAACGATTCCCTTCAGTCGTCGTAGGTCCCGTTCTTGCAGGATCTCATGGAATGGTCATATGAGCAAAATCCCCACTTCGTCGCTAACTACGAGATGCCTGATCCCATCGCTCGTGCGCCTACTATAACACCATGGTCAAACTCATTTAAATCTTGATAACCTGCCAATGGAGCAGCAGTAACCGGTGTGACAACTGCTCCAGACACTTGTCTTGTATAGGCGGTACCGACCGCAGCGCCGTATTCTGCCTGTGTACATATCTCTGTATTTGAAAACACACGCCTATACTATATTCTTTGGCCCTTGAGTGTTCTACAAAGCACAGTCGCGACGGTAATAAATGTCCTGTTCCTATGAAAATACGCACAGTGTATATTCTTTTAGTTTTATAATAAAAATTGTTGTCCTTTTTTATGTTCGATTGCATCTATCTCTCCCTTCGCCTCACGTTATTTTGCGACATCCATCGATGTGAAAAGAAAACTACAGGACTGCAGCTGATTACAGATGACCAAACTGCAGATGAAAATTCTACAGCGATTCATCTGACAGATGTATTAACTTCTCTCACATCTCCTATATACGCCCACCCTGCATAAAAGCGAGAAACTTCCACTGTTTTGTTGCGAAAACTACCGATCACTGCCGAACGTCGTCATTCTTTCAAAACTGTCATCAGCGTAAAGCCAAAGCGAGAATTTAAACTCCAAATAAATAAAAAAAACATCCATGTTAAGCGATTTCTTTTAGTTTTGTGGACAAAATTACACGGTTGTGGTGCATCCCTGATGTACAAATCAGTGTATAAATAAATTATCAAATACGTGAGTATCACAAACATTTCAGACAACTGAAATACCATTACAGAATACAACCTTTCACTCCATTTGCTCACATGTTGGAAAAAACACAATAATTTTACGTTTGCCAACAACAATCCATAATAAAGAGGCCATCGTTGTTTTGACACTATGGCACGTCCCGTTTTACCAATGCAATGCTGTATCGCATTGGAGTCTGTAAAACATAAAAACCAGATTGTGAGAGCAAGCCTTGCAATAGAATATCCTAATGGCACCTAGTACAGAACGCTATCAGATTCCACCTCTACATCGGAAACCCGTACCTTGCAAGGAGTGTGTCAGAACTCTCCATAACAATGAAAACACTATAGTCAACGCTATTCTTTGCATTGAGTAAGCACTCGGATATCGTTAGTAACAATCTGAGTGCGATTCTAAGCATTATTGTGAGATGAGGTGTGCCTGTGAGAGTAGAAGGAGTAGTGTCAATCGAGGGCTCGGAGACGGAAGACGTGTCATGCTGCCCTCACGTCGTTGATAGCACAACATACCACACTCAAGGCCTGATTTCATTTATATAGCCAGGAGAGATTTAGATTGCTTACCTACGCTTGAAGATTGAATTCCAGGTAATATTCGCAAGCATAGAGCAAAAGCAATTGCAGTGTTAGGCACGTGATTGTTAGTCCGAGTTTGCCATAATCCCATGTCTTGCTTGTCAGTTAAGGAAACCAACTTATCCTCCAAATAATAATAATAATTATTCTCCACATCCTGTTAATATATAACTGCCGGGGTTATTAAATGTTAGTGTAACTCTAAAACTGAAATAATTTGTTAATCTGGCAGTCAGCCATTATTGACACATGTGTCATTGTCATTATTAGTCCGCAGCTCGTGGTCGTGCAATAGCGTTCTCGCTTCCCATGCCCGGGTTCCCGGGTTCGATTCCCGGCGGGGTCAGGGATTTTCTCTGCCTCGTGATGCCTGGGTGTTCTGTGCTGTTCTTAGGTTAGTTAGGTTTAAGTAGTTCTAGGGGACTGATGACCATAGATGATACATCCCATAGTGCTCAGAGCCATTTGAACCGTTTTTTGTCATTATTAATACTTGTTGATGACGATTCTGAACTCTTTAAATAGACTTTATTTATGAACTCCCTTCTCACAAGTTATTTAGTAGTTAACAGAACCCAAGCAAACTCCTGTTTATTAAATTCATTCTAAGTAACAGTAAGTTTTAGCCGCTGCTGGTGCCACATGTTGCTGCTAATTGCTGTAAACCACATGGAAAAAGGCAGTCATCTAAAGATGTGAATTGTAATACTATTGGATTTCAGTTACTTTGCAAATGAGGTATTTGTCATAAAAGAAAGGAACCGACATTGGGCTGTAGTTCGTAAAGACATTAAGCATCTCAGCGCATGTGTAAAGAGACGAAATACTTTATAATGTGCGCCTAAACCAAGACGCGCCAGCGTTAAAATATTTCAAATAAACATTATGACCCGCTGGGGCAGATATTTAAATCATTGCCACAATTTTTTATGTACATAAAGTCTCATTCTTTTGCGAGTGCTTAGCTTTCGTATTGATTCAACTTTCTTGTTTTATTTTTGTTGTTGACACGTTTCGTCATTACTTGGCCTGATCTATGAATTCGGTAGCAACTGTCAAAGTCGAGGTATTTATAATTTCATAAGGTATATGAATGCTTAACTCATTGTTTTATCATATTTTACTTTGATAGTATCTAAAACACATTTGGCGCCCGCGCTCGTTGTGCAAAAGAATGTTGATTGTTTAGAGAGGAGCGTAAGCAGTGTAGGTCAGTTTGTGATAGTCACGTGATAATAACTTGACGGTTCGACAACGCTGCTGCAGTCTTCTGCAAGAAGCAGAGCATTTGATTA
Source organism: Schistocerca gregaria (assembly GCF_023897955.1). NCBI lineage: Eukaryota > Metazoa > Arthropoda > Insecta > Orthoptera > Acrididae > Schistocerca > Schistocerca gregaria. The sequence continues at coordinate 135,222,296 of NC_064926.1, forward strand.
CTACTAGCCGTGCTGTAAGTTTTACACACTTTCATCGACTCAGGAATATGGGGCAGCCATACATGGCAACTTCCGCATCTGTGTCTAAGAATATTTTCGTAGAAGGGTGTACAGTACCGGTTGAAGTAAGTACAACACTTCTTCACTTGCACTGTTCGGATTTCACATCGTGATTTCGCGGTACAAGTACTTATAACCTTACTTCACACGCTGAATTCCACACGTGTCCAAGAGTTATCACCTTTTCAGTTCACACGTTATTATTAATTCGTAACCACATGTATTTGGTCGTCATGTTAAGGTTCACACTCAACATTTTTATACGTGTCCTTTAATTGCTTGTCTATAGTCGATTCACACGCAGCAGCATATACTTGCCCATTAATTGCTTATCTATGGTCGATTTACAAGCAGCAACATATATGTGTCCATTAACTGCTGGCTGAATTACTCCTACAGAATACAGTTAACATTTGGAATACATATTATGTCTGAAAATTATTTACAAAGGGATAACAGTCTCAGCGACAAGACCTGACGAAAAAAGACGTGTCTATTAAGAGTTTGTGCTTCCAAGGCACATAATTCGAAATCTTGAAATTTTTTCTTTTTACAATAGTTACTTTTTTCTCAGGTTCAGCTCCTTTAGTTTCTCTCTGTTAATTACGTCGTTAGTTTGAAGACATAGCCAACGTGGCTTTATTGACGCGATGAACAGTTCATTTTCAAGTTTCCAGCAGGAAAATTGGGAAGCTAGGTTTTCCCTATTGTACAATTGCACAAAACAAATATTACTTCAATTCAGGGTTCGCGGAAAATAAGCATAGCCTGTCAACAACTAAAGTGTCACGACCATCCATACGTACAGTCTGTACGTAACAAGCACTCAATCAGCCCGTAAAATTCGCTTCTCCACTGGGTAAAGCAGAAAGATATGGATACTGATTGGAGGAAAACAATAGAATTAAATAAAGTGAAGAAATTTGAAGACACATGTCAGTTACATATGAAATGATGAGCTTAACCAAACATATTCATCACCACCTTAGTTTTTCATGACAAATAGTATAATTAAACCGATACAGTAGTTTGTCTCGTCTGTTCGAGCTGTCTAGTCATTTCCCTATACATATCTATAATTACTTAAAGCATGCCTTATCAGTGAACAGAGTCTGTTGGCTATCTTCTGTTCTGTGTATTCGTAAAATTGGTTTCTTAAAACACTCGTAATAGCTCGAAGAATTGACATAGATAATTCTAGTACTAAATTAGTTTGCTTACAACTGATGTCCATAACTAGGTCAGCTGCACCGCTCTGTAGAAAATTTTTGAGCGCATACGGTTTTCTCCGTACGGTAACAAAAATAATTAAGTTGCGCATTTCTTTCCTGTTACCTGGATCGTTATCAACTTATTGATTCTTACATGCTAAGTTGCAGCCGTTGTTTGCTGCGTTTCACAGATGGTCTTATAGAAATTGTTGTCAAACACGCGGTATTCATAACATAACATTAACCTCGTTTGAGTAAGCAATCATAATCAATTTTCATTTATGAGCAGTCATTCTGCTCCGAATGATCAATTTAATTTACCTCATTCATGAGGAGAGAGATTTGCTACGCTTAAAACCAGTTGCAGCAGGTGGCACTTAGCACGTCACTACTATATTATTTATTTGTCTGCTCTTTGGCTTCAGTCGTTCATGGCTCAATTAACTTAAAACTAATTTACATGTAAGGCAAACCTTGCTCTCCTATAATTAATATGCTCACGTAAGTTAACTCTCTTGTTGAGGCATACTGACAGGGTATTAATCCTGCGCACTATTCTTAATTATGTAACCTGGTACTTCATATGTAGTATGACAATATATACGAGGGGGGACCCAAAAGAAACCGGATTGTTGTCATAAAAGATTTATTGATGAACCTTTTCATAAAATTACTTCAGCCACCTTCAAAATACTCTCCATTACATGCGTTGCACTTGTCAAGTCTGTTTTCCCACTGTTGGAAGCATGTTTGGAACTCTTCAAGTTTGATATTGTCCAGTGCCCTTTGCGAAGCTGTTTTTACCGCCTCCACACCATCATAACGCTCCCCTTTTAGCGTTTTCTTCATTCGTGGAAATAGGAAAAAGTCGCACTTGGCTAGGTCCGGCGATTACTGATCGTGGGAAACTTAGCAGGTATCTTTAAGAATTTGCTCGGTATTTCTTCAAGTCAGCATTGTGATACAACCCTTTTATTCGTCCAGATACAGGATCAGCTGATAGATAGCAACCAATGTGCGACTTTCTTAGTATTATAAAAGATTCTTCATATAAGTGCTGCCACTTGCGATTCTTATGATGAATCGAAGATGGTTTGAAGTGGGTCTTTAATAGCAATCGTTCATTTATACGATACGATAAAACTTTGCTAATGTGCTTGTTAGGTGCCTTTTTTCTTGGGTTCGCATGAGTGGTTAAAGATATGAGAGCTTGCCTTAACTTATCGTCTAATGTTACTTCAGGGTGTTGTAATTCCGGAATAGGGTCTACCCACTCATTTCTTTCTAGTTGTTTAGAAATTCCCTAAATTTCATTATTCTACATTGCATATTTTTCTGTGTTGCGGTTTGTTTCCTTCACTATATATGTGTTGCGGTTTTTTTCCTTCACTATATACACTTCTGGAAATTGAAATAAGAACACCGTGAATTCATTGTCCCAGGAAGGGGAAATTTTATTGACACATTCCCGGGGTCAGATACATCACATGATCACACTGACAGAACCACAGGCACATAGACACAGGCAACAGAGCATGCACAATGTTGGCACTAGTACAGTGTATATCCACCTTTCGCAGCAATGCAGGTTGCTATTCTCCCATGGAGACGATCGTAGAGAAGTTGGATGTAGTCCTGTGGAACGGCTTGCCATGCCATTTTCACCTGGCGCCTCAGTTGGACCAGCGTTCGTGCTGGACGTGCAGACCGCGTGAGACGACGCTTCATCCAGTCCCAAACATGCTCAATGGGGGACAGATCCGGAAATCTTGCTGGCCTGGGGAGTTGACTTACACCTTCTAGAGCACGTTGGGTGGCACGGGATACATGCGGACGTGCATTGTCCTGTTGGAACAGCAAGTTCCCTTGCCGGTCTAGGAATGGTAGAACGATGGGTTCGATGACGGTTTGGATGTACCGTGCACTATTCAGTGTCCCCTCGACGATCACCAGAGGTGTACGGCCAGTGTTGGAGATCGCTCCCCACACTGTGATGCCGGGTGTTGGCCCTGTGTGCCTCGGTCGTATGCAGTCCTGATTGTGGCGCTCACCTGCACGGCGCCAAACACGCATACGACCATCATTGGCACCAAGGCAGAAGCGACTCTCATCGCTGAAGACGACACGTCTCCATTCGTCCCTCCATTCACGCCTGTCGCGACACCACTGGAGGCGGGCTGCACGATGTTGGGGCGTGAGCGGAAGACGGCCTAACGGTGTGCGGGACCGTAGCCCAGCTTCATGGAGACAGTTCCGAATGGTCCTCGCCGATACCCTAGGCGCAACAGTGTCCCTAATTTGCTGGGAAATGGCGGTGCGGTCCCCTACAGCACTGCGTAGGATCCTACGGTCTTGGCGTGCATCCGTACGTCGCTGCGGTCCGGTCCCAGGTCGACGGCCACGTGCACCTTCCGCCGACCACTGGCGACAACATCGATGTACTGTCGAGACCTCACGCCCCACGTGTTAAGCAATTCGGCGGTACGTCCACCCGGCCTCCCGCATGCCCACTATACGCCGTCGCTCAAAGTCCGTCAACTGCACATACGGTTCACGTCCACGCTGTCGCGGCATGCTACCATTGTTAAAGACTGCGATGGAGCTCCGTATGCCACGGCAAACTGGCTGACACTGACGGCGGCGGTGCACAAATACTGCGCCGCTAGCGCCATTCGACGGCCAGCACCGCGGTTCCTGGTGTGTCCGCAGTGCCGTGCGTGTGATCATTGCTTGTACAGCCCTCTCGCAGTGTCCGTAGCAAGTATGGTGGGTCTGACACACCGGTGTCAATGTGTTCTTTTTTCCATTTCCAGGAGTGTATATATACTAACTTACTCCTAAATTCCATTACTCTACATTAAATATTTTTCTTTGCTGCGATTTTTTTCCTTCACTATATACATGGTATTTTATGTCTTGCAGTTTTTTCCCTTCACCATATATATAGTATTTTTCTGTGTTGCTGTTTTTTTTTCTTCACTATAAATGTAGTGCAGAAATAAAACTATAAATATAGTGAAGAAAAAATCGCAGCACAGTTGCGGTTTTTTTTCTTCACTATATACATGGTATTTTTTTGTGTTGCGGTTTGCAATCGCAATCTGGTGTCATGTCAATGATACTCTATCCCGTATTTCGCAATAACACAAACGTGATGTTCCTCTTTGAATGTTCTCGGTGTACTCCGTTAATCTTATGTGGTAAAGATCCCAGATTTCACAGCAGTAAACCTAAAGAGGACGGACAAGCGTTGTGTAGGCAGTCTCTTTAGTAGATCTGTTTCATTCACTAAGTGTTCCGCCAATAAAACGCAGTCTTTGGGTTACCTTCCCTACAACATTTTCTATCTGTTCTTTCCAACTTAAATAGTTTGTCTGTGTAACGCCCAGATATTTAGTTGAATTTACGGTTTTTAGATTTGACTGATTTATCGTGTAACCCAATTTTCGCGGATTCATTTTGGCACTCATATGAGCTCAAACTTTTCGTAATTTACGATCAACTTCCATTCTACGCACCATTCAGATATCTTTTAAAAATAGTTTTGCAACATGTTTTGAACTTATAATGACTTTCCTAGACGATAAACGACAGCATCGTCTGCGAAAAACGTAAGACGGCCGCTCAGATTGTCTCCTAAATCGTTTAAATAGACAAGGAACAGCAGAGTCCTACCTTGGGGAACGTCATAAATCACTTCTGATTTACTCGATGAATTTCTGTCAATTACTGCGAACTGTGACCTCTCTGACGGTCATGTAACTTAGATAATATTCCATATGCACTCAATTTGATTACAAGTCGCTTGTGCGGTACAGTGTCAAAAGCCGTTTGGAAATCTGGAAATACGGAATCACTTTGAAATTCGTAGTCAATAGCGTTCAACTGTTCGAGTGGGTAAGAAGCTAATTGTGTTTTATATGCTACGGTCGCAGGTTCGAATCCTGCCTCGGGCATGGATGTGTGTGATGTCCTTAGGTTAGTTAGGTTTAAGTAGTTCTAAGTTCTAGGGGACTAATGACCACAGCAGTTGAGTCCCATAGTGCTCAGAGCCATTTGATTTTTTTGTGTTTTATAAGAACGGTGGTTTCTAAATTAGTTTTTGAGATATTTCATAATGTTCGAAAACAATATACACTACCGACCGTTAAAACTGATACACCACGAAGTTGACGTGCTACAGACGCGAAATTTAACTGACAGCAAGAAGATGCTGTGATATGCAAATGATTGGCTTTTCAGAGCATTCACACAAGGTTGTCGCCGGTGGCGACGCCTACAACGTGCTGACATGAGGAAAGTTTCCAACCGATTTCTCACAAACAGCAATTGACGGGCGTTGCCTGGTGAAACGTTGTTGTGATGCCTCGTGTAAGGAGGAGAACTGCGTGCCATCACGTTTCCGACTTTGATAAAGGTCGGATTGCGGTTTATCGTATCGAGACATTGCTGGTCGAGATCCAATGATTGTTAGCAGTATATGGAATTGGTGGGTTCAGGAGGGTAATACGGAACGCTGTGCTGGATCGCAACGGCCTCGTATCACTATCAGTGGAGATGACAGGCATCTTATAGGCATGGCTGTAACGGATCGTACAGCCACGTCTCGATCCCTGAGTCAACAGATGGGGACGTTTACAAGACAACAACCATCTGCACGAATAGCTCGACGACGTTTGCAGCAGCATGGACTATCAGTTCGTAGACCATGGCTACGATGGTGTACTCAACGACGAACCTGGGTGCACGAATGGCGAAACTTTATTTTTTCGGATGAATCCAAGTCCTGTTTACAGCATTATGATGGTCACATCTGTGTGTGGCGACATCGCGGTGAACGCACATTGGAAGCGTGTATACGTCATCGACATACTGGCGTATCACCGTGCGTGATGGTATGGGGTGCCATTGGTTACACGTCTGGGTCACCTCTTGTTCGCATTGACGGCACTTTGAACAGTGGACGTTACATTTCAGATGTGTTACGATCCGTGGCTCTACCCTTCATTCGATCCCTGCGAAAGTCTACATTTCAGCTGGATAATGCACGACCGCATGTTGCAGGTCTGTACGGGCGTTTCTGGATACAGAAAATGTTCGATTTCTGCCCTGGCCAGCACATTCTCCAAAGCTCTCACCAATTGAAAATGTCTGTTCAGTGGTGGTTGAGCAACTGGCTCGTCACATTACGCCAGTCTTTACTCTTCATGAACTGTGGTATCCTGTTGACGCTGTATGGGCAGCTGGACCTCTACACGCCCTCCAAGTTCTGTTTGACTCAATGCCCAGGCGTATCAAGGCCGTTATCACGGCCAGAGGTGGTTGTTCTGGGTACTGATTTCTCAGGATCTATGCACCAAAATTGCGTGAAAATGTAATCACGTGTCAGTTCTAGTATAATATATTTGTCCAATGAATAGCCGTCTATCATCTGCATTTCATCTTGGTGTAGCAATTTTAATGGCCTGTAGTGTATGTTCGAAAATCCCGCTACATGTTGACGTTAATGATAGGGATTACTCCTACTGGCTTTCTTGAATATTGGTGTAGCCCGTGCAACTTTCCATTCTTTGATTACGGGTCTTTTGTCGAGCGAGCACTTGTATATGATTCTCAAATTTGGTGCTATTGCACCAGCATATTTTGAATGGAACTTCGTTGGCATAGAGTCTGGGTGGGAAGACATCCTTTTATTAAGTCTTTCTATGTTACTCATGTTGTCAACTGTTCTTGATTAGAATTCTGGATAATTTACTTCGTCTTTCTTGGTTAATTAATTTCGGAAGGCCGTGTTTAGTAACTCTGCTTTGGCAGCTCTGTCATTGCTAGCTTTCCATTGCTAACACACAGAGGAGGCGTTGATTGTTACTTGCCGATAGCATACTTCACAAACGACCAGAATCTCTTTGGAGTTTCTGCCAGATTTCGAGACAAAGTTTCGTTGTGGAAGCTATTATAAGCATCTCGCATTGAAGTCCGTGCTAAATTTCGAGCTTCTGTAATATGTCGCCAATCTTCTCCAAGATTTCATGATGTTCGTTTAAATTTGGCATGCTTTTTTCTTGTTCCGGCAACAGTGTTCTGATCCGTTTTGTGTACCAAGGAGGATAATCTCTGTCGTTTGTTAATTTATTTGGTATAAATCTCTCAGTTACTGTCGATACTATTTCTTTGAATTCAAGGCATATCTGTTCTAGACGTATATCGTTAATTTGTAGGGAGTGGAGATTGCCTCTCAGGAAGGCGTAAAATGAATTTTTGACTGTTTTAATAGAATAATTTTCGATTATTTTTTAAAGCTTTGTTTAGTCTCGCTACTACAACCCTATGTCCACTAATCCCTGTATACGCTATGATGCTCGTTATTAGTTCAGAAGTACTTGTTGCTAAGACGTCAAGTGTCAAGTTTTCAGAGAATGCGTTTAGCGCTAGTTCGGATGATATTTTATGCATACCTCTGGATTTAAACATGTATTTTCGTCCATGTATCGAGCGTAAATTGAAGTCACCACCAGCTGTAATTATTTGAGTTAGGCATGTGATTGAAATTGGACTCAAATTTTCTTTCAACCTTTCAGCAATTGTATCACCAGAGTTGGGATGTTGGTAAAAGGATCCAACTATTATTTTAGTCCGGCTGCCAAGAATGACCTCTATCCACAATAACTCACTGGGACTATCTACTTCAATTTCGGTAAAAGATAAACTACTTCTAACTGCAACAAACACGCCACCGCTAAGTATTTTCAGTCAATCCTTTCTGTACACCGTTAGTTATTTCACAGGTATTTTGAATGAACTTTTCTCTGTCTTCAGTGCCGATAACGATTTCAGCTTCAGCGCTTTCTATTAGCGCCTGGAGCCCTGGTACTTTCTCAGCACAACAGTGACAATTTACGACGGTTATACTATGGTTCCTAGATCTATGTTCTTCCTATGTTAGACATGCATCCTTTGAGACTGAAATCCATTTGGTGGGGCCTTAAATTCTTGGATTCTTTCGAAGCTGTTTGAATTTTATTTTTAACGACAATTTCCACTTATTCCATTTCCGCATACATAACTAATCTTCGTGATTCATCATGCTTCCGCTTGACTGTGATCGACTTATAGCTTCCGATGATAGTCCTCGACCGTTTTTATAATTTTGTATACTTCAGTAACAACTTCTCGTAGTTCGTTCAAAATGTTTTCAAATATAAACATGTTTTTTTTTATTTATTGGAATGCAGCACTCGTTTTCATATTGCTTTTGATGGTCACCTACATCAGTCTTGCGTTTAGCATTCATTAATCTATTTTGATTACATTGTTTAGATTTTTCTGGAGGCCTCTGTATTTACGTCAGTGTCAATGTTTCGTATTTCTTATGTAATCTGTTCTGTTTAGAGTCTGAATCGTGGACTTCCTTGTTTTGGAACGAACGATATTTCTTTACTGCTGTTCAAATATTCCTTGTAATTTCTGTCGAGGCCGTTAAATTCCATTTCTCACAACGGATCATCAATTGTCTTCTGTGGATTCTCGACGGTTGTCCAAAATGTCCAATCAACGGATGGTCTTCTTTGGACATCATTCTTATCTCTCTATTGCCAAGTATTTAGAAAACAGTAGTAGTGTCTGAATTTTTTGGTGTCGTAGACATTCATTCAACTATTCTAGCTCTTTATCGGTTGAAGTGGAAATAGATTGTAACATAACGCTATGAAAAAGAATCCACAAGTCCTCAACTATTCCAGCTCTTTATCGGTTGAAGTGGAAATAGTTTGTAACATAACGCTATGAAAAAGAATCCACAAGTCCTCAGTTTCTGAAATGATGTAGAAATAATAAGCTCTGTGTAAAATTTTGTTGTTTTTACGTTTCAGCTGGTTTCTCCTTGTATCGCTTACTTTCTAGCGCCTCTCCTGTCTCCAGGAAAAGCGGAAGGTTACACTACTATTCGACGTACAACCTCTTACGTATGATACGAATCTGAATTACTTTTGTTTAACTTTAATCCAGTCGTAACCTTACCTTTAATTTTGTTTTTTCAGGACTGTAATCGGTGAGCGAAAAATTACGTTCGTGTTAGCATTATGGTGATGTTATTAATCGGCCTCCATTGCTGCAGGCTTAAACGTATATTGCATAATCAATAAAAGAACTTAGAGCAATAAAACATGTGTTTCGCGAATCTGATCTGTTTAAAAGAAACACTGCTATGCAAGGCAAATACCACCGTTGAAATAGTCATTTCTTTCCAAGATCAGGCATCCTCTTACTAGGGGACCAACAATACCTGATTATGACGATTTATAAAGCCGTCCCCGACATTTGGAGAATTTCGTCTTGTAGATGCCTTATATTATTAGTTTTACTTTTCAGGAGCCGTGAAAATTATTATGAAGGTAATGAGAGGTACCATACCATGCAAGAGAAAATAAATAGAACTAGGATTTTTAAGATAAAAAAAATTAACCGAACTGTGATTGAGAATTACGACCAGGCACTAATTACGGTAGTGAGAAAAGATTTATTTTCCTTTAAGCACATCTTTTGTCTTTAAGAAAAAAGACTTTCTATCGTAATGTAATTACGTGAATAGACTACAATTATTTTAGTGACTTTCAGAGATATTCTGATTGAGTCTCATGTTATTGCACGTAATTAATTCTATATAGCCGTAAGGTTGAAAAATAACTTCTAGTCGACTAAACAGAAAAAAACTTATTCCAAGCATATTTTACAATACGAACTAAAACGATTTTACCGTTTACGAATTAATTTCAGATTTGTCTTGAATCCAAACAAAGGTGTATGAAACTGGACATCTAGAACATTTGCCATACACTGAGGTGACAAAAGACATGCGTTAGCGATATGAACATATACAGATGGCGGTAATATCGCACACACAAGGAACAAAAGAGCAGTGCACTGGCGGAGCTGTCATTTATATTCCAGTAATTCATATGGAAAGGTTTCCAACGTGATGGTGGCCTCACAATGGGCATTAACAAACTTTAACAGCGTTATAGTAGATGGTCCTACTCGAGTGGGGCTTTAAATTCCGGAAATCATTAAGGAGTACAGTATTCCGATATTGACAATGTCGAATGCACCGAGAATACCAAATCTCAGGTATTACCTCTCGCCACGGACAACATAGTGACCCATAGTCTTCACGTAACGACCGAAAACAACGGCGTTTGCGTCGAGTTGTCAGCGCTAACAGGAAGGGCATAAGCGAAAAAGTCAGTGTGGGACGTACGATGAACGTATCCGTCAGAACAGTGCGGCAAAATCTGGCGTTAATGGTGTATGGGGGCAGTCGACCTATTGAGACTAGAAATCTACTCTCTACGAATCAGCATGGGTTTCGAAAAAGACGATCGTAGGAAACCCAGCTGGCGCTATTCGTCCACGAGACTTAGAGGACCATAGACACGGGTTCCCAGGTAGATACCGTGTTTCTTGACTTCCGCAAGGCGTTCGATACAGTTCCCCACTGTCGTTTAATGAACAAAGTAGGAGCATATGGACTCTCAAACCAATTGTGTGATTGGATTGAAGAGATCCTAGATAACAGAACGCAGCATGTCTTTCTCAATGGAGAGAAGTCTTCGAAGTAAGAGTGATTTTAGGTGTGACGCAGGGGAGTGTCGTAGGACCGTTGCTATTCACAATATACATTAATGGCCTTGTGGATAACATCAGAAGTTCACTGAGGCTTTTTGCGGATGATGCTGTGGTGTATCGAGAGGTTGTAACAATAGAAAACTGTACTGAAATGCAGGAGGATCTGCAACGAATTGACGCATGGTGCAGGGAATAGCTATTGATTCTCAATGTAGACAAGTGTAATGTGCTGCGAATATATAGAAAGGGAGATCCTTTATAATTTAGCTACAGTATTGCAGGTCAGTAACTGGAAGCAGTTAATTCCATAAATTATCTGGGAGTATGCATTAGGAGTGACTTGGAATGATCATATAAAGTTGATCGTAGGTAAAGCAGATGCCAGAGTAAGATTCATTGAAAGAATCCTAAGGAAATGCAATCCGAAAACAAAGGAAGTAGGTTACAGTACCCTTGTTCGCCCACTGCTTGAATACTGCTGAGCAGTGTAGGATCCGTACTAGATAGGCTTGATAGAAGATATAGAGAAGATCCAAGGGAGAGCAGTGCGCTTCGTTACAGGACCATTTAGTAATCGCGAAAACGTTACGGAGACGATAGGTAAACTCCAGTCGAAGACTTTGCAGGAGAGGCGCTCAGTAGCTCGGTGCGGGCTTTTGTTGAAGTTTCGAGAACAGACCTTTACCGAGGAGTCAAGCAGTACATTGCTCCCTCCTATGTATATCTGGCCAAGAGATCATGAGGATAAAATCAGAGAGATTAGAGCCCACACAGAGGCATACCGACAATCTTTCCACTAACAATACGAGACTGGAATAGAAGGGAGAACCGATAGAGGTACCTCTCCGAACCTTCCTCTCCAGTTGTTTGCTGGGTGTATTCCAATCTCTGTCTTCATCTACAATTTTTTCCTTCTACAACTCCTTGACGTCTTAACAGATGTATCATCCTGTCCTTTCTCCTTGTCAGTGATTTCCTCATATGTCTTTCCTCTCTGATTCCGCGCGGAACTTCCTCACAGCTTATCAGTCCACATAATTTTCAACATTCGTCTGTAACACCACATCCCAAATGCTTTGATTCTCTTCTGTTCTGCTTTTCCCACAGTCCGTGTTTCCCTATCGTACAATGCTGTGCTCGAAATGTACATTCTCAGAAATTTCTTCCTCAAATTAATTCTATGTTTGCTGCCAGTAGACTTCTTTTGGCCTGAAAGGCACTTTTTGCCAGTGTTAATCTGCTTTTGACGGCCTTCTTCCTCCGACGGCCATTGATTATTTCGTTGCCTAGGTAGCAAAATTCCTTAACTTCATCTACTTCGTGATCGTCAATTCTGATGTGAAGTTTCTCGCTATTCTCATTTCTGATACTTCTCACTTCTTTCGTCTTTCTTCAGTTTACTCTCAATCCATATTCTGTACTCATTAGATTGTTCATTCCATTAAGCATGTCCAATAGTCCCTTTCACATAGGATAGCAGTGTCACCAGCGATACGTATCATTGATAATCTTTCACTTTGCATTTTAATTGCATTCCTTGACCTTTCTTTAATTTCGATCATTGCTTCTTTCGATGTGCAGATTGAAATGAAGGGAGGAAAGACTACATTCCGGTCTTACATCCTTTTTAATCCGATCGCTTCGTTCTTGATCGTCCATCTTTTATTCCCTCTTGACTCTTGTACATACTACACTCCTGGAAATTGAAATAAGAACACCGTGAATTCATTGTCCCAGGAAGGGGAAACTTTATTGACACATTCCTGGGGTCAGATACATCACATGATCACACTGACAGAACCACAGACACATAGACACAGGCAACAGAGCATGCACAATGTTGGCACTAGTACAGTGTATATCCACCTTTCGCAGCAATGCAGGCTGCTATTCTCCCATGGAGACGATCGTAGAGATGCTGGATGTAGTCCTGTGGAACGGCTTGCCATGCCATTTCCACCTGGCGCCTCAGTTGGACCAGCGTTCGTGCTGGACGTGCAGACCGCGTGAGACGACGCTTCATCCAGTCCCAAACATGCTCAATGCGGGACAGATCCTGAGATCTTGCTGGCCAGGGTAGTTGACTTACACCTTCTAGAGCACGTTGGGTGGCACGGGATACATGCGGACGTGCATTGTCCTGTTGGAACAGCAAGTTCCCTTGCCGGTCTAGGAATGGTAGAACGGTGGGTTCGATGACGGTTTGGATGTACCGTGCACTATTCAGTGTCCCCTCGACGATCACCAGAGGTGTACGGCCAGTGTAGGAGATCGCTCCCCACACCATGATGCCGGGTGTTGGCCCTGAATGCCTTGGTCGTATGCAGTCCTGATTGTGGCGCTCACCTGCACGGCGCCAAACACGCATACGACCATTATTGGCACCAAGACAGAAGCGACTCTCATCGCTGAAGACGATACGTCTCCATTCCTCCCTCCATTCACGCCTGTCGCGACACCACTGGAGGCGGGCTGCACGATGTTGGGGCGTGAGCGGAAGACGGCCTAACGGTGTGCGGGACCGTAGCCCAGCTTCATGGAGACGGTTGCAAATAGTCCTCGCCGATACCCCAGGAGCAACAGTGTCCCTAATTTGCTGGGAAGTGGCGGTGCGGTCCCCCACGGCACTGCGTAGGATCCTACGATCTTGGCGTGCATCCGTGCGTGGCTGCGGTCCGGTTCCAGGTCGAAGAGCACGTCCACCTTCCGCCGACCACTGGCGACAACATCGATGTACTGTGGAGACATCACGCCCCACTTGTTGAGCAATACGGCGGTACGTCCACCCGGCCTCCCGCATGCCCACTATACGCCGTCGCTCAAAGTCCGTCAACTGCACATACGGTTCACGTCCACGCTGTCGCGGCATGCTACCAGTGTTAAAGACTGCGATGGAGCTCCGTATGCCACGGCAAACTGGCTGACACTGACGGCGGCGGTGCACAAATGCTGCGCAGCTAGCGCCATTCGACGGCCAACACCGCGGTTCCTGGTGTGTCCGCTGTGCCGTGCGTGTGATCATTGCTTGTACAGCCCTCTCGCAGTGTCCGGAGGAAGTATGGTGGGTCTGACACACCGGTGTCAATGTGTTCTTTTTTCCATTTCCAGGAGTGTATATATTACTCGTTTCTCCATATAGATTACCCCTAATTGTCTCCGAATGCTCCCCGTATTACATTGTCGGATGCTTTTTCCAGGTCGACAAATCCTATGAACGTGTCTTTATATTTCTTTAGACTTGCTTCTATTATCAACCGCAGCGTCAGAATTGCCTCTCTGCTGCCTTTATTTTTTCCAAATTGTTCTTGTTAGCAACTTGGATGCATGAGCTGATTGTACGATAACTCTGGCACTTGTCAGCTCCTGTACTCTTCTGAATTGTGTGGATGATGTTTTTCCGAAAGTCAGATGGGATGTCGCCAGATTCATGCATTCTAACAAAAACGTGAATAGTCATTTTGTTGCCACTTCCCCCAATGGTTTGACAAAGTATGATGAAATGTTATCTATAACTTCTGCCTTATTTGATGTTATGGCGTCTAAAGCTCTCTTAAATTCTGATTCTAATACTGGGTCCCCTATCTCTCTAAAATCGAATCCTGCTTCTTCTTCTATTATATTAGAAAAATCTGCCCCCCCTCCCCCCCCCCTCATAGAGGCCTTCGATGTAATATTTGCATCTATCCGCCCTCTCCTCAGCATTTAACAGTGGAATTCCTGTTGAACCTTTAATGCTGCCACCCTTGCTTTTAATTTCACCGAAGTTTGCTTTGATTTTCCTGTATGCCGAGTCAGTCCTTCAGACAATAATTTCTTTCTCGATTTCTTCACATTTTTCATGCAGTCATTTCGTCTGAGCTTCCCTGCACTTAATATTTATTTCATTCCCCGGTGATTTCTACTTCTGTATTCCTGAATTTCCCTGATAATTTCTTTACTTCCTTCTCTCATCGATCAACTGAAATATTTCTTCTGTTATCCACGGTTTCTTCGCAGTTACCTTCACTGTATCTAAGTTTTTCTCTCCAACTTCTGTGATGGCCCTTTGTAGATATGTCCATTCCTCTTTAACTGTGCTGCCTATTCATCTATTCCTTATTGCTGTATTTGAATCCTTGAGAACTGAAATCTTCCCGTATCAGCTGGTCTTTTCCAAATATACCTCTGCCTCATCTGATTCTTCAGTTCTCAGCTATTACTAGCTGAAATTTATTAGAAAACTCAATTAGTCTTTCTCGTCTCTCATTCCCTGTCCCAAGCCCATATTCTCTTGTAACCTTTTCTTCTACTCCTTCCCCTAGAACTGCATTCCAGTCCCCCATGACTATTAGATTTTCACCTCCCTTTGTGTACTGTATTCTCCTTTCAGTAATCTATCTCTTCGTCTTCACCATACAGCGTTGACAAGTATACCTGAACTATTTTCGGCAGAGTTGGTTTGCTGCCGATTCTGATCAGAACAACCCTATCACTGACTGTTCACTGTAACACAGTATTCGCCCTACCTTTCTATTCATATCGAATCCTGCTCCCGTCATACCGTTTTATGCTGCTGTTGTTATTATCCTATACTAACCAGATCATAAATCGTTGTCTTGTTTCCATTTAACTTCACTGACTCCTACTCTATCTAGATTGAGCCTTTTCATTTCCGTTCTCAGAATTTCGAGCTTCCACCACAATCACGCTTCTGACATTCCGCCCCCCGACTCGTAGAACGTTGTCCTTTCCTTGATTTCTCATGGTCACTCCACCTTGGCAGTTCCCTCCCTGAGATCCGACTGGGGGACTATTCCGGCATCTTTTGCCAATGGAGGGATTATCGTGACATTTTTCAACTACAGGCCCCATGTCCTGTGGATACACGTTACGTGTCTTTAATGTACTCGTTTCCATTGCCTTATGCATCCTCATGCTGTTGATCATTGCTGATTCTTCCGCCTTTAGGGGCCGTATCCCACCCCAAGGCCAAGAGAGTGCTCTGGAACTTTGTCCGCTTCTCCGCCCTCTTTAACAATACCTCTGGCAGAATGAGGGTGACGTCTTGCGCCGAAGTCTTACTAATCAAAATTTAAGCGCTGGTGGATGTCGAAAGCGTAAGCGATAACGTTTCGATTACTAATCACATACTCTACGCCCGCATCTAGTGGTCGTGCGGTAGCGTTCTCGCTTCCCACGCCCGGGTTCCCGGGTTCGATTCCCGGCGGGGTCAGGAATTTTCTCTGCCTCGTGATGACTGGTGTTGTGTGCTGTCCTTAGGTTAGTTAGGTTTAAGTAGTTCTAAGTTCTAGGGGACTGATGACCATAGATGTTAAGTCCCATAGTGCTCGGAGCCATTTGAACCACATACTCTACGCTGAGACTACAGCTTGTCTTGGACGCTATAGGAGTGGAAAACCGTAACCTGGTTAGATGAGTCTCGGTTTCAGCTTGTAAGAGCTGATGCACTGGTTCGAGTATGGCGCAGACCCCACAAAATGATGGACGCAAGTTGTCAACAGGGCACTGTGCAGGTTAGTGGTGGCTCCTTAACGACGTGGGCTGTGTTTTCATGATGTGCATTGGGTCCTTTGGCCCAACGGAACCGATCATTGATTGGAAATGGTTATGTTCGGCTACTTGGAGACCATTTGCAGCCATTCATGACTTAACGTTTCCCAACAAGTATGAAAAGCTATCGATGACAATGTCCCACGGCGTTTGGCCATCCTGATTTGGGTTTACCGTGATTTCCCTAAATCGCTCCAGGCAAATGTCGGGATGGTTCCTTTGAGAGTGCACGACCGACTTCCTTAACCGTCGTTTCCTAATCCGATGAGACCGATGACCTCGTAGATTGGTCTCTTCCCCCAAAACAACCCAAACCAAACCCAACCCAACATTGTCCCATGTCCCTGGCTACAGTCATTCGTGATTGGCTTGAAGAACATTCTGGACAGATCGAGCGAATGATTTGGTCATCCATATCAGCCGACATAATTCACATCGGAAATTTATGTGACATAATCCAGAGGCCAGTTCGTGCACGAAATCCTGCAACGGCAACATTTTCGCTGTGCAAGCAGCATGGCTCAGTATATCTGCAGACGACTTCCAGCGACCCGTTGAGTCCAAGGCATGTCGTGGTGCTGCGCTGCGCCGATCAAAAGGAGGTTCGACACGGTGTTAGGAAGTATGCCACGTCTTTTATTCACTTCAGTGTATTTTATTATACGGAGTTATACATTTTCCGAATGAGTTGCTGTTGATCCTATGAGTGTGAAAATAATTATGGTCAGTAACTACTGGAGTACTGACAGACATCAATTATTCAAAATGACAGTCACAATCGCATTATTTATTTTGCCGCCAACCGGTTTCAACCCGCGATGGGGTCATCTGCAGGGCAACCTTTTGGTCACCATTTACACCATTTGGTCGCTCGCTCGAGTCGTCACCCTGCCTGTGGACGGTGGTACTCTAACTGTACCCTAATTCGACCGTCACAACATCATAAAGAGTTGTCATTGACACGTCCGGTATTATCTGATGCAATTCTGTCAATGTGAGACGTCTGTTCGCACGAATTGCTTCCTCTGTTCTCCGAAGAAGGGCATCAAAGATCACACGACCTGTTGTATGTTCGTCATGAACATCGGTCCTACCTTCAGGTAAATGACGACACCATTTCGTTACATTTTGTCGATTCATAATGTTCCCATAAACAGAAACAATTTCTTTGTGAATATCCGCTGTTCGCTGGCCTTTTGGACGAAGAAAACGTATGACGCACTTCGCATTCGGCGGGATTCTGAATCGGCGCAGCCATTTTAAAGATGACCTACTCCAACCAGAAGCAACATTCAACTGCCGAAAGACCGCGAGGAGCAGCCGGCCAGTGTGGCCGAGCGGTTCTAGGTGCTTCAGCCTGGAATCCTGCCTCGGGCATGGATGTGTGTGATGTCCTTAGGTTAGTTAGGTTTAAGTAGTTCTAAGTTCTAGGGGACTGATGACCTCAGATGTTAAGTCCCATAGTGCTCAGAGCCATTTGAACCCACCTGAACCGCGAGGAGAAAGCTAACGGTTCAAGGTTAACACCAGTGTTGCCAACATGCTCGCCAAAACTCTTCTGTTCTTCTGGCGTACGGTGTTTCTTTACTTTCCGAAATACCGTCGTATATCAAGCGCTGTTACCTCCACACAACTAAGTTGTAAAAAAAATTATATATACTGACTACAGTTATAATTGTTAATAATGATTTAACAGGCACTCACACCGCATTCATGGCTGTAATGTGACCTGCTCTGAACAATTAGTATAAACTGTTATACAAAATGTAGAGGACTGAATGTCTTTTGGACTATTCTTTAAGAAGTCGGTATAGTGCCATACAGAACAGCTCATCACCTAAATCAAAGTGTACAAGAATACTGGAGATTTTAACACCCATTCAGAGTACATATTAAGAAACTTTTATTTGCAACATAACACGCTGCACACCAGCCTCCTTCTGCCATCGCAGCACGAGCGCCCAACTGTTGTGAGCTTCCCCGCTATGACGCAGCCAAGACGCGCCGCAGGCTGCAGCAGATATTGTATCGTCGGGCGTGCACGTCGCTGCCGCGAAGTCTCGTTGGCGGCATACATAACGAGGCCGCTTGCAAACGGCTGAGGCGCTGCGGTAGCACAGTGGAGCATGCAAGCAGTTGGCGCAGCAGGTCTCAGCGGCCCGCAGGCAACTGATCTGGTGTGCTACGATACACAGCACAGGCGCTTCAATAAACAACGTGTTAACTTTGCAGCCGCCTTCCTGCGTAACCTCCGGGGCTACCCCCTCGCCACCACCCTCCGCCGACGCCATTCTGCCACAGAGCAGCCCCTCCCAGCGCCGGGCTGCTGTAGTTCGATGTGAGAATTAGCGTCGTCGTCATCAGTCAGTACAGTGTCTGGACCAAAACCAACAGTGTCATCAGGGTGCGGTGAGTGGTGAACAATTTGGTAACCTTTGGGATAGAATCATGGCGTACCTATCATCGTAAGTTGATGGCTACCTTCTTGAGTCCGGATGGGCTGCCTGACTTAACTAAGTTAAGAGGTGATTGTGGAGGGCATATTTATCCGGTCTATAATGTGTACACAATGCAAATTTCTTGGGCACAGTGCACCGTGCACTGTGTCAGTGCTCCTAACCTATATACAAGTTATTATTACGGTCATATTCCAAGGAAGTGTACAGAGTCTAGGTTTTTATCTATGTGTGTCACGATAAGACGTAAAAAACTAATTTGTGATCGTATTTTAGAATTGTGATTTCGTTTTGTATGTTTTAATGTTCTAAATAATATGACTATAGAGTACCGACAATCAATGGGCAAATTAGTGTGAGCCCGGGTATCGTACACTACTGGCCATTAAAATTGCTACACCAAGAAGATACACGGGTATTATACTAGAACTGACATGTGATTACATTTTCACGCAATTTGGGTGCATAGATCCTGACAAATCATTACTCAGAACAATCACCTCTGGCCGTAATAACGGCCTTGATACTCTTGGGCATTGAGTTAAACTGGGCTTGGATGGCGTGTACAGGTACAGGTGGCCATGCAGCTTCAACACGATACCACAGTTCGTCAAGAGAAGTGACTGGCGTATTGTGACGAGCCAGTTGCTCGGCCACCATTGAGCAGACTTTTTCAATTGGAGAATGAGCTGGCCAGGGCAGTAGTCGAAAACTTTCTGTATCCAGAAAGGCCCGTACAAGACCTGCATCATGTGGTCGTGCATTAGGGTGTTAAAATGTAGCGTTTCGCAGGGATCGAATGAAGGGTAGAGCCACGAGTCGTAACACATCTGAAATGTAACGTCCACTATTCAAAGTGCCGTCAATGGGAACAAGAAGTGACAGAGATGTGTAACCAATGGCACTCCACACCATCACGCCGGGTGATACGCCAGTATGTCGATGACGAATATACGCTTCCAATGTGCGATGTCGCCAAACACGGATGTGACCATTATGATGCTGTAAACACAACCTGGATTCATCTGAAAAAAATGACGTTTAGCCATTCGTGCACTCAGGTTCGTCGTTGAGTACACCATCGCAGTCACTCCTGTCCATCACAGACATGGTCTCCGAGCTCATAGTCCATGCTGCTACAAACATCGGCGAACTATTCGTGCTGATGGTTGTTGCCTTGCAAACGTCCCCATCTGTTGACTCAGGGATCGAGACGTGGCTGCGCGATCCGTTACAGCCATGCTGATAAGATGCCTGTCATCTCGACTGCTAGTGATACGAGGCCGTTGGGATCCAGTACGGCGTTCCGTATTACCCTCCTGAACCCACCGATTCCATATTCTGCCAACAGTCATTGGATCTCGACCAACGCGAGCAGCAATGTCGCGATACGATAAACCGCAATCGCGATAGGCTACAATCCGACGTTTATCAAAGTCGGAAACGTGATGGTACGCATTTCTCCTCCTTACACAATTCATCAGAACAACGTTTCACCAGGCAACGCCGGTCAGCTGCTGTTTGTGTATGAGAAATCGGTTGGAAACTTTCCTCATGTGAGCACGTTGTAGGTGACGCCATTGGCGTCAACCTTGTGTGAATGCTCTGAAAAGCTAATCATTTGCATATCACAGAATCTTTTTCCTGTTGGTTAAATTTCACATCTGTAGCCCGTCATCTTTATGGTGTAGCAATTTAATGGCCAGTAGTGTAGTATAGCCGCACTGACAGCAAGCAAGTGTAGGTTGTTCTCACTGTAATAATTCAACAACGCCGGCGCAATGTAGAAAGGCACCTTCCTGATACGACGGACTCAGGGGTAGTGTACAAACCTGTGAGGAAGGGGGGAAGGCAGATTTCCACACTAACTGTGGCAGTGATGTTTGAGGATACGTGACTTGTAGTGCCACCCAATATGCACACGGAGCGCACAGTTGCCGGATGTAAGTAATGGACACGTATGCCTACATGGCGTGACTGATGACACACGGCGGGCACTCCGCGTCAGCAACACGTAGCATGCATGCAACCAGTCCAGAATAACTCAGCGGCCAGACGGCCACAGACACCGCAGATTCGTCTACAAAGAACGCGTTAACTTAGTAGCTGTCTTCCTCCGGATCCACCTGGGCTCCCCTGGACTCCCATATCCTCTCGCACCATCCTATCTCCAGGTACCCCTCCCTGTACTAGGCACACTGAACGATATATTGTGACTTTCACCCGGAAATTAACGAAAAATGGAAAATAGAAAATATTTCGCTCTTTTTTCAGATGACAAACTGTAGAATGTTTACTACAATTAAAGCTATCGTGATACAGAACTAACAGTGTCACGTCAAGAATGAATATATATATATATATATTACTTCCAAATCCACATATTACACTGTCCACTCACATTGCTGTGACCACCTGTCAAAAGCATTAATAACCACATTCAGCAGCATGGACCTCTTTGCGACGTGCTGGAAGGAATCCAGTGAGGTTTTCAAAGATACCTACAGGGACGGGGAGCCACGCCGACTCAAGTGCTATGGCCAGCTGCTCTATGTTTCTTGGCTGAGAATTCATTGCGCGAACAGACAGACCGAGGTGGTGCCACAGCCTTTTGACTAGGTGTGAATCTGGAGAGTTTGGTTTCCGCAGCAGTCTCTGGTCATCGGGTCTCCGTTCCCTAAAGACAATTCTACTCCAGTAAATGAGATTCGTGGCCGTAGACACGTCTGGAGATGCCGCAGACCGCAGTGGAGCACCAAACTTACTGTCGCCTGCCATACTGTCCGAAAACAAGGAGTGGTGGCCTGGAGTGCCATTTCTTTCCATAGCGGGACCTCTTTGGAGGTCATCGGCGGCATCCTTACAGCACAGCGGTACGTCGACGATATTTGCGCCTAGTTTGTTGCCCTTCATGGCAAGCCAAACCAGGCTTACATTGCAGTTTCGTCTGTTTCCCTTCGTGTTTGTGTATGCCTACCTTGGCCAGCAAAGTCGCCGGATCTCTTAACATGTAAGAGCGTTTGGAGAGTTGTGGACGGAGTCTCCAACCATTTCGGAGTTGGACAGAATTTGGCACAACATCGCTCAGGAGGGAATACAACAACTCTGTCAATCAATGCCAAGCCGAATCGCTGCTTGCATAAGGGCCAGAGGTGAACAAACGCGTTACTGACTTCCTCCATTAGTGAATGTCTTCCTCTTGAATAAATTATCAAATTTTTCTGAAATTGTAATCGTGTGATTTTCTGTACTTGTACATAAGAGAGTTGGCCGCATTCTATATTGATTGTGACAAAACAGCAGGCAAGATTTATTAATGGCAAGTATGTTACACAATCTGTAGTTTACGGGTTACATAAAGGTAATGTTTCTTAATCTTCTCCGATGTTACGTGGGCTGTGGTGATACTTTCTCAGTCTGAGTGAGATGAGAACTGTGGTTATTTTCCAGTTATGAAAAGAATCCAAACAAATTCGTAGATGTTCATTTCTTTTGCTCTTGTTAGTGTGGATAATTTTCTTACTGAAGGAAACTTGAAGCATGTGTATTTGCTCCAGAACTTCCAAAATAAAATGATGTAATTGTGATACCGAAAGAAAATTATACATGACAGTTTCCTTTGATTCAAGTATTAAGTAACATGTGACAAAGTACGCAAAGAAATACAGTTATTCAGAAACAATACACTGGAAAGCAAGCAAGGAACTGCTACTGCGTTTCTATCGTTATTAGTATTGGTATGTTTTCCAATTGGGTGCGCAAAGTCATATCTACCGCCACCACTTATGTGCAGAACCTTTCAAAGTACCCATTTAAAGATATTGTGAGTGACCCGCGGGCACGCTGCTGGAGCAGCATTGAGGAGATCGATAAATACGAAACAATACACGGATACTGGGAATGTAGATACAGAAGTTCTTTTACATATACGAGACGAGTATGTAATAACAATAAGGAAGGAGAACTACATACAGAAATGTTTGCTTAAAATGCTTGCTGGAGGCTCTACTATTTTCTGTTTTAGATTTGACCTTATTAACGTCTGACTTTTTGTTTTAATGTTGAATTTCCTGTTTTATCTTGTCCTCCGCCCCCCCCCCTCTCTCTCTCTCCTTCCCCCCGCCCCCTCACTCTCTCTCTCTCTCTCTCTCTCTCTCTCTCTCTCTCTCTCTCTCTCTCCACTGGCCGCTGTGACCGAGTAGTTCTAAGTGCTTTAGTTCCGAAATGCGCTGCTGCTATGGTCGCAGGTTCGAATCCTGCCTCGGGCATGGATGTGTGTGTTGTCCTTATGTTATTTAGGTTCAGGTAGTTCGAAGTAATGGACTATGACCTCAGATGTTAAGTCTCATAGTGCGTAGAGCCATTTGAAGCATTCTCTCTCTCTCTCTCTCTCTCTCTCTCTCTCTCTCTCTCTCTCTCTCTCTCTCTCTCTCTCTACGTGTTTTCTCATTGACTTTAGCTAACTGAGATAATGTACTTCGCACACAGTTTTTGTCCTCTCTTTCGATTAATGGTACTTAGGTACTCTCTATTTACTTGCGGATGTATTGCTCACATTACACTGCTAAATACTAGTTCGTTAAGGAAGGGGATGAGAGCAGTAAAGTAGAATTCCTGATTGGCATATCACACGCCTCTGCAGACGTTAAGCTTGTTGAGTGAGGTTTTCTGCCTTTACATTTCAACCTCTAGGAGCCTAATAATTCCATGTGTGCACGTAAGATATAGAATTCACTAAGTATTAACAAAGAATAGAAAATGACAGTGATCATGTCTCCTGCTGTACGACATTATAATGACAGCAGCTGATTATGCGATATTTTGCTGAGTACAAGACCTTTACACTTCCTTCGTTATTATTTTCGCTTCTACGAGGGGAAACCAGCGTAATAGTCCGTCCAGAAGTTGATTGAAACGTTGTGTACGTAGTCCTTTTCCCCGTCAGCAATTCATGCCTGAGAGAAGGGCCATAAATGAGCTCACAGGAATTCGATGGTATTATCCTTCGTATAGAGTACCACCTACGTTCCCTTCTGCGCGATTACGTGGCGTGGAAGTCTGATACGCCGACGGCGTTGTTCTGGCACGGTAGCGACAGCGACAGAGCTGGCTGTGGCGGCTACAGCGGCGGTAGGCGCGACGCCGCGTTGGAGACCACGGGGTTGAGGACCGTAGGCTGCGGCGTACTGAAGATGACGCTGGAGCTGCGGGACGGACCGAAGGGGCCGGGCGGTGCAGGCGGCTCCTCAGACAGGCGGCGGCCGTCCACTGCGACGGCGCCCGCGTGGCAGGCGACGTGAGAGCGCAGCTGGTGCTTCTGGGCGAAGCTGCAGCCGCAGCGCGCGCAGGCGTACGCCGGCAGGCCCGCGCGCGACCTCTCGTGTACCGGCACTTTGCTGCGCTCCGGCAAGGGCTTGCCACTGTCCTGAAAAACAAGTCGGGTTAAGGGACAGTCGTGCAGCGCGCGCAGCGTGTCGCGTAATGTTTGGTATTGACCAAACGGCACTGCTACCCTTTGTTCGCTATTGCGCTCTGTACAATGACTGTGTGTTACACGAGATCCTGTGATGAAGACCTACTGTAAGGAAAACAGCTGCAGGTTTTCTGCAACTAGTCGCCATTAGCTCGTATTTGAAAAATTCGTATTTTAAATACTAACAGCTAGTGACAGAGTGTTCATTATTGTTGTTGTCGTGGTCTTCTGTCCTGAGACTGGTTTGGTGTAGATCCCCATGCTACTCTATCCTGTACAAGCTTCTTCTCCCAGTACCTACTGCAACCTACATCCTTCTGAATCTGTTTAGTGTATTCATCTCTGGGTCTCCCTGAACGATTTTTACCAACCACGCTGCACTCCAATACTAAATTTGTGATCCCTCGAAGCCTCATAATATGCCCTACCAACCAATTTCTTTTTCTAGTCAAGTTGTGCACAAACTTCTCTTCTCTTCTCTCCAATTGTATTCAATACCTCCTCATTAGTAACGTGATCTACCCATCTAATCTTCAGCAGTCTTCTATAGCA
This sequence comes from Schistocerca gregaria, assembly GCF_023897955.1. Lineage (NCBI taxonomy): Eukaryota > Metazoa > Arthropoda > Insecta > Orthoptera > Acrididae > Schistocerca > Schistocerca gregaria. The sequence goes on from NC_064926.1 coordinate 135,247,219, forward strand.
CCACATTTCGAAAGCTTGTATTCTCTCCTTGTCTAAACTACACTCCTGGAAATTGAAATAAGAACACCGTGAATTCATTGTCCCAGGAAGGGGAAACTTTATTGACACATTCCTGGGGTCAGATACATCACATGATCACACTGACAGAACCACTGACACATAGACACAGGTAACAGAGCATTCCCAATCTCGGCACTAGTACAATGTATATCCACCTTTCGCAGCAATGCAGGCTGCTATTCTCCTATGGAGACGATCGTAGAGATGCTGGATGTAGTCCTGTGGAACGGCTTGCCATGCCATTTCCACCTGGCGCCTCAGTTGGACCAGCGTTCGTGCTGGACGTGCAGACCGCGTGAGACGACGCTTCATCCGGTCCCAAACATGCTCAATGGGGGACAGATCCGGAGATCTTGCTGGCCAGGGTAGTTGACTTACACCTTCTAGAGCACGTTCGGTGGCACGGGATACATACGGACGTGCACTGTCCTGTTGGAACAGCAAGTTCCCTTGCCGGTCTGGGAATGGTAGAACGATGGGTTCGATGACGGTTTGGATGTACCGTGCACTATTCAATGTCCCCTCGACAATCACCAGAGGTGTACGGCCAGTGTAGGAGATCGCTCCCCACACCATGATGCCGGGTGTTGGCCCTGTGTGCCTCGGTCGTATGCAGTCCTGATTGTGGCGCTCACCTGCACGGCGCCAAACACGCATACGACCATTATTGGCACCAAGGCAGGAACGACTCTCATCGCTGAAGACGACACGTCTCCATTCGTCCCTCCACTCACGCCTGTCGCGACACCACTGGAGGCGGGCTGCGCGATGTCGGGGCGTGAGCGGAAGACGGCCCAACGGTGTGGGACCGTAGCCCAGCTTCATGGGGACGGTTGCGAATGGTCCTCGCCGATACCCCAGGAGCAACAGTGTCCCTAATTTGCTGGGAAATGGCGGTGCGGTCCCCTACGGCACTGCGTAGGATCCTACGGTCTTGGCGTGCATCCGTGCGTCGCTGCGGTCCGGTCCCAGGTCGACGGCCACGTGCACCTTCCGCCGATCACTGGCGACAATATCGATGTACTGTGGAGACCTCACGCCCCACGTGTTGAGCAATTCGGCGGTACGTCCACCCGGCCTCCCGCATGCCCACTATACGCCCTCGCTCAAAGTCCGTCAACTGCACATACGGTTCACGTCCACGCTGTCGCGGCATGCTACCAGTGTTAAAGACTGCGATGGAGCTCCGTATGCCACGGCAAACTGGTTGACACTGACGGCGGCGGTGCACAAATGCTGCGCAGCTAGCGCCATTCGCCGGCCAACACCGCGGTTCCTGGTGTGTCCGCTGTGCCGTTCGTGTGATCATTGCTTGTACAGCCCTCTCGCAGTATCCGGAGCAAGTATGGTGGGTCTGACACACCGGTGTCAATGTGTTCTGTTTTCCACTTCCAGGAGTGTATTTATTATCCACGTTTCGCTTCGATACATGGCTACACCCCATACAAATACTTTCAGAAACGACTTCCTCACATTTAAATCTGTACTCGATGTTCACAAATTTCTCTTCTTCAGAAAGGCTTCCCTTGCCATTGCCAGTCTACATTTTATATCCTCTTTATTTCGACCATCATCAGTTATTTTGCTCCCCAAATAGCAAAACTGATTTATTAATTGAAGCGTCTCATTTCCTAATTTAATTCCCCCAGTGTCATCTGATTTAATTCGACTACGATTATCCTCGTTTGGCTTTTGTTGATGTTCATCCTCCTTTCACGACACTATCCATTCTGTCCAACTGCTCTTCCAAGTCCTTTGCTGTCTCTCATAGAATTACAATGTCATCGGCGAACCTCAAAGTTTATATTTCTTCTCCATGGATTTTAATTCCTACGCAGAATTTTTCTTTTGTTTCCTTTACTGCTTGCTCAGTATACAGATTAACACCGGGGATATGCTACAACCCTGTCCCACTCCCTTCCCAACCACTGCTTACCTTTCATGTCCCTCGACTCTTATAACTGCCATCTGGTTTCTGTACAAATTGTAAATAGCCTTTCGCTCCCTGTATTGTATCCCTGCCACCTTCAGAATTTGAAAGAAGTGTATTGCAGTCAACATTGTCAAAAGCTTTCTCTAAGTCTACAAATTCTAGAAACGTATTTTCTAACATGAGTCGTAGGATCAGTATTGCCTCACGTGTTCCAATATTTCTACGGAATCCAAACTGATCTTCCCCGAGGTCAGCTTCTACGTTCTTCCATTCATCTGTAAGGAATTCGTGCTAGTATTTTGCAGGCGTGGCGTATTAAACTGATAGTACGGGAATTTTCACATCTGTCAACACCTACATTCTATGGGATTGGAATTATCATATTCTTCTTGAAGTCTGAGGGTATTTCGCCTGTCTCATCTTGCTTACTAGATGGTAGAGTTTTGTTAGACCCGGCTCTGCCAAGGCTGTCAGTAGTTCTAATGGAATGTTGTCTACTCCTGGTGCCTTGTTTCGACTTAGGTCATTATTAACAAACGATTTTCATCTAGAGATCATCTTGTGTCTCTTAACCCCCTCGTCACCTATTACAATCGAGTTTCACTTCTGGACGTGGGGCTGCTCTACATATTTACATGGAGCAATATGTATGTGTAGGATATCTACCGGTAAAGGTGAAAGGCGACTATAATAGGAGACGAAGATTAATTGTGATGCTTGATCTGAATAGTTAATCATTCATCAGTAGCTTTTAATGATTGCAATCTGTTGTTTCTGATAACCAGAATTCTTTTAAAGAGAAACCGTTGAGTGGGAACTGCCTAAAACCAATATAAGACCTTAATCTCCTATACAAACTACCTAATTAAAAGTACCAGGACATTGGTGTGCGGTGTGTCCACCGTTTGCCTTTATGACCGCTTGTGCTCTACTTAGAACTCATCCAATGAGGTCCCGAATGTGTGTGATGGAACACCATACGATTCTCTCTCAAGAGACGCGCCCAGAGAAGACTGGATGTCGTGGAGGAGTGAGGGGAAGTTGGGAGTGGGAGGTGGAGAAGTCTATGGTGAAATTGACGTCCTAACTTATCTCAAAACGTATGTCTTTGGGTTCAGGTCGGGAAGCTGGACAGGAAACTCCATTTCAGAACTTTCCACAAATCATTGTGTGATAGATGATGCTTTTTGCTAGGGTGTATAGTCATGGTGATACAGTCATCGTCTCCGAACTGCTCCTCTACGCAGTACACAATGCTGACCGAGCGAGGTCGCGCAGTGGTTTACACAGTGGAAAATGGTTCAAATGACTCTGAGCACTATGGGACTTCAATGTTGCGTGCGTTGTTGCCACGTTTGGCTCTGTTTGTGTTCTGCAGTAGTCACATTCATTGTTTGCTGTCTCACTCACAGAGCTGTTTGTACACTATAAAAAAGTTTACATTTCCCTAAGTGTAAGGAATGGCACAAAATCTCTATTATATAAAATTAAAATTTAAAGCAGTCTTGATCGCAATCTTATTAATATATTTTTTTATTGGAGTGAGAGACCGGTTTCGACTCTTTCATAGAGTCAACTTCAGACTCTGTAAAGATATACTGCCAAAGCACTGTAGACGTTATAATAAGCATATAAAAAATATTTAACAAATATGTAAAAATAAGATAAATAGTAATAAGTTATACCCAGATCAGTGGATGGACACTGCAAGACGAGTTTCGTCGACCCTCGACGCCTGTGTAACTGCTGACTGTGCATGTAGGGAACGGGTTTTCATAGGGCTGGACACACCTACCGTTCTGAGTATGACATCATAAGTAGCCAGTCAGAAAACACGTTCATGATTAGATAACTTAATACATAACTACGAAGGAAGAGTTACAGTTGGAATACATCATAATGTCAATTATTGATCATTAGTCTTCAATGAATATAAATTATACTGTTAAAATGGTTAATTGGTATGAAATGAGGCTTAGAGTATGCTGCCCTCTAAACTCTGAACTACAAATCTGCACCAAAGATTGTCGTTGCCCCAGCGTTTACATGGATATTCCAGGGTTGCCATGGAAATGGCGTCCTGTTCCGCTATGGACGTTGATGGTGCTGTCAAAGATTATACTAGGGGGAGATACGTCGTATGTTACGGTTATGTGCCATAGAAATACGCTTAATTTTGCTCTCTCCTGATGTCAGCGCCATGAAAATAACATTACTGTGGCGGAACTACAGTAATATTTCTGTAATAAGAGCGGAACGATGTTACTTAAATGCATCGATAGTTTCCGTAGAAACGGCATCCTAGCCCGGTGAGGCAGGCATCAGATAATCAGAGATTATAGTGTACTGCGAAAGATATGTCAAGAGTTGACATTTCGACCACGCGCTGTTAATACCCGTTCTCTCCATGCGCAGTCAGCAGTTACACGAGCGTCGAGGATCGACGGAACTCGTCTGGCAGTGTCCATCCACCGCTCTGGGTACAATTTATTACTATTTATCTTATTTTTACATATTTGTTACATATTTTTATATGTTTATTCTAACGTCTACACTGCTTTGGCAATATATCAATTTCAGAGTCTGAAGATGACTCTATGAAAGAGACGAAAACCGGCCACTCACTCCAATAAAAAAATATTTTAACAAGATTGCAATGAAGACTGTTTTAAATTTCGATTTTAACAAATTTTAAGATCGCTGATTAATTTTTCAAAAGTTCCAAAAATTTTACCTCTATTATATTTTTATTCAGTCCTTTTAACATTTGATGTCGTTGGTCAAAATTCACAGAAATTGCCGTTATTGCTTTTCAGATGAGGTAATGTGTGTGTCTGTATGTCTGTGTGAGAGAATGATAGACACATACACACACACACACACACACACAGAGAGAGAGAGAGAGAGAGAGAGAGAGTCGAAGTATACCTTCAGGTATTAAAAGAAGAAAGTGATGTGTGTACCAGACAGGCGAGGCGCTTCTCTTTGGTGTGGTTCTCCATGTGCTGCCTGAGCAGCGCCTTGCGGTAGAAGGTCTTGCCGCAGACGGTGCAGCGGTGCGGCCGCTCTCCGGTGTGTGTACGCACGTGCGTGTTGTAGGCGACGCGCTGGTTGAACCGCCTCCCGCACTCGGTACAGGCGTACTCGCGCTGGTCGCGATGGATCTTCATGTGGGAGCTCAGGTAGCCCCGGTCGCTGAACACTTTGGCACACACCGGACACGACGCCTCGAACTCTCTCGAACCGGAGTGTAGCGACAGGTGGTAGCGGTAGTTCCGACGTTGGCTGAACCGCTTCCCGCACTGTTCGCACATGTGTGGCTTTTCTCCTGTATGCGTACGCGAGTGGAGCTGTTGGCAGGCAGAAGATTCGTATTAAAGAAAGTCACGTTCAAACTAGTAAAAACATGTGTGGCTTTTCTCCTGTGTTCGTACGCGAGTGGAGCTGTTGGCAGGCAGAAGATTCGTATTAAAGAAAGTCACGTTCAAACTAGTAAAAACATGTGTGGCTTTTCTCCTGTATGCGTACGCGAGTGGAGCTGTTGGCAGGCAGAAGATTCGTATTAAAGAAAGTCACGTTCAAACTAGTAAAAACATGTGTGGCTTTTCTCCTGTATGCGTACGCGAGTGGAGCTGTTGGCAGGCAGACGATTCGTATTAAAGAAAGTCACGTTCAAACTAGAAAAAACATGTGTGGCTTTTCTCCTGTATGTGTACGGGAAGGAAGCTGTTGGCAGGCAGAAGATTCGTATTAAAAAAAGTCACGTTTAAACTAGCAAAAATAAGACTATTAGCTACAGGAAGTCACATTTTAGAAACATCAAGCGCTGCAGATGAGATAAGATTCGTTACCCCAGTTTCCAGTCTACATTCAGGTTCCATCCTCCTATGTGCAGCGTAGTTTGCATAATAAAGGATTATTTCTCAGCAGCTCACGGTGTTTCTTAGTTAACTATCTTCAGATATTTACAAACTTTGAGAAACCACGTCCTCAGAGTAAGTGGCATTGATACTTAAATGTTTGCATGGTTCAAATAGCCTGAATATTTTTATTGTCCATACAATAAGCTAATTTTAACCATTGGTCATTTTCCAGCAGTTCTCAATAGCCTCTAGCTTCACATCACATTTCAAAAAATAGTCAGTACATACGTGAAGGCACACGTAGCTCTCAGGTGCATGTGTAGCACAAGTAAAATCCAGTTGCGCACTATATCACATCCATTGGTAATTTTCGTAGAGAAACGCCCAAACTACCGTTTGCGTCAAACCAATTTCGCCAGACAACTGTAGGAAAATAACGACTGGGTAGTATTTTTGCTGTATATAATGACGGATCTCCTTAAATGAATCTTTTACTTCGATTAAATTCAACACACATAGCATCATAAAGACAAGGATTCGGCTAGTGCCCAGTTGCCAAATTATTGGTAAACCTCTGGAGTCTGCCACACAATTAAAAATTTGTATGAGTAATACAACATAGAAATATAAAATCATATGCAATTGTAAAGTCGGCAGCGCGGAAGGCGAATGGATGACGAGTTTGATGAGAACATTCTGGGAAAATCTGTCAAATCTGTGAAGGAGAAAGCACACAAGATACTGTCGTAAATAAACCTGAAATCCAACTCCAAAGATTGCAGAAATCAACACGCAGACGTAAGAGCACATATCAAGTGAACTTGGATACGCCCATCCAGGATATTTAAGGACCGAACATGCCATATGAAAGTACAACAGAGACGTTCATTTAAATGGTAACCTTTCGAATAAAGTCAACGTCGCTCATATGTAACCTGATTATTATGTGTAGAGCGCTGGTGCTAAGACTGTGCAATAATTTGGCTATATCACGCATACAGATAAGAAAGAATACGTCACGTAGTGAGGTATGTACAGATACTTTCTACTCACTTAATACGAAGGTTAATTGTTGGAAGGAGGTACTAAGAATGGTACAAAGAACTCTCCGCAATATACTGAACAGTGGCTTATAGGCTTTCTATATAGATATAGCTATCAGGCTATTCAGTATTACGGCATTAATTGCAAGACTATTACCTTATTATTGTTATTCTAGTTACAGCAAACAAACTTTGCACATCTTTCATCCTTATTTTATTCAAATGCATTTATGTGCCAGATTACCAAAATTATTGAATTATATGTGCAGACATTGTTTCTTGCAAATGACGTCAATTCTCTAAACTGTTGTAACTTAGAAGCAATAGGGAAGGAAATCCTTTGTGCAAACAGACAATTTAATTTCTTTCTTGGTTAATTGTCTTATCAATTAGTGGGAAACATCCTCATAAATCTCGCTTATGCGGATTTTACATTAATTAATGGCGTAAAATGGAGAGGGTAAAGGTATGCGATAATCGTAACATTAAAAGGGTTGCTATTATTTGTACACAAACGAGCGCATGGGAGATATTTGGAATGTGTGACTATAAGCCGTTACTGACTTCAGCATTGTATATTGTCATGTTGTGTTGTTGTGGTGGGCTTCACTCCTGAGACTGCTTTGATGCAGCTCTCCGTGCTACTCTATCCTATACAAGCCTCTTCATCCCCCAGTACCTACTGCAACCTACATCCTTCTGAATCTGCTTAGAGTATTCATCTCTTGGTCTCCCTTTACGATTTTTACCCTCCACGCTGCCAATACTAAATTGGTGATCACTTGATGCCTCAGAATATGTCCTACCAACCGATCCCTTCTGCTAGTCAAGTTGTGCCACAATCTTCTCTTCTCCCCAATCCTATTCAATACTTACTCATTAGTTAAGTGATCTACCCATCTAATCTTCAGCATTCTTCTGTAGCACCACATTTCAAAAGCTTCTGTTCTCTTCTTGTCGAAACTATTTATCGTCCGTGTTTCACTTAAACACATGGCTACACTTCATACAAATACTTTCAGAAATGATTTCCTGAACTTAAATCTATACTCGATGTTAACAAATTTCTCTTCTTCAGAAACGCGTTCCTTGCCATTGCCAGTCTACATTTTATATCCTCTGTACTTCGACTATCATCAGTTATTTTGCTCTCCAAATAGCAAAACTCCTTTACTACTTTAAGTGTCTCATTTCCTAATCTAATTCCATCAGCATAACCCGACTTAATTCGACTACATTGTGTTATCCTCGTTTTGCTCTTGTTGATGTTCATCTTATATCCTCCTTTCAAGACACTATTCATTCCGTCCTACTGCTCTTCCAAGTCCTTTGCTGTCTCTGACAGAATTATAATGTCATCGGCGAACCTCAAAGTTTCTATCTCTTCTCCATGGATTTTAATACCTACGCCGATTTTTTATTTTGTTTCTTTCACTGCTTGCTCAATATACAGATTGAATAACATCGGGAATAAACTACAGCCCTGTCTCACTCCCTTCCCAACCACTGCTTCCCTTTCATACCCCTCGATTCTTATAACTGCCATCTGGTTTCTGTACAAATTGTAAATTGCCTTTCGCTCCCTGTATTTTACCCCTGCCACCTTCAGAATTTGAAAGGGAGTACTCCAGTCACCATTGTCAAAAGCTTTCTCTAAGTCTACAAACGCTAGAAACGTAGGTTTGCTCATCCTTAATCTAGCTTCTAAGCTTCTAGCTTTCTACGGAATCCAAACTGATCTTACCCGAGGTCGGCTTCTACTAGTTTTCCCATTCTTCTGTAAAGAATTCGTGTTAGTATTTTGCAGCTGTGACTTATTAAACTGATAGTTCGGTAATTTTCACACCTGCAACACCTGCTTTCTTTGGGATTGGAATTATTATATTCTTCTTGAAGTCTTAGGGTATTTCGCCTGTTTCATTCACCTTTCTCACCAGATTGTAGAGTTTTGTCAGGACTGGCTCTCCCAAGGCCGTCAGTAGTTCCAGTGGAATGTTGTCTATTCCAGGGGCTTCTTTCGACACAGGTATTTCAGTGCTCTGTCAAACTCTTCCCGCAGCATCGGATCTCCCATTTCATCTTCATCTACATCCTCTTCCATTTCCATAATGTTGTCCTCAAGTACATTGCTCTTGTATAGACCTTCTACACTCCTGGAAATTGAAATAAGAACACAGTGAATTCATTGTCCTAGGAAGGGGAAACTTTATTGACACATTCCTGGGGTCAGATACATCACATGATCACACTGACAGAACCACAGGCACATAGACACAGGCAACAGAGCATGCACAATGTCGGCACTAGTACAGTGTATATCCACCTTTCGCAGCAATGCAGGCTGCTATTCTCCCATGGAGACGATGGTAGAGATGCTGGATGTAGTCCTGTGGAACGGTTTGCCATGCTATTTCCACCTGGCTCCTCAGTTGGACCAGCGTTCGTGCTGGACGTGCAGACCGCGTGAGACGACGCTTCATCCAGTCCCAAACATGCTCAATGGGGGACAGATCCGGAGATCTTGCTGGCCAGGGTAGTTGACTTACACCTTCTAGAGCACGTTGGGTGGCACGGGATACATGCGGACGTGCACTCCCCACACCATGATGCCGGGTGTTGGCCCTGTGTGCATCGGTCGTATGCAGTCCTGATTGTGGCGTTCACCTGCACGGCGCCAAACACGCATACGACCATCATTGGCACCAAGGCAGAAGCGACTCTCATCGCTGAAGACGACACGTCTCCATTCGTCCCTCCATTCACGCCTGTCGCGACACCACTGGAGGCGGGCTGCACGATGTTGGGGCGTGAGCGGAAGACGGCCTAACGGTGTGCGGGACCATAGCCCAGCTTCATGGAGACGGTTGCGAATGGTCCTCGCCGATACCCTAGGAGCAACAGTGTCCCTAATTTGCTGGGAAGTGGCGGTGCGGTCCCCTACGGCAATGCGTAGGTTCCTACGGTCTTGGTGTGCATCCGTGCGTCGCTGCGGTCCGGTCCCAGGTCGACGGGCACGTGCACCTTCCGCCGACCACTGGTGACAATATCGATGTACTGTGGGGACCTCACGCCCCACATGTTGAGCAATTCGGCGGTACGTCCACCCGGCCTCCCGCATGCCCACTATACGCCCTCGCTCAAAGTCCGTCAACTGCACATACGGTTCACGTCCACGCTGTCGCGGCATGCTACCAGTGTTAAAGACTGCGATGGAGCTCCGTATGCCACGGCAAACTAGCTGACACTGACGGCGGCGGTGCACAAATGCTGCGCAGCTAGCGCCATTCGACGGCCAACACTGCGGTTCCTGGTGTGTCCGCTGTGCCGTGCGTGTGATCATTGCTTGTACAGCCCTCTCGCAGTGTCCGGAGCAAGTATGGTGGGTCTGACACACCGGTGTCAATGTGTTCTTTTTTCCATTTCCAGGAGTGTATATACTCCTTCCAGCTTTCTGCTTTCCCTTCTTTGGTTAGAACTGGGTTTCGATCTGAGCTCTTGATGTTCACGCAAGTTTCACTTATCTCCAAAGGTCTCTTTAATTTTCCTGTGTGCAGTATCTTACCCATAGTGAGATAAGCCTCTACATCCTTACATTTGTCATCTAGCCATTCCTGCTTAGCCATTTTGCACTTCCTGTCGATCTCATTTTTGAGACGTACGTATTCCTTTTTGCCTGCTTCATTTACCGCATTTTTATATTTTCTCCTTTCATCAATTAAATTCAATCTATCTTCTGTTATCCAAGGATTTCTACTAGCCCTCGTCTTTCTTACCTACTTGATCCACTGCTGCCTTCACTACTTCATCCCTCAAAGCTACCCATTCTTCTTCTACTGTATTTCGTTCCCCAGTTCCTGTCAATTGTTCCCTTATGCTCTCCCTAAAACTCTGTACAACCTCTGGTTCTTTCAGTTTATCCAGGTCCCATCTCCTTAAATTACCACCTTTTTGCAGTTTCTTCAGTTTTAATCTACAGGTCATAACCAATAGATTGTGGTCAGAGTCCACATCTGCCACTGGAAATGTTTTACAATTTAAAACCTGGTTCCTAAATCTCTTACCATTAGATAATCTGTCTGAAACCTGTCCAGGCTTCTTCCATCTATACCGCCTTCTTTTATGATTATTGAACCAAGTGTTAGTTATGATTAAGTTGTGCTCTGTGTAAAATTCTATCAGGCGGCTTCCTCTTTCATTTCTTAGCCCCAATCCATATTCACCTACTCCACGGCCTTCTCTCCGTTTTCCTACTACCGAATTCCAGTCACCCATGGCTATTAAATTTTCGTCACCCTTCACTATCTGAATAATTTCTTTTATTTCATCGTACATTTCTTCAATTTCTTCGTCATCAGCAGAGCTAGTTGGCATATAAACTTGTACTACTGTAGTAGGCATGGGCTTCGTATCTATCTTGGCCACAATAATGCGTTCACTGTGCTGTTTTTAGTAGCTTACCCGCATTCCTATTTTCCTATTCATTATTAAACCTACTCCTGCATTACCCCTTTTTGATTTTGTGTTTATAACCCTGTAATCACCTGACCAAAATTCTTCTTCCTCCTGCCACCGAACTTCACTAATTCCCACTATATCTAACTTTAACCTATCCATTTCCATTTTTAAATTTTCTAACCTATCTGGCCGATTAAGGGATCTGACATTCCACGCTCCGATCCGTAGCACGCCAGTTTTCTTTCTCCTGATAACGACATCCGCTTGAGTAGTCCCCGCCCGGAGATCCGAATGGGGGACTATTTTACCTCCGGAATATTTTACCCAAGAGGACGCCATCATCTTTTAACCATACAGTAAAACTGTATGCCCTCGGGATAAATTACGGCCGTAGTTTCACCTTGCTTTCAGCCGTTCGCAGTACCAGCGCAGCAAGGCCGATTTGGTTATTGTTACAAGGCCAGATCAGTCAATCATTCAGACTGTTGCCCTTGCAACTACTGAAAAGGCTGCTGCCCCTCCTCAGGAACCACACGTTTGTCTGGCCTCTCAACAGATACCCCTGCGTTGTGGTTGCACCTACGGTACGGCTATCAGTATCGTTGATGCACGCAAGCCTCCCAACCAACTGCAAGGTCAATGGTTAATGGGGGGGGGGGGGGAATATATTGTAATAATCACTTAAAAGTATTTGAAATGCAAAAGTTTTGATCCAGTTTCTACTTAATTTGGCTCAAATTCGACTTACTCACATACTGTTCATAAGTCATCTCATTAGTAACGATTCTGAATGAATGTTTGGTTAGGGGTACTTACTAATCGTCTCGTTGAGCCGTACAATATTACAGGAGAGCTGATGGGTCAGGATACGTTAGTACTAATCGTCTCATTGAGCCACACATTATTACAAGAGAGCTGATGGGGGAGAATACGTCAGTACGGTATCTTTGTCGGTATGGGAAGAGCACAGTTAGCACTTTGCAGCATCATAGTATAGGAGACGCCGTTTAGATTAGATTAGATTTACTTTCATTCCAATTGATCCGTAGTGAGGTGGTCCTCCAGGATGTAGAACAATCCAGAAAAACAACAATAGATGACAAATATGTACAACTCAAACAAATAAGCTAATGTACCGTTCCACAGGTCCCAAGCGGCATGGTTGTCATTTTTTAAGGAACGGTATATGAAAGAATCATGTTACAAATACTAATGCACTGAATTAAAAAAAAGTTTTTATTTATGTATGAGGTAATAACCGTCTAAGACAACTACTAAATACTTATTTACAATGAACACATTACTGCACTGAACTGATGCATTAGTTACATACACACACACATTTACATACACACACACACACACACACACACACACACACACACACACACACACACACACACTTATTCACAATCTGCACATTTCAATCGAAGTGTTCGTACGCTTCTCAACAACAGATTCGGTGACCGATGGATTGGTAGAGGCGGACCAATTCCATGGCCTCCACGCTCTCCTGACCTCAACCCTCTTGACTTTCATTTATGGGGGTATTTGAAAGGTCTTGTCTACGCAACCCCGGTACCAAATGTAGAGACTCTTCGTGCTCGTATTGTGGACGGCTGTGATACAGTACGCCATTCTCCAGGGCTACATCAGCGCATCAGGGATTCCATACGACGGAGGGTGGATGCATGTATCTTAGCTAACGGAGGTCATTTTGATTATTTGTGTAACAAAGTGTTTGAAGTCACGCTGGTACGTTCTGTTGCTGTGTGTTTCCATTCCATGATTAATGTGATTTGAAAAGAAGTGATAAAATTAGCTCTAACATGGAAACTAAGCTTTTCCGGGCATATATCCACATAACATATTTTCGTTTTTTGTGTGTGAGGAAAGTGTCCTGAAAGTTTGGCCGTACCTTTTTGTAACAGTCCAGAGACTGGTTTGATGCTACTCTACCTGTGCAAGCTTCTTCATCTCCCAGTACCTACGGCAACCTACATCCTTCTGAATCTGCTTAGTAAATCTGCTTCCTAAATATGATTTAAATTCATTCTGTCCTGTCTGAATGTGATCATAAGATTCTCATTATCCCTAAGCAGATTCTTCAGAATCCTGAAATATATCTGGTGCAAATAAAAGATATTCCTTACGTTATTTGATCCTGTCCTTTTTTTTCTGTGGTATCATCAAACATGAAAATACTGCTTGACTTTACTTTCTCAGATGGTGGAATATTACTGCTTCACTAAATGTCTGATAGATACCTTGTAATATCCGGTAATTGGGGTGAAATATATATAGATATTTCACTCCAAATACCGGATATATATATTCAAAAGTATAGTTTGTGCTGAAATAGTTAGAAGCACTGTTTCAGCCCAAATACCAGCTATTACAGGTAATCTATCAGCTCAATGGCAAACGCCGCTGAGTTTGGCATGGCAGTGGCGTGGATGAGTGCTGGATGCCAGTCTGTAGTGTTGAATGTCATCCCTGCGAGTGGCGACGAATTGCGCCTAGGCGCTTGTACTTGGTAAGGAGGGTGAGCAGTTGAACCGCCCTGCAATGGCTCAGCTATCGTCCAGAGCAGGAATCTGACTATCAGTGGAGTCAGCCTAGAGGTGGAGCATATCTGAAGAGTCACTAAGTCTTGGTAAGAGGACTTGGCACAACAAAATGGTGTGATCGTGGCTGCTTCCTATCCATTATTGCTCTGGTGCCTGGTATGGGGCTATCACCGTAGTAGGCATTGCTGATTGCTGACACCTCTGCAAAAATAGACGTTTATTTTTGTGGTTAATGGTCAACCCGCTGTGCTGACACTCAGTTTCCAGACATATTAAGAACAACATATTCGAGCTTTCCTTAACTTGCAATAGCACTGTCTTACATCTGCATTTTTAGAAATACAGTTCATGGCTTAGTCTGCCTCACATTTCATAAACAGCCCTGTTGCTGCAATTGGCATACTGACACTTTAGCATATGCTGGCTCGCTCTGTCTTCTTGAACTGCAGCAGCTAAACACATATTTTCCGCATTAACGCCCAAAACATAGAGGCAACATCACAATTTGAATTAAATCTGTGCTAACTAGGACAATATTTCATACTAAAGTGAGTGTCAGCTCTTAACATCACAATCACAATTACTTCGATATAAACTTTTTATGCACACTTGTGTATGCTACAAATGGTTGACCTAATTATATCTCACATCTCTGCCCAACCAAAGAATATCTCACACCTACACTTCGCCCGACCCGCAAATTTGGTGTGCTGGAAACAGCCCACTTCTGAGAAGGACTGTGTGAATGACCTGGAACACTGTGAGATTGAGTCATGTTAATTTTTCTTTTTAAATTGATGTGTTTCAACATATTTCAATTATCAACAGCCCATTTCCACATTCAGACACGCCCAAAATCCTTGATACCACCTCCCCTGCGACAGTTGCTGCCAGGTGCTACAGTCATAGCGCAATTGAGCAATTACAGGCCCCACTCCGACAAGTGCCACCTGGAAAGGGGCTGTAATTGTCTGTGTAACACTCGTCAGTTAGCAAGTATAAGCAATTCCTTTCAGACTGCTGTTTGTTGTTGCATACAAATTGACATCTTGTAGGTTGATGTGTATTTTTTAATTGTATTTTATTTGCAGGTCAAGTTGCGTAGAACCAAATTGAGGAACAAATCTCCAAGGTCATGGAACGTGTTAGTACAAAAAATTACAACATAAAAGTAATAAGAGCTGAAAGAAATGCTTATGAACCCGAAAAAAAGTCAATCTATTAGTTTACGGTAAATAAACACAATCAATAATACAATAAGAATCTGCTTAATTTTTCAAGGATCTCCTGGTCAGAATAGAAAGAGTGAACCATGAGGAAATTCTTCAGATCTGATTTGAAAGCGCGTGGATTACTGCTAAGATTTTTGAATTCGAGTGGTAGCTTATTGAAAATGGATGCAGTAGTGTACTGCACACCTTTTTGCACAGGAGTTAAGGAAGTCCAATCCAAATGCAGGTTTCATTTCTGCCGAGTATTAACCGAGTAAAAGTTGCTTATTCTTGGGAATAAGCTAATATTGTTAACAAGGAATGACAGTAAGGAACATATATATATATTGAGAGGCCAGTGTTAAAATATCCAGATTCGTGAACAGGAGTCGACTAGAGTATCGTGAACTTACACCAATTATTGCCCGAACCGCCCGTTTCTAAGCCAACAATATCCTTTTAGAAGGAATGCAATTAACATATTGGAAGCGTGCAAGCAGATGGTGGCCCACATCAACAGAACGGCGCCGGGAAGCACCACAGTGGAAGCAATCACCGCCCCAGACTGCAACCCATTTCCACGACCCAAGCGACTGGCGACTGTTTGATTCCTCGCCTTGACGGCACGCGCCATCGTAGCGAGTTACCCCAAATTATAATACCATACGACACAAGCGAATGAAAATAAGCAAAGTAGAATAATTTTCGTGTCGAACGTCTGATACTGTTCGAATAGTAAAAATGGTAGTATTAAGTCTTTGAACTATATCCTGAATGTGGGCTTTCCATGACAACTTACTATCTATCTGAACAACTAGAAATTTGAAGAGTTCAGATTCACTAACCACATGCCTATTCTGTGAAAACATCAGGTTTTGTTGAATTGTGTGTCAGAAAAAAGTAAAAAGTAAAAAGTGTGTCTTACTGTGATTTAGCGTTAGTTTGTTTTCTACAAGCCAAGAACTTAGGTCATGTACTGCACTATTTGAAACTGAGCCAATGTTGCACACAACATCCTTCACTATCAAGCTAATGTCATCAGCAAACAGAAATATTTTAGAGTTACCCGTAATATTAGAGGACACATAATTTATATAAATAAGGAAAAGGAGTGGCCCCAACACTGATCCCTGGGAAGCACAGTATTTATCACCTGTGTTATCAGTATTATATACACCCTGCCATTCTTGTTCTTTGACAAGGTTTAAAAAACTCTCTATTGCTATTGGATTAACTTTACTACATAGTTTGTAATTAAATATGACATTCGTTTGAGTACAAAAGTGTTTAAGTGTTCAAATTTGTACATCATGGTCTAAAAGGCGATTCACGCTTTTACTAACAGAATGCCCCTCTAGTAATGAACAATGAATAAAATATTATCTGTGGCTGCGCTACTGTTCCCCAGCATTCTAGTTGGAAAAAGGACAGTATGCATCAGATCATATGAATTTAGGAGATCTAACAACATCCTTTTTCTTGCACCATCATATACAAAAATAATGTCTTAACAGGTAAGTCTTTGGTGACCACATGTAAAGACATTTTTGAAAATGCAGAATAATAATAAAGAATTAGTATATAGGTTATTATATGCTGATGGTATTAGTTCCACAGACAAACTGTTAAGCTCCTACAGCTCTGGACATATGGGAAGCTGGGTCTACTGCACATAAATATTCCTTTCCATTTTTCGTTACTTTTATCCCTTGACTTCACAGAATTGGCATGTTAGCATGGATTTGGAAATGTTAGCGTAGAGCCTGGATAACTACTCTTTGTATCACCATCTCCCCCCTCTGTCCTTAGCCCAGGACAGGATTTATCTATGTTACCTGCAATTAGTGACATCTCACGTGAAAGTATGGGAATGTCTTCAACAAAATGTTTGTGAGTCATGTAACAGAGGCAGGACGTGGGCACAAGCCGAGAATTCATCTTGTCATCTGAGGGAAAATGTGGAAGAACCCCATCAAGATCCTTATTTTGAAACTTCCACATGGAGTATACCCAGGCGTTGTGTGTCTCCCTAAATTCTGAAATATGCGTGATATTGTGTGCAAGTGTTAAACCATGGCACTGCACATAAGAAATTATTTATGCCATATTGCAGGAAGTTGAGTGAGGAAGCTGTAGATGGAAATAACACACACGGAATGTTTAACAGTATCTATGTTCAGTTCAAAGACCACAGAAAGCAAATACATTTTAATGTCAAAAATACTTTTAATAATTTCAAAATTTATGTGCTAATAAAATGATATTTATAAGTTGCTTTATGTTTTATATTAAACAGTTCTATCACTTGTACTACACATATTGCTAGAGATCACAGGTCATGAATAATTATGGGACTTAAGGTTTTGTACAGTTTAGTAAAAAATTAGATTTCTTTGTTGTTATGTCTGAGAGACTTTGCAGTTTATACATTTCCCTTGAAAACAGGGACAATGGATGCTTGTAAGACATAACCATCCCCACGTTTCAATTTTGATATGAATCCAGTTGTTGGTATACTGCAAAGAGTCAGCAGTTAATACATGCACATGAAAAAATGATAGCCTTAAGAACATAGATGATAAGTGATTACGAGATTATCAGTTCACACTGTTTGGTATTGATAAGTGTACCAATAATGCAGTGTCAGAGAGACTCAGCAGTTTATTTATTTACCTTGACATCAGTAATATCATCATCAGCACAAGCTTTTGTGCTCACTGTTGATTGTTCTGACCTCATGAATCAAGTGCCTCATTTCCTATGCGGTTACCAGCTATTAAAAACTAATGAAGGTGTAAACAGGAGAACTTGTTATCTCCTTTATTTGAACTATCTGTCTGCTCCCTTCACTCCCTTTTGGTCTAATGCCCTCGAACTGCTCTTTCACAATTATTTTCTCTAGATTTACCCTAACTCTTCTCATAATATGGGCAATGAACTGGACAATACTTTGGTTGATACGAGAATAAAGGAGCCTTCAAATGCGGAGTTACTCAATAATGAAGACAACTGAGCCATTTTAGGCCCAGAATTCTGTGTGTGCACCAAAAGTCAAATGTATCAATATTTTGCTAATCCCTGGCCTTAAGGGTCCTTGTTTAATAACCATGAAAGAAGAACGAAAACACCACTCTTCGAACAAGCCAGACCCTTGTGGCGTTCGTTATTGCCCTTGTGGTGTATGTCTTCATTCCCAAGGAGCATACGGAGCCTGGAGTAGGGATCTATGACCAATTTCCATGTGGCAGACTACAAAACATACATGTGAATGCAAAAAAAAACTAGAAATTTTATGGAGATGCATTCTTCAGATTCAAAGTATCGGTTTTCTATTCCAGTTTTGATTGATTTCTCATAATAATCAAAAACCCTGACATCGCCCCAGTTTGCCCCCACCTATGTCTGGAAGCTGAAGCATGTTTCATGACAGAAATCTCACAGTATAAGGTAGCGTACCGTTTTATTATGAGATAATATAGATCATTAAGGATAACAGCAATACCCTGTTCTTAATCATGTTAACACACATTCAGGCACAGGAATGCATCTCAAGGTTATAATCAAATTTTCGGTTCTGACATGCAACATCTTATTTCTATGAGCACACTGAAACACTATAAACTTTAACTTTGCGGCTTGAGATACCTGGTGTTCACTGGGTTCCCAGAATAGTCTATGCTAGCTCGTGATGGGGTGTGGGTGTCAAGTCCAGAACACATAAAGTGAGATGGATATGAGTTTTGGAGCCCATGATAACAGTTCACTGCCCACATTTCTGCGAAAAATATTAACATTTATCTACTGTGTGTGTGTAAGGCTTTTTTCATGTGGTGAGAGATGAGTACTTATGGTGTAGTTGGCCATGATCATTACAATACATGTCTCAATCCAGGTGATGGTGGGCCATACATTTGTTGATTCATCATCGAGTTCCTCTAGAAAAGATAAAAGGAACCACCAAATAACCACTGTGTAAATGTAATTTTTCTTTGTAGTAACAATGCGTATAGGCTCACATTTATGCATGAACTCAAATTAGGTTATGATGGTAGCTGAATAAAGTGCATCTTTCCACTGCTCATATGGGATCACTTACAAGTATTAGCGCTGTCATAGCATATAATTCGGAATAAATACAAATGGAACAGTAGTTACTCACTAGTCGTTACTTACTAAAATATCCTGTATACAATCAGTGATCTGCTGTTGTAGTTAAGTCTGTAGATGCTTGATGAGCTGGTTCCTTGTGCATTCAAATGCGTCTTCTCCTCAGTCATGTATAGAAAAGAAAAGAATTATCATATTGTCATAGTGAAAAATATTGAAAGATATATGAACTGTTACTTACAGACACCTTCATCTACAGTAGACTACATACAGTTGAGAAGTGCTGATGGGCTGGCCATATATACTATCCCATCTGTAATATAGGAGCAGAATTACTAGATCAAGAGCACGCATGCACACAGACAAACACACACACACACACACACACACACACAATCATGCACACAAATATAAGAAATATTTAAATGCCTATGCTCAGACACTACCTGCTAATGTTGCTGCTATTGACACACGGATGCATAAATCCAGTCATCATCTGTAACAATATATGTCACTTACATAAAATGTATTACATCTTGAAATCTTTATTATGTATTCCAGTATTAACACAAATTGTAAGATTTTTCAGTACTTACACTGTATTTGCTGATTGCTGCTGCAGCTAGCTGTGGTGGTCCTGCTATTCTTCCATTGCGCTATGATAATGGTAGATTAACTACGAAACTAATCCCTTTACATACTATAGACAGTACGAGTATGTAATGTGGATGAAGACCAGCGTTTGCTATGGAGTTATTTGAAGTCTGAATCAGGGCACACGGCTCTGGCTCATGAGTGCTGACTAGCTCTTCCAGGATGTGGAGATACACTTAGGGTAAAATATAATATATACAGTTTTATTCTTTTTAACAAATTGTTTATTGTTTCACAATATTTTTTTGAATCAGACATGGAATTGTTAACTTTTTTCTAAAGGCTGAATGGTGCACATCTATATGACTCCCCAGATTCCATACTGAGGCATTTTCATACACAGTTTGCATACATAAAGCAATCAACTGTCAGTTGAACACGTATATCATAGTCAGATATCTTGATCGTTGGTAGCATATATGTGTAGATTATTCCTGGATTATTTCAGTTTTTTTTAATTACATGTTAACCATGCTGGAATTTTTCATGCTTAGATATATTGCACAGCTTTGATTGCCTTTTGTGATACAACTTTTGTACTGATTGTCGTAATAACAAATCACATAGATTTCCATAAACAAGAACAACATTATTTATAATGAATTTATCACATTTTTCATATAGTCCACGGATGTTGGCAATGGCTTTTTCACTTTAAAATGCCATTGTGAAGTACTTTCAGTATGTAGCTACATCCATGTGTTTATGCTAGTCTTTTTACTACTCATTTCGGTGGTAAGTAATTCACAATGCGGTCATGTAATATTAATGTATATGTTGCAGTGTTTTGGAGGAAATTTTCTAAAGCTTCAAATTATAAATGAGCATCAATAGTATTTGGTTTTACAGATCTATTCTGCTGAGTCTTTTACCACAATGCGTGCCATCTCCTGAAAGCTTTCTTCAAAAAAGATTGTCATGCTATCAAGTATGAAACGTTGTATACAAATCGAACAGCAATTTGTACACATTATAATTCCAGTCTTGTAGTACATTACCATATGGAATGAGCACTGAACTGTAGTAAATTCTGGTGTTAGTTCATTCATTATAGTCAAATTCACTAGATTCATTTTTCAGGATCCCTTCCTCTCAGTCTGCAATGACAGTGTGATGTATCAAAGTACTCTAGTTAAGCTTGTGTTTTGATAGTCCAAGTGTATCATGCAGTGTTCAGCAATACAGGATATTCAGACAGTTTCCATAAAAGAAACTAGAGGAAATAGTACGCAGGTATTCAATATCTGCATATGAACATTATGCACAAGACATTTTTATTGCCCCATATGAGTCAAAACTCCTGAGTTATCATTATTCTAGGGATAAAGAAGGAGAATTCCTGGCAAACTTAGCTGAATACGACATCTTGCTGATGCTGAAGTTAGAACATCACATGGGAAAGAGATAATATCTCAGTCACAGTCTGCACAAACAGGAATCTTCCAAACTGATGTAAGCCGATTTCATACACCAGTGAAAATATCTGTCTCAGTACACTATAAGTGCCGAAATAGAACTCTTCACGACAAGTGACCACTGGTATCAAAGTGTAAAGTGTACCATGATTTAGGTTAGCTTCTGATTTTTGTAGTGTGTAAATGGAGGAGGTGCCACTTTAACAGGAACTGCCATAAGTTTATAACATATACACTCATAAATTTTTTATAGAGCAGCATATATAAGCAATTACAGTAGAAGCAAAATTTCATAATAAAATATTCATAATAGTAAGTGTGTACTGAGTACCAGGAGACAATTTTAATCAGTTCAGAAACTACATTGTAGCTCTATGGGTCTATTTAACAAGAAAAGTCAGATTTAATGGTTGCTGGTGATTTTAATGTAGATTTTTCCAAAACCCTTCCAATCAGTGGCATTGTAATTCAAATTAATTTATGCTGTTAATTTTCCTACTAGAGAATCCAAGGGCTCAAAGACAGTCATTGATAATATCTTTATAGAAATGTCTAATAAACAAAATTACACTTTAAAACCAATAATAATTCACCTCCTTGACAGTAACATGTAGTTCCATTTACTAAGTATTAATACTGATAAGGGTATTAAAATCTACAAAATATTAGGTCAAGAGTGTAGTCAGTAAGCCAAAGTGGAATGTTTTAAGAAACTCCTTAAACATGTGAACTGGAGTGATGTGTACAATGTTCATAGCATGAATGGGAATTAAAGCACTTTTATTAATAATATCCTTAACTATTTTCCCCCAAAACGAAACCAGATAAGACCAAAGTCTACAAACACCATGGATTACTTAAGGAGTAATGGTATCGAGTAAAACAAAAAGGAAATATAGGTGGCAGTCATAAACAACTCTGATGTAATTGCTATAGCCTGTTACAAAAAATACTGCACAATACTGAAGATAGTAATAAGGAAATCAAATATAATGCATTATCAGAAAAATGTAGTCATATCAGATAAGAAAGTAAAGACAATATATGATGTATTGAAGGAAGAGACTGGTAGAACCAGAGATGAAGAGGACATAACATGATACCCAGGTAAAAGATGTTTGCATTATTGCTGAATGTTTAAATAACCGCTTCATAATTGTTACAGGAAAAATGGGATTATCTGGTTCAGTAGATGTTTGCATTGAATATCTCAACCCAGTCACTACAAATATGCTAAGTAACCTGAGTATGACCCTGACAGTTCCTAGAGAAGCACTATCAACCATAAAATCCATAAAATAAAGAAAAGTGTAGTGGCAATAATAATATATCAACAAAGTTGCTTAAACTCTGTACCTTTTAGTTTACTGACATTTTAAGTTACTTCTGTAACCAATCTTTAGTCAGTGGAACATTTCCTGAATGGGTGAAATATGCTGAAGTTAAGTCTTTTTGTAGGAAAAGAGATAACTAAATGCCTTTGAACCTACACCAGTTTCACTTTTTCCTGTGTTGTCAAACAAATTCGAAAGCACAATATACAAACATCTTCTTAACCATCAAACCACAAATAAAATATTATCAGACACAATTGTGATTTCTGAAGTGTTCAAATATCAGGTAGGCTATCTACACATACAGTGAGAATGTGCTTAATGCATTAGACAATAACTTATAGGATACTAACATATTTTCAGAAACATTTCCCTATGTAGATCACACTATCATTTTATGGAAATTTGACTATCACTGTGTAACAGGAAATGCTGCAAAATGGTTCAAATCCTATATATCTGACTGAAAACAGGTGTAAATAGGAAAGACACGAGTATTAAGCCACCAGGCATCATTCACCTGAGAGCCAACAATGTGTGGTGACCTTCAAATATCATTTGAAGGCCCTTACTTTTTATTTTCTATATCAGTGACATTTCATCAGTAATAGTACTAGATGGTAAGAGTGTTTAGTATGCATATGATACAAACAATACAAGAAATAATAAATCAAGTACAGCCTTGTAAGAGTCAGGTAATAAGATTTTCATGGCCATCAATAAATGGTTCCTAGGTATTTCTCTGCCATTAAACCTTGAAGAAACATACTACATACAGTTCAGAACTTGTAAAAGGTTCCTGCCAGTATGTCCCTAAAATACGATGACAAGCAGACAGAAGAAGTTGACAGTTTTAAATCCTTGGGATTACAGCTCAGTAATAAATGTTTCTGGGAGGAGAATACCACAGAACTGCTGAACTATCGAAACAAATATCTATTTGCTATGCACCTTT
The DNA here is from genome assembly GCF_023897955.1 of Schistocerca gregaria. Lineage (NCBI taxonomy): Eukaryota > Metazoa > Arthropoda > Insecta > Orthoptera > Acrididae > Schistocerca > Schistocerca gregaria. The sequence goes on from NC_064926.1 coordinate 135,270,819, forward strand.
TGTCAGATGTAGGTGTCATAAAAATAAAAAGGATACTGTACTACACTTACTTTCATTCCATAATGTCCTTTGGGATTACTTTTTGGGGTAAATCACTAAGCCAATTTTAAGATTCCTCAGGCCAAAAACGTGAAGTACTAATTATTTGTGGTGTGATCTCAAGAACATCAAGAAAAGGGCTGTTTAAGGAATTGGGGATGTTGACTACTGGTTCCCAATATACAGGGTGATTCAAAAATGCATGTAAATATTTTAAGGGTGTATTTGTGAGGTAAATATAAGACAAAAATGTTCTATACAATTTTTGCTATACTTGGCTTATTACAGAGTTATGAACAAAACATGATAATACATTCAATACAACATAAAGTATTTACTTCCCAGAGTTCACAGTTTAATTACAGTGCATTTGGACTAAAAACGCAAACTGGTAAATAAACGTGACGTAACAAACTGAAACAATTCCTCGCGAATACTGTATTACTTTAGTTCCTGTTGATTCAACTAAATCAATGCAAAATAACTAAGGAAAATACTTGAAGAATTTACAGACTGTACTGTACTGTATTTGCACAAATCTTAATGCAATGCATGTTCAAAATGCTGTCCCTGAACTTGCAGACAGACCCGTGCTCGTCGCCGCAATGATCTCTGCACATTACACAGTCCGTTCAACTCTCCACGAATAATTTCACAACCACCTTCAATTCTTTGTTGTAGCACTTCTCTGTTCGGTACTGCAGAAGAATACACCAATGTCTTTAGTCGGCCCCATAAATAAAAGTCTAAAGGGTTCAGGTCAGGTGATCTGGCTGGCCAAGCAATTGGTCCTCCGCGACCTATCCATCGATGTGGATACGCATCAGTGAGGTACGCCCTTACGTTGCTGTAATGGGCAGGAGCACCATCGTGCATAAACCACAAGGTGGCTCGTGTTGCAAGAGGGACATCCTGTAACAATCCAGGCAATTCCCCCTCCAAAAATTCGCGGTAAGCGTGCCCAGTCAGCCTTGGAGGTAGAACATGAGGTCCGAGTAAGTCATTCCCCACAATACCACACCAAATGTTTATGGAGAATTGATGTTGATATCCACGCACAATTCTCGCGCCAGGATTCTCGACAGCCCACTGGTGCATATTATGGGAATTGATTACACCCGCACGAGTAAACATGGCCTCATCTGTGAATAATATCCGCCGAATGAACATTGGATCATTCAAATGACGCTCTTGTAACCACTGGCAGAATTGCTGACGGCGAGGATAGTCTGCAGGTGTCAATTATTGCACTTTGTGCAGGTGAAATGGATGCAACTGTTGTCTCCGAAGCAGCCGCCATACAGTAGATTGTGGAAGTCGTACAGCTGCACTAATTTGTCTCGTACTGATGGCTGGATCTTGGTCTACCAGGTCCAAAACATGTTCCTCGACGTTCACTACATGCTCAAGTGGTCGACCTGAATGTGGCCCAGGACGAATGCCATACTCCCGCATACGTCTGTCCACAGATACAAACGTCTGATGACTTGGTAACCGTCGTCTTGGAAACAGCTCACTGTACCTTCGTCTTGCTGCAAGTGCGTTTCCATCTGCTGCACCATACACAAGGTGCATATCAGCATACTCACTGTTTGAGTACATCATGTGCACAAAACCTGTAGCCTTCCGACGATGAATGAACGACAGGAAGTACGTTTCCGTTACCAACAACATCAACGCCGTCTTCTGTACAGTAGGAGTAAACAGCAATTGCAAACACAAACAAACACTATTCATGCAGTTTCGAATCAACTGTTGGGAGATACGTATGTGCATTACGTACCAGAATATGGCATCCTGCTGCTTGCACTGTCGTCGTTTTGATATGGACATGACTTTCGTATTTTAACGATAACTCTGGAATTAAACGTTTATGGAAAAACATTTATAGAACATTTTTGTCTTATATTTACCTCACAAATACACCCTTAAAATATTTACATGCATTTCTGAATCACCCTGTATTTATTCGTAAGTGAAATTGGTCATTAAAGACATATATTTCTTTTAAGTAACAGCGCAGTGAATGGAATAATAAATACTTGGAATGAGAATAACTTCCACAAGGATTTAAAGTCATTTCCTTTGGCTCAGAAAGATGTCCATTATTCAGCAAGATACATTTTTAATAAGATGCCAGCAGCCAAAAAATTTAATTATTAGTGAAGTTCAGTTTGACAAGAGTGTAAAAAATGTATTGGTGACCATCTCCTCCTAACCCACTGATGAATTTCTTAGCAGAATAAAATGAAAATATGCACGTATGTTATTAAAAATGTCACATAATGTGAATATTACATACAATCTGACTTCTGAACGGATTTTGTGCAGTAATACGATCATTGTAAATAAGTATTCTAAATATTTATTCTTTTATTTTATTTCTTCTGATGATGTGTGGCAACAAGATCCTAAGTATTATTGTATGCACCTAAGTCTATTAAAAATGTAATACTACGTGACAAGTTTTTAATCCTTATAGATGTAATTACGCTTAAGATTTTATTTTTTACTGATTCGACATCCACAAGGGCAATTTCATTTGTTATCTCTGGAAGGTACATTAGCACGTATGTTCTCATTTTGTAAATATTTATTATGTATTCCATATCCCAGAAGATTTCCTCACTACATACCAGTTGGAAAGAAAAGCATATCTAATTTAATATAATCCATATGCATTGTGATAATAAGGCCACCTGGACTGATGGAGATCTTGAAATGAACTCCAAACAATTTGACGCCTCTCCTGTCCAGAGACAAGATATCAATATCTCTGTTGAGTCGTTTCAGATATTGTTTGATGATGAAGTTATTGATATCGTAAACACAAAAACGAACAGGCATGCCTCATCTAAGGACTATTTTGCTCCTACTATTACCTGTGAGGACGTGCAGTGTTTGTTAGACATTGTAGTCCTTCGTAGGTATAAGCAGAGACAAGTTTCCAAATATTTTGTCCTCAAAGAATTTGTCCTGTTGTGAAATTGTAGTGAGGTATTTTGAAAGGCGTAACATTCAAAAATATATTTGAGGTAAACCAGTTAGCCTTATATAACAAGTCTGGTCACTGATTACATCTTCTGGTTATCAAGTGGACTTCAGTGTATATCACAACGGATCAACTGTTCAGGATCACAAAACAGAGCAATATGCCGGCAAAGCATCTTTGTCTCTCATAAAAATGATTGAAAATCCACATTCAGAAATAAGTCAGTTCCAATTTCATTTCCATTTTTACAACTTAAAATCAAGTTTTACTTCGTGATTTTTCTTAGTTAACAAGTTTTGGGGGCACTGGAAGTGTGAGAGAAAATTGTATCTTTCTAAACCACTCCCTTGAATTGTGCAGGATGAAACAGGTACCTTTCATCTTGCAACACAAAAGGAAAATGGTATGTTTCGGTGTAAATATCATTGTTAACCTATTATTTTCACAGCATCAAATAATGCCAGGATGAACAAAGTTGACTAATGTTAAAAGTTATTCTTAGTGGTCAAGGAAGTGCACTGAAGTTCCTTGATAGTCTGCCCTGACCAAGTACAACAAGCAAATGGGTGGAACTGATACAATGGCTCAAAAGGTGAACCCATATGCAATAGATATCTATAACAGCAAATGCCGCAGGACTCTTTTCGGTCACTTATAGGATATCACCACACGCAGTACCTGGATTCTCTGGCAAGACAATGGAAATAGAGTATCTCATGTAATTTTTTACTGTAAATAGTGATGGAGTGTTTGATATAGAATGTGATACCACTGACAGGACCTGGTCAAACCACGATTTCCAGTACTGTAACAGATAAACTCAGTTTTGATTGAATGAATCACCTGATTGTGAACAAACAGGGTATCAAAGGAGATAATTTGTTGGGATGTACTTTTAGGCATTACACATATTCATTTCAAGATATGAAATGCCAGACTATGTATTAAATATCTTGGTAGTGAATATAGTGAATAATATGTTGCTTTTATTTCTGATTTGTAATTTGTACTGTTGTTAGTTTGTTTTTTTTCTGTTCAAAAGTGAGGAAACTTTTTATATAAATATACGATTTGCTCCCAGTAATGGTTAGCATGATATACATTGTACAGCATGTCATATAAGAAATAGTAAGCACCAGGTCGTTTCGAAAATTTCGCGCATCAGTGTCCCATATTGTGGAGATAAATATGTACAAACTGGTGGAGAACTTACAAAAACATCACCTCGAACACAAAATCCTTCCATTTTCCCATTTCAAGAACTAGGCTAATTATGAACAGAATAATCTTGAGAGTGATGGTATGAGAAATTTAGGCATTGTACAGATCATTAAAACACATTTTTCGATATCAGAAACAGGTATGAATAGCTTGGAAAAGCAGGATGGGACACCATCAAATGAATAAATAGACCATAAATTGAATGTAGCAGTTTAGTATCCATTTAGCTCAAAATGGCTCTGAGCACTATGGGACTTAACATCTGAGGTCATCAATCCCCTAGAGCTACTTAAACCTAACTAACCTAAGGACATCATACACATCAATGCCTGAGGCAGGATTTGAACATGCGACCGTAGCGGTCGCGTGGTTCCAGACTGAAGCGCCTAGAACTGATCGGCCACACTGGCTGGCATCCACTTAGCATTCCAGCTGCTAATGGGATATTTGAAAGAGAGGAAATATGTTTTGATCAGTATTAAATAAGAACACATAATGATATGAAATGTTACAGATGGAATCAAATATTCATCAATGTTTTGATTCCAAGAGCATGTGTCAATTGTTTCGTACTGTCCAGTAAAGGGTACAACTGTAGCTTCGTTCAGTACAATGGATTCAGGAAGGAACTGGTAAATCATTAAGAATTCAAGCCACTAATGTTTCAGGATTATAGTGAAACAAAAACCAGGCATAGACACAACAAGTTGGTTAGAATGTACACTACAAAACGTATGTACAGAAAGTGGCCTATGATACCGTTTTCGAACATGACTGATATTAGTACACTGAATATATAATTCGGTATTAGGAGGGTTTATGACACTTTTGATCATACATAGCAAATGAGAGTGTACGTTCATCATAATCCACAAGACAATTATCCTCTTCTACTCTATATAATTCAAAGGTTACGAAAGAAGCATTGACTTTGATTTCTGATTAGGCATTTCTTGTGGTGATCATGATTTAATAGTGCATCAATCAAATATGCATATAATGTTTCTGTACTAATTTTACTTCTTATTTTTACACACATCATTTCACAAAATATTTCAGCACTTTGTTTCAAATTTCTATGAATTTCAGATTTTTGGAAACAGTTAACTATCACACCCATGTAGCCTTTTATATAAAAAGTAGGTTGTGCTTAAGTGATGAACCTCTGAACATACTCATTTATGTAACTAGCAGCAGCTGCATGTGAAACATATAAATTTTTTTCTCGAATCGCTTAGTCAGTTTTCTTAATTATTATGATTATATTCAAGCAACTGAATCTTATTTTGAAATACTAGACTCATGCTGGTCAATTTGATATGCCACTTGTCGGTTTCATAATCTTGATTTTGGCTGTTTGCTCACAAACGTTTTCTCTCAAATCACTATTTAAGTTTCTGATATTTACACTGATTACTTTCTAGCAATTAAACATTTTATACACAGTTAGATCTCATGCTGATTAATTTGATACCCCACTTCCAACTCTTTGCTTGCCTATTAATATGTGGACAAAAATTGTCCTCCAAATGACTCATAAGTTCGACACAGCAATGCCTGTGTTTTTAAGATGTGTATTGCAGTGTTCCTTTGGACATGCATGAAAGACAGAAGTTAACATAGCATCGCACTTCTTAATTACACAGGAAAGGCCGCGTCGTATTAATTCGCCATTATCAAGCCCTTGAGGGCGTCGCAGGTACATTAAAATCTATCAAGCAGTTGCACAGTGGGGCATTGTTGGTCGAAATCACTGGTTCCCAAGAGATAAACTTGCAGAAAGCGAAAGTCTTGCGGAATATGCCATTGACACTGAGCCCCATACCATCTTGAATTACAGAGGTGGTGCTGTGACGTGCAGGGGTCTGTTGAACATTCCCAAGGAGGAACTGAAAGATAAGTGGGTGCCAGAACTTATAGTTGACGTACAAAACATAATGAAGAACGTGGTAGGGTATCCCGTAAAATCGAACTTCCTGAGCATGTCAAGACAGGTTTTCTTCGCGTAAGTGTGCAGCCTTATATGTCCATCCCAATGCGCTGTTTGAAATTCCACTGCTTTATGTGTACAATCTTGACTGTAACGGAGCAGAGATGAGGTAAGGCTGCCCATGGAGGAGTCACTCATTCCTCTCCTTTGAAGTGTATGAATTGCTGTGGCGTTCATCCTATCTGGAGTCTGGACTGCAGCATATATCTCGATGAAAGGGAGATACATGAGCTTAAGACTGTGAAGCGTATACGGTATGGCGAGGCCAAACAGATGTCTAAAGGCATTCTACCTCCAGAGTCCGCTATCTCCTTTTCTTCAGTTCTTAAACAGCCAGTGCAGAAAACCGATGCTGCTACACAAACGGAGATTACTAGTGTCGGTAGTACTGCCTGCGTTAGTCTATGCGCTTTTGGTGCGGGAGTTATTTCAACGACTGTATCTCATCTCAGAACTTCATAAAGATGCGTGGTTGCCGATGTTACAGAGCTGCCTGCTCTTTAGTCTGGTGCGTCCTCCAAGAGCAAAATGACACAGACAAAGGGTCCACCACTGATGGACTTCGGAAGCACAAAGTCTGACAATGTCAACGTCATCCTCTATGACGTCTCTCATGATTCTACTGCAGAGTCAATCACCTTGATGTCGGACTGGAGCAAACATTTTACTCCAACACTGAACCTCCGCCCATTTAGAGAACCTCTTCCCAGCAGAAAGGAAGCATGAAAGTGCCACCCTAACGGTAGGCGGTTCCCATATTATAGTGGAACATTAATGGGTTCAGTTTCAGGACACTTTTGTAGAAAGTGAAACACTTGTCACAGGTACACCGGCTTTGTGCTTGTGTTTACTAGAAACACATTTTAAGGCCATAGACACCCATGTGATATGCAGCTATATTCTCCACTGAAGGAATGACCTGAGTGTGATAAGAGCCAAGGGAGGAGTGGTTGTGTTTATCAATAACACACAGTACTCTTTTGCTCTGTCCTTGGTAACTGATCTCCAAGCAATAGTAGTTGCAAGTCATGTGGCTCAGAAGATCACTGTTTGCTCACTGTGCTTACCTCCACAGAAAGCAATAGACTATGAGCCTCTCACAGACCTTATTGAACAACATTTATGCTACTGAATTATGGGGCTTGCACTATATTTACCCTTCACGTCGTATCTTGGAGAACATCATGATGCGTCACAAGCTGTGCATTCTCAATAAAAGCAGTGCTACTCATTCCTCGGCTGATACTGGATTTTCAACCATCGACATCTCTTTCTGTTCTCCTAACCAGCAGGAAGCAGCTGATGACCTTCATTACTGTGACCTCTTCCCACCTTCTGCATGGATAATTTTACCTTAACAGAAACCACCAAAATGGTTGGTCAGCAAAGCTAAATACTAACTTGACGCTGTGCAGCAAGCAGGCTGTGTCTGAATACCACGTCAGTGTCCAGGAATGGGAGAACCACGTTACACAATGCCACTGACTTATCCGTCCCAAAGCCGTCGTTACCTCTTAGAAGGCAACCTATAGTTTAGTAGACCGGTGAGTGCTGCTCATCAATCTAGGACAGACGCTCAGATCTTAGACGGTTTAAGTACCACCCAACACCGGACAGCTTCACAGCCTTTCAGAATTCTACTTGTTCTACAAATGTATGGGAAGCCCTCAGAAGGACTTCTGGTAAACACAGTCGTTTACCAATATCAGCTGTGCTGATAAAGGAGAGTCTCGAAACAGCGACCAGAGACATCGCTCAGAAGATGGCAGACCATTTAGCAAAGACTATTGCCAATGCCAGCCAGGGTCCTGCGTTTCGGCGCTACTGGGCGACTGTAGAGAGGGGCAAGCTGGATATCAGGTTAAACAATTCCGAGTCATAAATTTACCTTTTCTCCATGCTGGAACTGGAACCAACGTTGTCTGAGACTTGTGATACTGCAACCAGTCACCAACCAAATCAGTTACTGCATGGCTCGACATTTTCCTTCAGTATCAAAGGAAATCTTCCTTTGACGAATAGATTACTTTCCCGACACTTGGACAGAAGCAGTTTTAATCCCTCTCCTCAAATCAGGAAAGGACTGCACGTCTTTCAGAACTTACGTGAGCATCGTCTTTAAGAGATTTGTTGGAAAGACGCTGGAGCTAACGTTAAACGTCGTCTGGTCTGGTTGTTAGGTACCTGGAATATTCTTAGCCACTCTGGGGGTGAAAAGGCATATTCTTAGCCACTCTGAGGGTGAATTACGGAGATTTAGGTCCAGTGTCGACAACATGAACCTGCTAGAGACAGCTGTCCATCATATTATTTGACATCAGTAAGGCATATTGCACTACTTGGAGACACAGCAAAAAATGGCTCTGAGCACTATGCGACTTAACTTCTCAGGTCATCAGTCGCCTAGAACTTAGAACTAATTAAACCTAACTAACCTAAGGACATCACACACATCCATGCCCGAAAAAGGATTCGAACCTGCGACCGTAGCAGTCACGCGGTTCCGGACTGCGCGCCTAGAACCGCTAGACCACCGCGGCCGGCGGAGACACAGCATTTTAAATCAACTTCATCAATGGGGCTTTCGTGGCCTTCTCCCCATCTTCGTACATTTTTTCTTGTTTAAACGGCATTTTAAGTTCTGCTTTGGCGAAACACTGTCGGATCGTTTTGAGGAGAAGAATGGTGTTTCTCTGGCCAGTGTTTTAAGTTCTCCCCTCTTCGTCATACTAATAAAAACTATCGCATCGACGGCAACGAATCCTGCAAAATGCTCATTATTTGTGGGCGATTCTGCTGTTCTCTGTTCCTCTAGTGTTACAACAGCGACTCGGTAATTACAACTTACAGTACCGCGGGCTGCAACAATGAGTTATCAGTTTTCTGCAGGTAAGTGTTTGTGTGTGTGTGTGTGTGTGTGTGTGTGTGTTCACTTTAATTATTCTCGTCATATTTCTAACTTACCTGATTTGCATATGAGGGACACAGTGACACGGTTCTACGTCTGAAACGCTTATTCAGGTATCTGTGCCTCATTTTGTACTCGAAATTTTCGTGGTCGCCACACCTTCGCGACCTAAAAGCAGAAACCTGAAAGCACTGGATATCGTAAAGTACCTTAGCCGAAAGTCTTGGGAATTGGACAGTGGGCGTCCGCACCAACGTTATAGGACTTTTATGCATTTGTGGCTAAGTGATGGGTGTGCAGTGTGTGGATTGGTGACTCTTCTTATCTGAAGACCGTTGACGCCGTCATCCAGGAAGGGATTAAACTGGCCACGGGCGCTTATAGGAACGGCCCCGTACCCAGTCTCTGTGATGAGGCTGGTGTACCGCCATTTACAGTCAGACGACAGCTCCTCATGATGCGTCATGCAGATTCGAAATCACTTGCATACCATACAGTTTTTTGTATGTCACTGGAATGTCTCATCCCCAATCGTCCACGAGCAATAAGGCGGTTTCGGATCCATATGCAGCGTATGCGGGAGTCACCTGGTGTAGAGCGAGTACAACCACAAATCCAGGGTTTGAAATGGCCTCCCACGCTATTGACTACAGAGGTCCCGAGGGATTTTAGATTTCGTGCAGTGCAGGAGTGGCTCAACTGGTTGCTCTCTTGTTTTCTCTGATAATGTCCTCAAGGTCTAACTGCATCAAGATTTTCCGCCTTCGACTCGGAATCATATGTAATATAGCGAGTACTGGAGCAGATGAGATGTGACTCGAGTACTAAATTTCCTGTCTGTTCAGATTCTCTGAGTGCCCTTCACTCTCAGCAACGGTTGTACCCAGTAGATAAAGTAGTCCAGAGTATTCAGGACGCTCTCCTCTACCTAGGACGACTAGGGAAGGAGATGTCTTTCTGTGGGGTGTCAACGCCAGTGGCTATTGCGGGGAACGAAAGGGAAGGTATAACAGCCAAGGAGGCAGGTCACGATCCTCAGGTAGTTTGGTGTTTCATCCTCCCATATGCTATCGCCTCGCAGATTTTTGTGTCGATTGGAGCATTAGTGGCTGGAAGTGACAGACAGTAAGCTCCGTCTAGTGAAGTCCACAGCAGGGCCATGACGTAACCCCTTCCAGTCACGTTGACGGGACGAGGTCCTCCTTACTCATCTTCGCATGGGCAACAGCCCTATGACGCATGGCCTCTTGCTCTTGGTGTTCGTGGTGTACAGATCACTTTTTTAGACAATATTTTATTTTCAGACCAGATGTACCAGCAAAATTGCCCTCGATTTTAAGCGGTTTTCCTAGGAATGTGGTTACAGTTTTAAAGTTTTGAGAACTGTCTAAAATTTTCCCCAGGATTTCAGGGAGATGATGTTAACATGTTAACAGAATGACTGGTTCACCCAAGCTTTTTGTAAAGCGTCAACCGAACACATTTGCCTGGCCGTTGTTTTAGCTCTTTTCTCGATTTACTAGTGTTTTAATACCTGGTACAGGACGTCTCACCCTTTCTACTTTGTCTTAAGGTGTGTGAGTTAGTGACTGTGTGGCTCATTGCGAATGAGGTGGGAAATGGGTGCATAACAGTCGTTTAGTAGATTTCGTCGTCACTGTGAGCAACAATTTTCGCGATTTTATCCACATTCGTTTCCTTAACATATGTCAGGGTGATGATGTCATCGCTATTGTGCGCCTGTAAAGTCGAAATGCGCACACACAAGCTAAGAGGTGACGAATGATGTAGAGACTGACTACAGCACGAAACACATTTCTTAAAAAGAGGATTGCATTAATGTCTAATAAAAATTTGAGCATTAGGTATCTTTTCCAAAGGTGCTTATGTGGACGGCGACCTTGCATGGAAGTGAAACGTGGACGATAAGCAGTTCATACAAGAAGAGAGCAGGAGGTTTCGAAATATGGTACCTCGGAAGAATGCTGTTAACCGGATGGGTACACGGAGTAACTAATGTTGGGGCACCAAGTCGACTTGTGGGGGGGAAAAAAAGTTGATTACTCCATTTGATTAAAGCAAGGACAGGTTGATAGGACATGTTATATCAATGGATCATCAATTTCATATTTGAGGGAAGGGTAAAAACTATTAAGCGAGACGTAGGCCACGCATTGTCGATGGCGTTAGTACAGAGAGAGGGATTAGTGACCATTATGTCATCATGGGGTCTATGGTTACTGAAGTTAATAAATCACTCAAGAAGGCTAGGAAAATATCTCTACTTGAAAGAGCAGATATGCAGTTGTTAACATCGCCATTAGGCAATGAACTGACATGACTTAGGTCGAGGATGATGGACGTAGAGAAATTATGGATGAAGTTTAAACAGATTGTAAATTGTGCTTTTGAGAAGCATCACGAGTACGTCGGTTCAAGACGGAAAAGCGCACTGTTGTTTCACAAAGGAATTCCGAAAACGCTGAGGAAGCAAAATCTGTTGCACCCTCGGTTCAAAAGAAGATGCGCAAATGACGACAGTCAAAAGTTAGTAGAAATTGTGGCGCCAGTAAAAAGATCTATGAGCAGAGTATAAGACTAGCGAGCGTCATACCATAGCAAAAGATCTTGCCGGAAACACGAGAAAATTTTGATCCTACGCAAAATGCATAAGCATTTCTAAGGCTTGTATCCTTTCTCTCGTTGAACAATCTGTTGTGGCAGTTGAAGATTGTAACTGAGGGCATAGGAAAAGTATTCCTGGAGTGAAGAAACACTGGAAAAGATGAAAACAAGTAAGTCGCCAGATCCGATGGAATAACAGTTCGGTTTTACAAAGAGTACTCCACAGCATTGGTCTTATACGTGGGTTTTGTTTGCCGTGAATCTCTCACCGAGCGACCAGTAAAAAGGACGGTTGGCTCATGTATGTAGCAAGGTTAAAAGAACGGACTCGCAGAATTACAGATCAATACAGTTAACATCGGCTGCTGCAGAATTCTTAAACATATTCACAGTTTGGATACACCAAATTTCCTTGAAAGAGAGAAGCCTCTGACCACGAATCAGCACAGTTTTAGAAAGCATCGCTCATGCGAAACTCGGTTTTTCCTTTTCTTCACCTGATTCTTTGCGAACTATGGATGAAGGCCATCATGGAGGTTCTATATAAAATATTTCTAGGTGTTTGAAAAGCATTTGGAAGCTTGCCCCTCTCTAGACTGTTAACGAAGGTACAAGTATACGGAATAGGTTTCCAGATACGTGAGTGGCTCGAAGAGTTCATAAGTAATACGTGGTAGAACAAATGAAAGTGGCCCAGAGAACAAAGTTCCAGGATAGAAAGAAATATAGCAAAGGAAATGAAATACAGTACTAATTTGACGATATCGGATGTTGAAAGTGACCACCGTTCATCTCTTGCGACTTTTGGGCCTTGGTCAACAAGTTGCTGAGGGTAGATCGAAGCTGGACTGCTGGAATTTCTGCAGTGTCATCCCAAATGTTCTGCTGGACTTCCTGAAGACTATGAGGATTGTTGCGATACACCTTACACTTGTGGGTTCTCCACACCAAACAATCGCACACTAACAGATCAGGTGACCTGGGTGGTCAGCTATACCGTGACCAGACTGACCTGTGCTAGTAACTCTGTCAGACGTGAAGATCTGTAAATGTGCTCCAAGGTTCGGCTGATCGAATGGTCAATTGCTTCATACTGTTGTAAGTAATTGTAGATCTTATCCGCCATCGCTAATGCTGCCACATTTGGTCGTCTGATGGTATCAACTCGTCTGAGCCACTTTTAATTGTCCGCCACTGTAGAACGCAGTATTTGGTGCAAGACAGCCTGTGTTCATCAGATAAAAAGGTTGTTTGCTGAAGATTCTGTGGTATACAGAAAGATGTACATTTGTAAGGATAAAAGATTACTTAAACATAATTTCTAGTTGGTAAGGTGAATGGCAGTTGCAACTAAATGTAAAATAACGTAAGTTTACGCTTATGAGTAGGAAAAGGTAACGCGTAATGTTGGAATTCAACATTAGTAATGTGCTGCTTGACACAGTCTCTTCAAAATAGCTCTGAGCACTGTGGGACTTAACTTCTGAAGTGAGGCTGGCCTAAGTGGCCGAGCGGTTCTAGGCGCTTCTGTCTGGAACCGCGCCCCTGCTACGGCCGCAGGTTCAAATCCTGCCTCGGACATGGATGTGTGTGATGTCCTAGGTTAGTTAGGTTTAAGTAGTTTTAGGGGACTGATGACCTCAGAAAAAAATGGTTCAAATGCCTCTGAGTATTATGGGACTCAACATCAGAGGTCATCAGTCTCCTAGAACTTAGGACTACTTAAACCTAACTAACCTAGGACATTACACACATCCATGTCCGAGGCAGGATTCGAACCTGCTACCGTAGCGACCGTCTCTTCGCTTAAATATCCAGGCGTGATGTAGCAGAACGGCGTGACATAGGGCAAACATGTAAGGATTGTGGTATGGGAGGCGAATGTTCGACTATGGTTTATTTGAAGAATTTTAGTAAACTGGTTCGACTGTAAAGGAGGCCACATATTGGATACTAGTGTCATACATTCGCGAAAACTTCTCGAGTGTTTGATGTTCTTGGCCGGTCAAACTCTAAGAAAGCTGTTTAGGTTTTTATATTGGTAACGCCACGTATGAAAGTAAGCTGTTTAGGTTTTTATATTGGTAACGCCACGTAAGGCTCTGTATGAAAATCAGTGGCTGTGCTGTGTGCAGTCTGTGGCTGGTTAGCATTGTTGTAATATTAGCTATTGTAGAGTTGGGCAGTTGGATGTGAACAGCGCATAGCGTTGCGCAGTTGGAGGTGAGCCGCCAGCAGTGGTGGATGTGCGGAGAGAGATGGCGTAGTTTTGAGAGCGGATGATCTGGACGTGTGTCCATCAGAGACAGTAAATTTGTAAGACTGGATGTTATGAACTGACATATATTATGACCTTTGAACGCTATTAAGGTAAATACATTGCTTGTTCTTTATCAAAATCTTTCATTTGCTAACTATGCCTATCAGTAGTTAGCGACTTCAGTAGTTAGAATCTTTTATTTAGCTGGCAGTATTGGCGCTGGCTGTATTGCAGTAGTTTGAGTAACGAAGATTTTTGTGAGGTAAGTGATTCATGAAACGTATAGGTTATTGTTAGTCAGAGCCATTCTTTTCTAGGGATTATTAAAAGTCAGATTGCGTTGGGCTAAATATATTGTTTGTCAATTTAGTGTTGATCAGAAATGGTAAAGGGAGTAATGTCTGAGTACGTTCAGTTTTGCTCAGCTGTTTGAAAAGCAAATAATGTAAGAGGTTTATCAGCACAGTCAATCATAAATTTTTCGAAGGGGACGTTTCAAAACTGAATAAAGACAATGAAACAATTGAAAGACTGGTTGCTGGCTGATGTGTTACTTTTAGTTTCGAACAACAAGCAAATATCATGGAGACACTTCAGGAACTCAAATGGGAATCCATAGAGAGAAGGCGATATTCTCTTGTAGGGACACTACTGAGGAAATTTAGAAACCGGGTTTTTAAGCTTGTTGAATAACGATTCTACTGCTGCCAACATAAGTTACACGTAAGGAGCATAAAGATGTGGTAAGAGGACTTAAGGGTAGTTTGGAGACACATAGACAGTCGTTCTTCTTGTATTTCCGAACGGTACAAGAAAGGAAATGACCACTAGTAAAGCAAGGTACACTCCACCATGCACTGTACAGTGTCTTGTGGAGCGTTTACATAGATGCTGATATAGATTAGATATTCAAGTGGTTGTAGGCAGCAGCAGCAATTATTTGAAGATGATGAGCCTTACACGAGATAGCCTATCGTTGACAACAGCATAAAACCAGTTTAAAACTATGCGCCGGCCGAGACTCGAACTCGGGACTTTGCCTGTCGCGGGGAACTGCTCTACCAGATGAACCATCGAAGTGCGACCCACGCCCCGTCCTCACAGCTTTATTTCCACACGTACCTCGTCTCCTACTTGCCAAACTTCACAGAAGCTCTCCTGCATACCTTGCAGAACTATCTCTCCCGGAAGAAAGGATACTGCGGACACATGCCTTAGCCACAGCCTAGGGGATGTTTCCAGAATGAGATTTTCGCTCTGCAGCGGAGTGTGCGCTGATATGAAATTTCCTGGCAGACGAGGTACTGGCGGAATTAAAGCTGTGAGGAGTAGTCGTGAGTGGTGCTTGGATAGATCGGTTGGTAGAGCACTTGCCCACGAAATGAAAAGGTCCGCAGTGGCAGTCTGCCAGAAAGTTTCATATCAGCGCACACTCCGCTGCGGAAGGAAAATGTCATTCCAGCATAAATCCAATCTTCGGACTGAAAACCACAACACGAACTTACCTTAAGAGAATAGCGTGTGGCGAACTTCTTGGAGCATGTTTTACAAATATGTTCTTTGCCGTGGCTTAGAGAGTTTTCCTCGAGCAATTGTCGCTGCTGATCATTGGGGAGTACCGGCTGCTGCGAATGAAGCGTTGGTTCGTTGCTCCTTGCGTAGGTGGAGTTCACGATGTGTTCTTTCTTTAGGTCGGCGCACCGGCTACCCTGCTGTCCGTCTACTCTGAAAGACATTTCGAACGACACGTTGATTGTAGGCTGGGGACTGGTCTTTGAAGGCAGCAGCTCGGTGAAGACGCGCGGAGGGCTACTGGCCTGGACGGTTGGCCGCTCCCTGTGCCGGGCGTCCTCCAGCTGCGTGCTCTGCGGCGCCGACTCAGGGCTGCAGGGCGGTGGTTGGGCTCTACCGCCATCGGTCGGCGCCTGCGCCTCGTGTCTGCGGAGGCTCCCCAGCGGACGCTGCTGCTGCTGCTGCTCGTGCTCGTTGTCGCCTGCACCTGCCGGTGGCAGCTTGCCCAGCCCTTTACTGGTGAGCTCCTTCAGTGGGTGACCACCTTCTCCCACATTAACCTGCACAACAATACGGCGTCATCACCTTTCTATCCAGGGAAATTATTCTGTACCGATACAACAGTTTGTTCTCCAAATCCAAGATTTAGCGAATACTGACCTTACGACTTATCTTAGAAGAAAGATTAAGGAAAGGCAAACTTACGTTTCTAGCATTTGTAGACTTAGAGAAAGCTTTTGACAATGTTGGCTGGAATACTCTATTTCAAATTCTAAAGGTGGCAGGGGTAAAATACAGGGAGCGAAAGGCTATTTACAATTTGTACAGAAACCAGATGGCAGTTATAAGAGTCGGGGGACGTGAAAGGGAAGCATTGGTTGGGAAGGGAGTAAGACAGGGTTTTAGCCTCTCCCCGATGTTATTCAATCTGTACATTGAGCACGCAGTAAAGGAAACAAAAGAAAAATTCGGAGTGGGTATTAAAATCCATGGAGAAGAAATAAAAACTCTGAGGTTCCCCGATGACATTGTAATTCTGTCAGAGACAGCAAAGGGCTTGGAAGAGCAGTTGAATGGAATGGACAGTGTCTTGAAAGGAGGATATAAGATGAACATCAACAAAAGCAAAATGAGGATAATGGAATGTAGTCGGATTAAGTCGGGTGATGCTGAGGGCATTAGATTAGGAAATGAAACACTTAAAGTAGTAAAGGAGTTTTGCTATTTCGGGAGACAAATAACTGATGATGGTCGAAGTAGAGAGGATATAAAATGTAAACTGGCAATGGCAAGGAAAGCGTTTCTGAAGAAGAGAAATTTGTTTAAGTGTCAGGAAGTAGTTTCTGAAAGTATTTGTATGGAGTGTATGGAAGCGATTCATGGACGATAAGTAGTTTGGACAAGAAGAGAATAGAAGCTTTCGAAATGTGGTGCTACAGAACAGTGCTGAAGATTAGATGGGTAGATCACATAATTAATGAGGAAGTATTGAATAGGATTCGGGAGAAGAGAAGTTTGTGGCACAACTTGACTAGAAGAAGGGATCGGTTGGTAGGACATGTCCTGAGGCATCAAGGGTTCACCAATTTAGTACTGGAGGGCAGCGTGGAGGGTAAAAATCGTAGAGGGAGACCAAGAGATGAATACACTAGGCAGATTCAGAATTATGTAGGTTGCAGTAGGTACTGGGAGATGAAGAAGCTTGCACAGGATAGAGTAGCATGGAGAGCTGCATCAAACCAGTCTCAGGACTGAAGACCACAACAACAATTATTCAGTCTGTATAAAAAGCGACTCAATTTGCCTCTTGGAATATATGGAATTAAGTGGAATGATTGACGCGGTATGAAGTGGAATGATAATATAGCCTCAGTCCAGGCGAAAGGAGAGAGCTGATTTTATTTAATTGGCCAACTGTCGTTGCCTGTATGGCACCTGTGGCGACGTGAGCAATCTTACAGTCACCAATGATAAAATTAAACCATTACTAATTAGTAACAGCTGGTTGCTTAGGGGTCAGAGGTGGACCAAATCGTTACAAAGTTGTTCGACTAGTAAAGCTCTTTCTCTTGAATAAATTACGCAATATTTCTGACATTTTAATCATTGCATTGTCAGTATGTGTACCTCCCTTCTATCGATATTCGTCCAGTTCCGGTAATTCTTTCCTGGTGCGTCTTTTTTTTGTCTTAGCGTGTATTATTTGCTACAAGGCATGACTGGGAGCTAGATATAGAACAAGGTAAACGGACGCCTTTAGCTAAAATAAATTTTTTGTACGAGATAAAACATTCACTGGTAGCAGAACAGAGCTCCATTCCAAACAGTTATTACTATTATTACCTAAATGTTCAACATTATATATTTCAGGATCACTAATAATTGCTTTTGAAGTCTCCTGAACTCACTGGCTACTTCATCAATTACTGACTATACACGTTCGTCGAGTTTAGGGGTCACGTCCTTTCGTTTCATTACGAAATGGTAACGTCATTTCAATCTAAAATATGGCAAAATATTTCGTTGAAAAATGTCGTGTTGAAGGAAAAATTTGTCTATGGCCATAAACTTACCTGCTGCAAAACATCAATACTCAATTCAAGATGTCAGACCACATCGTCTGAAAGATATAGAGATTTACAGCGCTATAGTGTCACAAACATTCGAACTAAAAAATATCCTTGGAATATGCATGACACCACCACACAAGCTACGAGTTAAGAAAAAACTGAAATCGTCTTTAACCTTGTTTGCTTTAATGATAGCCTGCTGTTTGCAAAGAGACCGTTTCCCTGCCATGATATGTTCTTACAGAGAGTAAAGGGACTTATCGTAAATTTAGTTCAGAGAAACAGAGGAAGGAGACATTTGCTATCAGTTTGTAGTTAGTTTAACATTGTGTTCCGTTATCTGCATTATTTAATTGTTTTTTCCGTGTGCCTTAGGTACCAAATGTGAGCAAGTTATTTTCTTGACCTATGTACATTTACTTACTTAACGCGTTTATGGTTTTCCTTTCCTTCAGAGCATATTTCTGTCTATCTTCTTCTGTCCTATACCAAACGGTCTTAAAAATCTGTGCTGTACGTTCAACTATTTTTGTTCTTTTGCAATGATTAAGGTTTACTGTTCCTTCTATTGCTAAATTAGCTATCCTCAACGTAGTAATTTACGTCATTTGAAACTCTCTATTTTCTATTAGGGGTTTACAGAAGTAACTTTTCCCACACGTTTGTTTGGTATATAGAGCCACAATATGTTCTAGATTCTATTCAGTGTGGTTTTGTGAACCAATTTACAGTTCAGGTGGCAATGTAAGTCAAATGTTTCTTCGGAAATAAAACCCTTGAGTCATATACTTAAGACACCTCGCGTGTACCCTATGTCAATAGTCAACTCACAGAATTTACCTACCTTGGAATGAAATTACGGTTGTCTGAAAGTGAACTACCATAAAATTATACGTACATTGAGAAAAGTTTTTCTCTGCTTAGCCTCTATTGCAGTCCATAAATTTAATTACAAACACGAAACTGCTCATTTATTCATAAACCCATCTACATGTCATGTAAAATGCAACAAGTAAGCTTCTTTTTCCAAACATTTCAGAATGTAAATTATTTTAGGTAGTTATATCAATGTGAGTTACAAATGGTAAAGGGAGAGAAGTACCGTAGATCAACCCTTTCGGACCGTCTGTTTTCAATTGTGAAATTAACATTTACTGTGACTTATCTGCAAAGATGTATTTTATCCTAATGGGAACCTGAGTTACACATTTGTTGCTGTTCAACCGTTTTATCATGAGCAAGTGCCGCCAACTGTTGGGCATCAATTTTAAAACGTCAGCGAGTCTATCAGTGCGCAGCAACTCGTGACCACCAGAATACACAGATCTGTATGGTACGCTGTATTACACTCTATAATTGAATATCTTTAGTGCTATTTCTCACGGTAATTATTTAATTAGTGAATGATCATTTTCCTATTTGGTACATAAGAGAATATTTCTTAATTTGTTATTTTAGTCCAAAAAATGAAGTAAAGTGTTCAAAGTAAGTTTCGAAAGTAAAATCTCCTAAGAGTAGTACCACCTAAAGTAAAATGTTCTATTCTACAGAAAAATTGGGGTCTGAAATGGTTAAAAGGGTGAACAAGAGCAGAAAGAGAAGAGCAGTAAGATAACATGACGAAACGGAACACCTGTAATTAAGAGTTATTTCCTATTAACTAAGGAAATTAGTTAATTGCAGCGAAGGGTGCAGGTCGTTAAAGTGGATAATGTGTGAGTGAAGTAGGCGATTGTCACTAACCTGCGGTTGCAAGGGGAAGAAATACGACTGCGTTTCCCATGCAACAGTTGGCTGAGGTGGATGGTGGATGGGGTCACCTTGGTCATCTGGCTTCACAAATAATCCACGAAACTTCTCAGCTTGAGAGATGGCTGGGTTGGTGCTGCAGAGATTGCCTGTGTCATGGAGCTCGATCACTGGAACTCCATGTCGCTGAAAGCTGTCGGCTGTCGAGACAGGCATTAGAACTGGTGCATTTGGTATGTGGAAATCAGCTTGTGTTGAGATGCAGGCTGCGTTCGGGTCCCCTTGTCCCTGCGATGCTGAGCCTAGCTCTTTAGGGCGTTCCTGCTGCTGCTCTTGTAGTTGAGGCAACTGCTCACCTGGCGGATGCTTCTCCAGAGAAATGTAGGACCAGTCCATGGTGTATGGCTGCTTTTGAGCGACTGCTGCGAATACTGTGGCCGACAGCCGTGGATCATCTGTAGCTGGTGGTAGTGGGGATGCAGGCAGAGACGGTGGTGGCAGTGGTGGTTGTGGTGGTGGTGGTGCTGGTTGGGGAGGTGGCAGTATTTGTGTCGCTGGAGAGAGCATGCCGTTGCGACTCTGGTGGGCAGAATTCGTCTGTGGAGAAATGTGTGACTGGTCAATAGTGCAGGATTGCTGTGGAGGGGCTGTTGTGATTAGTGGGGGTGGCAGTCGTGGGTTGTCAATAGTTGGTGGTAGTGAAGTTGCAGGTAGAGGTGGTGGTGGGGGCGGTGGTGGTGGTGACAGTGGGAGTGGTGGTGACACTGGAAGCAGCATGGTGCTGGATCCCTGGCAATCGATTACTTGGTCTTCAGCTTGGTGAACATCGTTGCGCGATTCATGTGACTGACTGGTGGATGAGACACTTGTGCGCGGTGGTGTGCTGCCCATCGTCACAAGCTCAGCAGTCCCAAAGTCTGTCTCTGACGTATTCTTCGTCTCCTGTATTCATATAAAATGGTTCTGTTCAATGGCACCAGCAAGTCTACTTTAGCAAGAATCATAATAAGCAACTTAAATGGTTATTACACGCTCTTTGATTTAAATTACACTTTACCTATATACTATATACACTTGTATACTATATACCATTCTATACTATATATCACAGTTTGTATACTACACTAGTTGCCATAAAAATTGCTACATCAAGGAGAAATGCATATGATAAACGGGTATTCATTGGACCAATATATTGTACTAGAACTGACATGTGATTACATTTTTACGCAATTTGGGTGCATAGATCCTGAGAAATCAGTACCCACAACAACAAGTTCTGGCTGTAATAACGGCCTTGATACGTCTGGGCATTGAGTCAAACAGAGCTTGGATAGCGTGTACAGGTACAGCTGTCCATGCAGCTTCAACACGACACCACAGTTCATCAAGAGTAGTGACTGGTGTATTGTGACGAGCCAGTTCAAAAAATGGTTCAAATGGCTCTGAGCACTATGGGACTTAACATCTGTGGTCATCAGTCCCATAGAACTTAGAATTACTTAAACCTAACTAACCTGAGGAGATCACACACATCCATGCCCGTGGCAGGATTCGAACCTTCGACCGTAGCAGTCGCGCGGTTCCGGACTGAGCGCCTTAACCGCGAGACCTCCGCGGCCGGCTACGAGCCAGTTGCTCGGCAACCATAGACCAGACGTTTTCAATCTCGAGAATGTGCTGGCCAGGGCAGCAGTCGAACATTTCCTGTATCGAGAAAGGCCCCTACAGGACCTGCAACATGCGGTCGTGCATTATCCTGCTGAAATGTAGGGTTTTTTAGGGATCGAATGAAGGGTAGAGCCACGGGTCGTAACACATCTGAAATGTAGCGTCCACTGTTCAAAGTGCCGTCAGTGCGAACAAGAGATGAGCGAGACGTGTAACCAATGGCACCCCATACCATCACGGTGGGTGATACGCCAGTATGGCAATGACGAATACACGTTTCCAATGTGCGTTCACCGCGATGTCGCCAAACACGGATGCGACCATCATGATGCTGTAAACAGAACCTGGATTCATACGAAAAAATGACGTTTTTCCATTCGTACATCCAGGTTTGTCGTTGAGTACACCATCGCAGGCGCTTCTGAGTGTGATGCTGCGTCAAGGGTAACCGCAGACATGGTCTCCGAGCTGATAGACATGCTGCTGCAAACGTCGCCGAACTGTTCGTGCAGGTGGTTGTTGTCTTGCAAACGTCCCCATGTGATGACTCAGGGATCGAGACGTGGTAGCACTATCAGTTACAGCCATGCGGATAAGATGCCTGTCATCTTGACTGCTAGTGATACGAGGCTGTTGGGGTCCAGCACGACGTTCCGTATTACCCTCCTGAACCCACCGATTCCATAGTCTGCTAACAGTCATTGGATCTCGACCCAAGCAAGCAGCAATGTCGCGATACGATAAACCGCAGTCGGGATAGGCTGCAATCCGAACTTTATCAAAGTCGGAAACGTGATGGTACGCATTTATCCTCCTTACACGTAGCACCACACGAACGTTCCACCAGGCAACGCCGGTCAACTGCTGTTTTTGTATGAGAAATCGGTTGGAAACTTTCCTCATGTGAGCACGTTGTAGGTGTTGCCACCGGCGCCAACCTTGTGTGAATGCTCTGAAAAGCTAATCATTTGCGTATCACAGCATCTCCTTCCTGTCAATTAAATTTCGCGTCTGTGGTGTTGCAATTTAAATGACCAGTAGTGTAAGTGTAAAAGTGTTTTTGAAAATGCGAATGTTCTATTAACGGCGAAAAATGTTCGTATAGAATTAGGAGAAAGATTGTGCAAGTGTTTTATTTGGTGTAAAATGATTTGAGGGAATAAAGAATGAAGAGGAAAGGAAATAAAGGTTCTGTAGGGGGATTGTTAGGAATGAGGAAAACGTTTTGGCTGGGACCATTTCTCAAAATAAATTTCTCACAGCAAAGAGGTATTGAAGGAAAGATTGCATGGATTAGTGAAAGAAAATTGTGAATAAAAACTGGAGCGTTGGCTGTTATGCAAAGCATGATCAGTAGACTGAGGCAGAAGCATAGGACAGAGCAAAGAGGGAAACGTTCACGTGACACGAGTAACAAAACAGGGGTACTGAAATGACTGTCTGCAGCGAATATAGCGTACCGTGCTCTGGTCGTCGCACTGAAGTACAGACTGCGTAGCTTCACCGTTCGGAAGCGTAATCTCGTGTACAGTGCTGCCGTCGGCTGCTGCCAACGGACCGGCGCCGGCGGCGCAGACGCGCAGTCTGTTGGACTGCAGCAGGCGCACGCCCAGCGCCGCCGCCGTCTCCAGCAGGCGCGGCAGCTCCGATGCCGAGACTTGCGTCCGGCCGCGGTACATGAGCTCCAGCAGCCGGTACATGTTCTCCGGCTCGATGCCGTGCAGCATTACCGCCACCGGCTCCCCGCCACAGCTGTGGTGCTCCAGCAGCACGCGCTGTAACACACGGCCGAGCTTCACAATCTGGCAACAGCGCGCCGTGCCGAGGTGCCACGTGCCTTCCGCCTCCAAACACGTCAGCAAAAGCCCGCAATAGCCAACGTCTCACAGGGTCTGACCCGTTATCAAATTTGGCTGGATCACTAGGTTTCTCCTTTCCTACACAACTGCTTATGTGTATTTTAAAGTCGACCATGGAGGGAGAAACTGCATGCGAGCACCATTTGCGGGCCGCGTAGTGGGTCAAGTCTTGGCCTGTCTTGGTTTTGCTCGGTACTTCTCCGAATTATACGGTGCAGCGCGACATTTGATTTAGATTTGCGGTGAGGCGACAACGGCCTTGCCGCAGTTGTTACACCGGTTCCCGTGAAATCACCGAAGTTAATCGCTGACGGGCGTGGTCGGTACTTGGATGGGTGACCATCCAGGCCACCATGCGCTGTTGCCATTTTTCGAGTGCACTCAGCCTCGTGATGCCAATTGAGGGGCTCCTAGACCGAATAGTAGCGGCTTCGGTAAAGCATACCATCTTAGGACCGGGAGAGCAGTGTGCTGACCCCACGCCCCTCCTATCCGCATCCTCCACCGAGGATGACACGGCGGTCGGATGTTCCCGGTAGGCCACTCTCGGCCTGACGATGGAGTGCTTTGCGGTGAGGCATGTCAGCTATGTTTACTATTCCATATTTATTTGCAACACGAAAAATGTTCACTGGTCCAGTGGCTGCTTCCATAAAAAGAAACAGTCTAGTAGTCGTCATACGCCTTTAAAAACGAATGGGAATGACAGAAGGCCAGGACAACCCTTCTAAATTTTTATTATGCGGTATCGAGTCGGATAACCAACGGACAGCGCAGACTTGCACCGAATGGGGTAGCACAGTGGTTAACACACTGGATTCATATTCGGGAGCATGTCAGTTGAAACCTGTGACCGCCCATCCTGATTTAAGTTTTCTGTGATGTTCTTAAATCGCTTAAGGCAAATGCCAGAATGGTTCTTCCGAAAGGGCATGGCCTCTTACTTTCTCCGTCCTTCCCTAATCCGCGCTGGATTGGCCGAGCGGTCTGGGCCACTGCACACATGGACTGTGCGGCTGGTTCCGGCGGATGTTCGAGTCCTACCTCGGACATGGGTGTGTGTGTGTGTGTATATTTGTCATTAGGATAATTTAGGTTAAGTAGTGTGTAAGACTGATGACCTTAGCAGTTAAGTTCCATAAGATTTCACACACATTTGAACATTTTTTGACATAGTTGTCGAAGGAACGATAATCCCCATCTCATCCTCGTCCACGAATTTTATTTGGAACTAAATCACAAGCCAATGCAGAAATAATGTAAAGCCTTAATCGATGAAGACAGACCAAAAGATTACAACGATCTACAGAAGGGATTAGTTCAAAATGGTTCAAATGGTTCTGAGCACTATGAGACTTAGCATCTATGGTCAACAGACCCCTAGAACTTGGAACTACTTAAACCTAACTAACCTAAGGTCATCACACAACACCCAGTCGTCAAGAGGCAGAGAAAATCCCTGACCCGCCGGGAATCGAACTCGGGAACCCAGGCGGGAAGCGAGAACGCTACCGCACGACCACGAGCTGCGGACAAGGGATTCGTTGTTCTGTACAAAATAAGCACTGAGTGCTACACTGAGGTGATAGAAAAGGGGCACCCATTAACATCGTGTCGGGTCTCCTTTTGCCCGACGTAGTGCAGCAGTTCGACGTTAATGGACTCAACAAATTGTTGGAAGTCTAGAAGTCCCTTGCCGAAATACTGAGCCATACTCCCTCAATTGCCCTCCATAATCGCGAAAGTGACGCCAGTGGAGGATTTTGTGCCTGTACTGATCTCTCGGTTTTGTCCCATAAATGTTCGATGGGATTCATGTTGGGCGGCCTGATGGGCCAGTTCATCCGTTCCAACTGTCCAAATTGTTCTTCAAACCAAATCGCAAACACCTGTGGCCTGTTGTCACGGCGCATTGTCATCCATACAAATTCCATCATTGTTAGGGAACGTGAAGTCCATGAACCGCTGCAAACAACAATTTCCAGTTAGGCTCATTTGGACTACAGGACCCGGTCCGTTCTACGTAAACACAGTCCACACCATTATGGAGACACCCCAGTTTGCTCTTTGCCTTGTTGACAACATGGTTCAAATAGCTCTCAGCACTATGGGACTTATGAGGTCATCAGTCCCCTACACTTAGAACTACTTAAACCTAACTAGCCCAAGGACATCACACATCCATGCCCGAGGCAGGATTCGAACCTGCACCCGTAGCGATCGCGCGGTTCCAGACTGAATCGCCTAGAACCGCTCGGCCACTCCGGCCGGCTATGTTGACAACTTGGTTCCGTGACATCATGGTGTGTGCACCACAATGGAACACTACCATGAGCTCTTGCCAAGTGAAATCTGAGCTCATCTGGCCAGGACACGAGTTTCCAGTCGTGTAAGATCCAACCGATATGGTCACGAGTTCAGAAGCAGCGCTGCAGGCGAGGTCGTGCTGTTAGCTAGAGCACTTTATTCGGTCGTATACTGTCGTAGCTCATTAACGCCAAATTTCGTCGCACTGTTCTACTTCACACGTTGTCGTACGTCCCACATTGATTTTTGTATTGCTTCAGGCAGTGTTGCTTGTCTATTAGCACTGAGAAATCTACGCAATCGTCAATGCTCTTCGTCTTCAAGTAAAGGCCGTCGGCCACTGCATTGTCTGTGGTGAGAGGTACTGCGTGAAATATAATATTATAAGCACACTCTTGGCACCGCGAACAACCGATTGTAGCATTCGCTATCGATTTCCGAAATGGAATGGCCCATGCGTCTAGCTCCAACAACCATTCCGCGTTCAAAATCAATTGGTTCCCGTCGTTCAGTAATATTCACGTCGGAAAACTTTTCTAATGAATAACTGAGTTCAAATGATAGCTTGCCACTGCAGTGCCCTTGTATACATTGTGTACGTGATACTATCGTCATCTTTATACACCTACATCGCTACCCGATGACTTCAGAAGTCCTAGACGAAAGGATTCAGCGGAGACATGGCTTAGCTGCAGACTGGGGGATGTTTTCAGAATGAAATTTCTACTCTGTATAGTAAAAGGCTTGGGTAGCTTAATCGTTAGAGCACTTGCCTACCAGAAGCAGAGGTCCCGATTTCGAATCTAGATCGAGCACGTAGTTTTGATTTGCTAGAAAGTTTCATATAAGTGCACACTCTGCTGCAGAGTGAAAATTTCATTCCGAGTACATGCCTAGTTTTCTTAATGTTTTGATGACTGCCAATTTTAGAACAGAGGTAGGATCTGTGTAGCCGCTGGTCACGTAAATGGGGACGGACCGTGCCAACTGTCACCCAGCTGCGTAAGCAATTACATCAGACCACACACTCGAAAGACACTAAAGAACCAAAGAAACTGGTACACCTGCCTAATATTGTGTAGGACCCCCGCGAGCACGCATGAATACGATAACGCGGCTAATGTCAGAAGTAGTGCTGGAGGGAACTGACACCATGAATCCTGCAGGGTTGTCCTTAAGTCCCTGAGACTACGAAGGGGTAGAGATCTCTTCTGAACAGCAAGTTGCAAGGCATCCCAGATATGCTCAATAATGTTCGTCTCTGGGGAGTTTCGTGGTCAGCGGAAGTGTTTAAACTCAGAAGAGTGTTACTGCAGTCACTATGTATGAATTTTAGACGTGTGAGGTGCCACACTGTTCTGTTGGAATTGCCCAAGTCCGTCGGAATGCACAGTGGATATGAATGGGTGCAGGTGATCAGACAAGATGTTTCCGTAAGTGTCACCTGTTATAGTCATATCTAGACGTATCAGGGGTCCCATGTCATTCCAACTGCATACGCCCCATAACATTACGGAGCCTCCACCAACTTGAACAGTAAACTGCTAACATGCTGGGTCCATGGATTCATTAGGTTGTCTCCATACCTGTACACGTCCATCCACTCTATAGAATTTCAAACGAGAAACGAGATTCATCCGACCAGGCAACATTTTTCCAGGTGTTTCCAGTCACCAACAGTCTATTTTTTTCCGCCTTCCATGGTCTGAGCTAGCTAGCACCAGGGGCGACCTGTGCAATCAACGGCTGTCAGTTGTAGATGTTGCGGTTCATCAACGCCTTCCTCATCTGTTGAAACTGCACAGGTTCGCCACTTTCCATCCTCGTAGTTCCTACACTGGAGATGCAATTAACTGTGAGAATGTATTTATCCATCATCTACAGATATGATAATTTTAGTGCAGTTCACTCAATACAATTTATTTGGAAAGCGATACCATTGAAATCTGCCCATAAGGAAAAGTCTGCATTATCAGAATTGTTTACACGTTTGCCTTTCCTTTTCTCCACTGTGCGCATACCATAACACAGAAAGAAATTCAACGAAAATTCCCATTATGGAAAAAAAGGTCTTAATGCCTATTGATCAGACCCATGGGCACATGCGGCCCCACAATGCAACCTACCCCTTCTGGTTCATTCTTGGTATTTTATTGTATCATGTCACCATACTTTTGAACTTGTGGCCCTTACATAGTCACATTAACGGGTTTACAGACTGCAGTACCGAATACCCTTGATATAGACTGCCGAAACTTCCTTTATTGACTTGCAGTAGACAGATAGCACATTTCTCCTCTAATGTTACGGCTTTTCTCAGAGTTAAGCTTATCTTGGCACTGAGATGCTACAGATGAACATCACGTATGCAACACACACAGTTTCATTTCCCTCATGGCATTAAGGCTATGCACCGCCGTACTGAAGTTAGTTTTATCGATCCTGACGTACGACGGGGGGGGGGGGGGGGGGGGCGGATTTTCCGTCATTAATGTAGCAATTCGCATACTCTGACCATATACACTCCTGGAAATGGAAAAAAGAACACATTGACACCGGTGTGTCAGGCCCACCATACTTGCTCCGGACACTGCGACAGGGCTGTACAAGCAATGATCACACGCACGGCACAGCGGACACACCAGGAACCGCGGTGTTGGCCGTCGAATGGCGCTAGCTGAGCAGCATTTGTGCACCGCCACCGTCAGTGTCAGCCAGTTTGCCGTGGCATACGGAGCTCCATCGCAGTCTTTAACACTGGTAGCATGCCGTGACAGCGTGGACGTGAACCGTATGTGCAGTTGACGGACTTTGAGCGAGGGCGTATAGTGGGCATGCGGGAGGCCGGGTGGACGTACCGCCGAATTGCTCAACACGTGGGGCGTGAGGTCTCCACAGTACATCAATGTTGTCGCCAGTGGTCGGCGGAAGGTGCACGTGCCCGTCGACCTGGGACCGGACCGCAGCGACGCACAGATGCACGCCAAGACCGTAGGATCCTACGCAGTGCCGTAGGGGACCGCACCGCCATTTCCCAGCAAATTAGGGACACTGTTGCTCCTGGGGTATCGGCGGGGACCATTTGCAACCGTATCCATGAAGCTGGGCTACGGTCCCGCACACCGTTAGGCCGTCTTCCGCTCACGCCCCAACATCGTGCAGCCCGCCTCCAGTGGTGTCGTGACAGGCGTGAATGGAGGGACGAATGGAGACGTGTCGTCTTCAGCGATGAGAGTCGCTTCTGCCTTGGTGCCATTGATGGTCGTATGCGTGTTTGGCGCCGTGCAGGTGAGCGCCACAATCAGGACTGCATACGACCGAGGCACACAGGGCCAACACCCGGCATCATGGTGTGGGGAGCGATTCCTACACTGGCCGTACACCTCTGGTGATCGTCGAGGGGACACTGAATAGTGCACGGTACATCCAAACCGTCATCGAACCCATCGTTCTACCATTCCTAGACCGGCAAGGGAACTTGCTGTTCCAACAGGACAATGCACGTCCGCGTGTATCCCGTGCCACCCAACGTGCTCTAGAAGGTGTAAGTCAACTCCCCTGGCCAGCAAGATCTCCGGATCTGTCCCCCATTGAGCATGTTTGGGACTGGATGAAGCGTCGTCTCACGCGGTCTGCACGTCCAGCACGAACGTTGGTCCAACTGAGGCGCCAGGTGGAAATGGCATGGCAAGCCGTTCCACAGGACTACATCCAGCATCTCTACGATCGTCTCCATGGGAGAATAGCATCCTGCATTGCTGCGAAAGGTGGATGTACACTGTACTAGTGCCGACATTGTGTATGCTCTGTTGCCTGTGTCTATGTGCCTGTGGTTCTGTCAGTGTGATCATGTGATGTATCTGACCCCAGGAATGTGTCAATAAAGTTTCCCCTTCCTGGGACAATGAATTCACGGTGTTCTTATTTAAATTTCCAGGAGTGTATTTTGTTTGTTGGTGAATTTTTCTTAATGGAAAGGATAGTTTAAACCATTTTTGAAAGACAGTCGGCTACATGTCATTTTGTTTATTTCCATTTGCTTGATTATAACCTTGTGTTCACGTTTTATATCTTGACGTCGAGACTTACGTATTGTGTATGGCGCTTATTCTCTAAGATTATACCTGCAGTGTGTAAATTTGGGTTCGACACTAATGGAAGAGATGCGACCGCCAGAAGTGGGAATGTGGCATTAGCCCAGTTTTGTGAATTTTCTGTGGTACTTACGTCACACATTTTGATTAAGTAAACTTGTTATGGCTGTAGTAAGGGGAGCCCAGACGCTTAAAACGCTTTGCAAGATAAATAGCGCTGACAAAACGTATACAGTCAAGTCACATTAATATCACCGCCACATCTGTTCAACGTCAACGAGCAGGAACTACACATACATACCAGGTGGCAGCACCAGCAGTAGGGGCGGAGTTGGTCCAGAATACCGTGGCCGGTTGACGTGCAGATGGCAGGGAGAGGGTGGGGAGGGCGGTGATGTTGCCAGTTTTGGGCACGTGCTGTATAGACACAGCCATTAAAAACTAAAGCCTGATCTCACACATCTTGTAATTTGAGTAAAGCTGACATACTTCTCTTGACAAGCTAACATTCTCCAGTTTTACCTTACTAACATGTTGTGCATAAGCAACTGCGAGAGAATTCTAAACCAGTGGTATATTGAGTTTTTTAAGTGATGAACTGAGGAAAAGCAACGTCTGTATCTCATGAAAAACCACATCCTCGGCACAAAATAAACGTGTAATGCCTTCATTTATGTTGTTCCAAAACCGATAGCATTTCTCGTATCACCAGCTATCGATGGCCCTTAGAAATTACATTCATTCATCAAAAAGGCTGTGGTTAGTGGAATAGCACGATAAATAGTGAAGTTTTGCATAATAATCATACAGCAAAATACTCTCATACTTCCATGCTATCATTTGCAAAAATCTCATTTCGATATCTCAAACCGTTTGTGAAGTATGAGGACTGTTGTGAATATTTCATCCTTATTTTATCGCTGTTGTGGCGTGATCGCGAATGAGTGTGCTACATCACATCTATTTTCTCAAGACTGGTGACTGACGGAGATCTCCACCCAATATTAAACAAAAATTAAAAATTTTAGCTAAATTTCATATCCAGCAACATCTGTTTAAAATGAACCAGATGGAAAATCATACCGACCCCTATTTTTGATAGTAAACTTTTTCCGAGTTCGCGCAGTGTCTTACTTAAATGTAAACATAAGCATAACTATGGCCACTAACAAAATTATGGGCACATCATACTGAACCAGGCATATAAAGCTCCAACTAAAGAAAAAATGAAATTTTTAGAGAATACTTTCTGTAAAATCGTTGGAGAAACATTTCAGGGCGTGCACCTCTATTCTGTCATCGACGACCAGCCAAAATGTTACAGGCCGTGTTGGGCGAAAAAACCAATGAACTCGCCCAGAGCTTTGGATGAGATTTGGTCACTCCACATCAGCCACCTTATCCTGGGGAGAATCTGTATAAAGCGTGTTGGGGAAGTGCGGAAAACAATGCAACCATTGTCTTAATGTGAAAACAGAGAGATTTATCTGATACAAGAGGATACAAGGCTAGAAACTTTCCTGGAATGGCGAAGTTTACAAACTATTTATGAGCCGCCAGGGTTAAGGTGTATCATGCATGCCAAAGTGGCGCTATCCACAACCGATGTCGATGTAGATGTGATGCACTACAGTAGTTAAACGATGGTAGTGAAGATATCTAATGGGGAATAAACTTACAACAGCTTAACAACTGACCACCAAGATGGGAAAAAGGGCTACCGGCAGTGCCTCCTCAAAGACCACCCAGTGGACATTGATGCGTATGGGGCTCTGAAGCAGGTGCCTGTTTCATACAGCCGTGCTCACTGCTGTTTATCAGTGACGAAGTCTGGACAGATGGCCTTTTGAGACGGATCACGTTTTAAGCTGCATCTTACAGATAGCGATTGGCATGTATGAAAGCAGACACCAAGGAGTGAGTGTCATGGTCTGGGGAATGTTTTCATTGGCATTCCTTGGGTGAACCCTTGTAATTCTGGAAGCGACCAATGGATCACCTCAAGTATGCTTCTGTCCTTGGAGAACAAATCCACCCCTATACACAGTTTGTTTTTCCTCAACGTAATGGCATCCACCTAGAGGACAACGGAACATGTCACACAGCTCACAATATATGTGCATGATTTGAAAAGCAACAGGATGAGTTTATATTATGTCCCTGGCCATCAAATTGCTCCGATTTAAGCCCAATCAAGAATCTGTGAGACCAAATCCATGGTGCCCATGGTACTGGACTCGGTAGGACTCCATATCCCGGTCGGTACCTTTAATCTGCGTGTATTGCACCCAAATGGTGCTTCAAGAGGTCACTATTCTCCATATTCAAGGGTATTATTTAATGTTGGTTTTTTCATCCAAGACATCGTGTGTGTGATTGCGACAGGAAAGTATTAGCATGAGCAGGCATTGATGGAAGTGTGCACATTATTAATGCATGTGGAGTCTCCTTTGAATACTATTTTTCTGGAGCTGAGAACAAGTAGGACACTTGGTCATCTCACTGCAAATCTTGCAGTGGATGTTGGGGGCTATAAGGGAAAGGAAAACCTCAATGCACTTACTGGGGACAGATTGCTGGAATGAATAAATCCGCCCGCAGTGTGCAGACAAAACATTTGGTCGATGACGCGTAAAAATGACCTACCTAGCCCTACCAGTGAGGCAACTATTTGCTAAAGAAGATGACAGGGGTATGGCAGAGATCTAGGTCATACAGCGAATGCATTAAGATAGCGTCACAAATACCCCTAAAATCATTAGGGGAAGTGGCAACAAAACGACTATTCACGTTGGTGTGTAGAACATATGAGTCTGGCAACATACCATCTGACTTTCGGAAAAGCATCATCCACACAATTTCGAAGACGGCAAGAGCTAACAAGTGCGAGAATTATCGCACAATCAGCTTAACAGCTCATGCATCGAAGCTGCTTACAAGAATAATATACAGAAGAATGGAAAAGAAAATTGAGAATGCGCTAGGTGACGATCAGTTTGGCTTTAGGAAAAGTAAAGGCACGAGAGAGGCAATTCTGACGTTACGGCTAATAATGGAAGCAAGGCTGAAGAAAAATCAAGACACGTTCATAGGATTTGTCGACCTGGAAAAAGCGTTCGACAATATAAAATGGTGCAAGCTGTTCGAGATTCTGAAAAAAAGTAGGGGTAAGCTATAGGGAGAGACGGGTCATATACAATATGTACAAAAACCAAGAGGGAATAATAAGACTGGACGATCAAGAACGAAGTGCTCGTATTAAGAAGGTTGTAAGACAAGGCTGTAGCCTTTCGCCCCTACTCTTCAATCTGTACATCGAGGAAGCAATGATGGAAATAAAAGAAAGGTTAAGGAGTGGAATTAAAATACAAGGTGAAAGGATATCAATGATACGATTCGCTGATGACATTACTATCCTGAGTGAAAGTGAAGAAGAATTAAATGATCTGCTGAATGGAATGAACAGTCTAATGAGTACACAGTATGGTTTGAGAGTAAATCGGAGAAAGACGAAGGTAATGAGAAGTAGTAGAAATGAGAACAGCGAGAAACTTAACATCAGGATTGATGGTCACGAAGTCAATGAAGTTAAGGAATTCTGCTACCTAGGCAGTAAAATAACCAATGACGGACGGAGCAAGGAGGACATCAATAGCAGACACGCTATGGCAAAAAAGGCATTTCTGGCCAAGAGAAGTCTACTAATTTCAAATACCGGCCTTAAATTGAGAAAGAAATTTCTGAGGATGTACGTCTGGAATACAGCATTGTATGGTAGTGAAACATGGACTGTGGGAAAGCCGGAACAGAAGAGAATTGAAGCATTTGAGATGTGGTGCTATAGACGAATGTTGAAAATTAGGTGGACTGATAAGGTAAGGAATGAGGAGGTTCTACGCAGAATCGGAGAGGAAAGGAATATGTGGAAAACACTGGTAAGGAGAAGGGACAGGATGACAGAACATCTGCTAAGACATGAGGGAATGACTTCCATGGTACTAGAGGGAGCTGTAGAGGGCAAAAACTGTAGAGGAAGACAGAGATTGGAATACGTCAAGCAAATAATTGAGGACGTAGGTTGCAAGTGCTACTCTGAGATGAAGAGGTTAGCACAGGGCAGGAATTCGTGGCGGGCCGAATCAAACCAGTCAGTAGACTGATGACCCAAAAAAAAAAAAAATGAACATGGATGGGGGGTCATAAAAATTAGCGAATTTACGTGTTCACCGTGCACAGGAAGCTATCAAGCGAGCCGCCAGATGGCGTCATCCCTTGGCCTGCAGAGTTTTTCGGGAAGCCTCACGCCTTTAAAACAATTTTAGAGGGAACGCAACATTTATGGTGGTTGTGAAATGATCTGTGAGGGAACACAAAAGCACTTCTCTTGGTTCAGACAGCACCCTGGTTGGACATGTATTTACATTAAGGCCGTCTAGATAATGATCTCCATGATATATGTGTTGTTCACTTTAGAGCAATACAAAAATTCCTGAAGTGGCCTTGGGGAGAATAAACGAGTGTGGAGCACAATCTCTCCTCCTTTTTTGCATGGGAATTTGCAAGCCAGGGATTGAATACTTCGTCTGAAAAGATAAGCATATTGTTAACTTACTGGCCAATGTGTGGAACAGATGAATTAGAGGGGAGACCTGGAGCTTGTGGAGTCTTGTGATTGGCACAAAACCTTTGTCGGGATTGTTGAGGGACTGCTTTTGCGGAGTAACCAGGTTTGATGGAAAGTGAGAAGAGAAGATACTTTGCCTTCTGACTCAGACCCCTGTCTGAAGTGGGGCTTCGATTCAGACTGACTGGAGTGGGTCTTCCCAATCAGACTCCTGTCTGAAGTTGGTCTTCTGATTCAGACTCTGGCCTGGAGTGAACACTGGCCATGTTTTTTTTTTTTTTTTTTTCTTATGAGTGGGGTGCACTTGGAACACTTCTCCTGAGTTTGAGTCAGCTGTAGCACTGGTGTTGACTGGGGAGTCTGTGGTGAGGCGGTCCGCCACGAAGCTGTATTGACAGTTTGGACCTCAGTCATCTTGGACAACTCGCTGTGTCGAGGTCCGCCGCTCTGACTTTGGATATCCTTGTGTACACTGCCGTGAAGTGAGTCAAACTGGTCCATGGAAGTGTCACACGGTGGAATCTGCCGAGGTTTTAGGACTCCATTAGAGAATAATAGCGATCTGTTTAACAGATCAGTAAGTGCGATCCTGCACATTTCATGCCCGCGATAGGGATTAAAGGCGCTGCTCATCGCTGGTCTGAAGACGCTTGAATCGTGACTGTCACCTGAAACAGTGTCGACATCGAGAAAAGGGGTACTGTACTGTTGCTCCGACTCGTTAGGGCAAACAAGACCACAACTTCGCCACTTGTTCTCAGATTCAGCAACGTAGTCCAATTTCTATGTAGAATAAATCCATCAAGGTTTATTGAGTGTTAGATATTGTGAGATTTCGTTATCCATATACTGAGTAAGAGTAAATTGTTCAATCAGACAAGCCTTAGTTCTTTGCCAACCAGCTACCACACAGTGTTGTCAACCGTTCATTGCATACTGATGCTACCACCAGACCATGTTTATGTTTGTCATCACACTTAATGTCTATTGTTGTTTAGTTTTAATCAATAAACTTGTGATATGATTTTAAAAAAGATCAATTCCATCTTGATGTATTAATCATCCATCAACAATTGACTAAAGTAATGACAGGGCCACCATTTCAATAACGCTATTTCAACATTCAAGTTCATACAGTTTCTGATAAATGTTATAACGTCCAATGCACACTATCAGTAACAAACACGGTTAAATGGTAAAATCAATTCGGCAGAGGCATGGCACTGGTAGTCAAGCGGAAGGTTTGCTAGTTTAGGTGATTGCTGTCAGGCCGGCAACTCAGGGTCGCCAGTCGCCAAAACATATCGTAAGTCCACTGTGGTCTCTCGTAACTTGGCGACCTTTGCCAGCATCCTGAACTGATTGCTCCTTATGTGACAGTCAGATGATATTTCCGTTACCAGATTCTATTTTCACATGTTGAAATTCAATTGGCGCACTGAAGAAACTTGGTTTTACATAATCGTAAGAATGCTGGCAATAAATACCTTTATGACTTGTAAATTTTGAGTGTCTTATTCCTTTCTACTTGTCATACATTTCTCGTATGATTTCTGTGTTACTTGTTGATGGAAAACGGCACTGTGTTAATATGTAGGGTGATACACACTGAAGTGCCAAAGACTCTGACATAGGCATGCGTATTGAAATACAGATATATGTAAACAGGCAGAATACGGCGCTGCGGTCGGCTACACCCATATAAGACAAGTGCCTGGCGCAGTTGTTAGATCGGTTACTGCTGCTACAATGGCAGGTTAGCAAGATTTATGTGGGTTTGAACGTGGAATTATAGTCGGCGCACGACTGATAAGCCACAGCATCTCCGAAGTAGCGTTGTAGTGGGAATTTTCCGGTTCGACCATTTAACGAGTGTGCCGTGAATACCAGGAATCCGGTAAAACATCAAAACCACGACATCAGTGTGGTCGGAAAAGATCTTACAAGAAAGGGGCCATCGATCACTGAAGAGAATCGTTCAACCGATCCATCAACGAATGTCAGCGTGCGAATCATTCAACGAAACATGATCGATATAGGCTTTCAGAGACGAAAGCCGACTCGTGTACTCTTGATTACTCCACGACACAAAGCTTTACGCCTTGCCTGGGCCCGTCAACACCGATATTAGACCGTTGATGACTGGAAATAAGTTGCATGGTCGGACAAGTCTCTTTTCAAACGGATGGACGTATACGGGTATGGAGACAACCTCGTGAATACATGGACGCTGCAAGTCAGCAAGGAACTTTTCAAGCTGGTGGAGGTTCTAAAATGGTGTAGGGAGTATGCAGTTGGAGTGACATGGGATCCCTGATATGAACGCTATCGAATATGCCTGGGATAGACTGAAAAGAGTTGTTTATGGACGACGTGACCCACCAAACCCTGTGAGGGATCTACGCCAAATCGCCGTTGAGGAGTGGGACAACCTAAACCAAAGGTGTCTTGTTGAACTTGTGGATAGTATACCAAGACGAATATAGGCATGCATCAACGCAAGAGGACGTACCACTGGGTATTAGAGGTACCGGTGTGTACAACAATCAGGACCACCACCTCTGAAGGTCTCTCTGTATGGTGGTACAACATGCAATGTGTGGTTTTCATGAGCAATAAAAAGAACGAAAATGATGTTTGTGTTGATCTCTAGTCCAGTTTTCTATACAGATTACGGGTCTCACGGAAGCAAGGTGATGCAAAATTTTTGTTGTTGTGTGTAGATACGAGCCTGACAGGTGACACGTATGTAAGCATCGTGTCTGATAACCTGCATCCATTCATGTCCATTGTGCATTCCGACGAACTTGGGCAATTCCAGCAGGACAATGTGACACCCCACACGTCCAGAATTGCTACAGAGTGGCATCCAGGAACACTCTTCTGACTTCCGCTGACCACCAAACTCTCCTGACGTGAACATTATGGAGCATATTTACGATGCGCTGCAACGTGCTATTCAGAGGAGATCTCCAACCCTTCGTACCCTTACCGATACGTGGACAGCCCTGCACGATTCACGGTATCTGCAGGATCCATGGTGTCAGTTTCCTCCAGCATTACTCGAGACTTTATTCGAGTCCATGCCACTTCTTGCTGCGGCATATCTGCGTGCTCGCGGAGTCCTACACGATATTAGGCAGGTGTACCAGCTTCCTTGGCTCTTCAGTTTATTATCTGGAGCAATTGCACCTGTCATATATTTTCATGATTTGATAAGCATTAGCCAGGCGTTTAGAATTAGTCGCTAGCCAGAGTTAATTTCAAGTTAGAATAGTGTGGCATTGCGATGAGGAACAACTGAAACCTTCTTGGGAGTAGAAACCTGAATGCATGCTCCCTTCAAGCAAGGCACGTTTATTCCAATGTAGTCAGAATATTCGAGTCTCGTCACAAATGGATCAATGTTAGACTGCTAGCACTGCTCAGGGGAAAGTTGCGGATTATTCTTAGGCGCATGTACTAGCTGACCTTGCGAATGTTGGGAATGCAGAATTTTCTGATTGTGACCAGGTACTTTTGTCAGATAAAGAGCACAAAAGTAAAACTGCAGTAGAGTGCTATGTAGAATATGCAGGATGGAAAGACATACTGCTGGTGAGAGTAGCCGTGCAGACTCACGAACTAAACGTCACAGCGAAGGAATCGCGTTCGTGTAGTCCCGGGGCGGAGGATCTGAATTTAATAGCCTCATGCGATTTGTGATTCATGCACGAAGATGACAGGAAGAGACAGAAAGTGGAGGAGAAGAGGCAGGAGAGAATGAAGATAACCTCCAAGGAGTTGAAGGAGATACGGATGGTAGCTGAACAGCTAGTTGAAAGTATAGAGCGGGTTAAGAAGGTAGTGATGGGCGTCAAAGAAGAGGTAGAAAGTGTCAAGAAATCATCGACAGGGATGCGAGAGGTTGTGAATGAAGCAAAGCGCGATGTGAAGTCGGCGAGAGTAGTAGCATGTGGTGGACGCAACGATGCTTTGTTAGGCAAGGAACAAGTAAAATAAGCCAAAACCGAGATGTGAAAACAAAAACAGTTCTACCCACGCTCCAAGGACCGTCCAGGGAACGCAAAAATTAGCGAGAAAGTGAAGCACACGGTGCGGATGGAGAGCAAACAGACACAAGTATTAGAGGTTAAAGGAGAGCTGACTAGGATCACCGCACAGCAAAACGATCTAGGAAAAGACATCCAGCAAGCACGTCAGCGAGTTACTGAATTAGAATCACGACTTGGAACAACAGCACTCCGCCATGGTTAGGGTAGGAGAGTGGAGCATGTGTATCGACATTTCGATGCGCAACATGAAACCACTTCCCGGGCGCAAAGGCGAATACTGACGAACTCACCAGTCGGCACAGGGCGCACGATAGAACGCGAGCCATCGGAGACGCAAAGTATGGTACAAACCGAACCAGAACACAATTATGTGCGTATTGGGCATAAGGATCGTTTGGAAGTCGATTTGTGGAGAGGCGTGTTGCAGAAGCAGGAAATGTCGAATTATTCGACTACAAACACTTTTTATCCATTCAAGATTTCCAAGTGTACAAAGAGAATTAAAATACATGACATACAAAAAGTTGCATACCGCAGTACGATAAG
Organism: Schistocerca gregaria; assembly: GCF_023897955.1. NCBI lineage: Eukaryota > Metazoa > Arthropoda > Insecta > Orthoptera > Acrididae > Schistocerca > Schistocerca gregaria. The sequence goes on from NC_064926.1 coordinate 135,309,841, forward strand.
TACTATCGAAATCATGGTCACTGTAATACAAGCTGGAATTTTTCTGCGGATTTTTAGAAGGATCGAGCCGACCGCTGTGGTCGAGCGGTTCTAGGCGCATCAGTCCGGAACCGCGCTGCTGCTGCGGTCGTAGGTTCGAATCCCGCCTCGGGCATGGATATGTGTGATGTCCTTAGGTTAGGTTTAAGTAGTTCTAAGTCTAGGGGACTGATTACCTCAGATTTTAAGTCCCATTTGAACCATTTAGAGGGATCGACTACAGTGCGCTTGCTCACTGTCTCTGAGAGTTGTCGCTCATATAAGGAGTTCAGGGACCGTTCCTTACGACATACTGCTCGCAAGACACCTAGGAAAGACTCAAGCAGGAGATTGCGCTGGACAGAGATCTAGAAGCATCAGCTTTCCATAGTCCAGTTAATTTCTTTCAGTCGCTAATTAAGAGTAATCGGTTTTTCAACCCAACCATAAAGTTATAAGAAATTACGACTCATTCTTACATCAAATTACATATGCACTACCAACAGCTCATCAGAAAGTGCATGGATTCTATTGAATCCTTCAAGGACGTTGGCAGCGGATAAGACTTTGTCAATGAGATACAAAACGCAAGAGATAAGGCTCGTCGGAAAGGAATGACAAAAGACGAAATGGGGGAAATTATTGAACACAGAGATACAACGACAATTCGAACTACAGAGGGAGTAACCAGCCCCCTTGTGAGAACAGAGGTAGACGAGGCAGTTACAACGATAATTACAGCGAACGGCATAAAGAAAACTGGCGTGAACAACGAAGTACAGATCGCATTAGCAAAAAAACGACTGGGAGAACAAGTGTCGATGGGAGCAAGGAAAACAGCAAGGTCACAACATTCGGATTAGGCCACTCAACCCATCACAGGGAAAACGAAGCAGAAGTTAAAATAGAATGCATGGCTACTGTGGACGTAACTCCAAATAAGGCCGCAGGAACAATCGGAAAGAGTGACATCAACATGCTAAAAAATAAAACAAAAGAGAGCTCTTGTGTTAAGAAATACATGTCATTACACGACTGGATCTACATCCTACAATTTACGTCACTCTAGACAACATCAATTTGATCAGAATTGTGGAGAATGGAAGCCACATTACAGTGATCTCGGAATCTGCGTACAGGAGATTAATTGCAAATCACCCATGGCCAGCACTCACGCCAAAGAAAATGCTCTGAAAGCACAAGGAGGTGCGGACACAATTTCGGTTGACTTTCAGCTCCCAAGCGCACTGCTTGGAAGCGAATTTTCAGAATCGTTCCTTCGCTGGCAGTTGAAATAATATTCTGCATGGATTTCCTGAATCCCCAACAGGCAGTACTGTACATGGGACGAGGAGAGCTCACACTGCGAAAAGATGTTGTCAGGAAAATTACATTTGCTGTTCACGCAATATGGGCGCAAAATCCTGCCAAGTGTGTCATCCTAAATTACGCCACAGAACAGGAGGAAGATAGTAATCAATTGTGGCGAGATGAACGTTGTCGCAACGCGTGAGAAGCTGACAACGAACACTAGGAAGAAATTTTACTTGAAAACGAGCTATTCGCAACTTAGAATATTGTAGCATCACCATCGTTTAGGACAAGTTAGTTTTGTGCAATATCCTGAGCACAAGTTACAGCCAGGTGCGGGCCAGATTGCAGTGCGTTACGCACACCAACAGTTGCGAAGTATAATAGAGGCCACAGGCGCGTCAGATTGCTTAAAGAGCATATGTAGCAGTTTTGCATGTCGCAAATCACAGTCAGAGGAGGCCCACTGGCCAACCTATTGTGGTTCAATTGGCTCTGAGCACTATGGGACTTAACATCTGAGGTCATCAGTCCCCTAGAACTTAGAACTACTTAAAGCTAACTAACCTAAGGACATCACACACATCCATGCCCGAGGCCGGATTCGAACCTGCAACCGTAGCTGTCGCGCGGTTCCAGACTGAAGCGCCCTAGAACCGCTCGGCCACATCGTCCGGCTGCGTATTATGAGTACGTGATGCGAAGCGGCACGTATGGCAAAACAGAGGCGCACAGCCGCGTATAAATAGGTGCGGATTTCTAATGAGATTCATTTAAGTGTGGTAGCTCTTCTGGATGGCGGGGTGTGTCACACCACCAGCTACACGCAACCACAGATGGGGCGCCAGCGTTCCAGCTCACAGCGGGTCGCTGGTTCTACCCTCTGAGGCCAGCGGCAGGCCACTGTACGGCTCGCTACCGCGGGCAGTCGTCCTGGTTTCCAACACACGCCAGAGGCATCCTCAGGCGAGGGCTACAGATTCGGACTCCGGATTGTTGGCGCTTGTTGTCACTGCAGTCTTAGCCACGCTGGCGACAAGTACGCAGCTGGCCACCTATGGCTCACACCGAGCAGCACCGACTGAGTCGGCAGGGTAGTAGACCACTGAGTCAACTGCCGGCATCCTGACGACGCCGCAACTCTGCTGCCGTACGAGGCCAACTCACAGCTGCGCGTGCACGGGTCGCTGAGGCAGCCATTCTACCCCAAGCCTTTTAGTAGGCAGCCAAGTGGTGTCCTCATTGATGCAGAGCGAGAGGAATGGGGGCACTGTAGTTGGAAACAGTAAAGCTGCATGCCCTCGGGAAAAAATTACGGCCGTAGTTTCCCCTTGCTTTCAGCCGTTCGCAGTACCAGCACAGCAAGGCCGTTTTGGTTATTGTTACAAGACCAGATCAGTCAATCATCCAGACTGTTGCCCTTGCAACTACTGAAAAGGCTGCTGCCCCTCCTTAGGAACCACACGTTTGTCTGGCCTCTCAACAGATACCCCTCCGTCGTGGTTGTACCTACGGTACGGCTATCTGTATCGCTGAGGCACGCAAGCCTCCCCACCAACGGCAAGGTCCATGGTTCATTCAGGACTGAAGACCACAACAACAACAACAGTTGGAAACAATAAATCACTTGGAAAGCTCGGACGAGTCTTAATTGTCTTCTACCGCTTCCATCTATGTTTTGTGTTGCAGTTACATTTGGTGGCATTACATTTGGTGGCAGAAGTTGCCACAACATTCGGTGTCAGAATAGTGGACATCGTCTGTCGAGTATGAGTTCGAGTCCACTGCCCGCATTACATTCACAAGATGTGGTGAATTTTGACCAGTTTTCTTTTGAGTATTTGACGTTTTCTTGCCTTTTTTTGCGTGTGGCTCACGGCAGGCCATTTCAGATGTTTTGCATAGGCACATCATTTTCTTGTCAGAATAATTTGAGCAGTTAAAGGAAGGGCTTTTACAAAGATACAAAAAGCAGAATGGCGCTTGGGGCTTTAGAAAGAGGTTAAGAACAGTGTCAAAGAGGCAGGGGGAGACGGTGAAGAAATTTGAGGACAGGATAAGGGAAATTAATGAGTATACTTACGAGTTGGGTCAGAGCGATGAAGCGAATAGTGTTCTGTTGCAGGAGGCCGAGCAAAGGGCACTTGTATTTTTCAGAGGGTTACCGGCGCATATGTCACGAAAAGTGGGTGAAGCGAATCCGAAAGATTTTTATTCGGCCATTCAGCTGGCAATGCAATGTGGGAAAATAGACGTGGCAACAGGGGTACTCGAGAGGCAAACAGTGTTTACAGAGGATGTGAAATGTTTTAAGTGTGGTCGTATGGGACATATGCAGAGGCAAAGTACCCAGTCACCGAGGAATAAAGGAAGGGGTTTAAATAGGCAATGGGGAGGATGGACAAGTGGAGAGGTGGACTAGCGTTAAACAGCAGAGGGGGCCCATGGCAAACCGAAGGGAGCTCCTGTTTAATTTCAGTACTACAAATACGTATGCAGAGGTGGAATGTTCAGTGGTAGGATCCATAGGAACTAAGAAGTTTAAGATTTTGTTGGACACAGGGGCGCAGGTGTCAGTGGCTACTAGGAATATAATGGGAAGAAGGAAGCTAGACCCACCACATTATAGGTTGTGTGGAGTGAGGAATAAGGAGGTCACGCCGTTGGGGTCGGTGACAGTTGACTTTCGAATAGAGAAAGTCCGATCTATCGCATGCATGGAAGCAGTACCATGGGTAATCGAGGGCTGCGACATGATACTAGGAGTAGATTTCTTGCATCAACATCATGCCAAAATTGATCTTGGACAACGAACTGTGGAACTTGGTGGAATGTTATTTCAGCTAGGAGAACATTTTGTCAATGCAGAGCTGTGCGAGGGATATTTAACATAGTGAACAAACCAATTGAACCGCGTAAATTAGCATTAAGGCTTAATTCTAATGATTGTGTGTCTAGTATCACTCAGAAGTCACTTTGGGTAAGTGTAGAGTCAAATCTACCTGTGGGTACAGTATGTGTTATTGAACCATAGGAGGATAATGAAGTTTTGGGTCGATTGGGTTGTTTTGTGAAACGTAGTGTTGTACACGTACTGGAGGGGAACGACGGGCGAGTAGTTCCCACGAACGTGGATAATTTTAGCGCTGTAGACGCGAACTTGAGGAAAGGAGTTATAGTAGCAAATTTGGATGTGTCAGATGACGAAGACTGGTGTTCCAGAGGTAGGCGAAGCGATCAGCCACTAACTGCCGATAGGACTGCATTGCGTGACAAAATTAAGCGTTTGAAAGAAGGAGAAAGAGAGCATCTGGAAGAATCATTGTGGGAATTGAAGCATTTGTTTTTTCCACAAGGGTCGTTACCAGCAACTCCATTAGTTCAAAATAGGAAACCAAAAGGGAATGAATCACCTGTTTACCATAAACCATACAGAATAACGAGGTATTTGCAGCCTATTGTGGAGAATTTCATTGATCAGCAGCTTACAGACGGTATTATAGAGCATAGTATCAGTTTCTGGGGAGTGGGCATTGTTACTGCCCGCCATCCATGCGGAGCACGTGTTGGTCTCACAGCGGACTTTTAGACTGAGCCACATACAACTGATTTTATCAAAGTGCACGGGCCTGAAGATGGTGTTGACGCAACGTCGAAACTAGTAGCGATGTGAATATAAAATCTTAAGTACAGCTGGAGGAATTTTATTTTTAATAAAAAAAAAACGTCAGCATTGGGAGACAATGCTGCCAAAAGACCAAGAACAGAAGGGGTGCATGTAGTACAATCTAAGAGTAGAGAGAGCTTAGAGGTAGAGTTGATAGGTGTGGGGTAAAAAGAATAAGTAAATACTAAGTGTTATGTGGGGAGAACGTCTTCGGAGAAGAGCGAATGCAGTGCCACCCTAACAGATTGGTGATGGGAAATTTTACTAAAACAACTCTCACACACAGACCAGAGACACTTCAAACCATATATTTGGGACAAGTATAAATGTTAAGAATTTCATGTTTAGTCTATGCCACAACACATACTTCTTCTTTTCATTCTCATTCAGGTCACAGAATTAATTATACACGGTCTGTCAATGTATTCATTTACAGAACTTATTTTTAGGTATTTATCTTAGATGTAAAGAACTATGTATGTAGAACTTCGTGAAACATTGATAATGAAACGTACTATGATGAGCCCACAGATTTCAGGAGATGTCAAATCCCATCAAGGCTTCCTGCAAGGTATCATGAGACAACGCCCTGCCGCCAGCGTTAAGGCCCATGTGGCTGCCTGAAGAAGAACCTACCGAGTGTAGGGCGGGTAGTTAGCGCTGAATGAGTGCGGGGACAGCTAGAGGTCTGCCTGTCACCTGCGCAGCCCAGTGCAAGAGAGAGCAGAGGGGTAGCTACGCCACACTCCGCAGCTGCCATAAACCAGCGAGTCCCAAGTGACTTTGGATCAAGGTGGCCCTCCAAACAAGAATGGTCCAGCATTGGTGCCCCGTCACTTCCTTGACAGCTGAGCAAATGGGTGGGCACCAGGTAAAAAACATGCCTTCGAAGGATTCACTACGAACTTCATCCTGCTTCCCCCTCTACAGACATTGTGCAGAACCAGGTGGCCACAATCCAATGAGTTACTCCTGCAGCCATGTACCATGATGCAGACGGGAACTGGCAACAATGGATACATCATGAGTTACCCACTGGCATAGTGGGAAAGGGAAAAATCTTCATTACGAGATGAGTTGAACTCAAAATGCACCTAATCCTAGGAGAGACTTCACTCTTTCAGCTACGCACCGAGACACAAGACAGGGGTTTGAGATGTCATTACCTAAGTTGGAGATGTTAGGCATGTGCACCCACACCAGTGTCTCATTGCTCCCCACCATTCATGCCCGACTACCAATTGCTGCCACGTTGAGATGATGCTAGAAGCCCAGCTGCCTCAATGATGCTGCCATGGACCAGATGGGGAACCAGAGCAATCCACCACTGCTGGTAAATGAAGCGCTGAATGAAGGGCAACCTTCACTCTGATGCAACCTGGCTGCACCTCGATGCTTTAGCCAGTTTAGGGGCCATTTGTGTGTGACTTTTGCTATGTTCCATCTGAGTATCTTTGCAAATGCAACATGTCTCTCCAAGGATCGTTGTTTCAGTTTCATATATTCCTGAAATCCGGTATACTTTCCAGTGAAACTAATTTTTACTGGTAGTGTAGTGTAAATAATTTGTCAACTGATTGTTAAGTAATTTACGAAAAGTGATTTTCAAACGTATTGGAGGTAGAAGGAACAATATTACACTACACTAGGACGCAAGCACAACAGATCACATACGTGATTTATTGTTTCAGATTTTGAGAATGAGAGAGTTTCTTGAGCTATAATTATTGTCCGTTTGTGTACCTTGTGTTTGATTGAGCACGGGTAAGTCACTGAGACAGAGAATCATTCAGAATCCTTGGAATTATATGATTAGGGACAGAACTTGTCTCTGACCTCACAAATTTTATGTGTGAGTGAAAAACTCCCGCTGAAAAGCATTTTAACCGCTTAGTAATAGTGTATGTGATGCCAGGGGTGTAGAGTGTCTCTTAGCTCTATATGAAACCTACTACACTCAATAATGTTGACCTATATGATTTGCAGGCATGCAGCTTTTTGTGAGTGACTGAAACCTAAGTCGAATGAGGTCAAATTATGATGCATTTCGTGTGTAGATTTGGTTGACAAAGTCACCCCGCCCCATACTCAAGCCAATATTGTGAGAATTCTACTTGATGATTTCCTCTGTTCTGTGTCACAGTATACGATTTTGAAGTGAGACTACGCATGCGGAAATCAGCTGTGGTGGGGGGGAATCGTGTTTATGAGATGACATGAAATTATCAGCATGAGGAGAGATGGATGGAGGCGTGTAGATTGCTAATGCATGCGGAGTCCTTATGGCGGCTCTCCTCCTAGAAAAATCTTGAGTTGAGAAGAAGCAAGCAGTTTTGTCATTTAACAGTAAATCCTGTAGTGAATGTTGGAGGCTTGAAAGCCACGTGCATATACAAAGGAAAGGAATATCTCAATTTTTTGTGGACATCAGTTATTATACAACTCTACAATCTTGGTTACACAAGTTCATCAGAACTCTCCTCGATTTAATTAAGATGGTTCAAATGGCTCTGAGCACTAAGCGACTTAACTTCTTAAGTCATCAGTCACCTAAGAACTAATTAAACCTAACTAACCTAAGAACATCACACACATCCATGCCGGAGGCAGGATTCGAACCTGCGATCGTAGCGGTCGCTCGGTTCCAGACTGTAGCGCCATAACTGCACGACCACACCGGCCGGCTTTAATTAAGAAACACTAAACATGAGTTGTTATGATGACATGACAGGGCGACAGAATGGTCGGCTGATGCATTTCTCCGGCAGCGCGCAGACAAAGCGTTCGGTCGACGAGACGGAGAAACGGCATACCTGGACCTCTTGCCACAGTAGAGGTCGTGGGCACAGCAGAATGTGTTATGACAGCGTTGTAAACGCCCTTTGTGAACAGGAATGGCAGCGATAAAAATTCATTAGTTTGTGTCTTCACTGTGGAGAAGATGCTATCGAGGGAACCGTCAGGTGATGTCATCCCTCGGCCTGCAAACCTTTTTTGCGAAGCCTCAGGCCTTCAAAACAATTTTAGAAGGAACGCAATATTTATGGTGGTTCTGAAATTATCTGTGTTGGAACACAAAAGCACTTCTCCTGGCTTAGCCGGGGCCCATGGTCAGATACCTGGTAATATTCAGGCCATCCTGATAATGATATACATGATGTATTTATTGTTAATTTTAGATCTTTACAGATACTCAAAATAATTTTCTGCCAAAAATGGCCATGGGAAAAAAATAAGTCATGAGCACAACATCTTCTCTTCTCCGGGCGGGAATTTGCGAGTCAGGGATTGGCATCTTCTCGTGAAAAGGGAAGAATATTGTTTACTTTGATTAGGATAGGCCTATGAGTGTAGCAGACGAGTTAGAGGGGTGACATGAAGCTTATGGATTCTTCTGACTGGCACGAAATCTTTGTGTTGGTGTGGGGTTATGGGAGGCGTTGCAAAGCTTACCAAGATTTTATGGAAAGTGAGGAGAGAACCTGGCCTTCGGATTCAGACTCCTGTCTGGAGTGGAGCTCCGATTCAGACTCTTGTTCTGAGAGGGTCTTGCGACTCGGGCTCCTTTCTGGAGTTGGTCTTCTGATGGAAACTCCAGTCTGGAGAAAAAACTGGTCTTGATTTTTATTGTGAGTGGGGTGGACTTGAGACACTTGTCCAGAGCATGACTCCACACTAGCATTGGTCGTCATTGGAGGCCTGAGGTGAGGGCTTAGCTATACCGACAGGTTAGACCTCAGTCATCTCGGACAACTCGCAGTGCCGAGGGCAACCTTATTCGTGACAGGTCTGTCGCTATGACGTTAGATCTCCTTGCGCGCACTGCAGTATAAACCAGTCAAATTGGTCCGTAGTATGAGTGACGAATGGGAGTGTCAAATGTTGGAACCCGCCGAGGTTTCAGGGCTCCTCTAGAGAGTAATGGCCATACGTCTAACAGATCGGTAGCCATATAATTTGTGCCCGCTGTAGGAAATTACAGGTGCCACGCACCGCTGGTCTGCAGACGCTTCAACCATGATCGTTAGCTGAGAAAGCGCTGCACATCGAGGAAAGGGGAACTGTATTGCTGCCCTGAATTGTTAGGGCAAACAAGAGCACAACCCTGCCACTTGTTCCCAGCTACACCAACGTAAAATAACTTTTGTGCAGCATAAATCCATCAAGGTCCATTCAGCGTTAGATAATTTGAGATTGCGTTATCCATATATAAAGTCAGAGTAAGTAGTTCAATAAGATCAGCCTTAGTCTTTGCCAACCAGCAGCCACACAGGGTTATCAAGTGTTTGTTGCATATTTCTGCTACGGTCAGTTCATGTTTGTTTTTGCCATCTCTTGCGCCATAACTTTTATAAAAGATAGGGCCACCATTTCCCTAAATCTATTTCAGCATTCTGGTTCATTTGGATTCTGATAAGCGTGATAACCTCTGTTGCATGGTATCAACAACAAACACGATTAAATAGCAAAATCCATTTAGGAGACGTAAGGTATAGGTAATCAAGGGGAATGCTTGCTGCTTAAAGTGATAGCTGCCAGGACGGTAATGCAAAGTCGCCTGTCGACTTCCAAAACATACCACAAGTCCAGTATGATTTTGCAGTGCTTATTCAGGCTTTTGACCGTTTATCACAATAATATTACTGGACAGCGTATCTAGAAGATACAGACTGCTGTCTGCACTCTTGTATCGCTATATTTGCGGTGTTGAAAATGAAGCTAATCAGCCGTTCGCTAGAAAATTATAGTAGCATTAAAATTACGTTATTTCTTTATTACTTCACATTAGCAGCCATTGTTTGGGCAGTTCAAGACGCACGAATCAAACACTGCTTTCAACTCTGTCATAACTGTACAAATCTGAAGCACTTACAACAAATTTTAGGCAGCACTGAATGAGCTGTCATGAGGACATACAGAAAAAAGTCATTTGAGAAAACCTCATATGGCCCAAAACTGGTAAATACTTAATTCGTTATTGAAACAAAATGCAACCAGACAATGATTTATGTTTCCGAAATGCAGTCAATAAAAAACTTTCATTGAAACAGCGAGTTTTCATGATGATCATGATATTCCTTAAAGAATTATTTAAGCCGCAGATGTGTTTATCAATCTACCAGAGACTAGATCACAAATTTTCCAGTACATGTAAGCATTTCATGCTCGCTGAAAATAGTGGTTTAATAGGACTTATCAGAAAAACCCACAAGCACTGTCAAGTTCCTGTAAAATGACACATTTCACTAAATAAAACGTGTTGTCAAGGCCAGCTACTACGTGACAGAGAATATCGTATTAATGACTTTTGATGACGACCAGCAACGTTCTCAGGAAGCAGTTGTGAGTCGACACATGTAAATGTGAAAAGAGTGCGATAGTACGACGGCTCACCTCAAGGTAGGCACTACAAGCGGACAGCATGACGCGATGCGCCTTGAAGCGGCGGCCAGAACACCACAGCGTCACGTCCACAAAAGCTTCTCCAGACAAGTAGCGGAACAGGTGGGACAGCAGTTCTGTCTCGTGTTTGTCCCACTGTACCGACATCATCTTGCCAGACGACACCTGGAACAAGTTACACATCAACACAAATGTGCATTTCAAGCTTAGTTACAATCTTATTTATTGAATAAAAATTCAAGACACAGGCTAACCAAAGTAGTGTTATGCAGAAAATATTTATTTATGTTGTAAGTAATAACCTAGATTTTAGGATTTAATTTCAAAACAAACAAACCATCATAGAAATAATGGGTTAAGAACCCATTACATGTGAAATGTTGCGGGTCTGTTTAGGGTACAAAGAAATAGTGCTACGTGCTTTACAGAATCTGAAGGCTTTTGACATGTTGAAAAGACAGAGCATAGATTTGTACGTAAAATAGTGAATTATTCCCAGTAACTAATAAACGCAATTGATTATTTAGATTAGAGAACATAATATTATGATTGTCAATTTTCACTACTGTATAACAGACAAACGATAATACTTGTTTCTGTTTCTTCACTCTCAGTGCATTTATTTGTGCATGTTTCTGTAGCCACGTTGTTATAGACAAAGAAGAGCGAAAATAGAGATTGCGGTAGGACACTTTTTCATTTCTTATTCATGACAATTTGTGTAATTTTATTCTGCTGACGTTTTGTTATTTAGATTTTTCCGTTTTGTTATTTTCGCAGCCGGGGTATAACGCTATGGGCAGATCTCCAGAACACGGTGTCCTAGACTTTTCCATAAAAGTAATTCTAGTGTGTGGATTATTGGGGCAAGACGAGAGTATCTGTCAGAAATGTTCCACACTTGGAGATCTGTAAATATGTAGATATTCTCTTTGAAAGAAACAAATTGTATTATATCACTGTACCAGAGACGAAAAACTTGTACAGTGAACTGTATCCTGTAAATTATGATCACGATCAGCTGTGATAACGCAAACAATACAACTTTCTGATGTGGTGTGTTTTGTAGTGTGTAAAAACACTAACAATTTAAATAGGAAATGCTATTTCGGTGACATAACGTAGAGCCAAAGACCTTTTAAGGCAAGCTGTGTTACCGAAGTGAGATAAGGGAAGGTAGTGAAATAAAAGTTACTCACCTGTGTCCTGCTGTTGATAGTAGAAACAAGTTATGAACTCGTAAACACAGTGTCCTGTGAATCCAAATTGCATTGCCAATCTACTGTAAAACCATCTGCCGTCTGCATTCAATAAGTTGACGTACCATTGAATAAATAAAAGACCATTCAAAACTAACTACATTTCCATAAAGCAAACAAAACTTAATGAACTACACACGGTTGGTTATACAATGAAAGGAAAGCATTCTTACTTGCCTATAATACTATGTGTATAAACTCATAAAATCAAACAAATATTTGATTACGTAAAGTACTTTTGTCATTTTTAACATACATAAATGTACTTGCTGTTTGATTTGTGTCTAAAAGCAAAACGACATATTTAGAAGTAAGCGTACCTGCTATGAATAAGAATCAAACATTGCAAGCAAAAGACATTTTTCTCAGCTAGACTCAACTTTATGGACATTTCTTAAAGTTTTTCCGAAAGTTTGAAGGTGATTTGTATGCACAATAGCTTTAAGACTTCGAGAGGGCGATGGAGTGTTACTTGAAGAAAGATACCTACCTCTCTATAAATGTAAAAGTAACTTTCTGACATTAATGTGCCATCTTTTCTTGAGGAAATGATTAATGTGGTCCGTAAAAATGTAATAAATCTTGTGTGAACTGTGAAATCAGATCACAAATAGTAGATAAATCAGCCAGTGGCTGAAATAAGTCGGAAGTGTCAGACTTCTTACGTTTTCATAGATGTAAGACCAAATGAATCGAGGAGTGAGCCTCTTCTCCCCGAACTGAACGACTTCGTTTCTTGCCTTTGTACAGAGCAGACGTAATGTATGTAAATCTTTATTTGTGTCAGAATAGGGTTCTGAATTATACTTAAAGATTTACAAATTGGGTTGTATTGGTGTTTCATTTTCAAATCAAAGTAATCCTATCAATAATTCGGAGATGCGAGATTTACGATTTTGTAATGTTTGTTACAGATTGATGACATGTGATGTGACGAATGCAGTTCGCGTTCAGCTATTGAATTTATTCCGCTGTCTTTGAGATTATCTGCCGATCATTTAACAGTGACTTTCGATCACGTTGAGAAAGCACAAATACGCATCACCTGGGCACGGTCTATGAACTATGAATCTGCTGTTTTTGCTTGCGTCAGATACACTCCCCAGACAACTAATTTGGTATTAGATTAATACGGCACGTGAATGGAAGGGCTTCGAGAGCCATTTTTTTTAAAATTTTCAGATCAATTCATGGTCTTGGGTTGTGTAGAAAGAATTCGCACCTTCATCAGCAATGACCGTTGCTCCAGTGCTCTTATTTGTTAATCAGTTTATCACAATTTCTGTCATCCTTTCAATTTCAAGGTCAAGACCAAAATTTAAAATTAACTCGTCAATCTGCATGTTAAAGATATCTTTCGACAGAGATTATCGTTCGATACAAGACATAGCCCACAGCAGAGGATACGACTCTAACTTTATAAAGAATGTTCACAGAAGTGTTAAAAAACACCAGTGCCGCCCACCCTCGGCGGTCAACCAATTACATTGACGAACGGACGACATCATATATCCCAGGGTTCCGTACTTAGCTAATATTTCCGATAGGATTGGTTCCATACTAAAAAGGTATAAAACCACCGAGTTCATTCCCATTAAGGTAGGAAATGAGTATAGGCAGAGATAGAAACCCCCATGAAACAGAAAATTATGTTCATTGACACAGAAAAAAAAAACTATTGATGCGAGCTAGGTGCAAAGTACATGCCTTCATACTTCTTTAATCTTTAGATCTATTTGGCTACATATAATAAATACTAACTAACCTGCTCATCGCTTTCGCAATCTCCTCCCTTGTTCGGTTCTCAAATAATGCAAAGAATTCCGATGCCTGTACTGACGGTTTCATCGAATCTCTCCTACGATTTTCCTTACGTATTGTTTCTTGGTACACTCAAAGAAGACGATTATAACTGCGCCCACGAGGTATTTTATCGAGACTGCAAAAAGGCTTACGAGCTGTACTCTGAAATCGAATAGAATTCTTAAATACCTGGAATCTCTGTGACACATGGCTGTGTAAACAAAAGCAAGAAGAATCCCTTATTTACAGATTGGCATAACTCATTCGGACAGCAGCTTAACAACATTAATAGACATAGTCTTCGTTTACAGTTATAATGCATTCGGTCTTTTACGAATGCCCTGAAAATAAGACGTCGGGGTACATGTATACAATCGGCGTGGTGAAACACCCAACATTCCCTTGTTCCAGGTTGACTGATCATGCACATGCGTCGGTAAGGAAAGGGGATAGGAGATGTCATGTGCGTAATCTAAGAACAACAATAATAGTAACGATAAGAAACTAATAATGAATGTTGCTTATTGCATTAAACGAGAAGGTAGTTGATTGAAAATAACATTCAGTAAAAATATATTGATCGTTCAATTCGGTCAATGCAGAGGTTTACTTAGCGTTTTTTTTTTTACTGAATTCGATTCTGGATATTTGAAGACGAAAAAGAAAAGAAACCTGAATGGATCCACACAGGTAGTCCAACGAGATTTGTTACAACTGCCATCCCCTAGATTACGAGATGATCATGGTGCCATGAAGGGAACTCCACTCTGCTTCGGTTAGCTCTCTGCTATTGCTCTGCTAGTAGACAGTGCAGATAGTTCACAACATAAAATATAAAACCAGTAAAAAATTAAGCGTAAAATTACCTTCATTGGGTCGAACAAATAAATTTATGATCTTGACGTCATATAAACCCGATGATTATTCTTCGTTGATATGAAAAGACAACATGATGACAGTTTTGTGGGATTACTTAGCACTAATCCAGAAAGTGATTGAACGATCGTGAGGTGCCAAACAGCGTCAGCAGTACTACCAAATCTGAACTGCACTAGCAATATGAAGAACTTCATGGACAGATAATTAAATCCTCACGGCTTACTTGCAGCGGTTAGTAGCTTCTGCAGTGAAATTGGAACGTCTCGAAAGCAGATTTCGTTGTAAAAAATGAGCCCTTTAGGTGTATGCAGACAAGGTATTGCAGAACAATACATTTTCACTTTGCCACAGTAGTAGCTGAGGTGTATAACTCGCAATGTGAAAGATGAGACAAGGGATAGCTTATGCACGAAACAAAATTCTTTGAATCAGAAAAGTTTACTTTATTAACTCAGTGTGATTTATGAAGTGGGGAATATTCTAAATATTTCATCCAGATGGTAAGAAAAACACAAACGAATTTAGCAGGTCACATACCTGCATATCACGGTTATGACATCACAGTTGCCGAACAAGGCCTTGGATGTTGCTGCGTCTTAATTGCACTAATAACAAGAAGAATGCATTTTCATAAGTGTAATCCTGCATGATTTGATTCATACATCTAATCTGGAGGGAGCCACTGTGGTCTCCTCCTCTCAAGATATATTTATTTTGTGGGCAACTGTCTAAAAAGACTTGAACATTCAGTAATAACCCAAAGGCCGTTTTCTCCATTTCCGTGATTCTAATAGTGAGTAATACCTAGCTAGCGATAATGGTTATGTGTAATGACAACAACCAAAACCATTTAATAACACCAGGAACGCTGTAAAATACTTTCAGAAAAGACTTCCTAACAATGAAATTTTTATCATTCGTATAAGTGTGTTTACCTTTCAACAAAAGCTTATCTTGCTTTTGGCAGTAAACATTTTATATCCATTTTTCTTTTGTAGCTATCAGGTATTTTGCCACAGACTCAACAAAACTCCCTCCGCATCGGCTGATTTAATTCAACTACAGTTTATTGCCATTCTGTTTATGTCTATAGATGAAAAGGATGAAACGTGTCATCTATACCTAGCGTTTTCTGCTTGATCACTCAGGAAGCTTGCCAGTCGGTGCGAACATCATCTAGAGAATGATCTTTTCAACCTGTAGTTCAATACAGATCGAAAAAATCGAAGTAATAGTAAGAGCATCAAGTTTTCCCTACTGAGCATAGGCAGGGTTGACACAACGACCTGAAATTGGCACAGTTTCTTCTCAATTTAGTACCTGATGGCTCCTAAAGGTGTTGTTAGTACAAATGCATCACTATATTTGTACGGGAATTAGTAGTGAAGTGTAGTCAAAATGACTCGCTACGTTTGATGGCATTCACTTTCTGGCTGATCTTAATTTCAGCCCATCTATTGATGATGTACTGATTGAATTCCGGACTTCTCTCACTGTTGCCTCCTCCACTCATTCCGTGAAGCATTACGTCGTCTGGTTGTAAGAACTTGATGCTGAAGTACAGAAAGCTCTTTACTGTTACTTAAGTGCAAGTCGGTCCGTACAGCGATTCCGAAATTTAAAAAAAGAAGTCTGAAATTCGGAGAGCACGCCACAATCCAGATCCGGATCCAGCCTAGTAGAATACCATTTTCGAATATACAGGGTGTTTCCAAAATGACCGGTATATTTGAAACGGCAATACAAACTAAACGAGCAGCGATAGAAATACACCATTGTTGCAATATGCTTGGGACAACAGTACATTTTCAGGCAGACAAACTTTCGAAATTACAGTAGTTACAATTGTCAACAACAGATGGCGCTGCGGTCTGGGAAACACTATAGTACGACATTTTCCACATATCCACCATGTGTAGCAATAATATAGCGTAGTCTTTGAATGAAATTACCCAAAACCTTTGACAACGTGTCTGGCGGAATGGCTTCACATGCAGATGAGATGTACTGCTTCAGCTGTTCAATTGTTTCTGGATTCTGGCGGTACACCTGGTCTTTCAAGGGTCCCCACAGAAGGAAGTCATAGGGGTTCATGTCTGGCGAATAGGGAGGCCAATCCACGCCGCCTCCTGTATGTTTCGGATATCCCAAAGAAATCACACGATCATAGAAATATTCATTCAGGAAATTAAAGACGTCGGCCGTGCGATGTGGCCGGGCACCATCTTGCATAAACCACGAGGTGTTCGCAGTGTCGTCTAAGGCAGTTTGTACCGCCACAAATTCACGAAGAATGTCCAGATAGCGTGATACAGTAGTCGTTTCGGATCTGAAAAATGGGCCAATGATTCCTTTGGAAGAAATGGCGGCCCAGACCAGTACTTTTTGAGGATGCAGGGACGATGGGGCTGCAACATGGGTATTTTCGGTTCCCCATATGCGCCAGTTCTGTTTATTGACGAAGCCGTCCAGGTAAAAATAAACTTCGTCAGTAAACCAAATGCTGCCCACATGCAATCGTCGTCATCAATCCTGTGCACTATATCGTTAGCGAATGTCTCTCGTGCAGCAATGGTAGCGGCGCTGAGGGGTTGCCGCGTTTGAATTTTGTATGGACAGAGGTGTAAACTCTGGCGCATGAGACGATACGTGGACGTTGCCGTCATTTGGACCGCAGCTGCAACACGGCGAACGGAAACCCGAGGCCGCTGTTGGATCACCTGCTGCACTAGCTGCGCATTGCCCTCTGTGGTTGCCGTACGCGGTCGCCCTACGTTTCCAGCACATTCATCCGTCACGTTCCCAGTCCGTTGAAATTTTTCAAACAGATCCTTTATTGTATCGCTTTTCGGTCCTTTGGTTACATTAAACCTCCGTTGAAAACTTCATCTTGTTGCAACAACACTGTGTTCTAGGCGGTGGAATTCCAACACCAGAAAAATCCTCTGTTCTAAGGAATAAACCATGTTGTCCACAGCACACTTGCACGTTGTGAACAGCACACGCTTACAGCAGAAAGACGACGTACAGAATGGCGCACCCACAGACTGCGTTGTCTTCTATATCTTTCACATCACTTGCAGCGCCATCTGTTGTTGAAAATTGTAACTACTGTAATTTCGAAAGTTTGTCTGCCTGAAAATGTACTGTTGTCCCAAGCATATTGCAACAAACGGTGTATTTCTATCGCTGCTCGTTTAGTTTTTATTGCCGTTTCAAATATTCCAGTCATTTGTGAAACAATAATGTAGCACAGAGAATGCAACGTCGTATTCATTGTTTGACGTGTTTTCGTAACAGTGATTTGCTCTTTTAAATTTGCTTGGCTTTTTCTTCTCATTTCGATGAAATATTCTGGATAATTCCGACGTAATATATTAAATTGTATTATTTCGATTACAAGAAGTTTTTTTCACGTATAAGCCACCGCTACTCTCATGTTTCACACAGTGAGATTTTTAGGTAACCTACAATTATGGCAATGAGAGAGTGCTTCCTGCAGCAACGTCTTGTACGCGTTCTTTTAGAGTGCTCACTTTCTAGACCGGTAGCAGCTTTCAAAATCAGTTCCCATTTTTCTGCAAAAGCTGTATCGTATCATTTCCCTTCGTGACAATTTCAGCTGACGTGCTAACTGTCATAGTAACTGATGAAGCATAACCATTGACGTTATATGTCTCTTGGCTATCTGGCAGGCGTAGCCATAGTCGCCTGTTTCGCAGATACCAAGCTACATTACCAACAAATGGATTCGAAGCAACCATCAATGATATGAATCTTTAAACTTTATATCACCTCGGTATTAAACAAGACGGGAAAAATTAAGTAAGCAATGAACGATTTGTTACCATAAGTTAACTGTGTACGTAGGCTGTTTAGGTTTTTATGTTGGAAACGCCACGTAGCGCTCTGTATGATAATCACTGACTGTGCTGTGTGCAGTCAGTGGCTGGTTGGACTCACATTGGAATATTCGCTTGTGTAGTGCTGGGCAGTTGGATGTGAACAGCGCGTAGCGCTGGGCAGTTGGAGGTGAGCTGCCAGCAGTGGTGGATGTGGGGAGAGAGATGTCAAGAGTTTTGAAAGATTACTATGTGAGCACGATCTGGACGAGTGTCCGTCAGGAAAAGGAAATTTGTTTAATTTGATATGACAAAATTATAGATAATGACTTTTGAATGTTATTAAGGTAAATACATTGTTTGTTCTCTATCAGAATCTTTCATTTGCTAACTATGCCTATCAGTAGTTAGTACCTAAAGTAGTTAGAATCTTTTATTTAGCTGGCAGTATTGGCGCGCGCTGTGTTGCAATAGTTCGAATAACGAAGATTTTTGTGAGTCAAGTGATTCATGAAAGGTATAGGTCGTTGTTAGTCAGGGCCATTCTTTTGTAGGGGTTATTGAAAGTCAGATTGCGTTGTGCTAAAAAAAAAAAAATATTGTATGTCAGTGTAGATTTGACCAGAATAAGTAAAGAGAGAACTGTCTGAGTACGTTCAGTTTTACTCAGCTGTCTTTGTATCAAATAACGTTGAAGTTTATCAGCAAAGTAATTCATAATTTTTCTAAGGGGACGTATCGTAACCGTGGTGGATCTGGAGGTAAAAAACTTATTAAAGTGCGCAACTGAACATTTGTCAATCCTTTACGTCTTATTTCTGCTTCGGAAGTGATACTTTAAATTTTTTCTTGTAAATCCACAGTGTGATTTATTACTCGGTGTCATCCGTGTGCGAGGATTGATCGAAAAGTAATGCCCCCTCCTCCGTTAATTGGGTTTGGATGGGAATATTTTAATAAGTCAAATGCAGAAATAATCCTAAGAATGTGATCTTTAATTACAAGTATTCACTTTTCCACATAATCCTCTTAGAAATTAGATATAAGACCCTCAGCCTCCCTCTTGCAAAAGGTCGCCTTAACTTTGTCCATGTTCGGGCTAGAGCCACCGCATTATGTATACACACACACCCCACGTTTTTCGAACTTAGTTAAGTACGATATGTTCTGCGCTCTTCCGACAACGCGCCCACCTCGGTTGAAAGATTGTTATTTGTTAGATGTACCTCCTCCCTCCTCCTCCCCCCCCCTCCTCCTCGGTGCAATAACACCATTAGAAACGGCATTAAATGCACTACGAAATACAAGGTCGCGCTCCTAACACAATTTATACTGACCCGCTACCTTTGCGCGCAACCGGCAGTAGTCTCACCCTTCTCCTACTCCTTCCACATGCTTCTCATTTTCCTCCAGCTAAGAACTATGCAATCATGTGGATTCGAGATCAGGTTATCGCCTACCTTTTCCGTGACCCCTACCCGATCTACACATGTTTTTAGTGGCATATACTGGAAGATCACAGTGCTTTCGAACGTTCACCAACACACCGTCGCATCTTTGCCAAATGTTTGCGCAGTGTGATCAACAACCCGTCATGTAGTTGGAGTGAATCTAACCTCCTACGTTCATGACAGGCGTGTGATTATTTCCGGAATGGTTCGGCTTAACAGCAAATGGCTCTGAGCACTATGGGACTTAGTATCTGAGGTCATCAGTCCCCTAGAACTGAGAACTACTTAAACCTAACTAACCTACGGACATCACACGCACCCATGCCCGAGGCAGGATTCGAACCTGCGGCCGTAGCAATCGCGCAGTTCCGGACTGTGGCGCCTAGAGCCGCTCGGCCACCGCGGCCGGAGCGTAACAACATGTCCAGGCCAGTGACTTGACTCTATGCAGAGGGAATTACACGGTCGGCTGCATATTTCTTTTTTCTTTTCTTTTTGGCATTGATGACCACTGTCTCACCTGCGCCTTTTCACACTACGTCTGGAAATTCGTGCAACAAATAACTTGCCTGCTATCTCCGAGTGCCGCCAGAGACGATGGTACCGCGAATTTTTCTGTACGTTTCCGCCTTAAAATATCATGCCATTACGTGGTTCAAGAGATGGGCTGTCGGTTACATATACCGTGATGAACCTAAGTCCCGCCTCGACTTGCGGTCCTATAGATGTAACAGCCCATGCAGCGCTCGAACACACACCATGTTACCGGACATTATTTGCCATGTATTTTCAAGGGGCCTCTGTTAGACATCCACTCAGTTTGGGGGTGCCTGGAGCTGAGGGATCCTACCCCCACCCCTCCCCCCTTGTGGTCGATTCTACCTCCGACCTCAGCGGAAGGGAGAGCGCGTCGTAAAAGAGTGGATTTTACTTACGTTTTTCTTTTTCTTTTTCTTTGTGTATGCCTTGCGAAGCAAGATTAGCGTGTGTAACCCGTTCAGATCACACTTCTAACCCGTGCATTATACGCTTTCCTGCTTATTTCATAGAGTTACAAATTGGTAGAAGTAGTTCTTTAAGAAAATCTGAAGACAATCTTTGCACAGGCAGTCTTCTGACAAAATCAACTCAATAAGCTGTGTCAACGTCACAGATTTATGCTTTGCGAATATCCATATTCAGTACGCTCGATGGAAGCAGGTGTCAGTGGAGTAGTTACGAAGTGAATATAGTTCCTCTGTGGTACTTGTTTGTAAACAATTACGCACCCTTGTAGACGTTTGCTGAGTTTTCCACTATTCATCGCATGTGTTTAGCGTACGACTTCAGACAACGACATTAAATCACACTACACCTCAATTCATTCTGGCTTGACAAAGACATACGAATTCGTAACAAAAATTCGAATGATCGCTCCTAAAAGGAAAATAAAAGAGCTGCACATTTGCTTACGAATCCATCCGAATAAATCTGTTTTGGGAAAGGGAGAGTCAGGAGCAAAACAATTTTTTTTTCCGTTGTGCTATCCATGGGTAAGAGGGACCGTTCAAAGACAAATTTGTAAAACTAATCCTGAGTGATACTCTTGTCTTGTATATTATCCATCCGCGGTGGCCAAGCGGTTCTATGAGCTTCAGTCCGGAACCGAGTGTGATGTCTTTAGGTTAGTTAGGTTTAACTAGTTCTACGTTCTAGGGGACTGATGTTAAGTCCCATAGTGCTCAGAGCCATTTTAACCGTTTGTATATTAGTTTAACACCACACTTACCATATTAAAACGGGTCGTCTGCCTCCGTTGCTGTCGAACGGAAATGCAAATCAGAGACATATTTTGTAGAGGATCACTCAACAACAGTAGAGTATTTTATGGTATCCAGTGCGATGAGCGGTGCCTGAAGCTTTCGAAGATGAATGAGTTAGTGCAACTCTGCCGCAGGCTTCCTGCAGTATGTGACATGTTGAGAATTTCGGTCGGAATTGAAGCAAGTTCGGATGGCCGAGTGCATTAAGAGAAACGCACATGTTAAGTCGGAAATTCAGGTTCGACTCCCGATCTGCAACAAATTTCGATGTGTCACCATCGAATTATTTCGATGCTAGGTTTCGGCTGAGTCTGTCTCTCCTTTGAAATAAGCTATTTTTTCTTTTTTTTTTAAAAAAAATTCTTTATTCAGTAGAACAATTGATCCATTATCAACCTACTACCTTACTTATTGATTGGTCCTAATTCTACATTTACATTACAACTACTGCAGCTACATTATTTACTATAGGTTGTGTGTTGCTGTTGTTATTCCATTATGGGCGTCCCTAGGTTATGCTATTGTTATTAATTCTACATGTTACTTTGACGTGCTAAGATACCTGCAAGGTTAATTTATTGACGTTTGTTTCTAATTCTATACTACGCTGTGCAATACTTAAACTGGGGTACACCTCCTGCAAAGTTCCAGGTGTGCCGGAATGATGTACAATCCTACATTACCGGCCCATCCCAGTGGACATGTTCCTGGCACCGGGCTGGCCCAAAATATTGAATTCTCTGCAGTTCTATTCTAACAGTTTATCCTATCTTAACCTGCATCTAATCTAAATTATTATTACTCTTTTCCCTTTTGGTGCTTTGTCACCCCGGTGGCACCCTCCTCCTAATCCGAGAAGTGGCGAATCCCAGCCGTAAGGCGGCTAGGTAAGTCCACGCCCGGCGGAACAGGATGGGTGCGTGGAGTCTAGATTATTTTGCTGTACTAATAATGGTTGTTCCTTTGGAATTCCCTCAGGACATAACTTGAAATTTCGTTTGATAGTTCGCTTAGAATTTTTAATATGTCCTGTTGCCTGAGCAGATGGTGGGTGTTGGTGTTGGGTAGTTGTCGATTTAGTTGTGATGCATTATGATCGAAGAGGGAGCACTCGTACACCAAATGGCCTGGAGTGCCCTGTATGGCGCCACAGTTACACGATGGTGTAGGTCGCTTCCCGAAACGACATACGGTCCATGTTCAGTAAGAGAGTTCAGCAGCCCTCCGGTTGCTTTGTAATGTCCGAGCTGCAGGCGCTGCTTGATATTGGGCAGCAACTCATAAGTTCTGGGCCTAGTATCTGCTATAGTTCCTAGTTCCTCACCCCTCGTTTTGATATCGGCCTTCTCATCAACGTGAACTCCCATTATTGTCTCTCTGCTCCCTGGTCTTTATGAAAAGCGGAATGTACCCCCCCCCGCCCCCCCCCCCCCCAGTAGATGCTACGTATGCCCCTACCGAGCGCAGGAGCATATTCCGCTGCCCACTTCTCACAGCCATGGCAGCAGACATGACCCTAGTGAGCCTGTGTGTCCAAACTCTTGAACTGTACCCCACCACGGAAATTAGAATGCTGTTATGGCACCTATCCATTGATAGGTGAAACGTTTATGACCAATTGCAATTAGGTTTTTAAGTGTTTCCTCTGTGTCACGGAGTCAATGTGTTTCACGTAGTTCCACCTCTCGTCAACGACCCGTCCCAAGTATCGGGCGTTAAGGCGCCAAAGGACTGGTGAGCCGCCTAGTCTGACTGTGGGGCTTCTGATGAGTTGTCCTGTCAGTAGTAGGTAGGTGGAACTGCTGGGTGCTATTGTCGTCTTAGCTCTGCAGCACCATGTTGTCAAGACTGACATGGCTCTTTCCACTTTTGGCTGCAAATCTTCGCGGCTGCAATCGCCAACCTGTAGGAGGAGGTCGTCTGCGTAGGCTGTGACCTCTATCGCATAATCACTACTTTTCAAGCTGTCTAGAAGACGTTCCATGTTAACATCCCAAAAGAGGGGCCCCAGGAGAGAGGCCCTTTGTTAACATTTTACTGATTTTCCCGCTAGGGGAAGATAACCAGACCTCTCTTTCATCACAATAGCTCCTAAGATAGCCAATAGCGGCCCTCGACGCTTCTTCTGTCGCAGGCTGGAGAAGAGCGAAGGCCACCACAAGTTGTCAGAGGCGCCTCTGGTATCCACCACGATGACGACTACGTACTTGTTGGGGGCTGAGTCACAGACCTCTGCCGCCAGGGCGATTGCATCAGACGGCGATCGTCCCTACCGAGACACAGCACACGCTGTGCTGTCAGTCTCATTGCCAGCAGCCTCTCGAAAAGTTCACCCAGCAGGTCCAGTAAGCTGATGGGCCTACACTATTTTACCTCTTTCGGGTCTTTGCCTGGACCTTTCTTTATTATCACCACATTTGACATTTTTGATATGGAGGAGAATTGCTTGAGCAGTAAACACTCATTATACAACTTAGTACGAGGCGCTAGCAACTGGGGGGGCAATGAATTGCACCACTTCCCTATAATGCCGTCCGGACCAGGAGATTTGCTCCACTTTAAGGATTTGACTTGGTCAGCCACTTCCTCTTCTGAGAATGGAAAAACCAAACTGTTGATCTCGTATTCTTGCTGATCCTCCATCATAATTGACTTTGCTCATTAGGGTCATCCTCTTCGTTGTCATCAGACAACAGGGTCCGGAGGAGGACCTTTGCGGTCTCCCGCCAAGATCCCGTCTCTGGTTTCCTACCCCTGGTAGTGGTTCAGTGCCATTGGCGATCTTATTTACTGCCGCACCAACTTCCACGGGACGCTCTACGGATCGGTTGAAATATCATATGCTACGATGCTGCAAATTCTCAATAATACTGTCGATAGACTGAATACGGCTGCTCAGCGAAGGTGCATCTTGAGCTGGAGGTCATCGTCGAAGTTTGCCCTTCGAAGACTAGCCGGTGCCACCGGCCACTGTAATAACAGGGAGTAAAATGGTTCAAATGGCTCTGGGCACTATGGGACTTAACATATGTGGTCACCAGTCCCCTAGAACTACTTAAGCCTAACCTAAGGACATCACACACATCCATACCCGAGGCAGGATTCGAACCTGCGACCGTAGCGCTCACGCGGTTCCAGACTGGAGCGCCTAGAACCGCTCGGCCAAACCGGCCGGCTAACAGGGAGCAGGTATACCTAATAAATGACAATGATTCGCCGGTGAGGCCGAGCGGTTCTAGGCGCTTCAAACTGGAACATCGCGACCGGTGCGGTCGCAGGTTCGAATTCTGCCTCTGGCATGGCTATGTGTGACGTCCTTAGGTTAGATAGGTTAAGTAGTTCTAAGTTCTAGGGGACTGATGACCTCAGGTGTTAAGTCCCATACTGCTCAGAACCATTTGAACCATTTTTTGACAATGATTTTTGTTCGCATTTCTGTAAATAATATACGGGTCTAAAGGGTACTTACAAATAATATCCAGATGCACGTACTGCAACTAGATCATGGAAATATACTTCGGCAGATCTCCTCTTGTAGAACTGTCGTAGGTTAATTTTTTCTGCCTTAAGTAACACCAAACGAAAAAATTCATTCACTGGAAGTGATTCGCTATTTTCATCACCATATGCTATTAACATTGTGTCAATAAAATTTGTTTTAATATTACAGGGTGATTTTTTCTACCGTCCTCAAACTCTAGGGACTGATCGATGAGAGAATACGGAACAAAAAAGATCTAAAGAACTTATGTACGGAATTGCATGGTTTCCATGCTAGAGACCGTTTATTCAGTCAGCATTGTTACAGAGACTGCTGTCTAATACGCACTGTACCATGCAAACACAGCTACAGTACGCATGGTTTCCTCCTCGAGCTATTGTTCCTCATACGTCATGCTCTGGCACCCTCTGCTGCATAGTAATTGATAAAGTTGTGTCAGATTCACTTCTTTTGCTGACTCACTTTGCAGTGGATGTCATACAGTATTGTGCACAATGATTCCTTATTCGAAACGAGGGCTTGCCAGCAAAGTGCTTATTTACGGAAAGGCATATGGTCACGTGCGGCGGGCAGCAGGGTTGCGTCAGGAGACTTATCCCCTCCAACAAAAACCACAGCATCATTGTTTTTGCAGCAGTGTTTCCTCGTTCGTCTAAGACGGGAGCGTTTCACGAAGCAGGACGTACCCAATGTTCGGATACCAGACATCGAGGCAAATGTGACTAACATTGTAGAAGGCAACCGCCGTGTCAGTACCAGGCAGTTGGCCCGTCAATACAGGGTAAGCCAGACGGGCGTGTGGGACATTCTCCACAACAACTGCTGGTATCTTTATCACCTACAGCGTGTGCAGGGATTACTGGCGACAGACTTTCGACATCGGGAACAGTTTTGACACTGGTTTCTTCACGAGGCAATCTCGATTTCAGGATTTGTGTCATCCATCCAATTCACAGATGAAGCCAACTTTACACGGAGTGGTATCTCCAACTTTCAGAACAGTCATCTGCGGGATAGAACGAAGAACCCCCGTGTTATGGCGAGAGTGAATCATCAACATCAGTGCAGCCGGATTGTGTGTGCCAAAATAATTGGCGACTGTATTTGGTTACCAATCTTCCTTTCATATCACCTAACAGACCGGAGCTATCAGCGTCTCTTGCAGGTGACTTTGTCTCCCCTGATGCAAGATGTGCCATTGATGATTCGAAGAGTTATATGGGTGCTACATGATGGTGCTTCAGCCAACTTCACCGTTAACGTCCGGAAGCATATTTATCGTATCTTCCCTGGTCGATGGATCGGACGAGGGGGTCCTGTTCCATGGCCTGTTCGTTCACCGGATTTCTGCTAGCGGGGCCATATCTGAAGTATGCTGTATGCAGAGCCCATTCCAGATATGGAGATACTGGAGCAGAGTATTCATGCACCCTTTGACAATGTTCGGATTCAGCCTAGCCAAATTGAACGTGTGAGAAAGAACGTGCTATAGCACGTACACGCATGCGTTGAGTCACATGGAAATTTGCAGCACGTACTGTAACTGTGGCTGCGTGCTACAGCGCATATTAGACTGCAGTCTCTGTAACAATGTATGACTGAATAAGTTCATTAAACATCGATTCATTCCTAGAGTTTTTATACGGTGTAAAAATCTCCCTGTTTATAGTTGATAATAACACAAGTGAAGTACCACATAGCACTGGTCGTGGATGTTTAGTTATTGTAATTATTTTTTGTTTGCTGCGAAAATGTATACCCATAGTTACAAGTTACAAAAGTTAACCGTGCAAGTGTATTTTCCGCAATGACTGAAAAATAAGTTACTAAAGCTGTGAAGATAATTAAACAAGTGTGTGTTTGCAGTGCAAGCTCGATTACAGATCCTAACAACATGAAAGGAGAAGTAATTGTAACGATAATGAAATGAGTCAAATATGTCACTCAGAAACTGGATTATCATAAATTATTTAAAATCAAGAGTTACGAATACAGAAACAGAACTATAATAAATTCTATAATACCAAGAGAGACGAAAAGCATCATCCGATTGTGACGAATACAATAAAACTGCGGGTGGTGTTTTGTCAATAACACCAAAAAGCGCCTGATCAATGATCAAACAGCTTAACGCAGAGAAGAAACGCAATAACAAGAAGAGAAGCGCCTGTTAATTGTCATACAACAAAATAACAAGAAGAGGCTAGCCTCGGGGAGAGTGGGACGGAATTTCTATGCAGTATTGCACCATTTGCGCATTTTGGTTGTAATTTATCTCTTGCTTGTATTACACTAATAACCACTGCACGATATAACAATCATGATATGTGAATTATCGAAGGGCCTTTGTTACAACTGACTGGTATTTTGAACAGTACAGCAGTTGCTGCTAGATATCAATCAGTGGACAACGCTGGAAACGTTAAATAACGCTTTCAAAACACTCAGTGTGTACGTCACCCAGTCTCCTGAGACAATTGTTTGTCGGCTCTTATTTAACTAAACGTCGAGAGTCACATACATAGAGTAAAACCAGAAGGATAAATAAGATGAAGACTAGACGCATCACTATTCATATCAACGTGTAATAACGTGAAAAAGTGAAGCATTGTCAAAGCAACGATTTCAGACGAAATGAGGTTGATGAGATAAGATAAACCTTTATAACTGAACATAAATTATTCGTTCTATAGGTACTTCCGTGTTAAAACCACTCCTATACAAATAAGAAACACCAAATACTTGTAACTGAAAATCTGATTCCGTCGTTTTAAACACCGGTAACTAGACGTCGCTGTGGGAAGTGTCTGCCACACAATACTGTCATCATCCCAGCCACAGTATGATTCAGTTCCCAACTTATCCTACAATTTTATAGCAAATCTCTGCATCGTCAGCAAGAGAGTCGAAAAAAGAAAATACAAATGTCGACAGATTGTAGGATATGAAAAGTACACTACTGGCCATTAAAATTGCTTCAGACCGGAAATTTAACCGACAGGAATAAGATACTGTGATATGCAAATGACAACGTGCTGACATGAAGAAGGTTTCCAACCGATTTCTCATACAAAAACAGCAGTTGACCGGCGTTGTTGTGATGCCCCGTGTAAGGAGGAGAAATGCGTACCATCACGTTTCCGACTTTTATAAAAGTCGGATTGTAGCCTATCGCGATTGCGGTTTATTGTATCGCGACATTGCTGCTCACGTTGGTCGAGATACAATGACTGTTGGCAGAATATGGAATCGGTGGGTTCAGGAGGGTAATACGGAACGCCGTACTGGATCCCAACGGTCTCGTATCACTAGCAGTCGAGATGACAGGCATCTTATCCGCATGGCTGTAACGGATCGTGCAGCATCCTCTCGTTCCCTGAGTCAACAGATGGGGGCGTTTGCAAGACAACAACCACCTGCACGAACAGTTCGACGAAGTTTGCAGCAGCATGGACTATCAGCTCGGAGACCATGGGTGCCGTTACCCTTGACGCTGCAATCACAGACAGGAGCGCCTGTGATGGTGTACTCAACGACGAACTTGGGTGCACGAATGGCAAAACGTCATTTTTTCGGATGAATTCAGGTTCTGTTTACACCATCATGATGGTCATATCCATGTTTGGCGACATCGTGGTGAACGCATATTGGAAGAGTGTATTCGTCATCGCCATACTGGCGTATCACCCAGCGTGATGGTATGGCTTGCCGTTAGTTACACGTCTCGGTCACCTCTTGTCCGCACTGACGGCACTTTGAACAGTGGACGTTACATTTCAGATGTGTTACGGCCCGTGGCTCTACTCTTCATTCGATCCCTGCGAAATCCTACATTTCAGCAGGATAATGCACGACCGCATGTTGCAGGTCCTTACGGGCCTTTCTGGAAACAGAAAATGTTCGATTGCTGCACTGCGCCGACCTGTGTGACCGAGCGGCTCTAGGCGCTTCAGTTTGGAACCACACGACCGCTACGGCGCAGGTTCGAATCCTGCCTCGGGCATGTAAGTGTGTGATGTCCTTAGGTGAGTTAAGTGCAAGTAGTTCTAAGTTCTTGGGGACTGATGGCCTCATATGTTAAGTGCCATAGTGCTTAGAGCCATTTGAACCTTTTTATCCTGCTGCCCTGGCCAGCACATTCTCCAGATCTCTCACCAATTGAAAACGTCTGGTGAATGGTGGCCAAGCAACTGGGTCGTCAAAATACCCCAGTCACTACTGTTGATGAAGTGTGGTATCGTGTTGAAGCTGCCTGGGCAGCTGTACCTGTACGCACCATCCAAGCTCTGTTTGGCTCAATTCCCAGGCGCGTCAAGGCCGTTATTGCGGCCAGAGGTGGTTGTTCAGTGTGCTGATTTCTCAGGATCTATGCACCCAAATTGCTTGAAAATGTAATCACATGTCAGTTCTAGAATAATATATTTGTCCAATGAATACTCGTTTATCATCTGCATTTCTTCTTGATTTAACAGGTTTACTGGCCAGTAGTGTATTAGTTTCCACAGAATCAGAACAGGTTAATCTTCCTTTAGAAAGCCTAATTACATCATGGTGGTCTTGAGGGTTGCACGTGTGATGATTAATTTCTATAGTTTATTAATTTCTCAAGACAGACTGTAGGTACCCATAGGGATTGGCTGAGTTATGTTTCTGACGTGAAAATACTGCAAAAACTCCATGTTTCTTTTACGGATGTGGAGGTAAAGCATCAGTTACAAGGTTGAGCCGAATTAGATCACTCCGCGATACAGTCGACAACTCAATGGGTAAAGAATTGCGGAAATTAATGGACATTATTTTGCCTTAAGTACCAACACTCAGTAGTTTCCGAGAAAGTGACAATCATAATTTCCGTTACTGTATCAGTTCGCACACATGGCGCTATACCAGGACAGCTGCTAGCATAACGGCTAACAGCAAAGGTTCGTAGTTTTACACTCCATGCTGAAATCCAATTTTATGGTCACGGAAGTAATATTTGCGAGATAGAGGAATTATTTACAAAATAAATAGGAATTTCAATGATTATAAAAATGAGATTTTATCATCACATTTATTATATAATATATAACTAAAAATGAAAATCATGTAATCACCAAATATTGCTCAAGTGAACCATTGTCTTCCCCATAGTGATGTCTACGGCAAAAACGTTCGAAACATAAACAGATGTAGCATCACCAGCAACATGCACATGTGCATATACTATTCCTTAATGTAAATTAAAGAAAGAAAAACAAGTTCTTTATCGTTCTAAGTACCTCACAATCAGGTGATAACTTCCCGGCAATTCAAGCATATCTCAACATTTTCTCAGAAGCTACAAACTGCAATTGATTACGGAGCCTTGTTTATAGTATATCGATTTCTCCCCTCTACTTGTCATTTCCGTTTGCTGTGCGATGAGAATAGTGCACTTTTGTAATGGGTGAAAGTAATTTTTCACCTTCTAGTAAAGGTATGTCGTAGCGTTGACAGAATGGCGTATACTTTGACGACATTAATGAATATGTCGATATTCCGATTCGATCGCGAATGAAATCTTCATTCATGGAGGGATAGCTTTGGACACGCATGAATAAACCATCTACTGAAACACATCCATTCTGAAGATTCGGATCCCATACAGGATCTCTTTGTTGTCAGTCTGTCTCTCTCCGACAGTTAAGACCCGTTTGTTTCAGGAAGTGGTAAACAAGTTGAAATTTATGTCAGTTACTAATGTCTGTATAAATAATTTGTATTTCTAAGCAAATGCAGTTAAAGACAAACACAAAATCATTCATCCAATCCTTTACACGAATACTATGGACGTACTGATGTAGCGGTAATGTACCTGCGTGCCAAGAGATTGTGGGATCGAATCTCGATGAAACCACGGATTTTTCAGCGTTTCCCTTTGCTGTGTTGGATAACTGGGGAATGTTAGGGACATACAAGTCACTGAAGTGGCGTCCAATAGAAAGACATGCACCAGGCCATTGAGCCACACGAAATTATTATTATTATTGTGAGTATTATTATTATTATCATCTATGTACATCATGAGGCTTGTACGAAACCACTGAGTTCGGGGGCTTCTCGCATCTGCCCGGTGTTTTACGTAAGGTCGCGAAACTTTATCCGAAAGCTGAATACACATTCCATTCATTCAATTGGCGGACAACTATTTCTACAACTTTCTCATCTAAAAACAATGTCCTAATACTAGAGCTGTGATGGATCCTGCTCGCTCCGTACTTATAAGAGCTCAACGTTGAGTTCAGGGATTACAGAAGAGGTTTTAACTGGAATGAATGTAGCTATTTCCAATAATTCACCAATCGTAAGTTTTGTCATTCGTACTGATGTGTTTGGTGACACGACGCAGCTGAATTCGGCGTTTCCCCGTAAATGAGTCGCATCTACGATTTGAGGCTTTGAATTCAAGTCTTTTTGACAACAATGAGGTTACTGTGTGCATTCCCCACAGCCACGACGCTCGTGTAGTAACCATTTATCGACTGTTTCTAGCTTGCGTAAAACGATCGAAGACACACGACTCGATTATTTTATATTTACCTCTAGTCGATGCCGTGCTTGTTACTTGGGTCCTCCATCACCACAGTTGTTTGCTACTTGTGAGCTTGCGCACTCGTACTAATTAAGACTTTCCGAAAAACGCTTTTGTGTGTCTCCAAGAAGTCAGTGGCGAATTTGGGCCTCGTGTCCAACAGAACTTAAGCCAGCCAATGGAACGGCATCATAATGTTCACGCAACGTCTACGAAACCTATGAAAAGCTCACAAAAGGTATCTATCAAACTTATGAAAACCTCACAAAAGGTATCTATCAGACTTATGAAAAGCTCACAAAAGGTATCTATCATGAGGTTTTGTACAAAGTTGTGTGGTCTTTCGTAAAAATGGAGCGTTTCCTGCACATTACTGACTTGTGCGATGGGAAAATTTTATCTTTCCTCATACGATGGCTTGACTGTCGATGAGGTCGGAATATCTACATGTTCTCTAAAAGTATTTCCGTCAAAGTGTGTGCTGCTCTGTGAACCCTACGGCGTATACTTTTACTGACAGCTGAAGAATTACATTCTTCAATTACAAAAGTGCCGTATTCTCAACGCACAACAAACGGAAATCACAAGCAGAAGCGATGAAGTATGTGTGGATCCGTAATCAATTGCAGACTCCAGCCTTCGAGAAAATGCTTTGACAGACATGTTTTCCGCGAAATTATCGCCAGGTCGAGAGGTATAGAACGTTAACGAAGCTGCCATTCCTAGTGATATTCACCTTAATGTACATGTCTGTGACACGCGTGTCTTCGTAGGTTGATAGTGATGCTTACTCCTTATGCTTTGCAAGTTTTTATGATACACGTCACCCTGGGAAAAACACTGGTCCTCTTGAAGTCTAAAATTTGAATAAAAGCAATAATTGTTCAACTACGATTTATAAGTATTTCATTGTCAATCACTGATCGTTACATACGGTTGTGCAATACGCGTGATGAAAAAACCAGTTGTGTACAGAGTTCCGCGTAGTCAGCGCGTACACAACTTTCCCACTAGAGCGCGCCCCGCCAAGCACAACTGCGCAGCCGCAGCGCTCGTCTGTCTCCGCACTACGGGATGGCGCTGTCTTAGAGACGGACCAAATTCTGCTTTCGCAGATCCGCGTATTAATATGTAACGCAGCCAATGAGATTGCTGCTAACGTAGAAGCTTTTCTCTCGCGGATCACACTCGCGCAGTGATACCTGAACGCGCGAGGTATTATAACGGGTGTACAGACCTCCGATCAGTCAGTCTGCATTAGTATATAGCCAAGTTTCAGTCTGAGCCTAATAAGATTATCATATTCCTGTACATAGGCATGAAGAGAAATGTATAAACACTTTGTCAAGTATCAGAGATATGTGAGAACAACATTAACGTACCAAGACCAAAGGAACTTCAGATTGTCAATTGTAAACAGCATCCAGAATCAAGTT
The DNA here is from genome assembly GCF_023897955.1 of Schistocerca gregaria. Classification (NCBI taxonomy): domain Eukaryota; kingdom Metazoa; phylum Arthropoda; class Insecta; order Orthoptera; family Acrididae; genus Schistocerca; species Schistocerca gregaria. The sequence goes on from NC_064926.1 coordinate 135,342,767, forward strand.
ACGTAATGTCTGTGACTTTTATTATTTTTATAAATGTGTGTGAAAATTAATCAAGTTCTGTTTAAAGTTGGTCACCGTCAAACAGCAACTCTAAGCGTGCAAATGGCATTTCTATCGTCTGACGTAACGGCAGAAGATAAACACGCCACGATAAGACAACGAGACATATTGCTGACACTCGCCTACTTCGTTAGAGCGACAAGTCGAATAATCCGATGGTGTGTGTGCCGAAGGTCTTACAGTACGCAACCCACAAAATCTAATTTTAATCTTGTGCGAAATGCTTTATTACTCTGTAAATGATTCAATTGTATTTCTCAACGTCACAAAAATATTGATGTCATTAATCTCACTTACTAGCCACTATGCTACCAACTTGGTTTGTAGAACACCATATGTATGAACAGGGGTGGTAGCATGAAAAGTTTGAATGGCACTTTTGGGAAATAGCTGTATGTTGGCGCCTAAACCGAAATTAGAGTCCATTCATTCTCTGCCTTCTTTAACTAAGTGAAGTTTCGATTTTATAATACAGCGACCTGTCACAGTTGCCCCTTACAAGATAGAATTTCAGGAAACTGTCGACATACCGACATATCTGCACGTCGAACAAGGGATTCTTGCTGTATTTCACCAGAAACATAGCTCTGCCAAAATCCACAGGGCCCAATCGTTGGTCGTGGGAAACTAATATACTACCCAATTAATCACCACACCTTCAACTCTCAAGACTACTATGCTGTAATTAGACTATACTGATTGTGTGGAAACTAATTGTTCAATTCCCTGCGAATTGTGAAGTTATGTTATTCTCTCTTTTTGACTCTTAGTGAAGTGTTTAAAAGGACTCGAAAAGCTCTTCAGTTGCGAGTATTTAGTGTTTGTTATTCGTGTAAGGTGGAATTCAACACAGAAATACTTATGGAACGTATGATTTATGTTTCACCTATAATTGTTTAATTTACTTCACCAGTGTAATTTCACCTGAAATCGTTGCCTACACAATGTTTCACTTGTAAACAGTGAGGAGTCTAATCCTTATGTCTATTTGATGTTCTGCAGTAAAAAACTTGTTTAATTAACTTCCCAGCTTTAGAGTCCTGTTTTTCACCCATCGCGAAAAATGCTCTTCTATAGTTTACTTCCGTGATCTGAAACTATGGGCATTTGTTTTTCGCAGAATACGAGAACTAATTACTTAAATAAAGTTACACATGCAGAGCAAAATAATGAAAGATGTCAAGAGGAAAACTCTTTCGAAATATACACTGACGGAAAAGAAATCGCAGCATCAAGAAGGAGCCATACGACATAAACGAAAGTTTGTAGGCGTGTTCCTACATCTGAAACATAACGTCTATTCACATTCCACGCCAGTCACATAGGAGTGATGTTAGTAGCTCCACTATGAGGATGCAAATCAAGTTTGCTTTCAATACACGCTGTAATAGTCGTGAGCGGTAGCCAGCTTTGACATTGGACATAGTGAACTGATATCAATCAAGGATTCCTATAAGGCGACAAAACGCCATTATCAACACCCCCTGAATTTGGACAAAGTCGGGTAATTGGGGCTACGAGAGGTTGAATGTTCGTTTTGCAAAATTGCAGAAGGACTCGGCAGGAATGTAGGCAAATGAAGATGATAGCTCGCAGTGGTGGTCACTAAAATGTGCGGTTGCAAGGAGACGGGGCAGTAGTATGTCTACGTTCGTTCTGGAACACTTTGAAGACGTATATACGCAACGAGGACGCTTACTACACCGCACCGACCCATCTCAGTCATCGCGCTCTGGCTGTTGTCCAAGTTCGGGCAGCCGTCCAGATGAGTCGGTTACGTACACTCACACAAACGTGCACACACACATACACACAAATACACACACACATACATACACACACACATACAATGTTTACAATTACAGTGCCCAAACACACATACACACACATACAATGTTTACAATTATAGTGCTTTGTGATCAAATATGCTTTTATTTGTTTCTCTAAAGGTCTTTAAAGGACACTCAGCCGCGCGGGATTAGCCGAGCGGTCTTTGGGTCTGCAGTCATGGACTATGCGGCTGATGTCGGCAGAGGTTCGAGTGCTTCCTCGGGCATGGGTGTGTGTGTTTGTCCTTAGGATAATTTAGGTTAAGTAGTGTGTAAGCTTAGGGACTGATGACCTTAGCAGTTAAGTCCCATAAGATTTGACACACATTTGAACATTTTGAACAAAGGACAAAACACACACACACACACACACACACACACACACAATGTTTACAATTACAGTTTTCTCAGTGATCAGTACACACACACACACACACACACACACACACACACACACACACACACACACACACAATGTTTACAATTACAGTTTTCTCAGTGATCAGTACACACACACACACACACACACACACACACACATACACTCCTATCGTGTCTTATTCTTTACTGCAATCCTATCGAAGACCTTTTTTCTAATTCTTGATGCTCAGGGCATCAAATATCGAACTTTTATTCAAATAATCTTTACAAGCGGTGATCCACACCACTTTACCTTGCCTGTAGTCATCAATACATTTAAGTGTGCTTCCTTTGAAGTCAGTAGGCTTCATTGAGCATAAATCACTTTACAGCATAACCTCAACACATTTCACATTGAAACGTACATGTCACCTGCTAAAAAGCGCAAAGATTCCCGCCGAATCTGGAAAGCAATGGTCTTAATGTACGGCCTCCATTTTCAAGAAATTACGCATGCACAAATGTGCTTCTGGAAATTCATGCACATGCGCAAGGTTGAATAGAGAAAAGATGTCGTGAGCACGTACTTCAGTCCATTAGAGACCTGATCGCCGGTCTGCTAGGGGGAGTGACTCGCGCTCACGCATTGTGAGGGGTAGCGCGTTGGTTACTACACTGAACGCGCATTTGGGAAAACGAAGATTCAATTTCGCGCCTGACCATCATGATTTAGGTTTTCCGTGATTTTCCGAAATCTCTCCAGGGAAGTACCAGCCTGGCTCATTTCAAACGGCAAGGCCGAATTTTTTTCACATCCTTTTCTCGTTCCGAGCTTGTGTTCTAATGACCTCGATGTCGACGGACTTTGAACACTAATCTTTCTTCCTTCCTTCACGCTCACGCCACAGCAAGATCAACTGGCCGGTTTGCGGCAGGAAACGGTAGGGGATGGGGATCGGGGGGTGGGTGGAAGGGGGAATGAGGAAGATAGTAGCTCCGAGAAACTTGCCAACGAGGCTATTCTAAGGCCACTAACGTCAGTTCTGAGGAGTTACTTCGCTTCACGGTGGCTGATATAGCCTTTCACCGCAGATTTATTCTCTGCGCCTGGGGTATTGGTGAGAAATGACAATTTTCAAGCTAGAAACAAGGGGCAGGTAAGCACGAAACATAGTATTTCTTCAGATCGATGCATCCTTGCAATGAATGTCATTTTCCAACAAGGTTTAAACTGACATCAAATTGTATTTCCTGTTCACTTCATTCACACGTTAAACACGAAACATTCAAAGACAATTAATACTACTTATGTTCGTTTACACTGAAACATGAAAGTCTGACGCCACTTTCTGAGGACAACAAATTCGAACATAAGCTTTTAAGGTGAAGTCCATCAGCGAGCGTCTGTGGGTAGGTTTCGGTCTCTTTTTGAGGAAAACACGTTGCTGGCACACGTATGTATGTCCAAACATCGACATAATCGTAGCTGCAAATTTCAAAAGTTGGAAATTTGCACTAAGGATTTACATGCAAATCTACGAGACGTATTTTATTATCAAACTTACCACGCAACTGCATCTCACACTGTGGTTGTGTAAGTGCTGACATTAGCTAACCCGGCTATCATATTGCTTTTTGTCGATATATATTAACTGCACAGTGAGCACTGTGCCGTAGGTATACAGTCGTGGGAAGAAATATTCATACCCCATCGTTCATGTACAATGACTTTATTTGTTAGAAATAAAAATCACAGCCATGTATGTTATTTGGTAAATTAACGGTATGCGGTTTCATTCCCAACATAAAAGAATTAACTAAATTAGTCCTTAACAAAAAGTAAATAAAAATTCTAGCTGCTCACAGTGAGGAAGAAAGTATTAGTACACCTCCAGCAATGTAAGCAGAGAAATGACTAACCAACCGCTTTTGTCTAAGGAACGCCTTCATTGGTACGCTGCCTCTCGTGTATGTTGGTTCTGACACCCGGTGAAAGCCGCGCAATAGCAAAATGGGCCACAAAGTGGAGGGTACAAATGTAGAGGAAAGACAAATAGTTATATGCCAATATGAAAAGGGAAAATCATTTTCAGAAATAGTTGATACTAATGGAAAAAGTCGGAAAACTGTGCAGTCTATAACACTGTGTTAAAAAAAAAAAAAGAAATACTTTCATGAATATCGAAGGAATAGGTCGACAACAGAAGCTAACGCAAAGAGACCTAAATGCGTTAATGAAGTTTGCCAAAACAGATGAAAAATTGACAGCTTCTGAATTGTCTGCAAATGTTAACGATGAGTTCGGGAAGAAAATCACACTAGAGGCTGTTTCTTATATTTTAGTAGTGCAGGGTATAGAAGTAAACTATACATTAGCAACAACACCAAGAAAGCGAGACTTGAATTTGTTCGAGAGCGTATGAACAAGAACACAAATTTCTGAGACAAGGTACTGCTCACAGATAAAAGTAAATTTAACAGATTTGTAAATGATGGCAGCAGTTTTGTGTGCAACGGTCAGTTACTGAACCGGATCCCAGACTCATTCAACTCACAATGAAGTACGGTGGTAGAGGAACCATTGTATACGGATGTAGGGCTACAACTGCTGTTGGACAACCTTTTTTTGTTGAAGGTAACATGTACTGATTTTATTATTTAAATATCTTAAAGGATAATCGGCAAACAAGTGTTGATTGTGTTGGGTTAGGCACACAGTACTACTTTCCGCATATAGCGGAAATTGTTCGTCTGTGGTTGATGTAGCACTCCCCATGTTCTCTGGTTTCCAGCAAAGAGGTCCCATCGTAATCTAATTGAAAGTCTTTGGAGTACACTTGAAACAGTGTAGAGATAACAAGAGCTACGAAGTAAAAGTGCTTTGAAAATGATCCCGACAGCAAGATTGATTGGTTGGTTGGTTGTTTTGGGGAAGGATATCAGACAGCGAGGTCATCGGTCTCATCGGATTAGGGATGGAAGGGGAAGGAAGTCGGCCGCGCCCTTTGAAAGGAACCATCCCGGCATTTGCCTGGAGCGATTTAGGGAAATCACGGAAAACCTAAAACAGGATGGCCGGAAGCGGGATTGAACCGTCGTCCTCCCAAATGCCAGTCCAGTGTCTAACCACTGCGCCACCTCGCTCGGTTTTCCAGCAAGTTATTTAACAAAGTTCACTTTCTCGCCTTCGGATAATAGGGCACAGTCGTGCCTCATGGCACACACTTCAGATGGCCAAGCTGTGATCCCATTTCCACTTATATACCTATTCCAAAATCACCAATAGGTATTGTGTCTTCACTACAAGATAGAGAGAGCAGCCATTCCGAAACTTCTCGATTACACTGTAATCTTAAAGGGCAAGAAACTCTTGAAGTTTTATTAAGATTATTCCAGAAGAATGGAAAACAAAATAAAGTATGTGTTATAAGACCATCAGTTAGGATTTAGGGAACATTAGAACACCAGAGAAGCAATTCTGATGTTGCGGTAGACAATGGAAGCAAGACTGAAGAAAAATCAAGATACCCCTTCGACCCGGGAAAGCGTTCTACCCCGCATCGCCGTTTTTCTTTCGAGAAATTTGCGTGTTGCCAACTCGCAGTGCAAACAGGAAGGTCTTAGCGTCGACAACACGGTCGGCAGCGACGGAGTAAGGAAGGATGGGGAAGAAAATCGGCCTTGCCCTCTCAAAAAAACCATCTCAGAATTTGCCTCACGCTACTCACAGAAATCACGCCGATGGCGGGAAGGGAATCTGAACGACTGTCTTCCCGATGATGAGGATAAGATGGAAGTCCGAAGGAAAAAGTGATAAAAACGCAAGGAAAAGTTGCAAGTCAAGTGCACTTCCCTGTGTTTGTCTGTCTGCTTAGTTGAGTGGTTACCGTGTTTGTCTACTACGCAACAGGCCCGGGTTTGATTTTCGGCCGGGTTAGAGATTTTCTCCGCTCGTGGAGAGGGTGTTGCGCTGTCCTCCTTATCATTTCGTCATCAAGGACACTCATGTCGCTCAGTCACCTGAAGTAAGATTTGCAACTCGGCGGCCGAACTTCACCGGACGGGGCCTCTCGACCATCCATGCCACACGATCATTCCTTTCTCTCTCTCTTGCGGAAGAAAGTGGAGCCGGCCTTAGTGGTCGAGCAGTTCTTGGCGCTACAATCTGGAACCGCGCGACCACTACGGTCGCAGGCTCAACTCCTGCCTCTGGCATGGATGTGTGTGATGTCCTTAGGTTAGCTATGTTTAATTAGTTCTAAATTCTAGGGGACTGATGACCTGAGCACTTAAGTCCCATAGTGCTCAGAGCCATTTGAAGAAAGTAGATAACAAAGGTGTATATCATCTGAAGCAGGGATAATAGTTGTCGCAAGCATTTGGGGTGAAGAAATTTCTTGTTCGTTGTTGTGGTCTTCAGTCCTGAGACTGGTTGGATGCAGCTCTCCATGCTACTCTATCCTGTGTAACCTTGTTCATCGCCCAGTACCTACTGCAGCCTACATCCTTCTTAATCTGCTTAGTGTATTCATCTTTTGGTCTACCTCTACGATTTTTACCCTCCACACTGCCCTCCAACGCTAAATCTGTCATCCATTGATGCCTGAGAAGACGTCCTACCAACCGGTCCCTTCTTCTTGTCACGTTGTGCCACAAACTCCTCTGCTCCCCAATTCTATTCAATACCTCCTCATTAGTTATGTGATCTACCCATCTAATCTTCAGCATTCTTCTGTAGCACCACATTTCGAAAGCTTCTATTCTCTTCTTGTCCAAACTATTTATCGTCTATGTTTCACTTCCATACATGGCTACACTCCATACAAATACTTTCAGAAATGAGTTCCTGACTCGTAAATCTGTACTCGATGTTAACAAATTTCTCTTCTTCAGAAACGCTTTCCTTGCCATTGCCACTCTACATTTTATATCCTCTCTACTTCGACTGTCATCAGTTATTTTGCTCCGCAAATAGCCAACCTCCTTTACTACTTTAAGTGTCTCATTTCCTAATCTAATTCCCTCATAATCACCTGACTTAATTCGACTACATTCCATTATTCACGTTTTGCTTTTGTTGGTGTTCATCTTATATCTTCCTTTGAAGACACTGTCCATTCCATTCAATTGCTCTTCCTTTGTCTCTGACAGAATTACAATGTCATCGGGGAACCTCAAAGTTTTTATTTCTTCTCCATGGACTTTAATACCTACTCCGAATTTTTCTTTTGTTTCGTCGACTCTTATAACTGCCATCTGGTTTCTGTACAAATTGTAAATAGCCTTTTGCTCCCTGTATTTTACCCCTGCCACCTTCAGAATTTGAGAGAGCATATGGCAGTCAACATTGTCAAAAGCTTTCTCAAAGTCTACAAATGCTAGAAATGTAGGTTTGACTTTCGTTAATCTATTTTCTAAGATAAGTCGTAGGGCCAGTATTGCCTCACGTGTTCCAAAATTTCTGCGGAATCCAAACTGATCTTCTCTGAGATCGGCTTCTACCAGAGTTTTGTCAGGACTGGCTCTCCCAAGAGTGTCAGTAGTTCCAATGGAATGTTGTCTACTCCTGGGGCCTTGTTTCGACTTAGGTCTTTCAGTGCTCTGTCAAACTCTTCACACAGTATTGTATCTCCCATTTCATCCACATCCTCTTCCATTTCCATAAGATTGTTCTCAAGTACATCGCCCTTATATAGACCCTCTATATACTCCTTCCACCTTTCTGCTTTCCCTTCTTTGTTTAGAGCTGGGTTTCCATCTGAGCTCTTGATATTCATACAAGTGGCGCTCTTTTCTCCAAAGGTCTCTTTAATTTTCCTGTAGGCAGTCACGTTCAACCGCAAAGAGAGCTTATTCCAAAGGCGCTGACTATAGAGCAAACTCCTGCTGGACAGTCCTTCAACACTGCGCATCACTTGTATCAATTCGCGAGGCAGATTATATGCTGCGATTACTCGGTTTCTCTCTTTCTCAGTTGTAAATACGACTTTGTTGTCAACCTGGTAAATTTAAAACTCGCTTACCCTTTAGCATTTATGCTGTTGTTACACAAACATAATATGTTCTCACACTAGTGCTTCACTACAGTCTTGACTTGACTACCCAACTGTCACCCTCAGGTGTTTCCAACCAGGAATGCAATTTAATTAAAAAGACATCAATTAGGTTGCCCGCCCTTTTTCAAAAGTCTGCACAGTCTATCATATCCTACATCTATAATGATGGGTGGCTGTCCAACCCCACGACGTTTGAACGTTGTTTAACCTTGACTTCGCCACGTGCTGAAGACATTCATCACAGCACTGCTCAAAAACCCGACAAGTGGCGCAGCTACCAAAATGCCCATACTAAGTCTCTGGGACATCCCAACCTTTGTCAAACTCACATACATTGTGCACCTTCCCCCTTCTGCCTACGGACAGCACGCTCACCGATACTGTATGCACTGTGCTTGTGTCATTCCTCGACAGGTAACGTTGCCATCACCAGAATGAATTTAGTTCAATAGGAGGGCGGCGATCACAATGTTCTGTATGTATGTATGTATGATTGGATGTACTTTTGGCATCTAATCCTAAACCACTGGACTGCTTTCAACCAAACTTGCCTCACATACACTTGACATCACTTACTGTCTGGGAAGAATCTCTTCACGAGTAAGATACACCTACACTATGAGTAGCTAGATCTTGTGTGTTCTGGAAAACTTGGAAAATTTTATAAAATATAAAAAAATCGCTCGTTATCACTCATGATTTTATTTTTCACAAAATTGTCCTAATCTCCCAGAACATACAAAATCTAACTACTATCACTTTTACCTAATAATAATATAATACAATATAACAATAAATATAATAAAAATCATTTATTTTACATATATTTCCCATAGGTGAATGCAATGTAATTAGATAATTAACTAATATTGAATAAAAAGTAAAAAAGCATTTTTAAACCTTTTTCTTAGTTAAAAAATTGTCCTATTTTTGTTTTTTGTGAAAAACTTGTTTTTTAAGATTATACTATGGAGTAATTACACTCCTGGAAATGGAAAAAAGAACACATTGACACCAGTGTGTCAGACCCACCATACTTGCTCCGGACACTGCGAGAGGGCTGTACAAGCAATGATCACACGCACGGCACAGCGGACACACCAGGAACCGCGGTGTTGGCCATCGAATGGCGCTAGCTGCGCAGCACTTGTGCACTGCCGCCGTCAGTGTCAGCCAGTTTGCCGTGGCATACGGAGCTCCATCACAGTCTTTAACAGTGGTAGCATGCCGCGACAGCGTGGACGTGAACTGTATGTGCAGTTGACGGACTTTGAGCGAGGGCGTATAGTGGGCATGCGGGAGGCCAGGTGGACGTACCGCCGAATTGCTCAACACGTGGGGCGTGAGGTCTCCACAGTACATCGATGTTGTCGCCAGTGGTCGGCGGAAGGTGCACGTGCCTGTCGACCTGGGACCGGACCGCAGTGACGCACGGATGCACGCCAAGACCGTAGGATCCTAGGGCAGTGCCGTAGGGGACCGCACCGCCACTTCCCAGCAAATTAGGGACACTGTTGCTCCTGGGGTATCGGCGAGGACCATTCGCAACCGTCTCCATGAAGCTGAGCTACTGTCCCGCACACCGCTAGGCCGTCTTCCGCTCACGCCCCAACATCGTGCAGCCTGCCTCCAGTGGTGTCGCGACAGGAGTGAATGGAGGGACGAATGGAGACGTGTCGTCTTCAGCAATGAGAGTCGCTTCTGCCTTGGTGCCAGTGATGGTCGTATGCGTGTTTGGCGCCGTGCAGGTGAGCGCCACAATCAGGACTGCATACGACCGAGGCACACAGGGCCAACACCCGGCATCATGGTGTGGGGAGCGATCTCCTACACTGGCCGTACACCTCTGGTGATCGTCGAGGGGACACTGAATAGTGCACGGTACATCCAAACCGTCGTCGAAGCCATCGTTCTACCATTCCTAGACCGGCAAGGGAACTTGCTGTTCCAACAGGACAATGCACGTCTGCATGTATCCCGTGCCACCCAACGTGCTCTAGAAGGTGTAAGTCAACTACCCTGGCCAGTAAGATCTCCGGATCTGTCCCCCATTGAGCATGTTTGGGACTGGATGAAGCGTCGTCTCACGCGGTCTGCACGTCCAGCACGAACGCTGGTCCAACTGAGGCGCCAGGTGGAAATGGCATGGCAAGCCGTTCCACAGGACTACATCCAGCATCTCTACGATCGTCTCCATGGAAGAATAGCAGCCTGCATTGCTGCGAAAGGTGGATATACACTGTACTAGTGTCGACATTGTGCATGCTCTGTTGCCTGTGTCTATGTGCCTGTGGTTATTTCAGTGTGATCATGTGATGTATCTGACCCCAGGAATGTGTCAATAAAGTTTCCTCTTCCTGGGACAATGAATTCACGGTGTTCTTATTTCAATTTCCAGGAGTGTATATAATAATCATTTTTTACAACTTCCTCTTACTCCTAAAAATTGTCCTCTTTTCGACTTTTGTGAAAAAGTCTTTTTAAAAATTGTATTAATAATAAGTATATAAAATGCTTTTTTTACAACATTTTCTTAGTTCCAAGAAATGAACTATTTTAAACCTTTTGTTAAAAATGTGTTTTTTAAAATTATTTATTTTGCAGCCATAAGATTATTATGATCTGTTGTTTGTAAATGTTTTTTGAAGGAGTATTTATTTTCATTTCTACTACTTTTATAAGTACCTTTAATTTTCTGATGTCCATTCCAGCATTCTCTACATACATAAGCATGTCTAACAGTTAGATATATATCTTTATAAAATTCTTCAACAATTTGTTAAATTATACATTCACTACGCTGTCTTAATTGTTCCTGACACAGCCTTAAGTCTGCTTCAGCCGTCGCTTAGTGTTGTCCATTTCAATGAAATGAAATTAATGAGAGAAATAATTTTTAAAATTTTCACTTTGCGAATTCTATATCATAAAATTTATTTTTGATATTTTTAAGTTTCTTCATTCCTTTATATTTCAGTATCATTTATCTTTTTTCATTTATTTTAAGTTCCCAAGGATCAATTAATATCTATCTGGTAAAATATCTTTAAGATCATTATTAAGTTCCATACATATTTTTTCTCCGTATCAGTAACATTATATAAAACATTTATCTCTAGTTCAGTTACTTTTTTAATCTCTTTCGAGACACTAATATCATTAAGCTTCTTGATTGTAGAATCCATTTATATAGAATAAGTTTTATCAGATTTATATATAAGAATTTTTCAATAGACTTCCAACAATGAGTAATAATCATATGGTAATGTTTCTATTCCATTTTCTAAAACATATCTATTCTTTTCATAAGGACTTAGTGCTTTTTTGTTTACTTGAATTGTATATTTTTTATGTTTTTCCACTTTTAATTAAATTAAATTGATATATATTGTTCTATATTGTTAAACAAGCAATGCCTATTATCTTCTAAACTTATTTTGTTTTTAACAACACATTTCTTAATTCTTCTATTTTGTCAGCAACTTTATAAGCATACATCTTTGCTCTTAAACCACAAAATTTTTCCTTTATTTTTTCATTACATTCATCTTTCATTTTACCAACAACTTTTTGTTTACTAGTAGAATATTATTTATATTACCTGTTGGGTAATTACTTGTATCAAAATAGTAAATCATTGATATCATATCTTCATTGAAATCTTCGGTTTTAATATTGTAAATATAGCTATCTGAACCTTGATAACATAAATGAATATTTTCTCCATATTTAGGTTTCACAACTCTGTAGTGAAAATCATACATTAATTCTTTAGATAAATCAAGTATACTTAATCCAACATAAATAGGTTTATTAAATGTTATTTTAGTTTTATTCATATGAATAGCAACTAGATTTTCCATAAATATAGTTATATGTTTAAAGTTTGGCTTAGCTACAAGTTTACTATCTGAAACTGATTTAATATCTTGTCTACTTCTCATATTTTCCATTGTTTTACCAAATACAGAATTATTCATTAATTTATAGAAATCTTTTTCAAAATCATTTGTGGCTTTTGTTCTTAACTGTGTTTTTTGATCTATATACTTTATTAACCAAATTTTTAAAATCTTTGTAGGTTTCATACCTAAAGATGAATATAGATTTCTATAATGTACTACACAATTATGTTTTCATCTGACGTAGTTAATAATTTTCTTTCATTTGTACCTGAAACAAGTTTTGATTCAGGAGCTGGTTGTAAATCTTTAAATAATCATGTAATTCTTTTGAATATTCTAGATCTACTTCAGATATTTATCCATCTTGACTACACTATTTCTAAAATATGCCTTTTACTATATTAGAGTTTTTTATTAAAATCTTTTTTGTTAAAATAATATAGTTTGGTTTTTGTTGTCCAAATTCTTAAAATGTTTTATTCATTTCATCTGTATGTAGTTTATATTCAAAATATAAATTAAAATTTATCTTTACACCATGATGTTCTTTCGAATAGTCTTTAACAATTTTAAACATTTTTGTTTTTCCTCATTTAAGAAATGATTAGGACCAAGTATATCCTTATTATGTGCTAAATTTATAGTTTGTAATGTGTTGGCAATTTTTTTTCAGCTAAGTAATCTTTAATTGTTTTCTATCTCTTAGTTTCTGAAATATATTTGTAGAAAATGGAAATATTCCTTTTAATGGTTTATCTTCTTTAGTTAGAAAAGCATAATAAATATCAAAAAAATGGTAATTTTTTCCAAAAATTGTCACTAAATTCAGTTTTATAATTTTTAATGATTTTTGTTTAGTTCTCACTTACAAAGTCTTTCTTAGAACATTTTTATAAATATTTATAAATTTTACTTACTTCAGTTATATAATTTTTACTTACTTCAGCAACATTATTTGTATCGTTTTTAGATTTGTTAATTTGAAAAATATTTGTAGTATTTACAGATGTCTATTTCAAAGAAAATTGGATAATTGCTAATAATAATTACTATTAATATATCCAATTAAAACAGCTTTTTGTAAATTTGAATATCCTTGTAACGTATTGTCTTTACAAAATTCAGAAAATCTTGCAAAAGTATGTTGTTGTAGTCGGTAAGCAATTAGTTCTAATTGAACAGTAGTGTATCTTTGCAATTAGCCTTCTTTTTATTAAAAAAATTATTTTTGTAAAAAAATTTTTTAATAAAATGATAAGGATTTAATTGATAGACAAGGATTATTATTTAGTAGATAATTAATCAAAAAGAGAATTATTTTATTATTTAGTTAAACAATAAATTAGTTTTTAAACAAGAAGTATATTATTTAAATTAAGAACCAATTAGTTGCTCTTCTATTTAATACAAAAAAATTCATTAGATTTGTAAAAATTATTTCTATTAATAAAATGATAATTATTTAATAGTTGGATAGATAATTTATCATAAGAGATTATTATTTAAGTTAAAGCTTTCTTATTTTTGATATATTCTAAAATACATTTCTTACATTTATTATTATGTTTATCTTTATGTAATGAATTTATATAAAAACAATTCAAATCTTTAATTTAATCACAAATTTTACATTTCTTTTCTCTTCACTTATAACTACTCCATTATTAATTGTAATTTTCCATTCTAGTATGTTCTTCACTTCGATTTCATCTTAAATGTTTTTTAAAATAATATTTAGCAACATTTTTTCCACACACACAAGAAAATCGATTTTTATTGTAATTTTCTATATGATATTTATTTACACGTGATCTACATATAGTTCTATAAACATCTTTTTATACTTACGTACAGTGCAATTATCAATTGATTTCTCTGTATTACAATATTTACAAAATTTAGTTTTTGGGGAAAAACTTGAATTTGCTCCATTTATATAGTATTTAATAGAATTGTAAAAAAGTAAATTTATTATATTTTAAATAATTCATATTTTTAGTTATTCATATTTTAAAACTAAATATCACCAATAATCATCATCATAATTATCATCAGATTCATAATCCTCAATTCTAAATTTGTTGATTTCTAACTAATAAATAATCAAAAGAGCTTGTAGTTATTGGTAAAGAATCAAGTGCAGCTAACATACTTTTTAATAATAGTTCAACAGAGCGGACAATTTTCTTTCTCCCTTAACCATTCATCAATACATTCTTTATGAAAAATATGCTTGCAACTTGTTTATACAAATTAATTATAATTTTCATCACTTAATCAAATAGGACAATCAATATCTTTTCCACATACCTCAATAGGTTCATAAGTATCTTTTTGTTTAGATAGCATTTCGTTTTGGTTCTCCATTTATAAGAAATAATTTTAATAGATTTATGAAAAAGTTGAATTTTCTATATTAATATGATCTTAAATACAAGCTATAAATTTCACATTATGTTTACTTTTTGCAAAACTAATAAAAAATATAACTCTTAAATGGAATCGTTTGTAGATCTATTTAACATTAAGCTTTCATACAACAACAATTAAGTTTTTGTGATTATTGATAAAGAAACTAATCCATGGTCTTATGCAAATCAAGTAATTGATCTTTTAGGATATAATTGACCTAACGATGCAATTAAAAACCATGTTAAACAAAAACACTGTAAAACGTATGAAAAATTTGGTAGCATTATTTCACTGCTACCTAAATGTATACAAAATTCAACAAAATATATCAATGGACCTGGTCTTTTTTCTTTAGTTACGAAATGAAAAATACCTTTTGCAGAAGATTTTCAAGATTGGTTTTATGAAAAAGTTTTACCAGAAATTCATAAGTATGGCGGATACAAGATTAGAAAGGAGATGATTAATGCTTATAAACATCAAGTAAAATCTTTATATGAAATAAGATAATTGGATGAAAAACGAATCGAAAATTTAAGAGAAACTGTTAATATGGCTTTTGATGGAATAAACATGTGCAATAGAGAAATAGATACACTATTACCTAATGTTGTTCCACAAACAATCAATAAAATTGTAACACCAGCTTTTGTGATTTTGAAGTTATTTGATGATGAATGCGACTATACTTACTATGTCACAAGAACACAGTGAAAGAATTGGCAGAAACAATTATATAAAATCGAAAGTAGATATCCAAGTTGTTTAGAAATGTTAAGGCTGAATTATAATCCTAACTCAGTAAATATATATCAACAAATGAAAGAAAATTTGAGAATTGTCTGTCATGTGAACTATTACAATATTTTGGACAACATTACACAAAAACAATTGATTAATTACATAGTTAGTTTGCATCACACTCAACTTTTATGAAATAACTTTATCCTTATTTACACAATTATTATGTGAATCATCAAAACCTAACCACATAACATAAACTTTATCTCCTTTATTTCTTAAAACTTTTTCAACTAAATATACATTTGGATATTTCGTTTTCTGTAGTTCTTGTTCATAAAAATTTCCTTTCATATCTTTTAATTTATATGTAACTGGATTAGAATAATGGTCATTAAGTTTACTTCTGCTCACTTTATTATCTTTTTTAAATTTAGTGTCAGCTTTTTTAGAAACAATATTACCTATTTTCAATTTTTTTTCTTTTACTTCTATCGCTTTCATTTTGATTGTAGAATGTTTCATATTATTATATTCATCAGCTAGATCTTTAACTAGATTGATCCATTTATAATTTCCTTGTAAAGCAAATTTCTTCCACATATTTTTAAGTGTTCTGATCAATTGTTCAACTACAGATGGTTTTAATTCTGAAAAAGTTGAATAAAGATTAATGTTATTTTTCTCCATTCAATCTCTAAATTCTTTGTTATAGAATTTTTTACCAATTATTTGGTCATCTATCTATAATTTTTTTTTAAAAGCGTCAACTACATACTCCCTTGTTTTATCTTTAAGTGCAACAGCTTAAGCAAATTTCGAAAAGACATCAATAACAGTCAGTAAATATTTATATCCTTTATTTATTTTAGAAATACCTTTTAAATTAACTGAATCCATTTCAAGTATATCAACTTACCATAAATCTTTGTCTTTCATTTTTAGTTGTCACTCTATGTGGATTATGTGTATCAGTAAACTTTTTACACTCTAAACAAATTAGTGTGATAGTCATTTGAAGTATGAGTTTCCATTTATATATATAAAAAAATTTGTTAAATTCTAAATTATTTCAGCAAATTTAATTTTCTTTTCATCAACTGGAATAGTTTTAGGAGAATCTTTAACAGAATCTTTTAATTCTACAAATAAAAAGCTTGATTTGTATACCATTAGTGACATATTATTATTATTTATTTGATACCCCTTATTAGCTAGATTTACTGTTACATAAAAATCATTAAATTCTAAGTATCCATTTGTATGTTTACCACGAGCAATA
Organism: Schistocerca gregaria; assembly: GCF_023897955.1. NCBI lineage: Eukaryota > Metazoa > Arthropoda > Insecta > Orthoptera > Acrididae > Schistocerca > Schistocerca gregaria. Next base: position 135,359,412 of record NC_064926.1, read on the forward strand.
ATTCTTTTAAGTATGAACAGATATTCAAATTCATACATTTCTAAAGCTCATTCAGTTATTTGTTCACCATATACTTTTTCTTTAAGATTACTTAACTGTTCGAAGTTTGGTGTTAAATCTCTTTTTGATAAATAATCTGAAAAAGCTTTTTCTATTTCTCTTTTTTGTGAAATAAATATTGAGCTGTGTTATAATGCTTGCATATTCAGGTTTTGTAACATTTCCCTTTTCTAATTATTGTTTAGTAACAGCAACATAATCATTTAGTGGATCTTTTATACTTACTATTCATTTTGCCTTAAAATCAACAAAAGTTTCACTTATTTTAAAAATGTGTCCTAGTTATTTCTGGAATTGTTTGATTAAATTATTCTTATTCCAGTTCCAGCTTTCTTTTCCATTTCTAAGTTATGTCTTTTTGCTCTTCTAATCCATAATCAGCTTCCTTCTGGTTTATAACTGTGTTTGCAATTGCTGCAGATCCACAAGCTAAAGAACCAATTTTTGCTAAATATGGTAATGTAGCTAATGATAATGGTAAAAATCCGTCTTCATGTTGTGGTAGTTGTTTACCATCTTTGCTTTTTTAAAATATTCAATAATTTTTTTAACAACATGAATACCTCATGTAAGAAGTAAATTTGCACCAACTTTCTTTTCTTTTTTCCTTGTTTGATCCTCTGTAAAAAAGGTTCAATTGCATTTAATTGTTCATTATTTAACTTTTATTTAATTTACTTTGGTTTCTTGTAGCCACTAGGTAGCAAAGTATAATCAATTGTAATGCTATTAATTTATATAGTTAAAAAATTTAATAAGATTTCTTATATATTTTAAAAATTTACAATCCCCAACCATTTCAATCAAGATTAATTCCCATCCCTAATTTTCGTTTTCCATACATTATTCCTCTAACTGCTGTTCAAACTAGAATCACTTGTATGCATTCATTCTTTTGCAGCTAACTGAAGTTCTTTATCAGTTCTATGCCTTTTTTCTAAATCTTTATTACCTCTATAAGCAATATCAAGTTTTTTAAAAGCTTCTTCTAATCGATTTATACCTTTATCACCTTTAGCTAATCTTTCTTCAAGTTTATTAAATGGTCCATAGTAATTATGTAATGGAAATGCATCTCAGGCATTGGAACATTATTTAAGACCCAATTGAACAATCCTTTTCCATATTTATCACTTTTACAAAATGTATGTGGAAGATTACTTAAAAATCTAATTAAATATGAAATTCCTTTTGGGTTATCAATTATAAAATAACTACATTTTTTGTTAACATTTGTGCAACACTAACTTTTTCAATATGATAATTCTTATTTCTGGGTAATTCTTCATCATGAATTACTGATAATCTGTCAGTTAATTGTCTAACATCATTCATCCAAATATATTTATCTGATTTGTCTATATATTCCTTATTAAACTTTTACCCTTTTTCTCAGATGAAATAAAATCTGAAGAATCTATAGTTGATTTTCTTCTTAAGTTTGGAAAATAATCATCAACAATTTTTTTATTAAGTAATTCCATTTATTACCTGATCTTATTTTGTTTGGATTATTATCAGAATACAATGCTCCTGAATTATATAATATGTCAGCATAATCTGATAAATCGCCACCATCGAATTTTTCATTCATATCATCGATAGTAATTTGTTTTTCAGTTAGAATTGTCATTAATCGAATCTAAAAATAATTTGAATGTTCCTAACAAAGATACTGAAATTGAAATAAATATTGGTGATAGTTGGCTTCATGCAAATCATGCACAGTTATACCTGAATTTTAGTATTATTGGAAATGACACAAATTATCCAAATTATGACGGAAAATAAAAAAATATTGATAATTATGTAGCAAAACTGATTTTATAATGATAAAGAAAGGAAGTAATATATTATCTAGAATTGAACATCCTTTTATTTCTTCACCTGTTTTACTTTATCGAACTTCATCTGTTACTGACAAAATAAGTTTAGAAGGACATATAATAAATTCAGGAAAAATAAATAGTAAAAGAAATGAAGTACTTTATCCATTATCATTATTTGGTGAATTTTTTAAGTTTATAAATAAATTATGTGGGAAGTATTTAACTGTAATTTTTAGATGTAGTTCACCTTCTGGAGATGTAATTCTTCGTTGGTCTGACAAAAATTATGCTGGAATTGAAGTAAAAGACACTCTTCCTAAAGAAGGTAAAATTGTTATAGAATCTATGGAAATTCGTGTACCAGTTGTTAAATATGAAGCAAATTATGTATTTGAACAATGAGAAATCTGATAATGCCTATTTCTTTTTATGAACTTCAAGCATAAGAAGTTGTGGGTTTATCTGGTACTAACAGTGTTTAACTATATATTACAAATTACTATAATTACAGAATTTGATGTTTTGTATTTGTTAAATTTCAAACAAATCATAAAAATAATCATTACTCGATTTGTCATTAATTGATCATCTTAGACTACAGAACATTTATTTAAAAATGGTAGAAATGAAGTTTTTCCTCAAGAAATGTGGAATATTAATCCGCCAAAAAATTTTGGAAAGCATATGATGCAATTCTTAATTTTAAAAGAATTACTTCATTAAAATCAGATATTGATGTTAGTCTATTTAGTTTTATAAGTAATTATTCAACTTATGTAATGAATATGACATGCAAAAAGAATGTTGTAGCTATACAGAAAACTACTATGAAACTGTGCAACTTTTAATGATATAATTCTAAATGATACATTTGCTTATGTAATTATGTACAGTAAAAAGAATCTTACATATGATGCACAACACAGATTACCTACTGAAAATTTTTAATTATTTACATTTGCTTCTATATAAATGAATGATTAATTTAAAAAATTTGTAAAAGTGTTAAGTTCTTGCTTACATACATTTTCTGAAACATTTTTAGAAAGATAGAAAAAATTATAACTAAAAATTTTTGTATCTTACATATTAAATGATTTCCGATTTATTTTATTATATTTTTTAAATAGCTCTTTTTATGTAGATTATATTAGCACTTTGTATTTTTAAAATCGATAAATACTTGACTGAGAAATCTTCACTTAATGTAAAGTCGAAAAGTGCTGAGTCATGAAAATCAAATTTTAGTTTATTAAGTTATTTTAATGAAATTCGGTATATGGCCTGCTGTGAATATGGCATGAACGTGTTTGATGGAAAAATTCAGTTTGTTAAATGTTAAAACAAAAAATTGGGTTTGTTGCATTTTATATGTTTCAAGCTATCCACTTGTTGCATTTTATACGTTTCCAGCTGTACTTTGAGACCTGTAGAGACATATGTGAAAAGTAAGTTGGACTAACTAGATTCCAACTTCTGTCAACAGATGGCAGTGCTGTATGTTCAAATGACAATAACTTGAGAATATACTTCACTTGTTTCTAATTTTGTTGTTGAAATCACTTTAATCATTTGTTCAGGCGTGTTCTGCAATTTTAAACGGAATAACGTTAAGAAAATAAAGAATTTGAGCCTTAAATAAATTGTTGAAGAAGTTGATTTTTAGAAGATATGTTGTTAGTAGAAATCCAACTATATATACATTCTTAAAGCTCCTTTACTTCAGCCAAACTACACACAATCGTTGACCAATGAGAGTGTGCATATCCAAGTTCATTACAATCTATTTGTGTGGAAAGTGCTAGCCATTTGGCTTAAATATCCACACACTCGCCTATGTACTTCAATACAGCCCAAATAACAGGAGCAGTTCTGTTAATTCTGAACTTAGTCTTGGTGTGGCGCTGTGTACATAGGGTCAGAGAAGTCTGAAACACATAAATTGTGTTGGATGTTTTGCAATTTTCAGACTGTGACAAAAATTTATATTCTTTAAATGAACAACACTAAGCAACAGCTAAAGCAGTCTTTAGGCTGTGCCAAGCCACAATTACGTCATTGTAGAGAATGTATGGTTAGAAAAAGCATTAAAAAATTTTATAAAGATAAATATTGAACTAGTGGACATGCTTATGTATGTATAGAATGCTGGAATGGGCGTCAGAAAATTAAAGTTACTTGTAAATGTGTTAGAACTGTAAATAAATCTTTCTTCAAAAAAACATTTACAAACAACAGTTGATAATGATCTTATGGCTACAAAGTGGAAAGTAAATGATTTTAAAAACCTCATTTTTCACAAAAAAGTTAAAAGATAGGACATTTCATGGAACTAAGAAAATGTTTTAAAAATGCGTTTTATATACTTCTTATTAATATAATTTTTTAAAAGACGTTTTTCACAAAAGTCTAAAATAGGAGAATTTTTAGGACTAAGAGAAAGAAAATGCTTTTTATACTATTACTCTTAAATATAATCTTTAAAAAACAGGTTTTTTTACAAAAGTCAAAAATAGGACAATTGTTGGAACTAAGAGAAACGTTTAAAAGTGCTTTTAAAAAATTGTTTTTTAAAATAATAATTATCTTTACAATACTTTCACCTATGGGAAGTATATGTAGAATGAATGATTTTTATTGTAGTTATTATTATATTATATTATATTATTATATTGTATTATTATTAGGATCCAGAGCAATTACGATAACACCTAGGCGGGAGGTGAGAAAACTTGGATATAATGGTCGAGCGGCTGAATTGTGGAAAACGTTGTGTGGAGCGACGAATCACGGTACACAAGAGACGATCCGTTGGTAGGGTGTGGCTATGGCGAATGCCCTGAGAACGTCATCTGCCAGCGTGTGAGTGCCAACAGTAAAATTCGGAGGCGGTGGTGTTATGGTGTGGTCGTGTTTTTCATGGAGATGGCTTGCGCTCCTTATTGTTATGCGTGACACTATCACATCAGAGGCCTACACTGATGATTTAATCACCTTCTTGCTTCCACTGTGGAAGAGCAATTCGGGTATGCCAGTTGCATCTTTCAACAGTATCGAGAACCTGTTCATAATGCACGGCCTGTGGCGGAGTGGTTACACAACAACAACATCCCTGTAATGGACTGGGCTTACAGAGTCCCAGCCTTGAATTCTACAGAACACATTTGGGACGTTTTGGAACGCCGACTTCATGCCAGACCTCACCGACCGACATTGATACCTCTCCTCAGTGCAGCACTCCATGAAGAATGGGCTTCCATTCCGCAAGAGGCCTTCCAGCACCCGATTCAACGTGTGCATGCGAGAGTGGAAGCTGTCACCAGAGGTAAGGGTGAGCCAATAACATGCTGAATTCCAGCATTACCGACGGTGGGTGCTTCGAATTTGTATGCCATTTTCAGCCAGGTTTCCGGCATCTTTTGGTCACATAGTCTACCTATCAAAGGGGTGAGAGTGCGGTGAAAGACTAGTGTAGCCCATGACTTGCTAAAACCCATATTGTCTCCATCCAGTCTTTGAGAGTGAGAGCAGGTAGTGACTTGCAACGAATTTTACACATAACTGAAAAGTTCAAAAACCTTTTTCTAGGGGACAGCTCCAAGACTGAAGGAGGGAAAGAAGCTTATCGTTTAGTACTTTTTAGGTGTTCATGCACCTAAAGCTGCCGCATTTTTTACTCACTTACTACTGACTGTATCAGGGATACATTTTTCAAACACTATTCACACAAACCACTGAATGCACAGGAAAATTATATCATTGTACGAGACATTGTTCAAGAGATACGACATCAGAAACAATAAGATGAATGAAAAACTGCGGCATCAGGCATGTGTTTCAATTTATTACGTATTTGCTACTCAGTCTATTCGCAACATACACAGTATCCACAAATGCCGCTGAATGTACCTGCAAACATATTTCATTGTACGGCACGTGAAGTCAGAAGATATGACGTCGAATACTGAATTGTGTGAGAAACAGTCGCATCATGCATGACACTTTAATTTAGTGATTCGTTAGTTCAAATGACTCTGAGCACTATGGGACTTCTGAGATCATCAATCCCCTAGAACTTGGAACTATTTAAACCTAACTAACCTAGGGACATCACACACATCCATGCCTGAAGCAGGATTCGAACCTGCCACCGTAGTGGTCGAGCGATTCCAGACTGTAGCGGCTAGAACCACTCGGCCACCTAAGCCGGCGATTCGCTAGTACTAACTCAAGTAACAACACAATTGGCTGAAGGTAGACTAGTACAGCATTGTTTGTAGTAAACGACACATTTTTCAGTAGATACAACATCATAAACATTGATCTGTGTGAAAATGTAACTGCAGACCGAAATTCACGGGAGATAAATGTGACATGAGAAATATGTTGAATATATGTTGAATATATTTTAAATGTGCGTAGGTAGGCAAAGCTATGGTATAATACTCATCCTAAACACGTGGAAAAATTTTGGTAAAATTTGCTATGATCTGTAAAGAAATGCTGTGAATAAGAAACACCAGCCTCGTACTGTCAGCGTTATTATGTGGAAAGAGAAGGAGTTAGGAATAGCTCGAATAATATCGAAGCGGGAGTAGGAGACGGACAAAGAGAGTGGGAAGAAGGAGATATTGTAATAGAAGATTGGAATAAATGCGCACTCGGGCAACGCTAGGTACGCAACTTATTTCTAAATAAGGTGAACTGTATTTGAAATAGCAGAACAAACGTGTTTAACTTCATTCTTAGTCCCCCTTCCTGATACATGCATCAACCTGTCAAGTAGCACACTTTTTAAGTACAGATACTTGCAAAGGTACACGAATATTTATTTTCTCATTTCTAATACAAATTACTTGATTTTCGGAAATGGAGCCAGAAAGACTTTCGGGAAGTCAATTTCGAAAAACCGAAATACGAAAGTAGGAGATGGCAAGGAACTATCATCAGTGCTCAAAAACTGACTGCTCAACAAACAACGAGGTGAAATAAATCTGTCAGGAGTTGATCGAATTGACATTATTATATGACAAGGAAGAGTTGGTAAGACTGAAGTAGAAGAAAACAGGAACAGTCGTATTGCTCCGCCGGAGATAGTCTCTAACTCCGAGAAAGGAAATGAATCAAATCTAGGTCGTTCTACAACGGCTAGCAGTTATGCAGATGCGGTAGAAGCCTCCACATCCAACGTAAATTCTACATGTAATACAGCCAATGCGGTAATGGAAGAATTCTATGGTGGTCCCAAGAAAGGCCGGAAAATTTTCGATCCGACAGAATTCGTTATAAACTTGTTGAACGACGCCTGCAAACGACTGTCTACAATAACTACACATTCATATACACAGATGACGGAAGGACTTGCCCCTAAATTCCTAAATGGTTAATCTAAAATTCTACCAAACAATGAAATTGTAAAGAGGCGATGGAAGCTCTACAGCCAGATTAAAGACACGTTATCTTGTTTCCTTTACCTCAATTCTCCAAAAGACGACAAATCTTCATTTTATGATTTGGAAAAATGATTCGACGATTGAATTCTCTTGAATCGCTACGTTAACGTTCACAAAACATCGTCAGCTGTCGGAAATCAAAACGTCAGGCGGAAAGAATTAGAAACTCGAATGGAAATGCATACTTCTATTGCCGCTGACTTCTGAACAGGCACACTAATTGAAATAGGAAAGTGAAGTTGTGTCCTCAAACGTGCTGAGGATGGAATTTTCCATTGTGCCAAGAACAACTTACCGTAAATGGGAAGTTTAGATCCATCAATGACAACGACTATGGTGTATTTTTGAGTATTGTGGGGCTTATTAATCACCTTCCGCGACTGTTTGATCACTTAGAAAATGTTAAAAGCGGAAAACATGTTCCAAGCTATTTTTCTCCAAAAATTCAGGACAAGGTTATAGGGATTTTAGGATGTAAGTTTAGATTTGAAATAATGAGCAAGGTAAAATATACCAAGTACCTCTCTACTATATTCGATTGTATTACAGACAAGGTGCATTGAGAACAGATGAATCAAATTATTAAGTATATCTACATTAATGCTGAGAAAAGTTCCGCAGACGAAAATTTTGTTGATTTCGTCACGAGAACTGCAAGAGCATCTTTGGAAGAAGTAATGCAATAGCTGAACGTGATGGAAAGTACAGTTACCACTATCGTGGTTCAGAATACGGCAGGAAAATATGAAGGCGTCCAAGCACACATACGCCAAAATAGCGACCTTGCTGAATTTGTGCCTTCTAAATTTTGTTGGAGTCCATACGGTGGAAGTGTCAGTCATAATGACCACTTTTTTTGGATAATTTCTGCAGTTTTTCAACTGTATCAACAGCTTTAATTTGACGTGGGAGAGTTTACTCGATTGTATTAAATGAAATCTCGAGAGATACTGCGATAAAAACATGGTCTACCAGGCGTCATGCTATGACGACTCTTTAGAAGAATTTAGCGTCTGCAAAAACAAAGTATTACAGGAGCTGAACTACGGAGGCAGATGGACCTCTGAAACAGCAACAGTTGCTAGGGACAGTCTTAGAGAAACTGATTACGAGTATCTGTCCCTTTTAGAGGTGTGGTCTGATGTATTGAAAAAAATGGACGGTACTATCCAATCGCTCTAAGGAAACGGTGCTACCCTTAAAGTAGCATCGAATTTGATATTCGGTTTGGCGAACAACATTAAACATCTGTAGGAAGAAAGTGAGCACGAATATATAGTCAGAGCCAAATATTATAGTAATTCTAAATCCATCCATCGCTATTTTTCTGTTAAGAGGTTGGGAATGGCGAAGAGGATGGCCCAAAAGATGGCTGAGTCCGAGGTACATTTGCTCTCTGATGAGAATCTGTTTGTGGTAGAATGCTTCGAAGTACACCATAAAATGTAAAATAGATCTCACGTCCATCACCCAATTTAATCTGACTAATTTCCTGGCAGCAAATGCATTAAACGAAAGGTCTATACTTTGTGTAGAAATGCACTTCATTTTGGCAGGAAATTTAGTAGGGATATTGATATAGTAGAGCTGGTAAGCAAAGTTTAGTCTTTCTGTCCCTGGTCAAAGAGCTGCTTAAGAACATTGGTGCGGATTCCAGTTTAGAAACTTCGACTGTCTCTTTCAAAATACGGTTTGCGAAATGCTTATCCAAAGGGTGATATTGCTTTAAGGATGTTGCTTTAAGGATATTTTTGACAACATCATCGACTACAGCATCTTGTGGACACTGTTTCAGCAAGTTATAACTAATGAAAACCTATTTATGGTCGAGCCTGTTTCAGCAAGTTATAACTAATAAAAACCTATTTATGTCCGAGGATTGGTGAACGCAGACTGTTAAATTTAACTACATTGTCGACAGAATACGAGACAGCTGATAAACTTGACTGCAATGAGATGGTGAATAAGTTTGCTTCACTTAAAGTAAGGAAGTGCCGAATAAATATAATTAAAAAACAATGCCGGAAGCAATATTTTCTGAACTACTAATTAAAAATTTGTCTACTGTCAAAGGCTTATGAGGAGCCAATCAAACACAGAGTGCCTCACAATTCATGTTACACACTTACAGAGGTTGTAGTGAGGTGTTAATGATGGTAGACCTAGTTATAAGAAGGTACCCATGTTCGTAAACGTCATCCAGCGACGCTACAAAGCGACAATGTTACGGGTGCTGGCGCTTCTTAGTGTATGTATATATACGGTGATACCGTGATGATGTTACAATTCTGAAGCATAGTGGAGATGGATAAATTTATGTGGAAACGAACGAGTCGAAAATTACAAGCGAAAATTATTCTCGTGTCTCTGACAGTGGAATCCATGCACCGGTATTGTTGTTGCTAAGATAGTAGGTAGCATGGACCACGACAAGATAGAAGGTATGGTAAACGCAGGTTCTAAAATGCATACCTGAAGAACTATGAGCAATTGTTCATCTTAGCTAGTGTGAAACTTATCTGCTCTATTGAACAAGTAAGTGCTCATAGTTCTTAAGATATATGTTTTAGAGCCCATGTTTACTAGACTACCAGTTCTGAAAGCTGAATACCTTACATTCTTAACAACAACAGCACCGGTACGTATATTCCACCGTCAGAGGTACCCTGTTTGAGAATAATTTCCGCTTGTAACTTTCAAGCTTTCGTTTTGGAACCAGGGACCCTCATTTCAAATTGATGTTTTTATCCGTCTCTATTATCGCTGAAAGTTTGTAACAACACCACGGAAGCGCCCTTTATATACACATATTTACAGACACTGGCTCTCATGCATTTGACATTCTGTAGAGTCGTTGGACGATGTTTACAGACATGAGTTTCTATGTAAAACTTTGATCTACTAAGTCCCCTCTACAATCTCTAGAAGTGCGTAGCATGAGGTGTGTAATACCCGATATATTCAGCAGTACACATAATAATCCAATCAATGTGGTACAATGCTACATTTAAACTGCTGTGTGCAATATTTTTAACCAAAATAGTTAGTGTGTGTAATGTTTTTCAATAAAGCTTCATTTTTATTAAACTTAATTTTAAAGTTATCCAAATTAGTGTAGAAAAAGTGACTGAAAGATACTTTTAGAGGCTGGGAAGGGGAGAATCTAGCTTTGGCAGATCCACCGAGGGCGCAGCAGCGCCAGGGCAGGGCTCTCACTATGACATCGAACAACTAGTAAAAATTATTGGCTTAGCAATGACAAATAATTCACAACCACTGTGCATTATGATTCACTGTTGATGTGATATCAAAAGCTATGGAAGGGCACTTACGTAAGAGGAGAGGTTTTGGAAAAATACGAAGAAATGAGGAAAAATACTTTAAGCATGGAAAATACGATATTGTGCGAAAAATACATAAAATTGAGGAGGGATGACAGTAATGACGTATATACCTACATGCGGTCTCACTGGTGCCTCAAAGGACGAAATATTAAATTATTATTAGCAAGCAGACCTCAAGTGACTATAATGTCTCACGATTGCTATAAGGAATGTTTATTGACACCCTTATGTTGAATGCGCAGTGTTCTGAGCCTTCAGCTAAATATTAACACTTCAAAAATTTCTTCTTGAAGTGTCTTCCAAAACTAATCAGTTAACACCATAAAAATTAAATACATCTCCAGAAAATTTACGATGGAAAGAAGGGCTATTGTTGAAAGCTTTAGTAAAGAACACAGTTTTCCCAATTGTCAATAATTGGAAACGAAATAGTCAAGTGTCTTACTGGACGATATAATTGGTAAAACAAAAGTTGAAGTTCGGACAAGCCACTATAGAGTCCACTCGTCGTGAACGCTAAGTATGTGCGGACCATAGTTAATGAAAAATTTAATACTCCCAACTGCAATTACAGAAACGATGACAAAGACCTGACGTGTTAAGCTGGATGAGTCTGGTCCCCAAGGGCACGATTTCTTTACTGAAGGGCGGCGTTGGGCAGTGGACTGGACAACGACAGCGACGTCGGCTCTGGTGAAGGTCATCTGTTCCGGGCTGGTGAGGTCACTGCCTTCTACTTGTTGACGTGAGCTTAAATCCTAGACGTGTAGAGTACTACATCTTTCTGACTGGCTGGTTAGTTTGGTCGTGGAAGCAGAACATACTCTTTATCGTTGGTGATACTACATAAGATGGCACACATACGAAAAATATGGTAAATATGGATATGTAAATTGTCCAAATGGCTCTGAGCACTATGGGACTTAACATCTGAGGTCGTCAGTCCCCTATAACTTAGAACTACTTAAACCTAGAGTTTGGTAAGAGAAGTGATTATTAGGTAACTCTCCACATTCAAACGCTGTGGTTTGGTGTCAGGTAGTAAGATTGGATATTTGGTAATTATGCACGAGCAGTGGCGCTTGGCAGATCTCTAGTTCAACATTATTGGTTCAGTACAATAGCTTTGGGGCATCTTACTTTGCTGACTTTTGAGTCCGTACGTGCTTTCAGCGATTACATTTAATTTGGAACACTGTATAGATTACGTTTAAAAGTACGTTTGTGAAGCCACAGCAATCTTTGAACTTATCAGTATTTAAGGGTAATGGTAGACCAAATATCTAGTATTAGTAAGGTTTCAGTTTGCAATCTTGCAGCGCAGGAACTGCCATGCACTTAAGCTGCAGCAGCCATGCATTGAGGTGAGGAATGTCATGGTGTACCTCCTAATATTGGAGCTGCTTTTGCGCTGCGTAGTGCAGAAGCTCAACGTTCCATTGTAGAAATACTGAGCTACGTTGCGTCTGCAGCCATTGTGGAAGTCCTTCCCAAACCTCTCGATTAAGGCCTATAAATGTTCAATGGGATTCATGTCTACAATCTGGATGACCAGATCATTCGTTCGATCTCTCCAGAATGTTCTTCAAATCAATCATGAACTACTGCGTACCAGTGACATGGCCAATTGCCATCCACAAAAATTCCATAATTTTTTGGGAACATGATGTCCATGAAGGGCTGTAAATGTTACCAAGTATCTGAAAATAACAATTTCAGTCAGTGATTGGTTCAGTTGGACCAATGTACCCAGTATATTCAATGTAAACACAGCCCAGATACTTATTGAGCCATCACCAGCTTGCACCGTACCTTGTTGACAACTAGGGTCCAAAGCTTCGTGGGGTCTGCATCACATGTGAACAATACCATCAGCTCTTACCAACTGCATTCGCGAGTCATCTGACGAGACAAGTTCACTACTCGTCTAGGGTGCAACCGATGTGGTCACGAGCTCAAGAGTCACGAGCTCAAGAGAGGGACTGCAAGCGACGTCGTATACTTTGCACAGGTACGCACTGGTCGTCTGCTGCCACAGACCATTAACGCCAAAATTTTTCTTACTGTTCTAACACATACGACCGTTGTACGTCCTACATTCATTTCTGTGCTTTTCTGTTAGGACCAACAATTTCACGTGAACGCCGCTGCCCTTGGTCGTTAAATAAAGGCCGTCGGCCAATGCGTTGTCCACGGTGAAAAGTAATGCCCGTACTTTGGTATTCTGGGCACAACTTCGACGCAGTGAATATCGGAATATCGAATTCAATAACGAATTCAGAAATGAAATGTCCGATGTGTCTACCTGCAACTATCATTCCCTGTTAAAACCTGTTTAATTCCCCCCGTCCGGCCATAATCACATTGGAAACACTTTCGCATCAGTCACCTGTGTACAAATGATAAGTGTACCAATGCACTGCCCGTCTATAATTTATAGACCGCCGTCTGTATGTAGGCATATCGCTATACCAGGACATTTGTAATCTCAGTGTGTGTTTCACTTGTAGACTACTTGGTCATTGGGTCGCGTTTGCTCATGGTGTCAGTGGGTAATAATTGTTTTTTTTTTTTTTTGAATCATCAGTCTTCTGACTGTGCCAACCTCTTCATCCCAGAGTAGCGCCTGCAAAATGCGTCCTCAATTATTTGCTGGATCTATTCCAATCACTACAGTTTTTGCCCTCTAAAGCTCCTACTAGTACCATGAAAGTCATTCCCTGATGACTTAACAGATGTCATACATCCTGTCCCTTCTCCTCATCAGTGTTGTCAACATATTCCTTTCCTCTCCGATTCTGCGCAGAACCTCTTCATTTCTTACCTCATCAGTCCACCTAATTTTCAACATTCGTCTGTAGTACCACATCGCAAATGCTTAGCTTCTGTTCTGTTCCGGTTCTCCCACAGTTTATGCTTCACTACCGCACAATGATGTGTTCCAAATGAACATTCTCCGAAATTTCTCCGTCAAATAAAGGCCTATGTTTGATACTGGTAGACTTGTCTTGGACAGGAATGCCTTTTTGCCAGTGCTAGTCTGCTTTTCATGTCGTCCCTGCTCCATCTGTCATGGGATATTTTGCTGCCTAGGTAGCAGAATTCCTTAACTTAATCTGTGTCGTGACCATCAGTCTTCATGTTAAGTTTCTCGCTGTTCTCATTTCTGCTACTCCTCATTACTTTCTTTTTTCTTCGATTTATTCTTAATCCATTTTCTGTTCGTTTCATTCAACAGATCATGTAATTCTCCTTCACTTCCGCTCAGTATAGCAATGTTATCAGCGAATCGTGTCATTGATATCATTTCAACTCGAAAGGATATCTTGTTTTTAATTCCTATCATTGCTTCCTCGATGCACAGACTGAACAGGACAGGTGAAAGACTATATCCCTGTCTTACATCCTACTTCGTTCTTGGTCGTCCACTCTTATTATTCCCTCTTGGCTCTTGTACATTTTGCATATTAACCGTCTCTCCCTATAGCTTACCGCTACTTTTCTCAATATTTATAACATCTTGCACCATTTTCATTGTCGAACTCTTTTTCCAGGTCGAAAAATGCTATGAACGTGTCTTGACTTTTCTTTAGTCTTGCTTTCACTATCAACTGCAAAGTCAGAATTGTCTCTCTGTTGCCTTTACTCTCCCTATAGCCAAACTCATCGTCATGTAAGACTTCCGCAATTTTCTTTTTCATTCCTTTGTGTATTATTCTCGTCAGCAGCTTGGATTCATGAGCTGCTAAGCTGATTATGCTATAATTCTCGCACCTGTCAGATCTTGCAGTCTGCGGAATTGTGTGGATGATATTTTTCCGAATGTCTGATGGCATGTGACCACACTCATATATTTTAACAGGAACGTGAATAGCCGTTTTGTTGCCTCTTGCCCCCATGATTTTATAAGTTCTGATGGAATGTTTTCGGCCTCTTCTGCCTTATTTGATCTTAAGTCCTACAAAGCTATCTTAAATTCTGATTGTAATACTCAATCCCCTATCTCTTCTAAATCGCCTCCTGTTCTTTCTTCTATTACACCAGACTAATCTTCTCCCTGATAGAAGCCTCCAGTGTACACATTCCACCTACACGCTCTTTCCTCTCCATTCGTGCAAATCCCGTTTCAATCTTAATTTTACCACCCTTGCTTTTAATTTCTTCGAAGGTTATTTTGACTTTGCTATATGCTAAGTCAGTCATTCCGACAACCATTTCTTTTTCGATCTCTTCACATTTTTCTAGAAGCCTTTTCGTCTTAGTTTCCTAGCACTTCCTATTTATTTTGCTCTTTCGTCGATGGTTTTCTTTTCTACTTCAGTGACTGTCTTTTTTAGAGATGTCCATTTCTCTTCAACTGTACTGTCTACTGAGCCATTCCTCATTGCTGTATCTGCAGCCTTAGAGAGCTTCAAGCATATCTCATCATTCCTTACTACTTATGTATCCCACTTTCCTCGCATTGATTCTTTCTGACTGACAGCTTAAATTTCATCCTACTCTTCAACACTACTACGTTGTTATCCGAGTCTGCATCTGCTCCTGTGTACGTCTTACAAACCAGTATCTCATTTCGAAATCTCTTACTGAGGCAGCTGTAATCTACCTGCAATCATTCCATATCACCCGTAATCCTTTTCAATATATCTCATGCTCTTGTAATGATATGCAGGATAAAGTTATTTATAAGGTTTTGCGAGTATTGAGTGCAATACTCAATTATTTGTGTTTCTAACATTAATTACGGCAAGAGATGAAGTACGTGAAAGGATAGAGACGTGCTGCTGTTAAAACATAGTTTGTCGCTGTTCTAACTGAGTAAGCTTGCAGATTAACAAATGCAAATTCTCACCAAAAGCAGAAGCACGAAGAACTCTTTTTCAGATTTGAGGCTTTGGATGCCATTTATTTTCAGTCGCGACCTGAGTCAAGGGGAAATAAGACAGAGCTGTGGTTAGCTTCATCTCCTTTTCAACCGCTTGTAGCCGCAGTTTTCGGTCCCCTTTTCGGTAAAAAAAATGGGTAATGTGTCGATTTTGATTAATGATGTTACGGCTATCGTTGTAATGAGCAGTTGATCAAACGAAGTAATCCTTCGTGTGGCAAACTTGCCGTTACCGGTGGAACCGAAGCTATATTCGCTGTCTCGTGAGACCCTCATTAGAACACAGTCGTCCTATCAGTTTGTCGCTGGACCACATCTAGCGTTATGAAAAATAGTTGACCAGTTTTCGAGAGGGGCTCGGAACTCTGTTTTTGAAATGTAATGACTCAGAGGGTGTACTTCCGGAAAGGATTCGCAAAGTCAGTGCGAAGGCTAGGTGTCAACCCATAATGCTGATGCCAAAGAAGTACCTATCCTTCCGTGGAATACGTGTGGAAATATGACGAAGAGTTCACATTCAGAGCTCCAGCAATTTAACGGCATAATATAGATTTATAGCGCAATTGGAGGAGATAGATTTTGCCATGATGCACCTAGTAGACCACCGTGTGTTCACTTCGGAAGTCAGATGTTAGAGTTGTGGGTCTAAGGGTCATATGCAGAATCACCGTGGCAACCAGAGGGGTAAGTGCCACCCAGAATGGGACTATCGGCAGAAGCGGCCATTAAACTCGATCAGGTGTGCTCAGATCGTGGGAAAGCAGTCTGTTTAGACCATAACAAAAAATGGTTCAAATGGCTCTGAGCACTATGGGTCTTAACTGCTGAAGTCATCAGTCCCCTAGAACTTAGAACTACTTAAACCTAACTAACCTAAGGACATCACACACATCTATACCCGAGGCAGGATTCGGACCTGCGACCGTAGCGGTCGCGCGGTCTCAGACTGTAGCGCCTAGAACCGCTCGGCCACTGCTGCCGGCCTAGACAATAACATTGCACAAATTGGTGCGCAGACGGAATGCTACTTGGTGTGGAACAGATCTTTCTTGTGGACACAGTGATGGATCTGTTGAGCAGAAAACTTGGGTCATCACAGTACGTGTTACGTGGTGTTTGTGATAATAACGTTGAGATGGTGTGTACGATTTTACTTGAGTTTGCTATTAGGAAACCTAAAGTGGAAGTTTTTGTCACATGTGGGTTAAGGATAGTCAGTGATTCTTGGGCTGTATTTTCTTGACAGATTGATCTTTCTTGACAGATTGATCTTTGGTGATGCATGGCAGGACTCAGTGGGATATTGTTACAACTTGGTGTACAATTGCAAACGAAGGCACGTCACAATGTCCACCTGTTTGAAGATGATACCAACTAAACTGCAGAAGAGTTCATTGAAGGTTGATCACAGGCTAAAATATAGGCAGACTTTTGTAATTTAGTGTGGGTTTCAGTGGTACCAGTCCATAATGTGGGACCTTCTAGGTGGTTTAGCCACTCTCAGGCTATGAAGAGTTAGAACGTTCGCATTGTTGTTTGCATAGAAGAATGGCAGGAACGTACTATATATGGTTTTGGTAAGCAATGATAACTATGGCAGGACAGACGTTAGTCTTTCGAAAGGTATTATTTTAATCACTCTACAAGTAATGGAGAAAGAAGTTTTCGATCAGTCAGATGTGGACATAAGCCATAAACAAATCATCGCCGCAGCACCGTTATGAGAGAATGTGGGTTACTTGAAAGGCAGTGATCATATAACTATGGAAGAAATATTGTTGAAGCTTTGGGACTTGTTTGTGCAGGAAGATGCTTTACAGTAACTCCAGTAACTGGGAATCAGAGACCAACAGGAGACAGGAGACAATTTTATAGCAAACTGTATCGCATAGTGACTCAAATACAGCTGTTAATTGACGAGTTCATTGAACCGCAACTATTAGGTGCGGTCATAGAATCTAGTGACAGTCTGTGGAGCACAAATATAGCCATTGACCCCCATGGTCCCCAAGAAATCAGTGAATGGAAAGCAGAAATACATCTCGAGATAAATAGCAACTGTACTGATACATATATAATTCTTGTTTGTTGTTCAGTCTAAATTGCAGGTATTTTTTAAAATTCTGGTTCATCTTTAGGTCTAACGCAAACAAAAACTAAAAATGTATCTCTCATATTTTACAATAAGACGAAAAAAACGGTCACCCATTCTTCTATACTATTAGTATTTTAATGAGAATCTGTACATAATTACACTTTTTATAGTTGTAACAACTTCCCTTTTGTTAAACTCATTACAATTCCATCACTGCTTCTCCCTGCTTTCGCTCCACTCCTTCAATCACTGTTACTCCGTTTCTCAGCTCCCCTCTTTTCTCTCCTTCCCCCTCTCCTATGCCTTCCTCAGTAAGATACCTATTTAAATCAGTGATCGAGTTGAAAATACAGTATTGTGAGTTGAGGTTCTCGACATACAAGATGGACTGCCAATACACAATTCCCTTGGCTATTTATTGCAAAATATTAGACAGGTCTCAAGACGATCCAGAGTCATCAAAGTATTCCATTCAATTAAAAAATATGCATTACAGGTTTCTGAATGTACAGCGGGCCAACAATAGCGCCATCAAGTTTCCCCCTCCAAGCTAGACAAGTTTCGTTCTTTGTAGTTTTTTCGTTTGCCGTTTATTTCGTGAGGTATTTGGCCTGGTCACGATCAATGGACCACCCAGTATAGTTAGTGTACATCTTATGCTGACTGATCCTCATCATACATAAGCAGTTAAAAATTTTCGAACACCATTAACAACCAAACAGATACAGTTGTTGTCAAGCTGCGTAACTTCAATCACAAATTTGTAAAGGATTTTGCAAATATATTAGAATCTTTGAACACATTACTCAAAAAGCGTGTAGAGTTTCAGCAACCATTCGAGAATTTGAGGGTGGCATCGAATTTGCATCTATTATTGTTATTTATGGATTTTGAAAAGTATTTCAGTCCTCATGTGACGAAGCTAATGTAGCAACCAGCTGTATACTGGGTCAGGTGGCTAATGGATAGGAGAATCCAGTAGTATATTGTATGAGACAGTTACAAAATAGCGGAATGTAGCTACCTGACAAATGAAAAGAAATGCTAGTGGGCATATACTTAACGTATGTTGTTACTTATTGGTAGAATATTTAAGGTAGTAACTGATCATCTTTCACTGACATGGTTATGGTTGCTTGGTCTGAATAACCCACCTATCCATCTGACACCCTGAGCTCTAAAACTTAATGAATTGGATTATGAGGTCACCCCTAAGCCAGATAGAAAACACATTAACGTTGACATGATACATCACACAGTGGCCATGTGAGCATACTGGCAAGAGTGTGTGTTGAAATGGTTACAGTGCAGGTAGAGGGTCAAGATTGTGAGGTTTTAAGTAACAGCTGCAGTTTATCATACGTAAGGATTTGTTATGCAGTGTCATTAATTGGAGGCCACTTGTTGTGTTTCTGGCAGTTTTCCAAACGGGAGAGCGGCAGCAGGTTCATGGTCATATGTTGTCAGGTCATGGTGGGAAATAAGCAACAGATAGGCATGTTTCAGAACGGTTTTGGTCCAGAAATAGGAAATGTAACGTGGAGCGGTATATGAGAGACTGTGTACCACATTCAGAGAGCAGATATTTTGAGTCATAAAATACCTTTGTAGACTTGGCCAGAGTCACTGAGGTCATTCAAAACTCCTGAGGACCGGACCGTTCAACAGGGAATAGATATGAGTTGACAACCATCGACCATTTTTTATGGTTTCTAGTAATGGTAGTGATTCCAAACCAGTAGGTCATTGCTGTGGCATTACATTAGTTAACAGTGGGATACTAAGGTTTTGTGGTTCTGGTACTTTAGTTATGGATTAGTATAAAACGTTTCAGAACCCGTGAAACAGTTACCCCATGTGTTACGTAATCGGAAGCTACAAACGAGCCATTTCCACACTCAAATCTGTTGCAGGATGGAGCATGTTCATAAGACCATGTCAATGATTTCAACGGTTTGCACGAATGCTATGCGTGATGTCTGGGATCTTGTCTTCCATATGTGGTCTGTGAGTACCGGCGTGCTATGATTTGAGGTGGTGTACAGGACGAAGATGCCGTCCCCTTTTACTTTTCAATCCTAAATTTGGACTGGACTGCGAATCAGTAAAGAAGTTTGCAATAAAATTGCGCGAAGTATGGAATAACGTGCAAAAGGCAAACACAAAGGCTCTGTAACATCAATAACAGCCGAATAGATTCACAAGCAAATTACCACAGCATCGTAAAGGGCAGTGGGCACTGGTCACTAATGCCTATTCACCGAAGCGAACGACAAATAAGTTGTTGACCTAATATCATAGACCATAGCAGTTAACGCAAATGTATGATTTGCTACCAAAACACCTGTCGTTCACGGCAGTGTGGCAGAAACGTTTATAGGTTGATGGATGAGGTACTAGAGTTAGCGGCGACCAATCCAAGTGCAAAGGTGTAGAAGGCAGAAACTAAGAAACTCTAGTGGTTACATAGCACGAGGTACATGACATGCTTTGAAGTAAATAGTTACGTTGTTACATTCTCTTCATTGTTTCGTTAATGTCAGATTTATTCTTGATATCTGAGGTTATGGTTATTTTTTACAATTTGTTGTATCGAGGTCGATTTAGTGTTCTCACATCATTGCCATATGTAAAGGAAGTTCGTGTTATGACGTTACGAATGTCAACTGCTAAGAAAAGCAACGTAGTTGTTGTTCAAGTACGCGATGCTCCACCCACTGCATGCAGAATTGCGTCAGCGATAGCCAGTCAGGCATACAAGATGCAGAACAATTGTTAGAATAACGTATATACAGTATAGTTACATGAAAGCTAATAACAAATACGAAAACAGTTACATTACATAAAATAACTGCAAATAAATACCATTTCGACATATTTGCAGCATCGAAATTACTGACAATGCAAGATTTGCCTCATTAGACATTACAAACGTGCACCAGTCGCTGAAATAGTAGCCATTATTAAAAATAATTTACTTGAAAAAACCTGATGTGTACAGAGTTCGTTGGCTTACTTGAAAATTCTGTTGCTTTCAACCACTTGTCATTCCATGGAAAAATCTATTTCCAGTGACCAAATCACTACCAGGTGCCACAGTTGATATCTTTGCTAATTTTGTAGAATTACAATTTTCAAAAACAAATCACGGAGTACGAATAAAATTGTATATTTAGAGGGATACATTGATGGTACTTTGTTGCTATTTAAAGGCTCAAGGATGAGGTTATACGCTCACACACACTTTAGGAAACGTTCCCCCAAATCTTGTTTGTATAATAGAACATGAACACAAATAGCTTTAACTTTTTAGATCCACCCATTTCAAATTGCAAAAGGAACATAACACGAACACAAATAGCTTTAACTTTTTAGATCCACCCATTTCAAATTGCAAAAGGAACATTGCTTTATCATTAACAGGAAGCCAACTGCTGCTGATTTAACTATTAATGCAGATTCATGCCACCGTTCTAAAAGCAAAAAGGTTTTCTTCAAATGCGTGATTCACATGTACTTAAATTACATCTAGAACCAGATATGATCAAAAAAGGACTAAAGATAATAGCCAATGCTAACTGTTTTACACCCAATAAATTTAATGACTTGCTTCGTAAGTAGTAACAATTCTCGGCAATGGTTCAAATGGCTCTGAGCACTATGGGAATTAACTGCTGACGTCATCAGTCCCCTAGTTCTTCACAATGCAGCTAAAGGATTGTTACGTAACACACTGGAAGGATCAGAGATTATTCTCACTACAAAAATAAACCCTCGTCTATATTCAACGAGCAATTAGACTACTAAGAGAAACATTTCTACCATTTCTTTTGACTTCTTGTTACAGAATATTACTGCTTCTTTGTTCCTCTTTTATTCTTTACTTTAGTTTTATGGGATGTCTTCATGACTGTAAACAATTTTGTTAGCTTTATTTAAACTACTGGCTACTTAAGGTTTTTTTGTTTTTGTTCGTGACTACCTTAATTGAGACCAAGTTTGTTTGATGACAATTACTGCGCAATACCTTCCTTGATGTAACATGAAGATTTTGCTCTAGGCTAATTATAGAACGCTATTTCACCTGTGTTCCTTTCTGTTCATCGTTTTATTTCTCCACATTATAAATTTACATTCTTGTTTGTTGGTATTTTATGGACTGTAAACAACTATATTCACAGTATATTTCATCTTTTCGCAGCTTATGCGTCTGTTTTACATTTATGACCGCCTAGATGGAACTAACACATGTTGTATCGTAGTGATGTAATCTATATTTCTTACATCTGACAGTATGTACAATTATTTTATGGAATTTCATGAAATATTCATGACTGTAAATAACTATGTTCGCAGAATCTATCAAATTTGAATTGCCTTTGTTTTATGTTTACTATTAACTCGATGCGTCAATGGTACTTTGTGCCTTATTAACCTGTTTTTCCATGATTTAAGAACTGTGTGAAGCGTGGGCCTGAGTCAGTTTATAAAAGCACAGTTAGTTCATGGAAGATTCATGAGGGAATCCCGAAATATCATGATTTTAGGTCACATAAAGCACCAATTGTGGGATGGCTAGTTGCATAATTTCTGTTCATAACAGATAGTAGACATTTTTCGCATGTATTCGTAGTCTGATTTTCTCAGACACCTTCGAAACGTTTTTCTGTATCATTATCCGCTTTCGAGAATCAGAGGTTCAAATTTGCTGCAGCGATGCAGGAAATCGTGAAAACCAATTTTAAGCCATTCCTGCTCTGTGGGCCACAATTACTTAGATAACTAATCAAAGCAAATGATTCAAATTGTAACTGTGTATTTGTTAGACTTTCATCTATGAAGACGATTCTCCCGTTTTCGAAAATTTGTATCCATTAGCAAGATACACCAGAAGAAACCTGATTCTGGGATACCAAAATTAGCTACCAAATATGGGGTGGTCACATCTATAATTTATGTTCATTGCAAATGCCCTACATGTTTACCGTGTGTTCTTGATGTGATGTTCTGGGGAGAATCCTTGACACCTTTTCCGGTATCATTATACGTTACCATCTTCGAGACGTTCAATGTTACTCTACCTATACACGAAAATATTCATTTCATATTAGGTATGATGCTTAAATGTAAGTTTTACTAACGTAGCGAACACATGGAAACGGTTTTAGAGTCATCGTAAGGGTACCAAACTACGTTTCTAGTCCAAATTTTTTCGCCAATAAATCTGTGTGTTCTCTGTGTAATGTGCACTTCAAGACTATACAAAAATGCTCAGAGTGCTGCTACAGTGACATATAATGGCCTTAAAAGGAGCCTAACATGCCTGAAAAGCCCCCGGGCTCAGCAGCTGTTGTGGCTCAGCACCTGAAGAATAATTTGGAAAATATTTCGAGTAGATTTCCCCACCATGTTATAGTTCTGGGTGGAGATTTTAATTTGCCGGATATAGACTGGGAGACTCAAACGTTCATAACGGGTGGCAGGGACAAAGAATCCAGTGAAATATTTTTAAGTGCTTTATCTGAAAACTACCTTGAGCAGTTAAACAGAAAACCGACTCGTGGCGATAATATATTAGACCTTCTGGTGACAAACAGACCCGAACTATTTGAATCAGTTAATGCAGAACAGGGAATCAGCGATCATAAAGCGGTTACTGCGTCGATGATTTCAGCCGTAAATAGAAATATTAAAAAAGGTAGGAAGATTTTTCTGTTTGGCAAAAGTGACAAAAAGCAGATTACAGAGTACCTGACGGCTCAACACAAAAGTTTTGTCTCAAGTGCAGATAGTGTTGAGGATCAGTGGACAAAGTTCAAAACCATGGTACAATATGCGTTAGATGAGTATGTGCCAAGCAAGATCGTAAGAGATGGAAAAGAGCCACCGTGGTACAACAACCGAGTTAGAAAACTGCTGCGGAAGCAAAGGGAACTTCACAGCA
Organism: Schistocerca gregaria; assembly: GCF_023897955.1. Taxonomy (NCBI): domain Eukaryota; kingdom Metazoa; phylum Arthropoda; class Insecta; order Orthoptera; family Acrididae; genus Schistocerca; species Schistocerca gregaria. The sequence goes on from NC_064926.1 coordinate 135,383,022, forward strand.
AACATAAACATAGCCAAAGCCTTGCAGACAAACAAAAATTACGCGAAGCGAAATGTAGTGTGAGGAGGGCTATGCGAGAGGCTTTCAATGAATTCGAAAGTAACGATCTATGTACTGACTTGGCAGAAAATCCTAAGAAATTTTGGTCCTATGTCAAAGCGGTAGGTGGATCAAAACAAAATGTCCAGACACTCTGTGACCAAAATGGTACTGAAACAGAGGATGACAGACTAAAGGCCGAATTACTAAATGTCTTCTTCCAAAGCTGTTTCACAGAGGAAGACTGCACTGTGCTTCCTTCTCTAGATTGTCGCACAGTTGACAAAATGGTAGATATCGAAGTAGACGACAGAGGGATAGAGAAACAATTAAAATCGCTCAAAAGAGGAAAGGCCGCTGGTCCTGATGGGATACCAGTTCGATTTTACACAGAGTACGCGAAGGAACTTGCCCCCCTTCTTGCAGCGGTGTACCGTAGGTCTCTAGAAGAGCGAAGCGTTCCAAAGGATTGGAAAAGGGCACAGGTCATCCCCGTTCTCAAGAAGGGACGTCGAACAGATGTGCAGAACTATAGACCTATATCTCTAACGTCGATCAGTTGTAGAATTTTGGAACACGTATTATGTTCGAGTATAATGTCTTTTCTGGAGACTAGAAATCTACTCTGTAGGAATCAGCATGGGTTTCGAAAAAGACGATCGTGTGAAACCCAGCTCGCGCTATTCGTCCACGAGACTCAGAGGGCCTTAGACACGGGTTCACAGGTAGATGCCGTGTTTCTTGACTTCCGCAAGGCGTTTGACACAGTTCCCCATAGTCGTTTAATAAACAAAGTAAGAGCATACGGACTATCAGATCAATTGTGTGATTGGATTGAGGAGTTCCTAGATAACAGAACGCAGCACGTCATTCTCAATGGAGAGAAGTCTTCCGAAGTAAGAGTGATTTCAGGTGTGCCGCAGGGGAGTGTCATAGGACCGTTGCTATTCACAATATACATAAATGACCTGGTGGATGACATCGGAAGTTCACTGAGGCTTTTTGCAGATGATGCTGTGGTGTATCGAGAGGTTGCAACAATGGAAAATTGTACTGAAATGCAGGAGGATCTGCAGCGAATTGACGCATGGTGCACGGAATGGCAATTGAATCTCAATGTAGCGAAGTGTAATGTGATGCGAATACATAGAAAGATAGGTCCCTTATCATTTAGCTACAAAATAGCAGGTCAGCAACTGGAAGCAGTTAATTCCATAAATTATCTGGGAGTACGCATTAGGAGTGATTTAAAATGGAATGATCATATAAAGTTGATCGTCGGTAAAGCAGATGCCAGACTGAGATTCATTGGAAGAATCCTAAGGAAATGCAATCTGACAACAAAGGAAGTAGGTTACAGTACGCTTGTTCGCCCAATGCTTGAATACTGCTCAGCAGTGTGGGATCCGCACCAGGTGGGGTTGATAGAGGAGATAGAGAAGATCCAACAGAGAGCAGCGCGCTTCGTTACGGGATCGTTTGGTGATTGCGAAAGCGTTACGGAGATGATAGATAAACTCCAGTGGAAGACTCTGCAGGAGAGACGCTCAGTAGCTCGGTACGGGCTTTTGTTGAAGTTTCGAGAACATGCCTTCACCGAGGAGTCGAGCAGTATATTGCTCCCTCCTACGTATATCTCGCGAAGAGACCATGAGGATAAAATCAGAGAGATTAGAGCCCACACAGAAGCATACCGACAGTCCTTCTTTCCACGTACAATACGAGACTGGAATAGAAGGGAGAACCGATAGAGGTACTCAGGGTACCCTCCGCCACACACCGTCAGGTGGCTTGCGGAGTACGGATGTAGATGTAGATGTAGATGTAGAAAATGTCTGCCAACAATTATGTAAACTGGAAAGACTGTAAAGTCAGTAAATATTTATAATAAAATTTGTAGTCTCTTAAGATACATATCAAAATCGAGCGTTTTCGATGAATTATGACCGACGAGAAAAGTAGCTACGTATAGCAAACGATTTTGTTGTTTATATGTGTCCACGCATGCAAATTTGTCGATGTTCTTAAATAAACTGTCAAAACAAGACAGAGTTATAGAGTTCGTTTTATATAAGCAGCACACCTTGTTCTAGCAGTGGAAAGAAGTGAACAAGCAGAAATGTTCTCCGTCTGAGCACAAACAAGGCGAATATGGTCCCCTTTAAAATACATAGAAAAATTGGGAAACGCCTCTCTCATCCTGATTCCGACATCTTCATCAAAAATGTTATCATATTCATATTCTCTCTTGTCTGTGCTAAAAGAGAGTAACAGAAAGACAGTGACGGCGTAAGAGAAGGGACGCATTAGGTTGACCTAACGTCTCGGTTTTAGCGGAACAGTCCCGGTTTTCACATCAATGTCCTGGTGTCCGGAGAAAAATCTTGAGGCGCACATCATTCTTCCAGTTTTCAATCGAAGGATAAAATATTCCTGATTCAGCCAAATACTTGTGAAAAACAAATTTCCTAGAAGTAGAGCGTTATAGACACATATACTTTCACAATACCCCTTAATGCCTGTCGCATTTGGTTTAACTTGTCGCAGGCCTACTCAAAGAGTAAGAGATATGTTGAACAGAAAAACAAGTATAACTTATGCCCGCCTCCAACTTGCCGATCTTCCGCTTTAAGACCCTCGAGACAAGTAAAACCAAAACCAAAGGAATTACAAAGGAGCAACACTTAAACCATTTCGCCAAACGAGACTGCAGCCGCCTGAAAGTTAATTTTGTGAAAAAATGTTTAAAACGCAGCCTTTATTATCAGTGCTTATTCAATATTGTTTGGCGCATATGTACCCTTGCACTAGCGTCAGTCAAATGAAATCTTAAATTTTAGAATAAAATTTGTAATTTGTATCTGATTAGTAATGTTACACAGTTTTTAGAGTTAAGAAATTGATGCCAAAGTACTCAGTATGTGCTTAAATATTGTAGAAAATATATCCAGGCTATTACAATTAAAATGTATACATCAGTCTTTTTTATTTGTGAAGGGAAGAATGTGTAATATACCTACATTTTCCTTTCCAATTCTCAAAATGAAGATACATTCCTGCTATGGATTTTTCAGCTGCTGCATCGTTGTAGGCCTATTATTGATTTCAGAATATCACATCAAGTAACAAAAATGTAAAGCATAAGTGTATTAATGAAGGTATAATGTACAAACACAACTGTCCCTGTTCTTTCTCTTTGAAACATGTTCAGCTGAGACATTGCAGTGGAAGACTCTGTGTGCATGAGGGAGGTGGTGGGAGGGGGATGGGGGGAAGGTAGAAAGTGGTAATGAAAGAGGAAGCGGGATGGGTGAAGACTATGGCAGTGGGTGCCAAGGAGAAAGAAGGGTTTGATGGTAAGCTGGAGACAGTTACAGTAGTGGGCAAAGATAAATGGATGGAGAGGGAAGCAGTGAGAGCAAGAGAGAGAGAGAGAAGACATTGGAAATGAAACATAAGAGTGGAGACCATACCTGGACTTTAGGTCTAGAGTCTCTGACACTGGCGAAGATAAGTGGGAGGGGGTACTGGGACGAAATTTTGAACATGTTGGCATTGGGGAAAAATTAGGTTGGAGTCCCCGAATTTTATACTTGCCGAGGCATAAAGCAAAGAGTGACAATGGTAACAGTGTGAAAAGGTGACAGTGTGAGTGAGAGAGGAAACTGTGTCATTGGGATGTAAAGTAAATCAATGGGAGAAAAAGGAGGCAATGAGAGAGATATGAATGAGGCGATTAAAAAGTTTGAATTCGTTGTTGCGACGAATATGCAACCCAGCGCGACTCCGGTGTTGGTATGCAATCACCAAAATGTAAGCAAGGGTTTAGTGTGGCCTTCGAACGAAAACTATTTGGTCGCCTTTGTACAAAGACTGCGACAAAGAGACGGAAATGGTGATTGCGATGGCTTAACTACAAACAGAAACAGGGTATGAGATTTTAGAGTGTTCCATGTTATAGGAAAACATAGGTATTCACATGTCAATATTTTTGGTCAGGAAGGCGTAAAGAGGATTGAGGAAGCTGGTTCCGCAATTTTCTGCTGGAGTCTTTTATAGAGGAACATGATCGCCTTTTTTGTGGTGTGACAGGAGCGCTTTTTCGCTGTTTCAATTATACCGCATTTTTCCGATGGCATAGAGAAAACTCAAAAATTTTGCCTAAAGAATCAGTGAAGGGTACCTGCTGTTACTTCTTTTAGCTACTAAGAATACTCACAGAGAATTGTGTAGGCTCTCTCAAGGGTATAAAATACCATTAGCAGTAAGTTAACGTCTCCCCACTTAAATTACTTACCTAATATCATTTTATGTACTATCCTATGACATCAGTACTTTGCTGTGTTCGATCATACTTAATATTACCATAGATGTGATTGGCATCCTCAGATTATCTTAAAAATACACAGTTTGTTACAGTATTTCAGATTTCGAAGCAGTTAATTTGACTTATTATAGAACTACGCTTTGCTGCGTACAGCAGGCGGTCTTGATATCCATATGCTGCCTTGGTTGCTCTCACTACTATATAAGTTTGTTCCTTTGACTTGGTGGAGCTTTAGTAAGTGCTAAACATTAGCTGAAGCAGGTACATCTGAAGTTCCGGAATATGAACGTTTATTTTATCTTGACGTTCCTTGACAGCTGTGTCACCGATGTTATATAGTTACTTTTTGTTTCCATGTTATACTGTCGGCCATATCTTTGTTCTTACCAGCTATATTACATTGCTTACATGATTCGTGTTCATATGGGTCTACGCAAATATGTAATTTAATCCTACTATTTATTTGGAATTCGTTATCCCAGGTAGTGTTGTAGTGCGAGAGGTTTGTGACAGTTTCTCGATGTTGTTTTATTCTCAAACAGTTACTTTCAAGCGGTTAGTTTTGATTTAATAGTAACATGATCTGTAATACGTTAGAAGATTTTTTTTTTACTCCTCTCGTATTTTGAAATACAAATATAATAAAATTTTCTATGTAATTTTTGTGTTTCAAATCGATGTGTTCATTTATAATTTCTTAAGAGTGATTTTGTTTGTGTGTGAATATATTTCGCTCTATTCGAGAATACTCATTAATGGTCCTTTTTGTACAATGTGCAGAATCTCATCAAAAATTTCTGCGTCGTCCGCTGTGTGTTATTCCGTCTTCAAGTGCTGGAAGAAATCTGATGCGTTACTACCGCTCTCTGTAATGTTTTCTCCATATCGAATACTTAAATTCTGTCTAGTTTGACCTATACAAAATTTATCACATATTCTACATCGGATTTTATGTATGCCTGTATTGGAACATATGGTTGGCTTTTTTCCTTAGAGTGTAGTAGTGCTCCAAGATTGTGCCGTGTCTCGAATACAGATTGTGTGAAATATCGCTCCTAGAAAAGTAGCAGGTATATATATAAATTCTTATTTAATTGGTAATTCTCTTCGTCAGCATTATTTCCTTCCATATGCTGGATTTTATAGGCTTAGTGCTTTTATTTTGTAGATACATAACGATTTTGGATAAAACTCATTTCGTTCTGAAACTTATTTTAGGGCCTGCATCTCTTTTTGTTTTGTGTCTTCTTCCAAAGGCAGTTTCGTTAATAGATTGATCGTAGCATTAAAGTGTGTATATTTTTGCCATTTCAGATGACGAGAATGTGTATTAATGATATTATCTGTTGTGGTTGGGTTCAATAACTCTCAGATTTGTGTGCATTAGTGATATTTTTCACGGTCAAATACAGGTGAGTTATTATTTTGTTGTTTTCCAATTATATTACGAATTTTATTTTGACGTGCAGATTGTTGAGAGTATCACGTACTACTTGGATGTCTTCATTCTTTCCATCTATTAATATGTGTGTCATCAACTTGTCTATAGTAGTACACAGTTTTTGAGATTATTGTTTTTCTGGTGCATGGTGCAAAATAATATTTCATCAAAGTTATTTAAGGAAGTGTCCTTTATTATGCCTTTCCTGTTTCATCTCATAGCTACACCATATGCTTGAGTATAGAATTTACCATCAGACTGATAGTAATTTATTTCAGTATTATCAACTCAACGGTCTCGTTGATGCCTATCATGTTGGCTTTTCTGAGAAGTGGTAGATTGTGTTCTATTATAGCAAATAGTTAGTCAATTGGAATGACTCTATACAGATCAGTGGTATTAAGTGAGAAAAATTTGCCATTTTTCGGGATATTTATGTCTTTTATTTTTTTGTGCTAGTAATTGAGAGTTCGTTGGCTGTGTTGGTTCATTAAAAATGTATAGTTTCCTTAGAATATGCGCAGCTTTTTGCTAAATAAGTATGTTGGTCTATTTTTATTGTCCATGACTGGATGGACAGAGACTGATATTTATGGATTTTCGGATGTCCACGTAACTGAGGCGTTCTAGGATTCATTAATCTCTTTTTGTAGTCAGAACGTTTGTGGGTTACCTAGTGAAATTTGTGATGTTATTTACTGTGACAAAGTGACTTAATTTTTGTGTATAGTCATTTCGTTCCAGTATGAGTAAGTGACTACCTTGGGCCGACTTTCAAATGGTTCAAATGGCTCTGAGCACTATGGGACTTATCATCTATGGTCATCAGTCCCCTAGAACTTAGAACTACTTAAACCTAACTAACCTAAGAACAGCACACAACACCCAGCTATCACGAGGCAGAGAAAATCCCTGACCCCGCCGGGAATCGAACCCGGGAACCCGGGCGTGGGAAGTGAGAACGCTACCGCACTACCACGAGATGCGGGCGGGGCCGACTTTATTGTTATTGCATTATCACCTACAAGTTTATCATTAATTTGGTTTAGTATCATGTAATCTTTGCACTGGTTTTTGTGATTATTCATGTTTTCTTCTTGTGTTGCATTGGCTGTTGTAATAATGATTTGTTTTGTTGTTTTTAGGTAATCTAGCTGCAGGAATCGCTATTTTAGTTGTTGCTATAAGTTATTTCCTGAGAGTTCTAGATTATAATTTAAACACTTATTTAACAGATTTTGTTCATAGTTTGTGAACACTGAATGAGTCAGTTTTTATGTTATGTTATAAAAATGAAATGAGAATGTTTGTGTTTGTGGTAAACTTTCTTAGGATATTACATATACATACGGCACTGAATTTTCTTTTAAGTAAAAGTCGTACTTTCTAATCTATATCTACATCTACATTTATACTCCGCAAGTCACCCAACGGTGTGTCGCGGAGGGTACTTTACGTGCCACTGTCATTACCTCCCTTTCCTGTTGCAGTCGCGTATGGTTCGCGGGAAGAACGATTGTCTGAAAGCCTCCGTGCGTGCACTAATCTCTCTAATTTTACATCCGTGATCTCCTCGGGAGGTATAAGTAGGGGGAAGTAATATATTAGATACCTCATCCAGAAACGCATCCTCTCGAAACCTGGCGAGCAAGCTACACCGCGATGCAGGGCGCCTCTCTTGCAGAGTCTGCCACTTGAGTTTGTTAAACATCTCTGTAAACCTATCACAGTTACCAAATAACCCTGTGACGAAACGTGCCGCCCTTCTTTGGATCTTCTCTATCTTCTCCGTCAACCCAATCTGATACGGATCCCACACTGATGAGCAATACTCAAGTATAGGTCGGATGAGTGTTTTGTAAGCCACCTCCTTTGTTGATGGACTACATTTTCTAAGGACTCTCCCAATGAATCTCAACCTGGTACCCGCCTTACCAACAATTAATTTTATATGATCATTCCACTTCAAATCGTTCCGCACGCATACTCCCAGATATTTTACAGAAGTAACTGCTACCAGTGTTTGTTCCGCTATCATATAATTATACAATAAAGGACCCTTCTTCATGAATAACAATGTGTAGTCATCTAAAAATTTTTAAACATAATCTATTATAAGTGGATTGATACTGTTACTAAGGTATAAATGAACAAGATGCATATTTTGATTGAATTATACTTTGTGGTCTATTTTGCACTTTCTTTCTTACTGTATCCATAGATTTGCCGCGTATAGCTTGACAGTTGGTATAACACAGATTTTGCGATGATTTAGATGTCTATGTACGTAGGAATAAATTTCTTATTTATGTGTATCTTCTTGAATTTTATACTTTCAACCAATTTAAACATTTTTATCTTCATCTGGATGAACTGTAAGATTTTTCCTATTATATTGTACAACACTAAAGTCATTAATTCGTAAACATCTGGGATTTCTACGTGCTATCTCTCATGTAGAGGCATTACATATTATTCTATGAGACCAAGACGCTCTTGTGGTCGATTATATATTTTTATTTTAATAGGCCTATTTTGGCATGATTGCCATCTTCATATTGTATGTGGAAATACATAGTTTGGTACAATATTTCACATTTTCAGGTAGATAATGTATTATGGAATTATACTTTTGCTACATTCATCATGTGCCCTTGATATCTATTTTGTACTGATGCTTTAGTTTCTGTTACTACTGTATATAAATTTTCTTCTCTGACGTTGGTGCAACTACAACAGGTGTTAAACTTTAGCTTGAGCAGTTATTTCTGTAGTTATCGAACTATGAAAGCTTATTTCATTATGACATTACTTGACAGCAGTATTGATAGTTGAGTCAGTGATGTTATATGGTTACAGGTTGTTAGACGTAGGTTATATGTTTCTTCTTACCAGCTGTATTATATTTCTTATATGATTACTGTTCATTTGGTTCTACGTTCATATGTCATATAATTCTTCTACCTTTTTGGAGTTAGTTACGCCAGATAGGTTTGAAGTTTGTGAGGTATCTTTTCCAGTGGTTATCATAAATTACATGGTAACACAGTATCTGATAGGTTTGTTGATTTTATTTTTATATTCATCTCGTGTTTTGGAGGGGAGTTTTTGTACTAATAACTATCATACACCTCGCGCACTGCAACACTATCTGGCATAACGAACTGGAAAGAAAAAAGTAGGATTAAATTATATATGAGAATAGAACAACATAAACATGAAACATATAAGCAATATAATATAGCTGATAAGACCAAAGATATGATCTACACAATACCATAGAGACTAACACGCTGTAACCACATAATGTCGCAGATTCACCTGTCAATCAGCTCTGAAATAACGTCATTATGAAACAAACTTCCATATTTCGACTCTTCAGCAGTAAGTATGGGAGCTAATGTTTAGCACCTACTATAGCTCCATCACCATCAAAGGAGCAAAATTATACAGTATTGACAGCAACTAAGACAGGGATATCACATGAATATGAAGACTGCCTCATGTATGTAGAAAAAGAAAAGCATAATTCTTTAATACTTTAAAGTATTATCTACCTCAAAATCGTAAATATTGTGCCAAACTATGTATCTCCGCAGATAACCTGATGATGTTAACATCTCACTACCACAGCAGTGTCATGGTCTCATAGCATAATGTATACTGACCTTATATGATATATACGATGCACTGGGACCAAATGAAAACAAATATCATTTTACGCCTGGTTGAAACATCTGACTGAAACAGCTTTATGACGACAACTCGTTTCTTAATGAAAAGAATCGTGTTTCCATATTTGACTCTGGCCACCGTGCCATTAAAAATTAGATCTTATGCCTGAAATTTATAACCAGTACAGGCTCGCTGATGAAGATCTGTTATACAAATTCATGATACACATTATTGACAAGTAGTGTGTATCGACGATTTCAGAAAGAAACATACACGCTTTTGTAGGTGCAATTGGTTTCTTTCAAGTAAGCTCTCTTCCATACTCAGAAATCAAAAATTTTATTAAATACGAAGCTTCACCTAATTTGCATGGTTGATGAGAAGGAATAGTGGCAATAGGCGAAACAAATGGTTGGTAACCAATGTACAACAGCATTCGAAGAGAAGATTTTGCAAAGCTGTGCAATGAGCGACAAGAAATTGTAAGTTACAGATCTAGTGTCATTAAAACGTGTGAAATATTGTGAAATACTGAATATTAATAGAAAGATAACGTATAGTAAAATACATATAGAATGAGGACGTAGTACCAGTGGGAGAAGGATGTATCGATACAAGAGAGACTGTATGTTCCAAGACCACTCGGTCTATACACTACTTCGTTCCCCAAACTTCTCACTAAATGATTACGAAGAGTAAATTAGACAGATTGGAGCTCATAGGGAAATTTACCGGCTACTATTCTTCACAGGCTCCATTTGTAAACGGACCTGGGTAGTGGGCCAATAACGTAGTCCCAGATGTACCATTGGCCACACGCCGAAGCAGCTTCTGAAGCAAAGTTATAGATATCTAATACAAGGAACGGATTTAGCTTTCCAACAACCAAAAAAATAAAATGATTTGGAGCCTGCCTAGAGTTGTTAAAAAGGAAACAGACCACTTTAAATATATCTTGCCGTTTGTAGCTGCATTAGTGAGCCCTCAAGATGTATAATATTTTTCAGCTGACACCCTTCTCGTAGCATAATTTAAAAAAAAGAAACAGTTCACAATTATGATGTAATGAAATTGTGGTAAATTGATGCATAAAATTATTACTGCCACAGCGGATCCCCATTCGCAGTCGTATACGCACCTTCAAATGGAAGCGTTAGCTGAACAGCGCGACTTGGAAATTCAGCTACTACGAGGTTGCACGCTGTCACACCAGAGAGCAGTGGCACAGCAACAGGCGGTCTGGTGACGGAGATTTATGTTATCGCCGGCGCTGCCTGTCGAGATCGGAGCGGTGGTTGCGGTAGATACACTAGCCGACAGCGTGTGGCGCTCCCCGTAAGTGTTTGCGCCTGCCCCCACTCTGCGCTGCTGCAGCGGAGGCGCCCGATCCTAACTCCGAGCGAGCCTCGGCCGAGACTCCCAACCTTAACGGCACTGGCCGCGAGGTTGTCCGGTGGCGCACAGCAATGCGGGACTCACAGTGCAGCGGAAGGTCTACAAGGTGCTGCCACATCTCTGACAGCTCGCCATATTGTTAGTAACAAGCCATGCACCCCACCTTTTCTATAGCGGCTTAACCATCCGCGAGAAGTATAAGCATCTTTATGCGTTGCCCCAGTAAAGTGTTTTGCACACTTATGACTTGTTAGACAATATTACTAGTAGCCTCAGACATTTCGCAGATGATGCACTTGTATACAGGGTATTACAAAAAGGTACGGCCAAAATTTCAGGAAACATATGTGGACATGTATCCGGAAACGCTTAATGTCCATGTTAGAGCTCATTTTAGTTTCGTCAGTATGTACTGTACTTCCTCGATTCACCGCCAGTTGGCCCAATTGATGGAAGGTAATATTGACTTCGGTGCTTATGTTGACATGCGACTCATTGCTCTACAGTACTTGTATCTAGCACATCAGTACGTAGCATCAACAGGTTAGTGTTCATCACGAACGTGGTTTTGCAGTCAGTGCAATGTTTACAAATGCTGAGTTGGCGGATCCCCATTTGATGTAGGGATTAGCACGGGGCAATAGCCGTAGCGCGGTACGTTTGTATCGAGATAGATTTCCAGAACGAAGGTGTCACGACAGGAAGACGTTCGAAGCAATTGATCGGCGTCTTAGGGAACACGGAACATTCCAGCCTATGGCTCGCGACTGGTGAAGACCTCGAACGACGAGGAAACCTGCAATGGACGAGGGAATTCTTCGTGCACTTGACGATAACCCCAATGTCAAGGTCAGGGAAGTTGCTGCTGTACAAGGTAACTTTGACCACGTCACTGTATGGAGAGTGCTACGAGAGACCCAGTTGTTTCCGTACCATGTACAGCGTGTGCAGGCACTATCAGCAGCTGAATGGCCTCCACGGGTACACTTCTGCGAATGGTTCATCCAACAATGTGTCAATCCTCATTTCAGTGGAAATCTTCTCTTTACGGGTGAGGCTTCATTCAAACGTGATCAATTGTAAGTTTTCACAATCAACATGTGTGGGCTGACGAGAATCCGCAAGCAATTGTGCAATCACGTCATCAACACAAATTTTCTGTGAACGTTTGGGCAGCGATTGTTGATGATGTCTTGATTGGGCCCCATGTTCTTCCACCTACGCTGAATGGAGCACGTTATCATGATTTCATACGGGATACTCTACCTGTGCTGCTAAAACATGTGCCTTTACAAGTACGACAAAACATGTGGTTCATGCACGATGGAGCTCTTGCACATTTCAGTCGAAGTGTTCGTACGCTTGTCAACAACAGATTCGGTGACCGATGGATTGGTAGAGGCGGACCAATTCCATGGCCTCCACGCTCTCCTGACCTCAACCCTCTTCACTTTCGTTTATGGGGGCCGTTGAAAGCTATTGTCTACGCAACCCCGGTACCAAATGTAGAGACTCTTCGTGCTCGTATTGTGGACGGCTGTGATACAATACGCCATTCTCCAAGGCTGCATCAGCGCATCAGGGATTCCATGCGACGGAGGGTGGATGCATGTATCCTCACTAACGGAGGACGTTTTGAACATTTGCTGTGACAAAGTGTTTGAAATCACGCTGGTACGTTCTGTTGCTGTGTATTTCCATTCCATGATTAATGTGATTTGAAGAGAAATAATAAAATGAACTCTAACATGGAAAGTAAGCGTTACCGGACACATGTCCATATAACATATTTTCTTTATTTGTGTGTGAGGAATGTTACCTGAAAGTTTGGCCGTACCTTTTTGTAACACCCTGTATAATAAAGTGCTGGCTGAAGAAAACAGGTAGTGTCCTATGATTACAATATCAATGCGTCGCAATTACAATCAGAAATTTGTAGCAGTGTGAAATGGAAAAATTCAGCTGCCTCAGCCTCAAGTAAGTGATGTGACAGACTTCAGTTTCGTTTGGAGGGTACCATCTGCTCTTACCAACTGTCCTTGACAAGGTCGCGGTTTTCCAGTCGTCTAGTGGCTAAGAGCCCAGGAGAGGCGCTGCAGGCGATGTCATGCTAGAGAGTCTGTATACAGAGAGAGTGGCCATAGGTGAAGTTGCCCGTGATTGGTTGATTAGCTTTGGCTCCATTTTTCTGCCAAACGTCTCTCGCACTTCCTATGTTCGCCGTGCTTTTGAGTTGAACTGAAGTTCAGAGGACTTTTGGAAACGATTAAAAGGATTCGAATTATTGAGAGACTTGTTAAGCGTTTTGCATACATGTTAGATTAAGCCGTATATCGTTTTTAGAGCGTAATTAGCGTTTGAGATCTTAAATACGAGTTGAAATAATGAAGCGTTTTGTGATGAAGTCTCCGATTTTAAGTTGTCAGTTTTTAAAATATTTTTAGTCACGCAAAACAGGTAGGCCTATTGCAATTTACTGCATTTTTAAGCTCTTATTTCTTTAACAGTTCGTGCATACTGATTGCATAACAAGCTTTTCTGAAGCCAATATCTGACAGTCATTGCTGGAAACGGAAAGTTCCTGTAACTGTTATGCCATGCTCATTCGAGTTTATAGCGTCAAACTTTATTTCGTTCCGAATCAGAACACTAGGTATTGTTTTGGTTTCAGTATTATTGCCTGACTGTTGACGCAGGCAAGTTGTAAGCACGTTTTCCGCAGTTGTTGTGGTTGCTGAGACATTAATCGTAGTAAATAATTGTAGGTACTCTTGAAGACGGTTTTTAATAGGCCTACTTACTGTGGGGTAGAAGGGATACGGTAGTTTTCTTGTTATATTTGGTCGTTATTACAGTAGCCTACATTTGACATTACCTGATTTTTATAATCTTTTTCGTTTGTCATCTACGAGAGATATATATATTTCGTGTGTTATCTACGAGAGGTATTCAGTATATATATGAAAGAAAGTCGTAAGCAGTTGTTTACTTGTGACATGTAAAAAGTTTGAAGAGGTGACAAGAAGTACTAATACGTCTCACACTTTTTGCATGTCACAAGTAAACAAATGCTTACGACTTCCATTAATCTGACGTAATACAGGTACGTTAAATCTTTAGCGTTATACACTTCCGATACAAAATAAATGCTGTACATTATTTTTTTTTATTTGCGTTACTTTCATTGTAATATGTATAGTAAACGAACTTTAAAGGAGATGAATGCAAGTGACGAATAACTTTTACAGCCACTGTATCAAATTTTCCTGTGCTGTACGTAGTAGGCTACTATGAGTATACTATAGCTGTAAAGAAAAGCATTTAACGAATGATTTCGGCATATTGTCTTGTGCTTTCGATTCGGTGAGTGTGTACTCCACTACTCCACTACTGGCCATTCAAAAGTCCCGCCCGCAGTTTTGCAGAAATACGGCCGCCGTAACGTCTCGGAATATTGAATTCCCTAACGATTTCCGTAACAGAATGTCCCACGTGTCGAGCACCAACTAACATTCCGCGTTAAAATTCTGTCATTTACCATTGAGCGGCTATAATGACGTCGGAAAACTTTTCATATCAATCATCTGAGTACAAATGACAGCTCCACCAATGCACTACCCTCGTATACACGGTACTACCGCCGTCTGAATATGTGTAAGTGTCTCTCACACGACTTTTGTCACCTCACTGTAGAATTAGAGACAGATTCCTGAAAGTGAGTGCTCTGTGCAGTATTCTTGGTTAGCTGTCCACGCTCACACACTTACAAAGCAGACTGTAACATGTCAGTAAAGGCAGCACTGTCTTGTCATTTATATTTCATCCAACGAAATATTCCTAGCATCCTTTCCGTCTCTACGACGTCATTAAATTTCGTCTCATGTATGTGTGTGCACAAAATTATTTCCGAATCTATCATTTATACCACACAGTGAATTGCACCCCACCTTCTCTCTTTCTCTTTCTCTCTTTTCAGTTGGAAATTTTATTATGAAATTTTGGAAATTTGTGGTAAGATCTTATGGGACCAAACTGCTGAGGTCATCGGTCACTAAATTTACACACTATTTAATCTAACTTACGCTAAGGACAACACACTGACCCATGTCCGAGGGAGAACCCGAACCTCCGGAGGGATGCCGCGCGAATCGTGACAGGATGCCCTAGTCCGCGCGGCTACAACCCTCGGCTTTTGATATGAAAAATTTTCATATTTAAGATTGGCTTTTTATACTGTTACAGACAAGCGAAACATATGGTTTTGATCTACAATGGACTTCACCTTCCACACATTTTAGAGTATCATTTGTTGGAAACATTAGGTTGTTACAATCTGCGTGTGATAAAACGCCGTAGATAGCCAGGTTCTGATAACCGTATCTGCCTTAACAAAATGTAAATGGCACTGTGTAGCATTTTCCCAGAAAACTGTATACACTATGAACAACATATCCTGCATGTAACCATCAGTCATTTTGTTATGCTACAACAGTGACAGCAGACTGTAAAAGACTGATTCATAACTATCGTACAGTTCAAAAATAAGGTGCTCAGAAATTGTAACGCATTACTTCTTAAAAAAGTCCTTCATTTAGACACAATGGTTCAGATGGTCCGTCAGGCAGTATTAACACCCAAATCTCCAAAAGGCCTCGTGCGCCTAGTGCACCTGAGAAGTTTGTGCCTTTGAATGCTTCCAGCATTTAGTAACGGATAACATCCTGTAGTTAATCATGTACTTTCCGTCAAAATTCGTGTAGATGTTTCATTAGAAGATTGTCACCTTTCTACGTCCATGAAGCACGAGACGGATTTGCACTGCTGGGCTCAATGGACTTAAAGTGGCAGTACATTACGAATATGTACACCAAAGGACTGCAACAGGAATGGGAAAGCGAGATAGTCACTGAAGTACAGAAAAGGATTGGTGGAGAACTCCAGAAGTCAGTGTCTTTCATTTTGACATTCAGTTTACTGAATTCGTCTGAACATATAGCGACGTAGTTTGTCCGCCTTAAAGTTAGAACCTCTTTACTTAACCCGTTGTACTGCTTTACTTGTCAGCGCTTTGGTCGTACTACCATGGCATGCAATGGTCATGCTACGTGTGCAAGGTGGAGCTCCGCTGTCCATTAACCCTGTGTTGTATGTACTGCCTTTCCTATGTGAGTCAATCGCTCCCAAGTTAATCCTATTTGGACCAAAGACTGTTTATCGCGGATGAGAAAAAATCCAGGAGATTAAAGTGACACAACATCAACCACACTGCGTCGCGGAAAAGACGTTAAATCCCTCCAGCCACCCACTTTAGTGCAGTTGTTTGCCTTAGCTTTGATGCAGCCTGTGCAAAGAATTAGCCCAGGTCTTGGTATCTACACCACTTGCACTTGTAAGTGCAGCTGCAATCCTATGTCGCTATGTCGCTAGTCCCAGAATCAATCCTACTCCACACGGAAAGAATGGTAGTGACTGAATCTAACGTTAGATAAAAAAAGAATAACTACCCTCTCGGCAGACTGTAGAAGAGAGCCAGTAGCCCGTTACTTATAAACCGGTATTACCACCGTCCGAAAAATGTAGGCTCACAACGAAAGCTATGAGGCCAAAATGATCAAGTCAAAAGCTTAGGTCCACAGCCATCAGATCAAGCGACCTTGGTCCTATCTGATGGATCGTACGATGACCATACGATCGATGGCATGTACGTCGTCGTCTGTCCGATGGAACTGTCGATACCCTCTCACTCTTCCTTCCGATGCAGTCTCCCCAACCATGGAGGAACAAAAAGGGGAGATGGAGAGGAAGACCCCACCATTAACATGGATTCTATACTAGAGTGCATCTTGAATTGTTTTATAAAGCATGTGGAGCAATTATGTGTATTAACTCAGGATAGACCGATGTGTCTCTGTGTTCAAGAGAGATATTTTAAGTTCTCCGATGTGAATGAGTTATGTGGCTCCAATCTCCACAAGAAGGACGACTTTAGAGGAGAGACAGCGAAGGGAGGATGGCTATTTTTCTAAACAGCGCCTACCACTCCTCGCTTCTTCCCCTCACAATAAGCCTGCAAAAAGTCTTCGTATCGGTACATATGTGTTATCAGTTGAATATATGTGTACTTTACCTGTCTCCACACGAGGTGCTAGAAGAAGCACTCATAACCTCCTTACTCTGGCCTCCAACCCCTTCATCTTGTGGGGTTCTATGTGGTTCTGCAGTCCCTGCCCCTGGGGTAGACCTATTGCGAGCCTTGTCTAGTCCTCACGTGTGTTTTTGTTGAACATGGAACGGAGCACGCGCTTCAACACTGCTACAGGAACTTTCACTTCTGTGACTCTCATGGTGTGCTTTGCTGCCCTCAGTGGGAAGAGATCAATGTCTTTTTATTTTTTTATTTAGACGTCAAGTTGCGTAGGACCAAATTGAGGAGCAAATCTCCAAGGTCATGGAACGTGTCAGTACATGAACTTACAACATAAAAGTAATAACAGATCAACATGAATGTTCATGAACCATAACAAAAATCAGTCCATAAGTTTAAGAAAACGATATCAGCAATACAATAAGAATCAGCTTAAATTTTCAAAGGACTCCTCGACAGAATGCAACTTGTGTGCGGAATGTTCCTGTAAGTGCATGTGTAACCTGCTGAGAGCTTACATCCACGATATATAGTGGAGGCGAGATGAAATCGTACCACAAATTCTGAGCGCAGTGACCTGGCCATGTGAGTGATTTTCGGGAACGGTGTTCAGTGGTTCTTACCTGCAGAGGGACTTCTGGCTGAAGCTTTCTCCTCTTGTCACTTAAGGTCGGACAGAACAGCTCCGGTTCACAAAGTACTTTACCTGGTGCAGGTACCAGTATGTCGCGTAAGATGGCTGGATCGCTTAAAGGGGTGGAGGAAGCTATTTAAAGGAGATTGCTATAAACTGAGTTTCTGTGCAAGCGGTGGGGATATGACAAATTTCTGTGAATTCTCATGTTAGGGACTGGCACGATACAGACAGAGCGCCCTGCATACTTATCTAGCGGAGGTAGGACTGTAACCTCCCCCTCCTCCTCCCCCCCCCCCCTCCCCAAATCATCACATCATCACACCAAGAAATCGCCAGGTCCTTTTAGTGAGAGGCAAGAACATATATTTCATGGGGATGACTGTCTGGGAAGATTAACAGCCTTCTTTCAGAAACTGGAAATGGTTGGCCTGAGATTATATCACTCCATAAATGAGGCCATGCTTACTGGCTCACAATGAAGTTGATGCTTTCCTAGTTCGAAGCATTCTTTCGTATAAAAGAGATTTCGAGGCGCTGATTGGCTCCTCTCAGTAGACACGAAGGAGAGGCTTGCTTTCAAGTGTGGGAATCCTGGTGCTGTGTGTGGATTGGCTACCAGGACAACAGAACAGTTAAGACGGGGAGTTAATGAGTTAATAAAAGTTCGATTGGTTTGTGCAATGTGGTTTTGGTAGTTCGGCTCCTTTACTAAAGTGGTTGTGACACTTTGAGGTACTTCGTCACATAGTTCTCCCCTGGTAGAGAAACTCAGGTCTTTCTCTAGTGAGACATCCGATTTGTATATTGTAGTAGAGTAGTAGACTAAGTGCCTGTGGTAGTTTCCGATTGTACCAAAAACTGAACTGCATAGCACCTCTGACATACCGTGTGTAAAACGCTGAAATTATACATCCTGAGTCGGCCATCTGACGTTTGACACTTCCTGCAAGCACCGTCGTGCGTTTGAGTCAAACTGGTTTGACCACACCAGCAAATGGGAGAACGTCACACTGAAATCTGCCGGGATTCTGGGGCTCTGATAGGGGACGCTCCCGTATTCTCATAATCATAACGCAGACCACGTAGTTTGTGTATTTTAGTGGACGCGTCAAAACACTACAGCTGCAGCAGCGCACCATTTCTCACCTTCAGTGCACTGTTTGCCGCTGCCACCTGAATCAAGGTGAAAGAGTGAAGTACTGATCCACCGACACAGGAATGCTGGATGATATTCACTGTATAACAGTGAACCTTTGTTTGTGATATAGCTGACCGTAGTTGACTCCATTTGAATGGAGCTGGGTTTCACAGTGGATCAATGTAAACAAAGTGAGATTGCGTTATGAAGAGATGGAAGAATTTGAATAGATTTCTCCCAAATTTATGCTTTGCCTACCAAACAATATTCCGTAACTGGTTTGTGTTTATTATTTGTAGTTCTCCAGAAAGTTGTAGTCATTAAATGTTTAATAAAACTTGTCATTATTTTGTAGTCTTACATATGCCACTGTTTTCATTCATACTCTCTCAAGTACTCACTGTTTTTATTTTGTTGTGGAATATAAGGGTATTCCAGCAATTTAACATTGAATATTATTAAATTAGTTAATTTGATGATTAATATGACTTTTGAAAGCGATGACTTGCACAAAGCAACTAAAGTTGCACGAGTAAATTCACTAAACATATAGCAGCAGACTCATGTGAGTAGCACACAATTTGAGGGTCATTTGCAAGATAATATTTTTCTTTATATACAGATAATAACATTTCACTTCACTGAGACATGATTAAAGCAAGCGACAGCTTGCTATGTGAGTGATGTCAGGGGTCCAGTAGCTGCTGCAATGGGAAGTGGAACTCCCCAGACCACCCACGAGATATTTCCCAGATTATGGTGGCCTATTATGTCACAGTTACCACTATTGACAGTCAGAACTCACCTTTCCAGCACTACGGAATGGCTGTTGAGAGGGGCAGTTGGGACTTCAGTTCCACCACTGATGAAGATTACAACCGTCCCTTCCTCACGTGGGAGCTGGATTTTGCATTAGCTGCAGGTCATAGAACGTCACCGACTTACGATGTATAATTATAGTGGAGCTAAGAAATCCTCATGGAACTTTATGAACTTATGTGGGCGTCCACTTTCCCGACGCGTCGTGAGAGGCCATTTTAAGTCCACTTTTGAAAGCTGGAGAGGCTGGAACATAACAAGGTAGTAACCGCAGTGTTGCCCTCATTTGCTTTGTGGGAAAGACCATGGTCACGGAGCTGATGATCAAAGCCACCTCGTCTGGTTCTTAGAATCCTGACAGCTTATTAGTCGTTTTCGATGTAGGTTTAGGAGGTGTCGCTCCACCTCTAACCTGGTACTATGATGTGTATGAAGTGAAGGATGTTGTATCTGAAAAAGTTTGTTGCAGTGAGGTGTGTCCGCGCAAACTTAAGACAGAAACTCTAGGACACGAAGTACAGCCCTGGCACCGGTTGTAACGCATCATCGACGTCTAGTAACGGCAGTGGCAATCATGGTTGTAACGGAGGCTGGCGTGACAGTAGCAAGAAATCCCACATCGCACCTGTAAATGCTAACAAACCGCCATGTAATAATAACACTGCTACAAAAAAGTAGGAGAAATGGTAATAAGAGGAATCACGAACATTATAGTAATGGAAATCCATGTGGAGTGGTAATCAGAATTGGTAAAAACAGTGAAGGAATGAATGAGGGCAGAACAGGGAAGTGTGTAAGGCTCCGCCCCACGTGAACCATAGAACCACAAACAAAAGTATACCCAATAACAACAACGCGAGTTGATGATCACCGAACAGCTCAAACTGGTAGCACCGAAACAATTCGAACTGGGAAACACCACGAAACCGTTCAGTCATGATAGTGGAACAGGCTCTTCAACATCAAGACGGCACTGCTTATCCCTCCAGTGCGTGTCGCAGAATGGTGTGAGGGCAGTAGGCGTGACCAAATATAGAAATGCTACAGTACAACGGAGGGCTTGACTTGCGAGATGAATTGTGCGATGACAGAAGTGCGCACAATGAACGAACTGAACATCTGATAGAAGCAGCTGTTTGTACAAACATAGAAGGACTTGCCACTATTGTAGTGATTGATTCTGGAGCTATGGGTTTTGTTAACGACAGTAACCTTAGTGACAAAAGCAATGAGACAAAGTTTGCACCAATGTAATCCATGAAAAACTTTTTAGGCGTTATTGGTGTCAAGTCATGCAATATAAAATGGGAGCGCAGTCTACAGTAATGATAGGTAACGGAGCCATACGTTTTACATTCATGGTAGTGAAAGTGTAAACTGCGAGCTGCATAGCTGGATAGTGTTAATGAGGGGAAAGAACAGTGGCGCAGAGACTTTGATGTTAATGGTGAGGAAAGCATTGTAGAGCTACTGAGCACAAAAGCACGACAAGGCAGATATTGCCAAGGGAACAGAGTAAAGTTAAACTACTGTATGTTGACGATATACGCTCTCACCATGAGGCTAAAGTGTAATCATAAAAGAATAACAGAGAACCGTGGAACCAAACAAGAACTGCATGTGGAACAAGCTATTGCATAACAGCAAGCTGATTTCATACATTTATTCCATAAATATATGGAAGCGTTCTTATAGAAACCAATGATAATCAAGACATACCACTATAATATGGAAGTGTTACCGCACGAAGTCTATCTTTCTTCAAAATTTATATGGCTACGAAGTCTTTCGCGACGTATTTCTTGAATAAAAATCTCTCGGTGTACATGCTGCGCCAATTCAGGATAAAACTCCAAGCTTTCGACCACTACCTCCATGGTTCGTCGTCAGGACTAAAACCGACTGTCGTGAACTATTTTTTTTTCTTTATTGATTTTCAATTTCCCCTGAAGGGGGCGGGCTGGCAGCAGCTTAGTACACTGCTCTACAGCCTACAGACTGTTTTAAAAAACGGGAGAAGTAAGAAACAACAAAAACAGGCGATAAAACCGTGACTTAAAGTGTAAAATGGCGGAAAAACGCGGAAAGTTAAAACAGAAAGCAAAGGGGTTGACAATGTTAATGAAATACATAGGAATCAGACAAGTAACATAGTAGACACACAATTAAAAAAAAACATGGCGACAGTCTGGATTCTGTTCACAAGAGATAAAAAATCAGACCCAGCAACAGTATGATGGCCGTTCACAACACTTTCCAAAAGACACAACACCGAACACTCACTGTAAAAACACTCACTGTAAAACACTGCACGAAAATGGCGGCACAAAGATGACACTCCCGAGCCAAAGGCAGATGGGGGGGGGGGGGGACCTGGAGGAGGGGGAAAAAAGTAGGGAGGAGAGGAAAAGGGGGGGAACCAAGGAGGGAGGACTCATAAGGGGGGAGAGGGCAGGGCAGACGCGAGAGGGAATGAGAAGAGGCAGAGGAGGGAAATGCAAAATGACTCGAGGAGAGAAGGGGGCAGAGAGAGAGAAGGTGGGGAAAAAAGAGGATGGAAGGCAGGGAGAGGGAGCTCGGGAAAAGGACAGAGGAAAGAAGGGAGAGTGAGGATGAGAGTTGATATGAGGGATAAATGGAGGGAGAGAGGGCATCATCCGGGAGGGCGAGTTGATGGAAGCCACCTTGGGAAAGGAGATGAAGGGTGTAGAGATGGAGGGTAGGGGAGACACAACAGGGGGCGGGGATGGGATCGTGAACTAGCGAGGCTCCTGCTTTTATATGCAAAGGACGGCTTCTGACTGGCTGGAATACGTCATAGCAAAAGCGATATTGTGCGTAGTGAAGTGGTGCCATCTACTTCTATAGACGTAGTTTCTATCCCGCGTTGCACCGCCATCCCTTGAATCAGGAGGTAAAGTGCGGGAAGTTTCTCTCTGCGATTATTCTTTATCCTGTGCACTCTTCCAAGTGTTGCTAAGTGCATAGCCGTTGTCTCTGTTAAAGTTATTATCGCTAAGTCTAATTTCGACTGCTTCCCAGATCACAGAGTCCCAGCAATTCGATGTGTGGGATATTACTCTGGTTTCTTCAAATAAAATCTTATGCTTATTAAGCAGGCTATGTTCAGCCACCACTGATTTCTCCAAATACCTGTATTTCAGGTGGCGCTGGTGCTCGATGCAGCGGTCGGCAACGGTTCTTACAGACTGGCCCACGTAATTCTAGCCGCATTCGCAAGGAATAGTATAAATTCCCGGCACTCTCTAGCCGAGACTATTTCTGACTTCAAAATTGCCCATTCCGTGGACAAATCATGGGGCTGTAACGAAAATGCTTATTTGGAGGGTAATAGAACCGTTGCTATCGTCGTGAAAAAGTTCCCTATTAGCAGTTCGTGGTCGTGCGGTAACGCTCTCGCTTCCCGCTCACGGGGTCCCAAGTTCGATTCCCGGCGGGCTCAGGTAAATTCTCTACCTCGTGATGACTGGGTGTTATGTGTTCTTAATCATCATTTCATCATCCTTGACTCGCAAGTCGCCGTAGTGGCGTCAACTAGAAAGGACTTGCAATACGACTGCCTAACTTCCCCGCATGGGGCCTCCCGGCCAACAACGGCATACGATCATTTCACTTCATTTCGGTGGGCAAACGTAATGAACAAGTTGCTCTTGTGTAGACAGACGTGAAATTCAGAAAACAATTGTATCTGTAAGAGTATTGCTCGAAATTTTATTTTACGTGTAGAGTCACGTATGTTTCATCGTAAATCAATGGCAGTACTTGACACGTAATTCTACCATTTGATGTGTAAATATGTTGTGTGAGGATTCATTAAGATATGAGTAGAATCAAAACTATGAAAGAGATAAACGATGCTGATTAGTATCAGGCTTTAATACTGTACCAAGTAATTCATAGAACAAATATACACTAAAAAAAGGACAGAAATTTGCACAAACTGGCATAAAGGTCGCTGTAAATAATTTGTTACAGTGCAAGAATAACCTTATATCCATGAATGTCTTTGTATATACCTTATTATAAAATTATTTTAGATTATAATTGCATGAGGAAAATGTGAACTCACAACCATAGGCGGAAATACAACCGCACAAAAATACTACTACTTAGGGACAATTAACAACTATGGATAACACCAGCACACAAACATGATAAATACTCATTAACTCCTGCAGCACAACCAAATTAATTGGCACCACCAGATGTAAACTAGCCTACCAACTGGCAACGCAGGGCAGCCGTATTGCACATTATACGCAAAAAAGCCAACCAAACCCTTTCACGATTTATGATGAATCGACCACTTATATAACAGTCTTGTCATGTTGCAGGTACAGCAGTTGCAGCTTTGCCGGTGCCCAGCACAGCAGTACCCCTTCTCGAAAGGACTCTTTATGACCAGCTGGCCTATAATAATGGTAATGAGCATTGCACGATATCCAAAACTAACAACCACCTTACACCTGAATGATCTGTCACAGACGGCAAGAAACCGTTACTGCTCTTGCTACCCGACCGAACTATCGCAGAGGATTTTTCCCTTGCTCTTGCCTTGAAACCACTACCTTTCGTTTGCTTTTCGCCCACTATCTATCTCTTCTATGCGACCTTGTTAGTGGATAATCACAAACACACGCACGGGTAACATCATGGCCCAACATACTGTGAAGCCCTCGATTAGTAACTAACAAGTACGGAGGTGACTGTAGATCTGTTGTGATGGTCACCACGTCCGTGTGCCCGTGGAGGGGCTCCACCCTTAAATTAAATAAAAAAAAATGTGTATCCAATACAGACAGTACTGACAAGTGTGAAAGCTGTTGATGAGAACGATGCAAGTTTGTTCTTACGAAGATTGACTGTACCTATACATATTTATGATAATCAATTCGGAAAAGGAGAGGAAATGTGTACTTAAGATGGGAAATAGCTTGAATCTATGACCCACCAACTATAAGTTCTTAAGGAAGGTTAAATGGCTAATAGTTAATGTGATCTTTACTATAAAATTAGGGAGAGTGAAGGAATACATACAGGTATATACTGTGTAAGCAAAAATCTGTAGGTAACTGCCGGCCGCGGTGGTCTCGCGGTTCTAGGCGCGCAGTCCGGAAAGTGCGACCGCTACGGTCGCAGGTTCGAATCCTGCCTCGGGCATGGATGTGTGTGATGTCCTTAGGTTAGTTAGGTTTACGTAGTTCTAAGTTCTAGGGGACTGATGACCACAGCAGTTGAGTCCCATAGTGCTCAGAGCCATTTGAACCATTTTTTTGTAGGTAACTCATAAACTCATAAATATGAAGGGTAAAAGAAAATTTTTAGCTTGTAGTCACTAAATACTTTGATGAGTGGATCATAAGGAAGACCTCGTACAGATGGTCTATAGTAGCTAACTCCAAAGCTTTATTATTTACTGACCTACATCGAATATGATATGACACTTTAGTGCCAACAGCAAATATTCTTGAGCATGCTGTAGTTTTACAACCATTGTTTTTCCAAGACGAAGATCTTAGAACTCATGAGGCTAACCAAAGATGTCCTGTACAGACCAAGAGTGCTTTTTCAAATGTGTATATGGATATATCCTAAAAATCATAAACTAAAAGTAGAGACGAATTTGAAATCTGTGCATATCAGGCCATAAGCAGACCGTAGAGCTTTTACACGGATTTTAATGCTGAATTTATATATTAATGTTGGATTTTTTGAATGAGAGGTTCTTTAAGAGGATTTTAAAACTATTGTTCATAAGATAAAAGGAACTCTGATCCATGGTGTATCGTAATAAAACGAGTTTTGCCAAACGAAATTTAGCAATGAACGCGAGGAGTTTCAGTATAAAGGAAAAGCTGTATCACGTGTCATCTCGAAATGCGAGTACAGTGATTGTGTTAGCGTATGATGAGAAAATGGTGAACATTCTGCGTAGGGGGTAACGGTTAATCAAGATTTGTGCAGTGGTATAAGGAGCAATGAAAGAAGATAATTAATAAGCTGTTCACTTGCCACACCGAGCGAGGTGGCGCAGTGGTTAGCACACTGGACTCGCATTCGGGAGGACGACGGTTCAATCCCGCCTCCGGCCATCCTGATTTAGGTTTTCCGTGATTTCCCTAAATCGCTCCAGGCAAATGCCGGGATGGTTCCTTTGAAAGGGCACGGCCGATTTCCTTCCCCATCCTTCACTCACCCGAGCTTGCGCTCCGTCTCTAATGACCTCGTTGTCGACGGGACGTTAAACTCTAATCTCCTCCTCCTCCTGTTCACTTGGCTTTGCTGAAATGCGAGAAGTTCCGTGCGTAGTAAATCCGGGGACAGAATACGCAGCAAATTAACTCTTCGATTAAACGAGGTGATTTTTTTTAATATTTGTAGTAAGGACTTATGGAACCAAACTGTTTAGGTGATCGGTCCCTAAGCTTACACACTACTTAATCTAACTTACGCTAAGGACGACACATACACACATGCCTTAGGGAGGACTCGAACCTCAGAGGGGAAGAGCCACGCGGACCGTGACAAGGCGCCCAAGACAGCACGGCTACCCCGCGCGGCCGGTGAACTTAGCATGCCTGTAATGCAGAACACTACAGAACTGTGAACGCTAGGTACTTCTGTGACAACCATGAGCAGCCAAGCGAATGCCGCACATTCTCCGCAGTAGGGGTTAGAAACTCTCGGCAGTTGTCACATTCAAATAGGAATATGTGTAATCACGGCAGTAATGAACTAAATAAGCTTTTTGGACGACATGGTTGTGGAGAGAAGCAGCGATTAGTATGATTAATCAATAATTCAAGAACAGTCTTAATCGCATTTATTATTGTTATAATAACGCAGGAAACTGCCGTTACGTATACAGGAGTGACACCACCAGCAGTCAACCAATTGTGTAAACGCCCAGAAGATGACCCCTAGTCGGGTTGAAACCGGTTGGCGGTATTATAACAATAATAAATGCGATTAAGACTGTTCTTGAATTATTGAACTGAATAATCTCTATAAGTGAAAACGCCTATAAGTAATGCTTGTGACTGTGAATTCACCGTCCATGAACACATATTAACAAACAACATTGAACCCGTATAAATAAAAGCTGCATAATTTTTTCGTGAAAAGAAGGAAAGAAAACTTTTAAAAAATACAGTTATGGTAACTCCATTGTTGAAACACGGATCACAACGAGAACAAGTGGACCGGTAAAAGAAACATTTTACAATGTAGTAAACTAAGGTGAAATATTTTCTCTCTTTTCTCAGTAGAATAAGTCGTGTTTTATAGGATACTGAAACGGCTGTATAAATTTTTCGTGTGTTCAACTACAAGGAATGACAACTTTGCACGACACCCTGCCGCATAAGACCAGCTGTAAAGACTGCGCGCGGCAACCCGGCACTTGAACGCCCGCCGCTCAATCAACATCAGTGACTTGACAGCAGCGCTTGTGCACACGTCGTCACCGTCATCCAACGGTGATTTGATGTTATCCTCGAGAAAGTATATTCAGTAAAATATAAACAACACAGAAAATAGAGTAACCATAGGGACTACATCAGCCTTCACAATTAACTGTAACATTATTCATATACAGTATAATACACAGTAATTAGTTTAGTTTCTGTTTTCTTCACTTGGTGCTGCAAAAAAGTGAACAAACCTGCGTATTTTATTGTGTAGAGTACTGGTTAACAGATTACGTTTTTGTTTCTGAGTAAATCTTGGTGCACTATCTTGTCTCAGGTGGCTTCCGAGCGTATTTTCCTGCCGCCAGAAACCCCATGTCACGCCACTAAGTTTAAATCTTGTGCTGGTACGCAGCATACAGTTTACATCAGTACGTTCTAATTTACATACTTTGCCTTTAGGTAAGCAGAGTTTCTAGTGGAAGGTAACTGTAGATACATGCACTCATTAGAGAAATTTATTTCTGTTTAAGAACTTGCCGTCTCCGGGTATACGAGTAGCGACAAATCTGCAGTAACGTCATTTGAGATAATACATCTAGTACTTACAACGACACGGCTGCGGACTGTGATTGTTGCGAGCGTGCACAACAAGAATTGGTTGCTGTCCGTAAAACTATGTAATCAAAAGTATCCGGACACCTGGCGGAAAACGACTTACAACTTCGTGGCACCTCCCATCGGTAATGTTAAAATTCAATATGATGTTCGCCCACCCTTAGCCTTGATGACAGCTTCTACTCAATAGGGAGCTGGAAGGCTTCTTGGGGAATGGTAGCCCATTCTTCACGGAGTGCTGCACTGAGGAGATGTATCGATGTCGGTCGTTGAGGTCTGGCACGAAGTCAGCGTTCCAAAACATCCCAACGGTGTTCTGTAGGATTCCGGTCAGGCCTCTGTACAGTACAGTCCATTACAGGGATGTTATTGTAGTGCATCCACTCCTATACGAAACTCACACGCAATTTAAGTAAGAATCTACGAAGTAAACACAGAAAAGAAGCTATATGCGCATCTTTCTGCGCTGTCGATGTGCACCAACTGGGAGCTCAGGCCACATGCTTTGAAACATCTCCTTAGAAAAATTATACATGACTGTGCTTAAACTGACACACAATATTTTTAGCGCAACGCAATCTGACTTTCAAAAATCCCTACAAAAGAATGGCCCTGGCTAACATTAACCTATACGTTTCACATATTACTTACCTCACAAAAATCTTGGTTACTCGAACTACTGCAATACAGCGAGCACCACTACTGCCAGCTAAATAAAAGATTCAAACTATGGAATGCACTAACTACTGATAGGTATAGTTAGCAAATGAAAGATTTTAATAGAGAACAAACAATGTATTTACCTTAATAGTCATAATATATCTATCAGTTCATGACACCATTTCTTACAAATTTCAAAACTCCGCCATATCTCTCCCCACGTCCACCACTGAAGTCGACTCACCTCCAACTGTGCAATGCTACGCACTGTTAACATCCAGCTGCCCAACACTACAATGGCGAGTATTACAACAATGCCAACCAGCTACTGACTGCACACAGCACAGCCAGTGATTTTCATACACAGCGCTAAGTGGCGTTACCAATATAAAAACATAAGCAGCCTACTTACATAGCCCCCATGCTCCCCACAAAAAAATTTACAAATTGTTTTGGGCAGTGGCCAATACAGATTTGAAAAATTTTTCATAATTAAAATTACAATAACAAAGAAATGAAATGCACACACTTATTGATACATGTTGGTGAAAAGCTATAATTTTCTCACAGTCCATAAAGACAGTCCTGATCATTCATCACAGTAAAATTGCAGTGTTTTTTTCTCTCAAAGTCTGAGCAGTAAAAGAAAATACACACAGAAGTAGTGGATTTCCATGCAGTGTTGAAGAAGCAGTGTTGTCTTTCCAACGGAAAGACAGTGCTGACTCTTGACATGCTGACAGGTAATGGGCCACAACAGAGCAAACCCATTGCGGAGTCAGTCGAAGTTTTGAAGAATATTGATAGGTAGGTCATCACAGAGCAGACCACTGTAGTCTTGTTAGAGATTACGGTATTGGTGAGTCATCAAAGGTACAGACCCACTGCAGTCCTTGTAGAAATAATGGTATGGGTGAGTCATCAAAGATGCAGACCCACTGTAGTCCTTGTAGAGACGGCCAGCAGGCAATTGTTGCGACTGTGCAGGTGCACAATCACCATCGAAGAGTCTTGCGGAGAATATAGCAAGTTCATAAACCACCACTTGTGCATTCACAAGGTTTTTGGAATTGTCCTTAGAACCAGCAATGCTGTTAACCAGTCCCTTGCTGAATTATCAACACACGTGCAAACACTAACAGTCCCTACTGCTCACATATTGTCCATATACTATAACCAAGAGAAATGTGTGCAGTGAAATGTAATTTACAAGTTACTTAATTTGATGAATTGGTGTCAATTACAATTTTATAACATAAGAATACAATAACAAAGGTATAAAGTACATCATAAAAACATAATAGTACAGATAACATTTGCGGTAATACAGGCTTTACAAAAGAATCGAAATAACAAATACATTAGTGTTACAAAAATTATGACACAAGTACAGCCATAAAAGATCAGAATAACTTTTGAAACATCAACTTCTCACATGAGCATTAGAACAAAACAGAATAAATAATGTGTAAACATCTTTACAAAGTAAATAACATGTTATTAATGCAAATTATATTTGAGGATAACAGTATTCCTCATCATAGTGAATGTAGCTTACTATTAGAAGAGAAAAAATTCTATGAAACAGTACACAGAGACAGGAAGAAAACAAATACACAATGGTACACAAACACACAGTGGGATAACACAAAAGGAAACGACAGGGTTTGTTTTCAGTGTAACATTTGGTACTGCAGTACAACCCAAAACTTCATTCCATAGATCGTCCCTCTTATTTCAACATTTGCTCCAGCCAAAAAAAATCCTATCCTAGCATGCTTTCTGTATTCTGTTCACATCATCTTTCAAAAATAGTTTTTCTCCACTGTACACTACTTTTTTGGCCAAATCATTTTCTTATAGATTGTCAATGCTTTTCTTCCAATTCATCATAGATAGTTTCTTATATAGTCTACCCCCTCTTAAGCTAACTTAAACCTACTGAGCTCAGATGCTAAACTAAAGGACGACGCAATGCAGCAACACAAAACCATTAACACAAACAGCAGTGACAAAAAGTATGGCAGTGGGCAAAGCAAGCTACAGTAAATCTAAATTACCAAGCAATGCAACATTACAACTGATATGAACCAATGTGCAGCAACAAGAAAAATAAATCTGTAGTAAAACTAGCTTAACAGAGTAATACAAAGTGAAATTTAGTAGCACTATGCCTGACAAACAGCAGCAGCAAATGCAATAATTTATATCTAAACGTGACAAAGCTGAAGCAGAAAAAATATTACAGTAAAAATGTTTAATACCAATGTCACATCTTAGCACTAGAGTGATGCATCACGAGAACATACGCTAGCAGATAAGTTACCAAACTGTAAAAAAAATTATTTTTGCAGTTCCTGTGAAGGAAAATGTCTATTTATGTTCCCTCGTTTTCTTGGAAGTAGATCTTAAGTTTTTTTTTACTGGATCTGTAGGCATAAAATAACTATATTAGTACATCTATTAAATTTTATTTTAACCAACGCTGCAGTGCAGCTAGAAACTAGATATTAAACAAAATAGACAAAGCAAGGCGTGAAACGTCATTCGCTAGCCATAAGGCTTTTCATAATGCAGTAAACAATCTTCCAACTAGCAATACAATAGACACGAAACGTTGCTCATCATTTCATTTCAGTAAGTATCATAAATTAAGAACTCTACAGTGTAATCATGTTTTCAAGTTTGAGGGTGTCGTATTTACGATGCTTTCTACAAAGGAATGTCAATAGCGAGGATAATGGCCTCTTTTTTCTTCTCTCCACCTGTGCCTCTGACAGGCACACACTAATGGCCTTTTTTTTAAGGCGTCTGTCGCGCAGCTGGGTGCCCACGACGCATTACGTGCAGGTGGTCACTTAATTTTCTTACGGAAATATTTACGACAGCAGTTTCCGCTACAGTGGCAGTCTCATATAAAAATATTTCACAGGTTGAGAATTTGCGTTACAAACGTGTAGACAATAAAATCCTATAAATATAACAGTGTCCAAAAAAATTTCGACAGCATTGTAATACATTCACGCATGTACACACATTTCATAACTCTTAAAGTACGAATATTGGTTTCCAACAACCTTTTTCACAAACCAGAGGCCCTAACCACTACTCATTATTCCTTACCTTATTCGTCCACACTTCTTCAATATTTCATCATGACAGATACATAGCATAATCAAATAACTCATATAGCATCAGCTTAAACATACCTCAGCAGCATAATTCACATCGTCGTCGTAATAATAACATCATAACACCTCAGTCAAATCTCAAAAACGTCATAGCTTTCTGCAATAATTTCAAAACCTAAAAAAAATTCTCTGCTCATGTCAAAATTGTCACCTGCCTCAAACGTACTTTAAAAATCATGATCACATACCAAATATATCATTCAAAGCTCTCATAGTATCACAATGGTTCCGGAAAAATATGAACAGTTCACAAAGTACAGACAAAATACAATTTCGTAAGTGTGAAGTTATCCAACTGTGTAATTACGTAAACATCTGTCACTGATGTAGTAAAATGAATGTTTGTCTCTCCCAGTTAAATGATCAGATAGCTGTGTAATTTATGTGTTAGAGAAATATGGTACCGAAGTGTAAAGTTGTATAAGCAAATACCATATTAGCTAGGGCTCCTTGTGCTTGGCATACACATGGTACACAAAGTTAGCGTATACCCCCCTAAGGATTAATGTAATTATATCCTCAGGTGTTACAGATTACGGCAATGGAATGAAATGTATCACGGAAAACCTTTGTATCATTGTAGTTCAAATATCTTTAAAAATAAATGTTTTAAGTACAAAATTAATCACTCAAATACGTGTACTGTAGCGCTAAACTGTGCGTCTTGTAAGAAAATCTCTGTGCAAGTGTCGTGGTTATCGTCCTCCGAAAGCTAAGTTCTGCAGAAGTCAATGTACTTACCTCATGATAAACAAAAGTGAAATGCTTTGCGTATAGATATCGTAGTTACTACGCTTATTGCCGTAATGAAGTAAGTACTGTACTGTAACGTATTGTTGTGCTACAGAAAAGGCTGTCTCATTGTGGCTATACCACAAAGTTACTACTAGAACATCTTTTCCTTTCCAGAAGAATTAAGAAAAACTGTGCAGATATAAAACAGATACACCGCAAAAGCAACATTATAAATTGTCACTCATTAGTAGCGTCGTGATAAAATAGTGTAGCTGTCACATAAACCAAATACTAAGTCATCTTTAATGTCACAAAAACTATTTGAAATAAGGAATATCTTTTCAAGTAAACCAAAATGTTGCATTAAAATCTCATTAACAGTATATGTTCTAAGTATGTAAGCCTTATAGTCGTTACGTAATCATGCAACTAATAAGCAAGAATGTACAAATAACAACACTGTGTCGTCTGTTCACTATAACAATGCATTCGTAATTTCTGTTTAAAAATATTCCCTAGGTTCTAGACTGGATAGTTAACTTCAAAACATTGTTGCATGTTAACAGTTTCTCAGTGTGACAAAGCATACTAGAAATGTGAAGTGAAATGTTTTATGGCAAAGACAAAGTTAAAAAGCAGATTATATTTCAATAAACGGTTTTACATGTGAAATGTGGTGTAAACCTTTACTCTTGCTAGTACGCAGAGTTTCAACTTCAACGCAATTATCATGTGGTATACGTCAGATTCTGTAAGGTCCATTGTAAACTAGAAAGAATTTGTGACTCAAGTGTTTCTTCTTATGTGACAATGAATGAGCTTTAATGAGAACTTTCTGACCAATATATAATTTCTTTGCATTTGCTTTACCGTGTAATTTTCTCCTTTTGTCTGCAGCAGAATTTATACTTTTAATAGCCAAATCAATTATGTCTTTGTGTCGAAGTTTACGTGTATTCGGAAAAGGTACAAGTTCTCTGATTCTGTTCGGTGGTTCTTTATTTTTCAGTACAAGAACAGGTGGTAAAGCAGTGGAGTCATAAGGCATTTCATTCAGCACGTTTTGAAATAAGTGTAAATATCTGTCTCAATGCTGATGCTTTCTGTGACAATAAAGTCTGCAAAGCTTATTGATTTCTTTCATAATCCGTTCAGACGGGTTACAATGTGGTGAGTACAATGAAATAAAAACAGATTTGATTTTATGGTTACGAAGCATGCGTGACCAAACAGCAGATCTGAATTGCGGTCCGTTATCTGAAATGACTTTACTAACGTGTCCAACTTCACGTAAGAAATTTTTAAAAAAGGCGTTGGATACAGACCGTCCAGTGGCTTTACGTAACGGAGTGAAAGAAACAAATTTTGAAGTAAGTTCAACAGCGACTAGAACGCACGAAAATCCATTAGATGTTCTGACAAGCGGTCCCAAGAGATCAACAGCAGCAAATTCTTTTAATTTAGAAGGAATGATAGGAAACAATGGAGCACGATGCGAGACAGTATTTGGTTTCGCCTTTTGACAAAGTTTACAAATAGACAGGACTCTTCGAATTCTCTTTTCCATATTGTTAAAATAACAAGTCGTTCGAAGAATATGATAACATTTTCGTGGACCAAAATGTGCATAGCTGAAATGAATGTACCAAATGAGCTTGTTAACGAAATCGTCTGGAATGCAAAGTACCCATAGCTTGTCATCAACAGTGCAGCGTTTGAACAGTATGTTGTTTCTAACCAGATAATAATGCCGAATCTGTGTGTGTGTCTTTTCATGCCATTTACTTTTGATGTCTTTCCAAATTGGATCTTTATTTTGTTCATGAGCAATGTCCTTTAAAGATGTGGGGATGAAGTTTTCAAAGGCGACTTTCTGAATGTAAAGAAAACTGAAATTTTTCTCGACGTTGCTTTCTGTGTTACTTTTCTCAAGCCCAGCCGGTGCGCGTGACAGTACGTCCGCAGCAATGTTCTCCTTGCCGGGATTGTAGACTTTTGTGAAGTGGAATTCTTGCAGGAAGAATGCCCAACGTTTTAACCTGTCATTATTTAATTTTGAAGACATAAGAAATTGTAATGCACGATGATCACTGTATACTTTTACGTATTTACCATAAAGAAAGAAACGGAATTTGTTAAATGCCCAAACGATAGCTAAAGATTCTAATTCAGTAACGGAATAATTTTTTTCAGATTTTGTTAGCACTCGGGTAGCAAAATCAATGGTTTTCTGAACAGTAATGTCATTTTCTGTGGTTTCTTGAAATAAATGGGCACCAAGACCGACTTCAGAAGAATCCGTGCTAAGACAGAAATCTTGTGACAGATCTGGATGAGCTAGTATTGGCGCATTAAGTAGCGATTCTTTCAAAGAATTGAATTCCAACTGTGCTTGTTCGTCCCAGTTCCAAATAGTATTTTTTTCCGTGAGAGAACAAAGTTTTGGTGTAACTAGAATTTGCATATTCAGAAAACGACGGTAAAAATTTACGAGACCTAGAAAACTGCGGACTTGTTTTTTTGTTTATGGAACTAGAATGGCTCTGATTGCTTCTAACTTTTCAGGATCCGGCTGAATGCCTTCAGAAGAAATAATATGTCCCAAAAACCTTACCTTTGACCTACCGAATTCAGACTTTTCCAAGTTAACTGTAATTCCAGATTCTGCAAAGATACGTAACAAACTGTTGAGGATGCGATTATGTTGTTCCCATGAGGCTTGTGCTATTAGAATTTCATCCACATATAAGGTGATGTGACGTTTTAAGAAATCAGGTAATATGGAATTTAGCCCACGAATGAATGCTGCCGAAGAAATGTTCAAACCAAAAGGAAGTTTCCGAAATTGATAACAAACGCCGAAACAAAGGAAAGCTATGTGTTTTCTACATTCTGGATGAAGTTCGATCTGATAAAAGCTGGATCTGAGATCAATGGAAGACAACACTTTTACACCATTAAAATTTTGAAGAAGTTCTTCCAACGTTTGCGGCCTGTCTGTTTCAGGAATAATGATAGTATTGATTTGTCTCGACTCTAAGACACGCCTGATCGATCCATTTTTCTTCTCAACAACATGTAATGGATTGTTGTATGAGCTTACTGCAGGCTCAATAATGCCCTCGTCAAGCATATATATGGTCTAACACAAAATTTAGTATGCTGACGAACACGAAATTGGCATTGAAATCCTTTGATTGTTCCTGTTTTATGAGTAAAAACTGTGGAATGTGCTTGTAAAATCTCAAAAAGGTCTTGCCTATCAGTGTCATTACAATTCTCAATTGTTCGATTTTTATTGTGAATTAACTCATTAGTATCAAATATGTCGTCGATATCATCCCTGTCAGTACTTGCAGAGCGACTGTTAGTGTCTAGTTCCGTAAAAAATTCCGAACTGTTGTCTAACAGAAGGTAAAGCCGATTAATTTCCTCGTCATGGTTTGAGAGTCAATCTTCAAATTTCAAAGCTATTGACTTACCTTCTTTCTCTAAACTTATTTCAGCATCGTGAAAGTTAAAGATTGCTTTGTATTCATTCAAAAAGTCTACTCCCAATATAATTTCCGTCGACAATAATGGAACAATAAGAAAGTTCATGGAGAAGCTGTGGCTTTGACAAAAGAATTCTTAGTTGGTTTGTTGGCGTACATCTACACTTTTTCCAACGATTGCACCTTGTAATTTAATCTTACGTAACGGAAGTGTGGGGCAATCGTTCGATTTGTTGCATTTCTTAAAAGCTGTTTCACTAATTACTGAAATGGGACTGCCAGAGTCAAGTACTGCCGTAAATTTTACGTCATTTACTGTAATGTGAATCACAGGATACGCAATGTTGTTACGTTTTACGTCGTGTTCCTGGAGTAAGATGTCCCTAATGTCTTCCATTTTTACATAATTACTAGCTACGGCAGGTGCGTCGTCAGTTTCCGAAGTACGTTTTGTGGCTGCCACCGGTATGAGTCATTGAATATTGTGTCTTTGTTGGCTGGCGTCGTTATTGGAAATTGGAGACCTAACTTCTACAAATTCACCTTGTCGAGAGAGTCCAGCTCTGTTTGAATCGCGCCAGTTCTGCTGCAATTCAGGTCTGTCGTTACGATCATATCGTCTGTCGTCATGTCGGTAGATTCCATAGTTTCTTTCTTGTCGGTCACGTGGTGGAGAATTTCTCTCTGAATTGTAACTGCGCGCTGGACCGTTGCGTCTAAAGTTATTCTGTCTCCCTTGATAATAATTATTTTGGTTCCCATATTGTCTGTTTCTCTGATTGTCTCTGTGATAGTCACTAGCGCGGAGAGGTGAACTTTCCCTGTAATTATTACTACTCTGCCAACGGTTGTCATACGGGTGGTGTCTGTTTTGGTCACGATTTGTGTTGTGAGAATAGCTTTATCGTGTCCAGTTATTATTTCTTTCATTGCGGAATTGCGACGGATGTGACCTGTAATTGCTGTGTTCCTGTTTTCGCGTTCCGCGATTGTCAGCGTCAATTTCTAATTCTTGTAAGAGTCCCTGAAAAGCTTCAATGTCGTCTTTGCAACGTCCTGCCAAAATAATATGCCGTAAATGTTCAGGCAATTTGATTAAGCAAATGCGGATGAGTTCTGAGGGGCTGTATGGGTTTGACAGGTACTGATTCTTGTGCAACATGTCGTCAAAATATTTCACAAGACTGGAGAATTCAGATTGTTCGAAATGTTTCATCATTATGATGCTATGTTTTACTCGATCTTGTGTAGCTTCAGACCAATAAGCTGAGAGGAAGGCATGGTAAAATTCTCCTTCACTGTGGCAATCGTGAATGACCGATCGCATTCTTACAGCTGGTTCATTCTCTAAGTAGCCACTCATAAATTCTAACCTGTGCTCCAATGACCAGTTGGGAGGAAACCAATGAGAGAATTGATGAAGCCACGCTTGTGGATGAATGTCGTTGCCAGAATTCTTAAATGTTTTGAATTTACGTGTAGTAATGAACAGCTTATAGTCAAAATCATCATGTCGGCGAGTCGCATGTCGGTCATTGTTGCGTCGTTCCGGCGGTTCCATCTCAAAATTCGATGTACCTTGCCAATTTCTTTCATAATTTCCGAAGAGTCCTGTGTTATTATTTTGTGGTTATTCTGTATTTCTATGACCCTCTTCCCGCACTGGAGCGCGAGTGTCCTCTGAAATATGTAATTCTTGTATTACTTGAGCCAACTGATCTTGTACTTCCCGAATTTCTCTTTTGTACTGTGTGTTGATTTGATTTTGATTGTGTTTGAATTTTCTAATTTGTTCATACTCTTCAGTGTCAGTGAAGGCTACAGGTTTTGTGTCATTCAGATCATCATCTACCTTTGTAGATAAGTTAGTGAACTGATCTGAAAGTTCGGCTACTTTATCCGATAGTGAAATTATTTCCTCTGCGTATTTTTCTGAACCAAGTTTCAGAGTGTCCATTGTGTTGAAATCGTATCTACTGTGTCCTTTAAGTTTTCCTGAGCTCTTGCAAGTTGCGTAACCGAATCGGTAGATGCAACTGAGTCAATTTTAGCTTGCAAGGTCTCATGATTTTCATGAACAATAGTTTGCAGTTCATTAAGGGCTGCTTCGTGATTCTGTAATGCATTTTCATGCTGCGAAAAAATAGGTTGAAAATGCTCACAAATTTGTGTTTTTACGTCATTACAGACTTTTTGACATTTCGATTCAATGTTATGTAACCCATTAGTTAAATCTTCACGTTTTTGTTCAAACTTGGTGTCTAACTTTTGAAGCTTTTGTTCCATTGTGTCTAACTTTCGAAGATTTTGTTCCATTCTGTCTAACTTTTGAAGATTTTGTCCCTTTTGTTCCTGATTGTGTTCCATTTGTTGCAATAATTGCAATAATAATGTATTAGTGTCTGGAATCTGTTTCTCTATGCTTTTTGTCAGTGCATTTTCACAGGCAACATCCACATTTTGACAGGCAGAAAATGTGTCTTGACTTATTTGAGAAAACGGCGAGGACCCAAAACCTAAGTCTACAGTATTTGCAATATTGTGTTCTGTCATTTCGGATTCCTGAGGCGAGCTGTTGCCGACCGATCGATCGATAATGCTTCCCTGTTCACTACCTGTTTCACTGTCTACACCATTATTTGACGCCCTATGCATAGTTACGAAATTACTACTTTGAATGTCTGTTAATTCATTACACAGTGGTGCTGGTAAGCTACGCTCGTCGTCACTATTATTTCTCAGTTTACTTTGGAGCCTAGTGTTACGTTTTTCACAAGCCATTATTGTCACAATATTTCACACGATAACACATAAAAGCACAATTTGCAGAGCAGAAATAAGAGAACACATTAACATAGCATATAATATCTAGTTAATTGCAAGCGCAGCTGCGAAATACTTGGTGCAAACCTACATGCATGCCACAACTGTTTTACTGTACAACAATGAGAAACTACAAATACAGAGGAAATTCTCTCTACAATTTCGCGCTAGCAATAAAGAATAGCTACACTAATTACACAGACTACAAGAAAAAAATCAGAAGATTCCAGTGAGGTATCCTCAGTTAAGGGTCGACATATGAAACGTCCCCTTAGAAAAATTATACATGACTGTGCTTAAACTGACACACAATATTTTTAGCGCAACGCAATCTGACTTTCAAAAATCCCTACAAAAGAATGGCCCTGGCTAACATTAACCTATACGTTTCACATATCACTTACCTCACAAAAATCTTGGTTACTCGAACAACTGCAATACAGCGAGCACCACTACTGCCAGCTAAATAAAAGATTCAAACTACGGAAGGCACTAACTACTGATAGGTATAGTTAGCAAATGAAAGATTTTAATAGAGAACAAACAATGTATTTACCTTAATAGTCATAATATATATATATATATATATATATATATATATATATATATATATATATATATATATATATATATATATATATCAGTTCATGACACCAATTCTTACAAATTTCAAAACTCGCCATCTCTCTCCCCACGTCCACCACTGCTGTCGGCTCACCTCCAACCGCGCAATGCTACGCGCTGTTAACATCCAGCTGCCCAACACTACAATGGCGAGTATTACAACAATGCCAACCAGCCACTGACTGCACACAGCACAGCCAGTGATTTTCATACAGAGCTCTATGTGGCGTTACCAATATAAAAACCTAAACAGCCTACTTACAGCTTTAGTCCTGCATCAGATATCACACGAAACAAAGCACGCAAACTTCCGAGACGTTCTTCACGTGTACGACCTGATATGACAATATCGTCCAAATAGTTTTAACAGTGTGATACTTGTGCAGTCAGCTGTTCCAAATACCGTTCCAAAATGGCGGGTGCGGAAGTACTGCCAAAAAGCAAACGTAATTATGTAAACAAGCCGGAATGAGTCTGTACTACACACTTCTTGAGATTTTTCATTGACAGAATTTCGAGCGGTATTTGAAGATACGCGTTGCGCAAATGAATTTTTGAAAAGTAGCGATTAGCGCCTAATCTGCTGATTACATCTTCTGGTCTTGGCAGTGGACAAGTATCAATCACAGTTTGTGGGTTGACTGTAGGCTTAAAGTCAACACAGAGGCGACTGCGACCCGAAAGTTTGGGGAGCAAAACCAGTGGACAAACCCATTGACTAGCTAGAATGGGCTCAAGAGCTCCGCTGTCTTACAGTCCTTTAAGTTTAACAGCGACTTTGTCCTGTAATGCTATGGGAACAGTTCTGGCCCTGCAAAAGTTTGGCTGAGCATTGTCTTTCAGAGTAATATGTGCAACAAAATTGCTAGCGTTGCCCAAGCTTTCAGGGAAGAGTGCCAGGAATTGTTTTATCGAGCAAGCTACACTTCTCTTTTGCATGGAATGCAGACACTGACAACACATTGTACTTAATGTTGAAGCCAAACAAATCAAGTGAATCAGTAAGAAATATGTTCTCCCAATCACGTGATTGTAGCACCGTAGAACACACTGTTCGCGTATTTGTGCGGCATATGTCAGGCAAAGTACATTTTTCTAGAACGGGAATGCCTTCTCCCTTATAAGCCGTCAGTTACATGCTAGTTTCAAACAGGTGTAGGGAGCCTAACAGTTCATACGTGTAACGATTGAGCAATATGACAGAGTCACCCACGTCCATCTTCAATTTCACACCTTTTCAACAAAGAAGTAAATGAACAAAAAGGTTGTTGGACTGGCGTATCACTGAAGCTGCAACCACGCTCGTTTTGCTAATTCCTGTTGCTGACTTAGAATATACCACATTAATAAGATGGGCCTTTTTGTGAGTGGGCCGAATTCTTATGTTTGTTCCGTTGCAAACATACCGATTGTGCATGTCCTTTCCTGCCACAAGCGTAACAATGAGCTTGTTGGGAGGGGCAGTCTTGGCTTTTGCGCCGTGAATAACACTGAGGGCAGGACTTCATTCTGCTCGCCTCTGGAGCTACCAGTTTTATGAACTTCTTACGTGGCGTGGCGAGCGCTAACTGCTGCTACAGAGTGGGGCAATTGCAAACGAGGGACTCAACCCGACAAATAAATGCGGCTGAAATTTATTGGCTGACAATGCACCAGAATCGTTCTGATCTAGTATTTGCACTGGCTGCTGAAAGGATGGATTGGACTGTTTCAAAATCTGTTCTGAGCTTGACATCAGGACACTGTACATGATAGCATAACGCAATATAACATCTGAGTGTA
This sequence comes from Schistocerca gregaria, assembly GCF_023897955.1. Lineage (NCBI taxonomy): Eukaryota > Metazoa > Arthropoda > Insecta > Orthoptera > Acrididae > Schistocerca > Schistocerca gregaria. The sequence goes on from NC_064926.1 coordinate 135,423,995, forward strand.
AAGCACCACAAACACATTTGAATTTGCATTTTCTCGTCATTAAAAATGGTTAATATGGCTCCGAGCACTATGGGACTTAACATCTATGGTCATCAGTCCCCTAGAACTCAGAACCACTTAAACCTAACTAACCTCAGGACATCACACAACACCCAGCCATTCCCGCCGGGAATCGAACCCGGGAACCCGGGCGTGGGAAGCGAGAACGCTACCGCACGACGAAGAGCTGCGGACTTCTCGTCATAGCCTGCAAATCTGTTACCCACTCGCGATAAGTTTATCCTGACCGTGTTTTGCAATTAAAGAATTGTTACCTAGCTGCTACCACATTCACTCGTTGGTCATAATAGTTAGTTAGCCTATCTACAAGCTTTCATACGTAAGGTCACTCAGAGTGGCGTTATGAAACAGTTTTTTGAAGAGCCTAAATACTGCACTTCCTACTGTTGAGAAAAATTAATGGCTTTTCACAGTACTTGGCACGTTGTGAGCAAGTACGTGGGCTTCAAATTGTTGCAACAACTCGAGCCGTTCCTCTTCTTGTTCACGAAACAGGTGAAGAGGCGGTATAGCTGTAGGTGTTGCTGCAGGTGGTAATTGTTCTGTTGAGCGAGAGCGTTGGCCAGTAGCTGCAGCACCGTGTTGGCCAGTGTAGGTATTTGATGGGTCTGGACCTACATCAACATTAGCTGTGTTGCATCTAACACTGGTAGCTGTGGCGCCTGAGCAGGGGCAGGGCATTTTGGAAGAGACAAATGCAAGAAACAGACGAGGTAGGCAAGGAAAGAAAGTACAAAAGCAAAGAAAATTTCTGGAACACCAACCTGAAAACACTGATTGCCAAAAGCGTCTGACGCAAGTGAACATCGCTGCAAACTAAAGAGAAGAGCGGTTCTAGGCGCGCAGTCCGGAACCGCGCGACTGCTACGGTCGCAGGTTCGAATCCTGCCTCGGGCATGGATGTGTGTGATGTCCTTAGGTTAGTTAGGTTTAAGTAGTTCTAAGTTCTAGGGGACTGATGACCACAGATATTAAGTCCCATAGTGCTCAGAGCCATTTGGACCATTTTTTAAAGAGAAGAGAGAATTACGGAGCCAGCAAAACACAAAAGAAAATTCGATGATCCCCGGTCACTGGGTTCTTCTTACAACTCGTCGCCAATGTGGAATCCTGAACACTTGTCTAACATAGGGTGCCCAGGAAGCCGTTTTCTCGGAGAGCTGTCGTGTGGGGTAGCCGTGCGGTCTAAGGCGCCACCGACCATTGTGGCCAAGCGGTACTAGGCGCTTCAGTGCGGAACCGCGCGACTGCCACGGTCGCAGGTTCGAATCCTACTTCTGGCATGGATGTGTGTGATGTCCTTAGGTTAGTTAGGTTCAAGTAGTTTTAAGTTGTAGGGAACTGATGACCTCCAATAGTGCTCAGAGCCATTTGAATCATTTTGTTTCTAAGGCGTCTTGTCACGGTCCGTGCGGCTCGCCACGTCGGAGATTTGAGTCCTCCTTCGGGCATGGGTGTGTGTGTTGTCTTTAGCATAAGTTAGTTTAAGTTAGATTAAGTAGATTGTTGGCTGAGGGACCGATGACCTCAAAAGGCCCGCAGCTCGTGGTCGTGCGGTAGCGTTCTCGCCTCCCACGCCCGGGATCCCGGGTTCGATTCCCGGCGGGGTCAGGGATTTTCTCTGCCTCGTGATGGCTGGGTGTTGTGTGGTGTCCTTAGGTTAGTTAGGTTTAAGTAGTTCTAAGTTCTAGAGGACTGATGACCACAGATGTTAAGTCCCATAGTGCTCAGAGCCATTTGAACCATTTTTTTTTTTGACCTCAACAGTTTGGTCCCATAACCCCTTACCACAAGTTTCCAAATTTTTCTCAGGTAGCTGGACAATATTCAAGCAAATCTTATTAATGGAGTTTATTACAGTTAATTGAACTTGACAACTTCGCCTTTTCACAAACAGGTGTCGCAAGCAATAGGCGAAATGCAAAGGATGTTCTTCTATATATACCATTTCCATGTAAGCAATTGATATGTCATGACTAAAGAGTGAGGATGACGGCTCGTCCTCTAGTGCGGCTCTTCAAGTGTGCCGAGGCTAGGCTGGCTGGAGCGGCGCTTATATGTGTTTCGTACAGGAGCCGCCCCTGTCGTGGTGCCATCCTAGTCGACGTGCTATTGGCTGACGTCTCACAGCCCTCTCTGCTGCAACATTTCGGGCCGACGTGCCGGCGCCTTATGTTACGCCGGAACAACATCCGTGGCACTCTCTCTCCTATTTCACGATAACCCAATACGAACTGCCCTTCTTTAAATCTTTTCGATATCCCCCGTCAATCTGATCTGAAGCACCTCGCACATCGCACAGAAGTACCCCAGAAGAGGGTGAACAAGCATAGTGTTCAAAAATGGCTCTAAGCACTAGGGGACGTAACTGCTGAGGTCATCGGTCCCATAGAACTTAGAACTACTTAAACCTAAGTAACCTCACACTCATCCATGCCCGAGGCAGGATTCGAATCTGCGACCGTAGCGGTCGCGCGGTTCCAGACTGTAGCGCCTAGAACCGCTCGACCACACCGGCCGGCAAGCACAGTGTAAGTAGTCTCTTTAGTAGACATTTTGCTTCTTCTAAATGTTCTGTCAATAAATCTCAGTCATTACTTTGCTTTTCCCACGACATTACCTATATAATCGTTCCAATTTAAGTTATTCGTGACTGCAATCCTTATTTTGTCGAATTTACAGCCTTCAGGTTTGTGTGTTTTATCATGTAACCGAAAGTAGCTGATATCTTTTAGTACTCATGTGGATGACTTCCTTTTCGTTACTTACTGCCACATTGTGCAATGTGCAGATACCTTGTCTAATTCTTTTTGCAGTTTCTTTTGATCATCTGATGACCTTATGAGATGGTAAATGGCAGGATCATCTGCAAACAATCTAAGAGGTCTCCTCAGATTATTTTCTAAATCGTTTCTGTATATCAGGAAGAGCACGGGTCCTATATCACTTCCCTGAGGTATATCAGATATATTTTTCTGTTTTACTCGCTGTCTTCCCGTCAGTTACTACGAACTGACAAAGAGGTCTGAAAGGAAATCACGTATCCAGTCGGAGAACTGAGACGATACTCGACAGGCACGCATTTGATTAAAAAAATGGTTCAAATGGCTCTGAGCACTATGGGACGCGGTCGCGTGGTTCCAGACTGAAGCGCCTAGATCCGCTCGGCCACTCAGGCCGGCGCGCATTTGATTAGAAGTCGCCTATGAGGATTTGTGTCTAAAGCCTCCTGGAAATCTAAAAATACTGCATTAATTTCCCATCTAATCTAGCTAGCACTCACTACTTTGTAAGAATAAAGAGCCAGTTGAATTTCACTAGCACGATATTTTTGTTGGCTGTTTGTCAATAAGTTCTTCTCTTCGAAGTAACCCATAGTATTGGAATACAGTGGTATTCCTAAACCCTACTGCAAATCGAAGACAGCGATATGGATCCGTAATTCAGCAGATTACACCTATTTCCTTTTTTTGATCCTTCTTTGGTATTGGTGTGACTTGTGCAAGTTGCCAATATTCAGGTACGGATAATTCGAACGTGCAGTTGATTATATATGTTCACTAATATAGGTCTAGTGTCAGCATACTCTGAAAGGAACCTGACTCGTGTACAGTCTGGACTGGAGGTCTTGCGTTGATTAAGTGATTTAAGCTGCTTCCCTACACCGAGGATATCTTCTTCTAAGTTTCTGATGTTGGCCGTTGTTCTTGATTCAAATGGAGGAATATTTCCTACATCGTCTGTGCTGAAGGAATTTCAAAAAACTGTGTTTATTAACCATGCTTTAGTGGTACTGCCACCATTGTTATCACGTAGCGACTGTATTGATTGCGTCCTTCGACTGTTGTAGTTTGCATGTGGCCACTTTCATTGTGGAAACTATTAAAGGCATGGAACATTGAAAATCATGCTAGGTGTCGAGCTTCCGGAAACTTTGCGTGTTGAGCGTTTTGCGTTCTTTGTAATTTTGCATGCATTTTTTGTTGCTTTTGTTGTTCTGGCCTGTTTTGGGTACCGTGGAGCATGAGTGCCATTCCTTATTAGTTTATTTGGTGGTTGTCTGGCAACTGCCGTCAATACTTTTTCTTGGGTCTTAAACCACACCTGATCTGCACTTACATTATCAGACTGGAAGGAGTGGAGACTGTCTTAAAGGAAAGCATAAGGCGAATTTTCATCTGCGTTTTTAAATATATATACTTTGTGTTTCTATTTGGTGGGTTTTGATGTTACGCTGTTTAGTCTAGCTGCAACAACCTCTTGGTCACTAATCCCTGTATCATGATGCTCGCTATTTGCTCAGGATTATTTGTTGCAAAGAGGTCATGTACATTTTCGAAACCACATAAACTTCGAACTCGATGTAGAAAAAAAATCGTTAAATTACGAAAGAGCCTAGTTACAAGATGAAGTACTTGTGTCATCAGATAAAAATGCACCAGTTCTCAAGACTTTCCTGCTAGCGTCCACTGCATAACTGGCTGGGAGTGCAGTCATAGCGGGAAATCGTGGCGTCTCGCCGGTAGGCAGCTGCTCCGCTCACCTCTATTAACGTTCAAAGCGGTCGTGGCTAAGAGAGTCGCCTCATACATCCTTCCTTTGCTGGCCGTCATTTATAATGATACCTTGATAAGCTCAGAAACTGATACACGATGGCATATTCTTCTGAAAATCCGTCATTAATTGTCTGCTTTACGTTAGTATTCGGATTTTGAGGACGTTGGACACTGTTCGGCAACGTTACTAATGTCTTTCACTTGTTGGTAAACACTGCATTCATTCGCTCCGTTGGACACTCGAACGGCAGTGCGGATATCCAGAGCGCTCGTGTTCCAATTTCAGTGTGAGAAATGGCAACTCCACCTACAATCCCATCACAAACTTCGTGATACCCCCCGCAAGACTAGATTACATTTTTGAATCAGTCAGCGTTCTTCAGTTCGACCAAAATCACACAACTCAATTTCGAAATGTATATTCCCGCACAGTTATCGAAAACAATGTTTATTTATTGCTCTAAAAACCTTCGATTTCATTCAGCCTGGTTGTATTATAACTACGATCAAATATTATCATCAAAGTACCTAGACTATTCAATTGGAACATGACGGTATCATATCTCAAATTGCAATAAGCTTAGAAATTTCTGCGACGCTCCAACAAGCTCTACCACTTAACGCGCCAATGCACAGTGGATGCCAGTGCAGGAAAACCGCCGGCCGGATTGGCCGAGCGGTTCTAGGCGCTACAGTCTGGAATCGCGCGACCGCTGCGATCGCAGGTTCGAATCCTGCCTCGGGCATGGATGTGTGTGACGTCCTTAGGTTAGTTAGGTTTAAGTAGTTCTACGTTCTAGGGGACTGATGACCACAGCAGTTAAGCCCCATAGTGCTCAGAGCCATTTGAAGCATTTTGCAGGAAAACCACCCCACGTCTGAGCAGCACTGTTGATGCGAGCAGACTGGTCAGCATTATTTACTCTATTCACGTAATTGTTTTGAACTGTTTTAAAACTCGAGAATAAATTTTTCGCTGTGAGACTGTGTGTGTACTCTTATGAAATTTCCTGGCAGATAAAAGCCAGGCACTGGACCGTGTGTCGAAACCGGGACCTTTGCCTTGCGCGGGCACGTGATCCACCGTCTGAACACTTGCCCACGAAGAGCAAAGGTCCCAGGTTGCAGTTCGGGATTGGCCCACAGTTTTAATCTGTGAGGAAGTTCCATATTGGCTGTAACTATTCAGAAAAATTGTGACCTTCTGCCACCTGACAGTTTGTAGTTGTTCCCTAGATTCACATAACAAAATTGAAATTTTTAATAATTTTCTGTGCTTAATGTTGAATAATCATGTGCTACTGCAACAGTCGGAACAGAACAAGCCACTAGTTGCAATAACTCTTTTTTTTAAAGTAGGTACACATATACAAGACATCACATTTATATGACCAAAGGAAATTGATGGCAGTATGTTTTTGTGCATTTGCCATATAATTCTAAGTAAACCACTTAATCGATTTCAACCAAACTTAGCACACACATCACTACATCGTTTACTGCCTAGAAGAAATCGGTGTCTGGGTAAGTACCAACTACATAGTGGAGAGATAAGGGTGGGAGTGAGAAATAAATTTAGGCCACGACCTGTGAGTATGCGGTTTGCAATCATCCAATATTTGAGAGTGAGAGCCCTTAGTGACTTGCAACATATTTTACACAATGTCAAACCGTTAGGAAACATTTTTTCGTTGACAACCACCACAAAGTGATGAAAGGAGAAAGGTTTATCCCTTACTACGTTTTTACTGCTTTTGAAACAAGACAGCTGCATGAAGTATGAGGTTTTACATTATTACTTCTCTACTACCAAATGTGTTCACGACACATACTGCAGAGATTACTGACTTATACATGTTGGAGCAAATAAAAATGGCTTGGGTGTGCACATAACCATACCCCAACAGGATGGAGCAACTGGCCATACAGCCAGCTGAACCTTGCAGCACGTTTACACAATCCTCTCGCCTGACACCACTATTACCAGAGTTCAGCCTGGACGCGGCCCTGTTTGTCCACCGAAATCAACTGTTCTGTCAGGGCGCGATTACTTTGTGTGTGTGTGTGTGTGTGTGTGTGTGTGTGAGAGAGAGAGAGAGAGAGAGAGAGAGAGTGTGTGTGTGTGTGTGTGTGTGTGTGTGTGTGTGTGTGAGTGTGGGTGGGTGGGTGCGTGGGCGGGTGGGTCGGTGGGTGGGAGGGGAGGGGGGTGCTCCCTCAAGTCTAAGTTGTACAGCAATTACCTTCATAATATTCGAGAGCTGCAGCAGAACACTCCAGATGACACTGTAGCAATTCCAGCAGTCGAGCTTTTATCCGCCTTCAGCAACGTGCTGACCAGGTCCCAAAATGGCCAAGAGCTGAATGATGGTCGCTTTGAACATCTCCTACTGTCAGCACTTTATTTATTTCCTCTGATGTGTTTCTTTGTAACTTGGAACTCCGTTCTCCGGGCAACATTTGTTACCATTTTGACGTTTTATTTTAAGTTTTTAATAAATCATTGCGATCAAAACTGGTTAATTATCGGTAATTATCTGTAAGATAACGTTTAAAATTACTACATCGTTGCTACAAGGTCTGTTAGCAACAATTTCTCCAGACAGGATCCACTTAAAAAATATATCATTGTATGACACATAGCTCTGGAGATATGGCGTCAAACACTGAGATCCATCAAAAGCTGCATCAGCTGTGACGTTTTATTACATCTTCACTATTACTTCTATCGACAGTACATTCCGCAGGCGGTGGCAACATATACCACTGAATGTACCTGCAAAATTAGATGAATGAACAGCACATAGTTAAGGAAACGTGACGTCGCAAAGGTCGATCTGCCTGGAAATGTAACTCCAGGTAGAAATTCACTAAATAGACGGTGTGAATTACATTTGCCATGTGTGTACATGGGCAAGGACACGGGCAAAAGGGTCATCCTGGACAATTTCTACAATGTTTAGTACACATATTAGTTACGATCAGGAAATAAATACCATTAGCCACCTACTGGTGTTGGCGTGATAATGTGGAGAAAGTTTGGGTAGAGATGGAGACAGATAGGGGAAGAGGAGATGGATACATAAAGGGAAGAGTGGGAGAGGGGAGAAGAAGATTGACAGAGGATGGTGTAAGTGGGTGGAGGAGATGGAATTAGAGGGACAGAAGGAGATGGGAAGAGGAGGAAGGAGCAGATGGGGAGAGGGAGAGTAGCATTTCAACAAAGAGAGAGTGGAACAGAGAGAGGGACAGAAGAAGATGGAATAAGGAAGGGGCAGGGGTTCGAGGAACTGCGTGGAGGAAGTCGACAGGATTAGATGGACAGTGAGGGTGCAAGGAGCAGTTGCAGAAACTGAAGAGTAGAATAAATACAAACCTGTACAATGCCGAGTATTGAGATAGTGTATGCACAGTATACATAATTAAAGTTCCTGTTTCAAAATACTGTAACAAGAGAACAACTGTTGCAAATGACGTCAATATGAACAGCAGTTATAAGAGTCGAGGGGCATGAAAGGGAAGCCGTGGTTGGGAAGGGAGTGCGACAGGGTGGTAGCCTCTCCCCGATGTTATTCAATCTGTATATTGAGCAAGCAGTAAAGGAAACAAAAGTAAAATTCGGAGTAGGTATTAAAATCCATGGAGGAGAAATAAAACTTTGATGTTCGCCGATGACATTGTAATTCTGTCAGAGACAGCAAAGAACTTGGAAGAACAGTTGAACGGAATGGACAGTGTCTTGAAAGGAGGATACAAGATGAACATCAACAAAAGCAAAACGAAGATAATGGAATCTAGTCGAATTAAGTAGAGTGATACTTAGGGAATTAGATTAAAAAATGAGACACTTAAAGAAGTAAAGTAGTTTTGCTATTTGGGGAGCAAAATAACTGATGATGGTCGACGTAGAGAGTATATAAAATGTAGACTGGCAATGGCAAGGGAATCGTTTCTGAAGAAGAGAAATTTGTTATCATCATCGTTTCTGAAAGTATTTGTATGGAGTGTAACCATGTATGGAAGTAAACATGGGCGATAACTAGTTTGGACAAGAAGAGAATAGAAGCTTTCGAAATGTGGTGCTACAGAAGAATGCTGAAAATTAGATGGGTAGATCACATAGATAATGAGGAGGTATTGAATAGAATTCAAAAACAGCACAGAAAGCAAAATGATATCGATTTATAATTGTCGTGGGACTGGTGCAAGACACATGTTGAGTACTCCGTCCACAATTTTCTGCCACAAGTTAGAATCGATTAACAGCATCTTCCGCAACAGATCAGACTGCTTCAGGTATCACGTTCAGAATGCACTGGACAATTAGTGAGTTCAATTCAGCTACGTTTCGAACCAGAGCGTTGAACACAACAAATTTCTGATAACTCCACAGCCAGAAGACACACGGACTAAAATGAGGCGAGCTGGATGACCACGCTGAAGGGAAATGATGGCTCGCGAATCTAGCATTTCCGAAATGATTCTGCTGCAGCCGCATCACCTTGCGAGGTGCATCTTAATGATCCTATCCACAGGTCCACGCTGTTGAAGGGTTGGAAAAGCTTTGGTGCGCAAAAGACTTTGTACAGGTAACATGAATCATCTCTTCGAAAGAATGCGGCACTACTTTAAACGAAGCCGTCAACCCGCACCAAATAGTGAACTTCACAGACCGAAGTGATGCCGGTCGATGTGTATGCAGGTTTCCATTGACTATATTCTGTGATCTTGCTTATTGACTTGATCTCGGAGACGGAAATGATCTTCGTCTGTCCACAGAGTTCCCCATGGCCATTCATTTTCCACTTACACGCAAGCAAGAAATTGCACAGCGGGCCAGCAGGAAGTAGATCATGAGCATGGGTGATTTTATAAGGCTAGCAATACAGTATGTTTCGTAGGATATTATGCACCATGATCGCTAATGCTTGGAAGATTGCGAGTACACAGCTTGTCTGTACACCACCGCACAACCCCTCCTAAAATGCTGTGGCCACTTCTTAGACGGACGTCGGATCAACTGATTTCCTGCCTGTGCCACACTGTACTTCAGAAGAACTTGTCTTTCAGAATTTTGGAATCATTTTCTCCAGACCCTTAGGAGGCATCAGATCGATGCCTTTCTTCATACACTTGAGTGTCCGGAACTTCTGCGGTGCTACACCATTTACGTAAAAGAGTTGTACAAGCGACGTGCAGGACAGTCTTGTTGGACGCCTCGGACACAAACTGACGAATAATTGTGTGAGGTGAATGTGTTGGCGTGCATATTCTGACGCTTAAAGCATCATATATTGGTCAAATGTTTCGTACTTTAACGTTTCCCCAAGCGTAAATAACATGCTGTCCAAATGTGATGTAATTCTGAGCAGTTTTTCTCTATCTATATCGTTTTGAAATTGAAACTTTACATATAAAACAGTGAATGACCGAAATTGGAGAATGTCGACTTTCACCGGTGAAAGTCAACACATACCAAATACGTCCGTGAAATATCGAATATTTCAGTACATTGTTGTACATTCGGACCATCTCCGGTGTGTGTCGACAATCACAGATATGCTCTGGTAGAGGTCCAAAACAGAAGAGTCAAAAAACAAGCGACTCGCTCTCTACCGCCAAATCCTTTGTTCTGCTCCGACTCAATCACCTTTGTCAGTCTTATGCAAGCTTTCATAACGCAATGTTTTCTTAATTTTTTCCGATACCCTAATTTATACTAAATGGATACTGCAGTAAATCGTGGTCTTATTCATGAAAAGTTAAATGCATTAATTTCTCAAGAAAAGTATTCTGAAATACTTTCTGAAGCGGTTTCTGCTAAAATTAAATGCAACACATCTTTGCATTACAGACGATTAAAACGTTTCGATGTTTTAAAAATTAATGATGAAAAGAAGTTAATTGTACCTTTAAAACCTGGGGAAATGAACATACAGTATTCAGTTACCACTGAAGAATTGTACAGTATTCTATATGAAACTCACATCCGAATAGGCCACGGAGGAAGAACACGTATGCTTAAAGAGTTGCAAGTTAAATACAAAAGTATCACATATGAAGTGGTGATGTTGTATTTAAGTTTATGCAAACAGTGTCAAATGAAACACAGTGCACCTTAGAAAGGTATTGTTGTGAAGTCAGTGGTTATTTCTGAATTAAACGGAAGATGTCAAGTTGATGTGATAGATCTGCAGTCAAACAGAGATGGTGAAAATCAGTTCATAATGGTATATCAAAATCAGTTAACGAAGTTTGTCCAGCTACGACCTTTAGAAACTAAAATAGCTGGAGAAGTAACGATCACGTTCTTTCAACATTTTTAACATTTGGTGCATCAGCAATATTCCAATCAGATAATGGTAGAGAAGTTAGTAATCATGTCATATCCGAAATATGCGCTATGTGGAAAGATGCCAAAATAGTTCATGGAAAGCCTAGTCACAGTTGAACACAAGGCTCAGTTGAAAGGGCCAATCAGGATATACAGAATATGCTAACTGCATGGATGAACAATAATGATACAAATAAATTGTCAGGCGGTTTATTCTTTGTTCAATTTGCCACGAACTCTACATACCACGAAGGAATACGCCGAAGTCCTTATGAAGCCATGTTTAGCGTTAAAGCAAAAAGAGGCATAGGATCGTTTTTTTTCCTGGCGAACAAATCCCAAATAATGAAACTGAAGAACAACTCGAAGAAATTGCCAACACTTCTGAAACCGAAGAACACCTTGAAGAAACTGTTAATGACTATAAAAGAAATTTGAGCGGTGGTCATACCGAAAACCATATTCCAAAGAAAAATATTGAAGAGGACCTACAACCTACAACGTCTTCACATCAAATTCTCTCTGAAAAACACGAGTTGATTTCTACAAAAAGAGCAGCCGCGAAAGAAAATCTTCTACTGGAAGCAACAAATATGTTACGAACCTCACAAAAACAATTGCCTCCTGCTCAAATTGGTGATAATGTAGAATAAAAGTCCTTGATTGTGACCGTGGTCGTACAAATGGCCGAAATGTGTTAGCGTTTGTTGTTGGAACAGAAGACTCCGACTTCTATAAACTGGCAAATAAAAATGGCACCCTCAAGGAGCTTTACACACGTAACTAGTTCGTAATTTGTAAAGAAAAGTTACTGAGAGAAGCAGCTGCAGCCAACTCGAGAAGCAGGGGACAAGACTATACACGCTGTCAGTGCAAAAGGAATTGTTCCACAAATAAATGCAGTTGAAAAGCAAGGAACTATTGCGCAATTCAAAGTGTCATATTAATTTAAGTTGTTGCAATAAATAAGATTTGAATCACAGTAGTAAGAAATTTTTTATAACTATTTTTTTTTTCTCATGTAGAGTGTACTGTGTATTTTAAATTCTTGCTCATTCTTTTCAGAAACAGAGGCGAAAAAGTTACGTCACCCTTGTGACGTTTTATAGTGACTAAACTAAGGAGAAGGAAATACAAATCTCCAACATGTTCAACCTTCACCATTAGTGCATGGTGAATGTCAACATTTACCGGTGTAAGTCAGAAACAAGGGTATTTAGCAAATATTTTGGACATACACTAAGCGACTATGTGAATGTTGACATTCACCGGTGGAAGTCGACATTCTCCGGATTTCGGTGTTTCACTGTAATATATATTGTGTGTAGGGTATGATAGGTATAACTGCAGATATTTCTGTTGGTGACTGAGAACAAGATTAAATTAGTGTTTCAGTCACTAATATCTAAAACTATTAAGATTTTTATGTTTTTAGGTTGGATAGAACCTCCAATACACGTAGCAAGAACATGCAATTGATGTTTATTTCCCTTGGCCAACAGGTCAAGTGCTGAAGTGTAGACATGTGGGCGCAAAATTCTTAGTCCATACTGATAGGCTTAGTCCTCTAAATGGTGCAATTACGACATGCAGAAAACATCAGGTCGTTGTGACGTGTTTGTGGGAAGACTGTTAGAAATAGGGAAAAAGAACCGACGCACATATATGCGAATGTGGAAGGAATCACATATATAAATATCGGCAGGTATACACTTTACATCCTGAGTGTTTATTTACACGAGAGGCGTTCATCTCGGCCAATTTCGGTAGAAACAAATTTGGAGCTTGTTGTGGGACACCGTAGAATATTCCTGCTTCAGCTTCTATAGTTTGATGGAGTTCAGATAGGTCGCTGCACTGTACGTAGCCTTAAAACTGACGTCTGTAATGCAGTTGCGTTCCAAGCAGAGAGCGCCCATTGCATTCCGTGTGGCGGAAAACCAGAGCATTGTAGGTATTGGCAAGCTCTTGCAGAAAGTCTACGGAGACCTGGCAGTGAACAAAAGCACGGCGAGGCGATGGGCGAGGCGTTTGTCATCATCGCAACAGTGCCGTGCAACCTGTCCGATCTGTCGCGTGCCACCTGTTACTCCGGCGATGTTGGATTGGAACCTGGGGACTCTCTCACATGAGCTGCTCAGTGGGTCACAAATAAACACATCGCTGCACAGCAGGACGACTCTGTTGATAGTGATGACGCACTTATTAACCAGCTGGGGAAGGTGTACTCCCTCTTCGATTTACCCTGCAGTTCTGATCTCGTACCTTTCGTATCTATTTCGCCCGCTGGAAGATGCACTCCACTGGAATCAGTACATAGATGACGGGGAAGTTATGGATGAGCAAGACTTTGGATCCGATTACGACCGTAGAATGATACTATGTGGGCATGCAGTTGCTCGCAATAAATGGCGTAAGGCCGTCGCATTGACTGAAGGTTATTGAAAAATAAGGTTTTTTAGCCAAGCTGAGTTGTGAATAAATCAAACTGCTTCCGGGAAAAAGATATATACACTACTGGCCATTAAAATTGCTACACCACGAAGGAATGCAGATGATAAAAGGGTATTCATTCGACAAATATATTATACTAGAACTGACATATGATTACATTTTCACGCAATTTTTGTGAATAGATCCTGAAAAATCAGAACCCTGAACAACCACCTGTGGCCGGAATAAAGGAATTGATACGCCTGGGCATTGAGTCAAACAGAGCTTGGATGGCGTGTACAGGTACAGATGGCAATGCAGCTTCAACACGATACCACAGTTCATCAAGAGTAGTGATTGGCGTATTGTGACCAGCCAGTTGCTCGGCCGCCATTGACCAGGCGTTTTCAATTGGTGAGACACCTGGAGATTGGGCTGCCAGGGCAGCAGTTGGACATTTTCTGCATCCAGAAAGGCCCGTACAGGACCTGCTACCTTGCGGTCGTTCATTATCCTGCTGAAATGTAGTGTTTCGCAGGGATCGAATTAAAGGTAGAGCCACAGGTCGTAACACATCTGAAATGTAACGTACACTGTTCAAAGTGCCGTCAATGCGAACAAGAAGTGACCGAGACGTGTAACCAAAAATGACACCCCACACCATCACACTAGGTGATACACCAGTATGGCGATGACGAATACGCCATTCCAATGTGCGTTCACCGCGATGACGCCAAACATGGATGCGACCATCATAATGCAGTAAACAGAACCTGGATTTATCCGAAAAAATGACGTTTTGCCATTCGTGCACCCTGGTTCGTCGTTGAGTACACCATCGCAGGTGCTCCTGTCTGGGATGCAGCGTCAAGGGTAACCGCAGCCATGGTCTCCGAGCTGATAGTCCATGCTGCTGCAAACGTCGTCGAACTGTTGGTGCAGATGGTTGTTGTCTTGGAAACGCCCCATCTGTTGACTCAGTGATCGAGACTTGGCTGCACGATCCGTTACAGCCATGCGGATAAGATACGATAAACAGCAATCGCGATAGGCTACAATCCGACCTTTATCAAAGTCGGAAACGTGATGGTACGCATTTCTCCTCCTTACACGAGGCATCACAACAACGTTTCACCAGGCAACGCCGGCCAACTTCTGTTTGTGTATGAGAAACCGGTTGGAAACTTTTCTCATGTCAGCACGTTGTAGGTCTCGCCATCGGCGCCAACCTAGTTTGAATGCTCTGAAAATCTAATCATTTGCATATCACAGCATCTTCTTCCTGTCGGTTCAATTTCTAGTCTGTAACACGTTATCTTCGTGGTGTAGCAATTTTAATGGCCAGTAGTGTATGTTGTGTTACGTATTGAACGCCCTTTGTATACAACAGCTATGTTCAATACAGTTTGCCACATTTGCACTCATATTTCATTTCTATTTGTATGAGAATTAATCTGTTGTAGTGCTAGTGGTGTTTTACTGGCACAGTGTGTTGTTTCAGGTAGCAAGAAATAATATCCCACATTAGGCAGGAATTCCTTTAGGCGTTACAGAAATAAACTGATACGTCACAGTCTTAGTGATCCTTTTCCCTGCCTACCCCTCCCCACCCCCTCCCCTCTCAGTATAAAACGTCGAGACTGTCACCAATAAGTCTAGCGATCTTGTATAGTATGGATGTAGTAGTAATATCGATTGTTACGTATTATTTCGTCATATCACGTCTTCTTTGAACCACACTAATCCCTAATGGCGGTTGGGGTTTACCATTCTCACAATATTTTTATACAAATATTAATGCGAACAGTGAGTCATACATGTACTAAATTTGAGACAAAGTTCTCCATATGTTCCTGAGTTAACGTTCTACGTTATCTCCTTCTTGCCCCTACCCCTACGTGTGGTAGGTGGTTCTTAAACCCATAGAAACCTTGGCGGGTTGGCATACAACAACTCAACAAACTTTCATCGTCATCGGATGAACGGTATAGAGACGCACAGAAGAGGAGCAAACAAACAAATACTCGTTTTGATGTATTACGCTACTGAATGTTATTTAGGGTTCAATGTAAGAACATTTATTTGGTGTACTGAAAGAAGCAGTTTAGCGTATTCAGCAATCAGAAATGGACTGCCAAAGATGACATTAAGCAATATGAACTCTAGTACTGCGCGCCATGCAGTTAAAATTTTGCTAGTTCTTCCCTAACTATTTATTCGTAAAGAAAAATTAGATTACAAAATTTTTAGTGTCAAAAAGTCTAATTTAAATGTAGCCTTCGAAAACACCTTTAGCTTTGTGGTCTGTTTTTAATAAAAGGATATCCTAGATTAATTGATCGCATAGAAGACAGTACAAGTTCTAGTAGTTATCTTAGAGACATTTGGTGTGTTTTGCTGCTCAGCAACAAGAACTTCATTTTCTACTCCTTTTATCTTATGCAAAGAGAAAGTAATGGCAGGTTAGAATTGAACCATCCTTACTTCTACCTCAGTATTTTCCTATACATGTTGTAAATTAAAACCCCATCCAGTTTCTCTGTCTGAATATTATGGCTAATCTCAGGAAGAACTTTGATAATATGTTCATTAATAAATAGAATAATTTACGAGGAAGGTTTGTGTGTATCACTACATATTATAAACAAGTCGTCGGCCCATAAATACTTTGTTTTAACCGCGCGACCCCGGGGCGGGTCACTTGTTCAGAACTATGACCATAGAAGTGACTTTAGAAGAGTTGTGAGAAGGAACCCTCCGCCACACACCGTCAGGTGGCTTGCGGAGTGTGGATGTAGATGTAGAACGAAAGCTGTGAGTCAAGAAAAAGCACAGTTAATAACGCAGACTCACGTGCTAGCTGCAATCGCGGTCACATGACGTGTATCTCTGATGAAGGCTGCAAAGCAAACCTCGCTCCACTGTAGCAAAGGGAACCTGTTTTAGAAATGCAGTCGTGCTGGCTCGGACACGATCAGAGACGTGTTTCTCCTTCACGGATCAAAAGACCAGTCCGTAACTTCATGTCAGCCGCTGCAAGCTTAGTTTCCAAACCTGCTTTTATTTTCAGCCACGCACCACTTTCGAAACATCGAGATAATCAACGAGGAACTACAATCCAATATCTGCCTCGTTTCCCTGCAAATCGTATTTTTGAAAATAACTAGTCGTCTACACTTACCGTGTTCATCATACATATATATCAAAAAAAAAAATTACATCACCTCGGCTTCGAGAAAATAATCCTTTCCGCCCTTATTACTGCTCATGAAAACCACACATTGCATGTTGTACAACCATACAGAGATACCTTCAGAGGTGGTGGTCGAGATTGCTGTACACACCTGTACCTGTAATACCCAGTAGCACGTCCTCCTGCATTGATGGATGCCTGTTTTCGTCGTGGCATACTATCCATAAGTTCATCAAGGTACTGTTGGTCCAGATTGTCCTACTCCTCACCGGCGATTCGACGTAGATCCCTCACAGTGGTCACATCTTCCTTAAACAGTCCTTTTCAACCTATCCCAGGCATGTTCAATAGGGTTCATGTCTGGAGAACGCGCTAGCCACTCTAGTCGAGCGATGTCGTTATTCTGCAGGACGTCATTTTGTTAAGTTGTGCCCGATGGGGGTGCAAATTGTCGTCCATGAAGACGAATACCTCGCTAATATGCTGGCGATGTGGTTGCACTATCAGTCAGAGGATGGGATTCACGTATCGTACAGCCGTTACGTCGCCCTCCATGACCACCAGAGGCATACGTCTGCCCCATATAATGCGATTCCAACACAGCAAGGAAGCTCCACCTTGCTGAACTCGCTGGACAGTATGTCTAAGGCGTTCAGCCTCACCGGATTGCCTCCAAACACATCACCGACGATTGTCTGGTTGAAGGTGTATGCGACACTCATCGGTGAAAAGAACGTGATGCCAATCCTGAACGGTCCAGTCAGCATGATGTTGGCCCATTCTGTACCGCGTTGCAAGGTGTCACTGTTGCAAAGATGGATCTCACCATGGACGTCGGGAGTGAAGTTGCACATCATGCAGCATATTATGCACAGTTTCAGTCTTAACACGACGCCCTATGGCTGCACGACAAGCATTATTTCAATATGGTGGCATTGCTGCCAGGGTTCCTCCGAGCCATAATCCGTAGGTAGAAGTTACGCACAAGAGTAGTAGCCCTTGGACGGCGCGAGCGAGGCGTTTCCTCGACAGTTCCTGTCTCTCTGTCTCCTCCATGTCCGAATATCGCTTTGCTTCACTCCGAGACGCCTGGACACTTCCCTCGTTGAGAGCCCTTTCATGACACAAAGTAAGAATGTGGACGCGATCGAATTGCAGTATTGTCCTACAGACAACACGAGCCATGTACTTCCTTCCTGGTGGAATGACTGGAACTGATCGGCTGTCGGACCCCCTCCATCCAACAGGCGCTGCTCATGCATGGTTGTTTACATCTTCGGGCAGGTTTAGTGACAACTCTGAACAGTCTAAGGGACTGTGCATGTGATACAACATCCAAGGGTCAATGTTTGTCTTCAGGAGTTCTGGGAACAAGGGTAATGCAAAACGTTTTTTGATGTGTGTATTATATCCTGGGGAAGAGAAACTGAAGGAACCATAAATGTGCTATTTTAACGCTCTGCATTGTTTTTAGGAAATGCAAACGAGAATGCAAGTTTATTCACGACGTTAGATGACAACAGCAATCCGATAATTTCTGAGTTCGGACTGGACTTGGAGTCTCTGCTTGAGTTAGCGGTCAGAGAACGATAAAAATGCTTGGCGTCAAGGAGGAATTGTTTGTTTATATATTTCTTACCTTACTAGGTTAGGAGAGAAGCGCTGTGGTACTGGGCCACGTCCATCCTAGAGTAATACACTTAGAGTGCATATAGATATTCTTATTATACCCGCAGACAAAGGCCATGCTACAGTTCTGTTGAACAAGCAGGATTAAGTTCAAGTGATACAGCGTTTACTGGTTCAACGAATCACGGGATTAGTGCTAACCCTAGATAAAGTGTTGAGAGAATGACTAACAATATCCCGAAGAAAACTTCATCGTCGCAGGGGTGTATCAAGTGTCTTAAATCTGATTCTCCTGCCGCCCATGGATATGGCCTTTCCAAGATGCGCAAGGAACGACTGTGATTAACGTTGTTGCTCCGACCTATCTTTTAGCAGAACGCCTTGTTAATACGTTGAGTCAACTGGTAGGGTGGTACGAGCACCTTAAGGACTTGCTGAATTTCTTACGAACTCGTCATATTTCTTACGTCTATTAGATGCCTTTGAATGACTATGATATTTTACTAAGTTGTGATGTGGTGCGACTTTCCACTCGCGTTGCTTTGTCTGATTCGTTATAATTAACTAAGGTTCGTTTTAGTATTGCATTAGCAAACCTATGGTGCCATTTGTTGACTTAAACTTACATTTAATTGAATGAGCAGTTCTATGGGCAGGCAGATGGAGCTCCAATGCGAAGGAATTTTGAGACTTCTGTATTCAATCCACCTGAATATTCGTTTCGCGATAAAGGTGAGAAAGGATGGTAGCCTTCATTCGTTGATGTGTTGGTCAAGAGGAAAATTGATGTTAAGTTGGGACATGCGGGACGTCTACTCACACTCACTTGTGTCGGCTCAGAGCGAAGGGGTGCTTCGTATCTAGGTTCACAGGCCGACGTCATCTCAGACCCTGAGAGTTTGTCCCTGAGTCCTTCCTGAGGTCACCTTTCATCATGCGGTGACCACTAACGTGGTACTCTCTTATAGAGAAGCCGGCATGGTGCCTGTAGTTTTCGACTGCGGCGCAATTTCTGTGTCGCATCGTCAATTGAACTGAGCGAGCGTTACTGTCAACGGGAAGTGGTGCACCAGGTAATAGCTACTGAACTGTCAGCACAGGTTTCATGCAGCGACTGACACTGTGATAGTGTGTTCGAGAGAACTCGGCATAGAGCTTGAAGTTATCAATCGTGACGCAATTTCTGTGTCGCAGTGAGATAGTGCGAGGTTTATAGTAACCAGGCAGTGGTGCATGGGACACAAGCTACTGGATTCTCAGTAGAGGTTCGATGTGGCGACGGCAGCCTTGTTAGTCTCTTGGATAGAAGTTGCCATGGAGCCTGTAGTATCGAATCCCTACGCTATTCCTGGGTCGCACCGTCAATGGGAGAATGTGAGGGCAGTGGTGCATCAGACACAAGCTACCGGACTCCTACGACTAGTTTCATGTGGCAAGCGCAGCAATAAAAGTCGCCCTGGAGCATATAGTTTTCAATCGTGACGCCATTTAAATGTCACATCGTCAGTGGGAGGTTGCAAGGGTTAAACTAAACGGGGAGTGGTGCATCGGATACAGGTTACTGGACACCCAGCACAAGTTCCATGTGGCGACTGCAACTGTGTTAGTCTCTTGGAGAGAAGTGGTCATCGAGCCTGTAGTTTTCAAATATGACGCAATTTCTGTGTCACATTCTCACTGGGAGCGTGAGAGGGTTACTGTAAAATGGCAGTGGTGTATCAGATTCATGCTACTGCACAACCAGGAGAGGTTCAATGCGTTGACCACAGTCATGTTAGTCTCTTAGATAGAACTTGGCACGGAGCATGTAATTTTCAATTGCGACTTCATTTCTGTGTCGCATCGTCAACGGGGCGGGGGGTGGGGGTGGGGGTTGAGGGTTACAGTAAACAGGCAGTGGTGCATTTTATACAAAGTACTGGACTCCACGGAGTGGTTAGATGCGGCTGCCGCTACCATGATACTCTCTTGGAGATAAGTCGGCATGTAGCCTGGAGTTTTCTAACACATCCCAATTTGTCTAACTCATCATCAATGGGAAGGTGTGAGGGTTAAATATTAGACTGTAGTACATAGCAAACAAGCTACTGGGCTCCCAGGAGAGATTGCATTAGGCGACTGCAGTCGTGTTAGTCTCTTAGAGAGAAGTCGGCAGTATTGGAGCAACAGTGCTATCACCTGAAAGTAACGTTAACCAATATGGCAGCGATGACATCCATGATGGTCTTCGTGACGTCAGCTGATGACGCATGTACCATTGTCCAAGATGGCGGATTTTGGAACGAAGTTTGTATTTTCGCGGTAAAGTGCAACTCCCCCCGCCCTCCCCCACCAGGAATATGGCGGGAAGTTCCAATTCCAAGAGCATAATGCACCACACCAAGGTTATCTCTACTAAACAAAGAAAATCGTGGGAGGATAGCTCATTTGGGCTACCTCCACTAACCAAAGACAACCGACTGCAACCTCTTCCTTCGTACTGCAACCAAGTTTCAATTTTGTCAGTAAGAATGCTCTCTTGGTGTTTCACTTCTAAGGAAAGAAAATCGCCGCAAGATAGGTCACTTGGGCTATCTTACATCACCCGACCACCACTTCCTCCTATAAACTGCTGCCCTGTTTGAATTTTTGTGGTCAACAAATCTCACTTGGTGTTTCGCTGCTAAGGTAAGAAAATGGCACGAAAGAAAGGGCACTTGTATTAACCTCAGTCGCCCGACCGCCACCTCATCCTATGGATTCGTGAGAGAAAAGGACTTGTAGACATGTCTTTATTGTTTAAAGAATTTCAGTCAGATGTTTAATAATTTTTTGATATGTGGGGCAGTGCTACATTTACACGATCATAATTTCAGCTTTACAATGCCATTATCAAGTGTTTTAATGTTATACAGTGCCTAAGATGGCATACTGTCGTATTTAAAATACACTATTAGACATAATGTACCTTAGAAAATGTGTCTAATAGTGTATTTTAAATACGGCAGTATGCCATCTTAGGCACTGTATAACATTAAAATACTTGACAATGGCATTGTAAAACTGAAATCATGATCATGTAAATGTAACACTGCAAATAAAAGACAGCCTAATGACGGTACTGACTTTAAAGTCATTCAGATGTCTTCGCCCTGAGGTCTGAACGCCAACTGGCTTAGTACACATCGCTACCAGCAGAGGGTGCTATCATGATGTCAGGTGATGATGCAAGTACCGTAATCCAAGATGGCGATACCCACTAGGGTCACTACGAGGTCCAGAGCCAAACTGACTTAGTTCATATCGTCGCCAGCAAAGGGCGCTACTGTTACGTCAGGTGATGACGCAAGTACCGTTATTCAACATGGCGGTACCCTGTGTGTCCACCACGTAGTCTAGTTCATATGACCGTCACCAGAGGGCGCTTTAGTGACGTCATCTGACAACGTTCTGGGGTGGGGGAAGTGGCGGGACCAATAGGAACCCTTAAACCAGTCACGTGTTCGGCTTGAGCAAGCAGGAGATATAGGTGAAGCTCAGCAGCTCTGGCGCCTCAATCTTGATCAGTCAGTCAGAAGAAGATGAAGTGCCAACAGCATTCGCCCACCAGCACAGTCATTCAGAATAGGATTAAAAGGAAAAGTAAGTATCGCATATTGCATTATTCTCTCTCTAGTTAGCCTTATTACTATTATTATTATTATTTAAATTTTCACACATTGGCTCATATCTAATGCTTTCTCATCTTTGTTCAACAGGGTCGAGCGCCAACATGCCTAGCTCTGCTGACATGTCCGGACCTGTACCAACCTCGCCCACCACCTCGTTGAGACCTACAGCAACATCCTCCAGTGCATCTGAACCAGTAATGTGGGATCCGGTAGCGCACATAGCACACTTGCTGCATCATGACAAGGAGTTGCTGCTGTCCATCGCACTCATCGATTTATGTAATGAGGACACCCAACCTGCACGTAACACATCGAATGCTGTCGGTAGTGGTGCTAAACAACAGCAAGATGGGAGCCAGTACTGGTCGCCAACATATGACCCATCCCAGCAGAACATCCCTCTGATAGCACACCCACAGTGTGCAGATACTGTGGATAAGTAGAAGGCATTGACTGCTCCTACGCTTTTCACCTCCGCATACAATTTAACTCCCAGTGAATCGAAACGTGTGAACATTGCTGTAGAAGGGCACCATGCCTGGAGGTTGCATGCTATAATGGGGATTGAAAATGTATCCAAATGTGTTAAAGTGCCAATTTCCGAGTTCTACTGGGATGAAATATGTGGTGCAGAGTGCTACATCAATCAGCAAATGACTACAGAACATTATCCAACTCATTCTCCCCCAGACATTCGCCTCACTGGTGTGACGCTTTCTATTACGACAGTGTATGATGATTGTGCATTATGTGTGAAATCGGGTGTCAATTTTGTTTATTTAAGACATCCCTCAGTTATGAAGTTATAGGATCTGGACCCTGCCATACGTCTTGCATTGGACAGACTGAATCGTTGGTAGCCTAGCATAGACTGTGCATACTATGATGTTGTAAACTCTCTACGTGTGTACAGTATACATGTTGATGACCTTAAGCAACACTTCCGTTGGAACATGAAGCCCAAACCTAAAGACAAACACATGAAATGCATGTGCGAAGAACCTGAGTACTGTGAGTCATCTATTGGCTTGAGTGAGATACGAGCTTAATTTATTGCTTGCCAAAAGGCTGTATTTGGTAAATACTCTACAGGTGCAAAGAAGAAGAAGATATATACATATTCTAATAGTAGTCCTGAAATACTACACCCCATGTATGATTTTTAAATAAATAATTTATTAATAATCTGAAACATTGTCTGTATTTTAGTTCATGTATATCATTATAATCAAAGTAGTAGAATTATTTTTTTTCTGTGCTGTACGAATTACTTAGATGATCAATTTACTCCTCATGGCGAAAATATACAGCTCTTTTCTCTGTAGGTCAACTATATATATAGGTCAACTTCATGTCCAGCGCATTTAGTATCACAGCAGGCTGGCTGAAACACTCTCGCCAGAAGGACTCTGTTGTCGGTGACTGGCGCGAATTGTGCCCTCCGCCACACACCGCTTGGTGGCCACAGGAGTATGTATGTAGATGTAGATGTAGAAATGAAGACCTGAAGAAGAAGAACAAGAAGAATGGAATTCTCCTACCTGATAAGCAATTATTGTAGGCCCTCCAAATGTGGGAAGAATCTGCTAACACATGTACGTGGGGGTCTGATTTGAACATGTTTGTGTATCCTCAAAAACACTGTTTCAACCCATGCATCTGCTATTGCAAGAGATATTGTTTGGTGTAGATGGTGTTACATACACCACTTTCAGTGAAAGCAGTGATATCCCTCCAGCTGAAAAATCAAAACCAAACAAAGTCTTCATATTTGACGATGTTGCCGTGAAAAACCAAGACCAAATTCCAAAATATTTCTGTTTCCATCGGCATATAGGTGCTGATGTATTTTATCTAAGTCAAACATATTCCAGAATCCCCAAAGAGCTTGTAAGGGATAACGCAAACCTCATTATAGCCTTCAACCAAGACAACCTGAATTAAAAACACATTTACCAAGCACATGTCGGAGCGGAAATATCGTTCAATGATTTTGTAAAGATATGTGTAGATTGCTGGAATCCTTGACAGTATGGGTTTCTCGTTATTGACAAAACAAGAAGACTGAGTAATGGTAGGTACAGGCGAAACTTTCAGGAGTTTTTGCATATATAGCACGGTAATAGGGGTTAGTACATCAGTCTACGCTACAACATGGACAAATTCGCTCGTATGTCCACCTCTCAATCAAAGAGAATTGGTGTACACAGACAGAACATTCGCCTGTACTTGGATGCGAAAATTCAGTCTACGGCGCATAAAGTTGCAGGTATGCGCAGGGAACTAGAGACGTATTACCAGATTCTTCTCAGAATTGTGAATGCATTAAATGAGCTAGTTAATTAAATCAGTAAGAAAGTAACCGACTTAAATGAAAAGGTCGATGCTATTCAGGAGAAAATAGATCTAGACTTCCTTGTTGTTCAGAAGGATGATCACTATCATAGTAAGAGGAGGAAGAAAATAACCGGATATACTTTATAAAGCCTCAGGCTGTGGAGATGTCTGACTAGTATATACCGAGATGTAGACGAAGCAGAAAGTGATTCATGAGAGAAAAGCAGTTCGTGCAAAATTACATCTGCTGAGGTTAGGGCATATGGATCGAGAGCAAACACTAAGAGAGACCTTTAAACCGGTTACTGAACCTCTCCAACAGATCTCAGCAAAAACAAAAACACACGATAATGAGTGTGTTGCCATTGTTGAATTCATTATTCGTCACACCCCAGGTCAGATAGACAGAACATTCGGCGTTAGCAGGGGAAGATCGTACATGCTGGGTGTGCATCCTATAACTGTAACTGAAAACACAATACAGATCGGTGATAGACGGTTTGACAGAACCTAAGACCTACCAAGAAACCCATAAATTATTCAGATAATGATAGGGAAACGTACCGTGAAATACTGCACATGACTAGTGTACACAAGATCACGAAAATCCTGAGCAACAAGAAATATAAAACCATTATAAATGCAATACTTGAAGGCGAAAACAACAACGGCGATGGTATTGACATAGAGCAGTGAACAATCAAATATATATTATGACGATCCCCAACGAACTAATAAATCGACTACGGCTGCTAATGGCATCAGCTTCTACAGGTAATACAGCTCATTCCAATGGGGTTGTTTCGGTAATCTCGGAGCTTAGAAGCGAGGTATCATCGAATAAATATGGTGACGGTAGTTCGAGAACTCCACAAGCCAGCACGCAAAACATACCTTCGCAGGCATGTTATAAAAAAAAAGGGTTGGATGACTTGTGGCAAGCTGATCTTGTAGAAATTCGGCAATATTCGCATGAGAATAATGGATTCAAATACATTTTAATGGTTACTGATGCATGCTCCAAATTTGCCTGGGCATTACCTGTCAAAACAGAAGTCGGTCGAAATGTCTCTGATGTTTTTGATTGTTTGCTGCAGACAGAAACGAATCGATGCCCAGACAAACTCCAAACCGATCACGGTAGGGAGTTCTACAATAGGTATTTCAAGACAGTGATGCAGCGGTATCGAATACATCACTACTCGACATTCACTCACCTGAAGGCGAGTATCGTGGAGCACCTGAACAGAACAATAAAAGGTCGAATGTGGGTGCGTTTTAACCTTCGCGGCTCATGGAAATGGACAGACATCGTCCCAGAATTAATTGCTCAGTATAATAGAACCAAACATAACACAATAAAAATTTAATGTAGGTGATTTGGTGCGTATCTCAAAACACAAGACGGCATTTGAGAAATCGTACCTACCGAACTGGTCAACTGAGATATTTACAGTATCAAAGATGCAACGAACGAATCCTAGAACTTCTATATTGAAGGACAGTAAAGGTGAAGAATCTGCAGGCTCCTTCTACAACGAGGAGATACAGAAAAGCTCAGAACTACATGTTTTTCTCGTGGAGAGAGTCATAAGGCACTAGTCAAATGGCTTGGTTTTCGTGCTACACAAAACAGTTGAGATTGATGCCGACGATTTGCTCTATAATCGGCTTGCATTGTCCACAACTAGCAGAGTAGCGTAATATGCGCTAGAAGACACATTAGGGGAGGTGGTGGTACTGTAGACAAACTACCTGTGGGATTACACATCCCTGAGTGTAACTACTGTGGACCTGGGACAAAGCTTCAGAAACTCTTGGCGCGAGGTGATGAGGGAGTCAATCTGCTCGACGAAGCGTGCATGGAATACGACATTGCATACGCAGCAAATGAAGATCTTCCAAGTCGTCACATTGCAGATAGGATTTTAGCTGATAAGGCTAGGGCGACACGGAGAAGAAAGGATATTGGTATATGTCAACGCATCGCAGCATTTGCAGTTGACAATACCATCCGTGGAAAAATCAAGTTGGGTTTAGGGGTGATGAATCTCAAGCGAGTTATGAACGCTGCACGTTTGCAACTAAACAAGAAGAAGAACAAGTCAGCTGTTTGAATAACTGTATCCTGACAGCGATGTATGCAGCTAAAACCGCAATGAAGCAGAAAGATGCAGTAAGAAGAAGAAGATCGGTTAAAGCACCTCGTGATCTACCAATACCCAGGGCATCCGGCGGTTTTATTCCTTTTCTCGTCCCGGCCCTCTACGCGCTCTCGGCTGTAGGTTCCATCGCCGATGGTGCTGCAGCTATTGCTCGAGCGGTCAAGAACGCGCAAAACTCCCAGGCACAATAATAAGAGGCAAGTAGACACGATGGAAGCCACAGTCATCGGGAAAGGGTTATACCTGAAAACGTGCACGAAAGGGCTTGGTCTGTTCATAAATAGAAAAAGCCCATTAGAGGTCCTACCAGATCGACCCCTCACAAATACAGATCTCCTTAAGTTTGTTAGAGATAAATTCAAGATACCAAGATCCCGTGGTGTCTTTATGTGGGATACATTACCAAAGACTATGTGGGAAACTCGTGAATACGGTATTGTGAATTTGTTGCTGGAGTCCCCGGCACCCACTGAGTGTCATATGTTACGAAAGACGCGAATACCATCTACTATTTCGACTCAGTTGGTGACCTGCAGCCCCTAGAAGAATTACAACAATACTTCACTCACAGAAGACATGTACTCTACAATTATCTGCGCTATCAGGACTTTAATACCCACCTCTGTAGACATCTATGCATCATGTTTCTCTTAAAGTTCACAAAGAAGAAGAAGAACGCTATATAAGAACGAGGTTTAAACATTCATTCATCAGTTAAGGTTCAAATGCAATGTCGTACACTTGGACGTTAAAAGGGCGATCATGTGCATGGCGTGCAAATTGCTTCCCGCCAATTGATTTGAGCGCTGGTCAATGGATTATTGCATTGATTGAACTGGAGTCGTACACCAGCATCCCGAATATCACCGAGACTAACAATAAACTGCATTTAGATATTAATGGTGAAAAATATATAATGAAAATAGTACTGGGTGCATACGATATCTACGATTTAAACAAAGTCTTGAAACAGTCTGAAAAAGTTATTGAACTACATACAAACATCAATAGACTTAAATCTGAAATAAGGACTGTAAATGTAACGATGGACTTTAACCAGGAAGGTTCAATAGGGCGCCTTTTTGGTTCCACAAAATGACAGATTTTGAAGAAGGATCCACGTAAATTTTGGAAACCGAAGCGCACAATTAACACACTCCCAATCAGCACAATCCGTGTCGAGTGTAACACTGCAACGAACTCCTCTCTCAAGGATAGTCTCATTCACCCTATTTACGCATTCTTTCCCTCAGTTGCAACGGGGTATAAGATTGTTCAGACCTCTGTCAATGCAGTATACCTCCCAGTGACAGCTCAGACATTGGACTATTTTGAGCTGTGTGTTGTTTACCAGAATAATCAACTTGTTGACTTTTGTGGTGAGAAAATCATTGTACAATTACATCTAAGACAGTATGACCGTACGGTATAAAAGAATTGCACGCAATCCACATCATGCCACTTCGCTATCGAACAGCAAAGTGATAACACCTGCAAACTACGAGTTTCTTAAATCGGTTGGTCTGAAGCCACGCAATGACATCGTCACTCAATATAACCAGTCCAGTAGAGTATGATGAGAGAATGTAAGGAATACTTCTCTCATAAACCTTACGCTTCAACCACATTTAACAAGACTGATGATATAAGGATTGTCATCCAGCACCAAGACGCACTAGACGCACTCACGCTTCCCTGCAAGAGTTTGATATATCTAGAGGTATCATTCAAGGAAACGGATGGCAGCGATGCAGTGGGGTCTAAGCTGACACGTAATGCTTTAGCCTTCCTGTTCCAAGAGATACACTATGAACTAAATGGGCAGGAGATCGACCGTACATGCAATGTTGGTATAATATCAACTCTTAAGACATACGACTCAGCATCACCACCAGATTTGCATAGTTTAGAAAATGCTGGATGGTTCATAGACGATCCAGAGGATAGAGCAGTAGAAGAGTACAAGCGATTTATTGTATGCATTATGAACGCTAAACAAGAACTCATTCTGGTGCAGAGTGCGACGGACAATAACTCATACATCCAAGGAGCTCAAGAGGACAATATGATCACAATCAGCAAGATATGGAAAATGCCACACATCAGTGTATCCAACGAGGAGCGTTTGAAGCTTTTAAAAGTCCTGAATTTAGGTACATTTCTGTCACTGACATTTCGCTCATGGGAGATTTTCGAGTACCCAGTGTTACCGACAGCTAGCATACAAACATGGGCTATTAAAACATCCAGTCATCTAGAGACACCCAGATTCATCATACTTGCGTTTCAGACTGATAGAAGAGGTAATAGAGCTAATGATTCCACTGTGTTCGATAACTGCAAGTTAACTAATCCCAAGGTCTACCTCAGTTCAGAATTCTACCAATATGACAATCTACATGTGCAGTGGAATAAAACTGTACACAGCCTAGCGTATCACATATATGCAAGGTTTTGCCCTTCTTGCTATGAAATTGCTGAAGGAGAGGGAAGGGGATTTCTACTAGGTCCACGTAAGTTCAAAGATTTTTCACCGATGGTTGTAATAGACTGCTCGAAACAGATTGAGATAATTAAGTCTGCCACCATACAGGCATTGGAAATAGTCTTCAACCGTAAGAGCTCGAGATGCTGCACGTCTAACACCTTTTGGCCGCCTCTTAGAGCCCCTTTCTATTATACGTTATGCATACGTTTTGGACCTCAGTCCCACAAACTCTACAGTCGGAAACCACTCGCTTCATGTTTCGTGAGACCGTTAACTCTCTTGTTCTGAGGAACAATACCGTAACGATTATCCGGCTAATAAGAAGACGTGTCGAATTCCTTACCATTTCACCTAATTACTTCATATGGATTGCAGTTCTTGATCCAATAGATAAAGCTGTCTGTATCCATATAAAGCAACTTTGTTTCTACGAAATGAGGTTTCAAAAACTCATAGCGGAAGCGGTGAATGTAGAATTTGGAGATATCCAGCATGCACATCCCCAAATAAATAGTCTTCATAAATTCTACTGCAGTCTTCGACATCTCCAAAGCAACAAAGTTCTCATTGAAGATGGTGGCACGCTTAAAATTTGGTCTGGCTACACACTTTCTCGCGCCATAACGCCCTTCCCATGAGGTTCTAATAAAAAAAATCACCTTCTTTCTTCAAATTTTGCATAGTTTTCCCGAAAATTATTGATTAATTTGTAAAGATCTTTTAAATAATCATTATTCGTGACCACCCTCGTTTCGGTAGTTAGTTCAATATACTCCTTCAATCAGAGGGATTGCTTGAAGGAGATTGTCTGGGTGATGCTAACAAGCTTCATCCCTAATCTGAGGCACTGCTGGAGGTTATGATAACGAATAATGTACCTCTGCTTGTCTCCAATAATAGCCAACAGTTTACGAATGGTGCTCCCTCGCGGAATTTGTTGCTTTGGTTATAACAGCGAGTCACTTGTCTCTCCATGCAAATTCTTAGGGTATGCGATGTCTGCCTCAAGCACATACCCTACATCAGAATCGGCCGCAAGACCCATTATTTGTCCATCTAATCCCTTCAATTCGTTTTCGGCCACCAATCGAAACCTACCAACTGGCAGTGGCTGCATCATGGCGTGTTGTTCACATCTAAGTACATAATCTAACTGGAATCAAGGGATGTGTTGTACTTGACCCCCATCTCTGGGTCATTTGCCTTGGCATGCCTGTGAATGCATTGACAAAGTTCCCCACGGATCCCTCACTCAAAAAATAGAAGCATTGAAGCATCAGCCATATTTCAATGCTGCGCCCCATTTTTGTTTTTTCCAGCGTAGTGTGCAAAGACAACTCAGGTGCCATGTAATAAAAGGCAGGGTCCAGAGAGTAGGTGGTCATACATACACTCTGGAACGTATCGAAAACATCTGCAAGCAAATGTACGTCCATGTCCATCTGTATATTCTCCATGTGCATATTCTCCCAAATTAGGGATGTTGAATTCCTGGCACACATTCACGGCAAGCTCATAACCTGCTGTAGTTGGGGCATCCTGTGACAGTACTTAAAAATTCAGATATGTAAAGAGGCCTGGTTTAATTGAGTTTTGCCATACTGTCAACATACTTGTATGGGAAAACTCATTTGCTAATCGCAGGCGCAGATGTCGGACTCTGACCACAATCTATTGGTTATGCAGATTAAAACTGAAGAAACTGCAAAATGGTGGGAATTTAAGGAGATGGGACCTGGATAAACTGAAAGAACCAGAGGTTGTACAGAGTTTGAGGGAGAGCATAAGGGAACAATTGACAGCAGTGCGGGAAAGAAGTACAGTAGAAGAAGAATTGGTAGCTTTGAGGGATGAAGTAGTGAAGGCAGCAGCAGAGGATCAAGTAGGTAAAAAAATGAGGGCTAGTAGAAATCCTTGGTTAACAGAGGAAATATTGAATTTCATTGATGAAAGGAGGAAACACAAAAACGCAGTAAATGAAGCGGGCAAAAAGGAATACAAACGTCTCAAAAATGAGATCGACAGGTAGTGCAAAATGGCTAAGCAGGGATGGCTAGAGGACAAATGTAAGGATGTAGAGGCTTATCTCATTAGGGGTAAGATAGATACTGCCTACAGGAAAATTAAAGAGACCTTTGGAGAGACCTTGTATGAACATCAAGAGCTCAGATGGAAACCTAGTTCTAAGCAAAGAAGGGAAAGCAGAAAGTTGGAAGGAGTATATAGAGGGTCTATACAGGGGCAATGTACTTGAGGACAATATTATAGAAATGGAAGAGAAGGTAGATGAAGATGAAAAACTGGTAGAAACCGACCTCGCGGAAGATCAGTTTGGATTCCGTAGAAATATTCGAACACGAGAGGCAATACTGACTTTACGACTTATCTTAGAAGCAAGATTAAGGACCGGCAAACCTACATTTCTAGCATTTGTATACTTAGAGAAAGATTTTGACAATGTTGACTAGAATACTCTCTTTCAAATTCTGAAGGTGGCAGGGGTAAAATACAGGGAGCGAAAGGCTAATTACAATTTGTACAGAAAGCAGATGGCAGTTATAAGAGTCGAGGGACATGAAAGGGAAGCAGTGCTTGGAAAGGGTGTGAGACAGGGTTGTACCCTATCCCCGATGTTATTCGATGTGTATATTGAGCAAGCAGTAAAGGAAACAAAAGAAAAATTCGGAGTAGGTGTTAAAATCCATCGAGAAGAAATAAAAACTTTGAGGTTCACCGATGACATTGTAACTCTATCAGAGACAGCAAAGGACTTGGAAGAGCAGTTTAACTGAATGGACAGTGTCTTGAAAGAAGGATATAAGATGAAGATCAACAATAGCAAAACGAGGATAATGGAATGTAGTCGAATTAAGTCGGCTGATGCTGAAGGAATTAGATTAGGAAATGAGACAATTAAAGTAGTAAAGGAGTTTTGTTATTTGGGGAGCAAAATAACAGATGATGGTCGAAGTAGAGAAGATATAAAATGTAGACTGGCAATGGCAAGGAAAGCGTTTCTCAAGAAGAGAAATTTGTTAACATCGAGTATAGATTTAAGTGTCAGGAAGTCGTTAGGCTAGTTAGGTTTAAGTGGATCTGAGTTCGATGCGACTGATGACCTCAGATGTTAGGTCCCATAGTGCTCAGAGCCATTTAAAACATTTGGAATGATGATGCTGTAGAGCTTATTACCTTGCCATGATAGTTTTTCAAGGTCTGTGAGAAGCCAAACCACTGCATCGTTCCCTACGTGAATCTGGTAGTGGTTAAATGGCTCTGAGCACTATGGGACTTAACATCTGAGGTCATCAGTCCCCTATACTTAGAACTACTTAATCCTAACTAACGTAAGGACATCACACACATCCATGCCCGAGGCAGGATTCCAACCTGCGACCGTAGAGGTCGCGCGGCTCCAGACTGAAGCATCTAGAACCTCTTGGCCACACGGACCGGTGGTAGTGGTTAAGTTTAGAATCATATTCACATACAATTTGGAACGCTGCTGCTTAAGGAATTTATTTCTATGTGAGGCTAATGGATTCCCTTCACAACGAGTAATAGCAGTCAGCAGACATTCAGAGTTGGTGTACACTACAAAAGGACAATGCCGCTGGTGGTGAGCATTTTGAAATTTAATGAAGTTATTTTCCTCTGTGGACATAATGACACGTACTGGGTCCTTGGAAACACAATCTAATAGATGTATCGCTAATAACTCTTCACATGGGAAATAATTCAAGAACCTTAATCAAATATGCTTTTTATGCTGATATCTACTGCTGGGAAAGAAGGAGTTGGGACATGTCTTTGATCCAGACATAATTATAATTATCACCTACAGAGAAGAGTAGTATGTTTAAATGCAGTTCTCGCTCACCTGCAAATTTTGAGAAATGGAGGGGGCCGACAACAATGTGCTTGCCTTGCTCCTCTGACTTGTCAATATCCTTCTCCAGGCCATAAATGTGATCCGATATTTCGGCATCCTGCGCCTCAAACTTATGTATGTCCTGGATCTTTACGGGGAACTCTATACCATCAAAGTTATAATATGTCTTAATATTACGGACTCTCAGAATGATCTCTGTAATGGTACTTTCTCTCGCAAGCTAGGACTGACCATGCAAAACTGGACCTTCCATTTATTAGATCATAGACATGTATATGGATGTCGAGGTGCGGTATACAGCTGAGCGCTTTAGCGGACACATGTACTTCCATCTCAGAAAATCGGGCCATAATACGCTCAAGGTGGATTCTTGATACTACTCAGCAATGGATGTGCTCTGAGAAATAACGCCATTATCACCCCGCACCTAGTGGAGAGTCGTAGTCTGTGCGTCACCTGGATGTTTAGGAGGGGTCACTCAACTAGCAGCATAATACAGCACTGCACTTAATGGCGTTAAATCTCGGATCGTCTCGGAGTTTGAGGAACTCGGTCTCCAAGACAGGAAGGCACGCATCTAAGAACCCGACATGGTCGCCGTACATCCCTCCCGGTTTCTCAATCCTCGTGAAAGAGATGTGCCCCTCAAAAGCCCAGAAACTGCTGAGTATTCTAGGGGGGTCATTACACCATTATTCGGATCCACTTCACTGTCAAGAGGATGGGGGGGGGGGGGGGGGAGCGCTACCACTAACCACAGAATAATCACAATTACTATTAGTACTGCAACTAGGTGTCCAGCTGGTCGAAGATGGGGCTGGCGATGGCGTGTCGCCTGCCGGGAGGGGTATGCGGACAGTCACACGCACCTTGTTTTGGCGGGGGTGAGCTGGATGAGAAGGAGACGGAGGTGGTGATTGCTGGCTGGAGCAACCGGGCTGCAGTGCTGGCCCCTGGGGTGCGATGCTCCCATTACTGGCGGGTGGGGTGGGAGACTCATAAAACCGCTGTTCTTCTCCAGCCGACTGCGTTGCCCATGGGCATCAGAGGGCTTGGGGTGGCGCATGGGGAGACGCTGTGGCTGCTGCCACTTGTTCAGCTCTGATGGGGGCTACACAAGGGGCAGCATGCCTCTGTGGTGGTTTGCGCCCGATTCCCGCCTCCGCAACGACAGCTCTAGATATTCGACACACGCTGTGTGATATAACCGTAATGTAACTAAGAAAAAAAATTTATTGATCTAGATTTAAAAGAGCACTAAATAATATTAACACTAAATAAGGGTAAGTATTTGTTGTAATGATAAAGTTAAGAAATATTGACCATCTTCACTCTGGCCCCATGGCTTGAGCAACTCATTAGTACCTTCACATAGGTCTCCCATCCACTCGGGAATATTGACCTCCTCCTCTAAAAGGTCCATAATTTGACCCTTTTCTGCTTCTTGTTGCCGTTGTTCTGCAGTGGCTGCCATCTCATGTACCCAGTCAGGAATTTCACCGCCACCTTGCACGACATCCTCGGTGCCCCTGTCCCTGTGCGTGGAATCACCATCTAGAAACAAAAGAAAGCATAAGAAAGCTCAATCTAGACACTTGGAAAACGACTATATATAACTGGAAATTATTTGATCTAAGAACTACGTTTTTAAACTGTAGTTACATTCGCGCTGTGCTTGAGCCCTATCGACCTCTAGCTGCTGATCTAGCTCAGCCCGCATTTGTGGCATGTAATCTAGAAAGATGGAAAATACTGAGTATAATATCGAGTATGGAAAAATATCTCTCTAAAGCATGCGCAATAACTTTAAGTGTGAAGCAGTCTGCAGTCCAAAAACAGATATAACAGAGAAACATTGAACAGAGAGACACACAGACATAGAATCTGTTAAAGGACTCAGCAATCTTTATAGAAATCTGTCCAAAACACGTATCACACATAACACAAAATCTGTAAAAGGACTCAGCAGTCTGGGTGCAATGCGGTGCAAAACTGATATAACATGGATCCACTGAACACACAGACACACAGACTGAAAATCTGTAACGGACACAGAAATCTGTATATAGAGCTGTCCAAAACAGATATTTTACAAACATAGGATCTGTTAAATGACAAAGCATTCTGTATATAATGCAGTCCAAAACAGATATAACATAGAGACACTGAACACATAGACACGCAGACAGAAAATCTGTCAAATGACACAGCATTCTGTATAGAATGCGGACCAAAATAGTTATAACATAGAGGCACTGAACACACACAGATGCAAAATGTGTTAAAGGACACCGCAGTCTGTATATAGAGCGGTCCCAAACCGTTATGTTGCAAACATAGAATCTGCTGAATGACACAGCATTCTGTGTATAATGCGGTCCAAAACAGATATAAGACGCATACTATGAGTTAAAGGATACAGCAGTGAGTGTACTGTGGCTAAAACAGATATCTGAACTCTGAAAATGTACTTACCAGCTAATTGAACTTCTTCTACTTGCACTTGCTGCCACTGTCGCTGCTGCTGGTTGATCCTGTTCACTTCATATTGAAGGATAAAGTTTCGTGACGATAAACTCAACCACTTTCAGGAGCTGAGTGAGGGTAAGTAGGGTTGTGGTTCCGTTTATATAGGTTCTATGACGTCGAATCACGTGACTAAAGCAGTAGCCAATAGGAGAGCAGCGTTCTAGGGGTACGGGGTACTACGTCATGAAGGAACACTGCGCCCCTAGTGGGAAAACGTGGAACTTCTCATGTGATAATTGAATATGGAAATGGTACATTCAGTTATTAAATATAATTTAAAATTTAATTGGAATTAAGTACTTAGATAATTGCTACATTAAATGCTCAATGTGGGTGTCGCAAGTATTGAGTTACACTCGTTAGGATATTTCTAGAAGACTATCTGTGGTGCGGGTATGAAAGTGCAGGCTGGAGGCTGTGACGTCAGCAGTCGCGCGCTATACTTGCGCGGCACACGCCGATATTTACGTATGAGAAAGAAAGTAGACGATCTTGGATTACGTAATGGAATAGAGCAGTGGTTCGGCTCTAGAGCACGTGGCAACAAAAATGCATGCACCCATCTTGAATAACAGTACTTTCGTCATCACCTGACGTCATGCGGGCGCCCTCTGCTCTGGACATGGTAGTGAAGAAACCTGGTTGAAATTGCTTAAGTAATAAATACAAATCGTTTTTCCCTATGAATCCTTAGCACGAGAAGGTGGCGGTCAGACGACTCAGGTTAGTAGAAGTGTCCTTTCTTTCGCCCCATTTTCTTACCTTAGCAGCGAAACCCCAAGTGAACTTTGTTTACTGACAAAATTCAAACTTGTCGCCGGTTTGTAGGAGGAAGTGGCGGCAGGGTGACTTAGGATAGCCCAAGTGACCTATCTTCCCGCGATTTTCTTTGCTTAGTAGCGAAACAACAAGTGAGCTTTCTTACTGCCAAAATTCAAGCTTGGTTGCATGAGATTCAAGCTACTGCACTCCAGGAGAACTTCCATGGGGCGAACACAGCGGTTTCAGATTCTTTTAGAGAAGTCGGAATGAATCCAGTAGATTTAATTCGCCGCTCAGTATTGGTGTCGCATCGTCAATTAATGGTTGCGAGAGTTAGAGCAAACGGGCAATGGTGCAGTGGATTCAAACTACTGCACGCCAGAAGAAGTTCCATGGGGCGATCACAGCCGTATTAGTGTGTTGGAAAGGAGTCGGTATGGAGACAGTACATTGTAATCTCCTTGAACGCAGAGAAAACTAGCATAGATTTCGAGAGGATTTTCTATCATGTACCATTGGGTTACAGCTAGTCACCACAATAGTAAGCCTACATTTTCCCCGAACATGTTGTCGCTTCAGTCTGCACCAGTCTATTGGAACAAACAACAATGTTCCCTTGGGTTTATTTCTGCGGATCGGCTAATGACGTAACTAGATGAGCTTCTCTACTCTCCGAAAGCTACAATACCTCCTGGTTCATACGTACCTATTTGCCTACTAGTCCCTTTCTTTGTATATGGGTGAGTGGTGTAACACTGCAACTTGCTCATTCCATTCTTACTCTTGCCCTCTCTACATGGAAAGACAATGGAAAATTCTTTTCCATCACTTGCGCTGTTGTTGTTGTCGCTATTCAGTCCAGAGACTGGTTTGATGCAGCTCTCCATGCAACTCTATCCTGTGCAAGCTTCTTCATCTCCCAGTACCTACTGCAACCTATAGCATTCTAAATTGGTGATCCTTTGATGCCTCAGAACAAGTCTTACCAACCGATCCCTTCTTCTTATCAAGTTGTACCACAAACTCCTCTTCTCCTCAATTCTATTTAATCCCTCCTCATTAGTTATGTGATCTACCTATCTAATGTTCAGCGCTCTTCTGTAGCACCACATTTCGAAAGCTTCTATTCTCCTCCCTTCTAAACTATTTATCGACCATGTTTCATTTCCATACATGGCTACACTCCATACAAATACCTTCTGAAACGACTTCCTGACACTTAAATCTTCTTCAGAAACGCTTTCCTTACCATTGCCAGTCTACATTTTATATCCTCTCTACTTGGACCATCATCAGTTATTTTGCTCCACAAACAGCAATTCTCATTTACTACTTTAAGCGTCTCATTTCCTAATCTAAATCCCGCAGCATCACCCGATTTAATTCGACTACATTCCATTATTCTCGTTTTTCTTTTGTTGATGTTCGTCTTATATCCTCCTTTCAAGACCATGTACATTCCGCTCATTTGCTCTTCCAGGTCCTTTGCTGTCTCTGACAGAATTACAATGTCATCGGCGAACCTCAAAGTTTTTACTTCTTCTCCGTGGATTTACTGTATGGTTAAATGATGATGGCATCCTCTTGGGTAAATTATTCCGGAGGTAAAATAGTTCCCCATTCGGATCTCCGGGCGGGGACTGCTCAAGAGGACGTCGTTATCAGGAGAAAGAAAACAGCCGTTCTACGGATGGCAGCGTGGAATGTTATATCCCTTAATCGAGCACGTAGGTTAGAAAATTTAAAAAGGGAAATGGATAGGTTAAAGTTAGATATAGTGGGAATTAGTGACGTTCGGTGGCAGGAGGAACAAGACTTTTGGTCAGGTGAATACAGGGTTATAAATACAAAATCAAATAGGGGTAATGCAGGAGTAGGTTTAATAATAAGTAAAAAAAAATAGGAGTGCGGATAAGCTACTACAAACAGCATGGTGAACACATTATTGTCGCCAAGATAGACACGAAGCCCATACCTACTACAGTAGTACAAGTTTATATGCCAACTGGCTCTGCAGATGATGAAGAAATTGATGAAATGTATGATGAGATAAAATAAATTATGCAGGTAGTGAAGGGAGACGAAAATTTAATAGTCATGGGTGACTGGAATTCGAGAGTAAGAAAAGGGAGAGAAGGAAACATAGTGGGTGCATATGGATTGGGGGAGAGAAATGAAAGAGGAAGCCATCTGGTAGAATTCTGCACAGAGCATAACTTAATCATAGCTAACACTTGGTTTAAGAATCATAAAAAAGGTTATATACATGGAAGAATCCTGGAGATACTACAAGGTATCAGATAGATTATATAATGGTAAGACAGAGATTTAGGAACCAGATTTTAAATTGTAAGACATTTCCAGGGGCAGATGTGGAGTCTGACACACAATTTGTTGGTTATGAACTGTAGATCAAAACTGTAGAAACTACAAAAAGGTGGGAATTTAAGGAGATGGGACCTGGATAAACTGACTAAAACAGAGGTTGTACAGTGTTTCAGGGAGAGCATAAGGGAACAATTGACAGGAATGGGGGAAAGAAATACAGTAGAAGAAGAATGGGCAGCTCTGAGGGATGAAGTAGTGAAGGCGACAGAGGATCAAGTAGATAAAAAGACAATGGCTAGTAGAAATCCTTGGGTAACAGAATTTAATTGATGAAAGGAGAAAATAAAAAAAATGCAGTAAATGAAGCAGGCAAAAAGGAATACAAACGTCTCAAAAATGAGATTGACAGGAAGTGCAAAATGGCTAAGTAGGAATGGCTAGAGGACAAATGTAAGGATGTAGAGGCTTATCTCAGCAGGGATAAGATAGATACTGCCTACAGGAAAATTAGAGAGACCTTTGGAGAAAGGAGAGCCACTAGTATGAATATCAAGAGTTCAGATGGAAACCCAGTTCTAAGCAAATAAGGGAAAGAAGGGTGAGCAAGATGTATGAGACAGGTGA
Organism: Schistocerca gregaria; assembly: GCF_023897955.1. NCBI lineage: Eukaryota > Metazoa > Arthropoda > Insecta > Orthoptera > Acrididae > Schistocerca > Schistocerca gregaria. The sequence continues at coordinate 135,462,972 of NC_064926.1, forward strand.
AATATCCTCAGACTTCAAGAAGAATATAATAATTCCAATCCCAAAGAAAGCAAGTGTTGACAGATGTGAAAATTACCAAACTATCAGTTTAATAAGTCACTGCTGCAAAATACTAACGCGAATTCTTTACAGACGAATGGAAAAACTGGTGGAATCCGACCTCGGGGAAGATCAGTTTGGATCTCGTAGAAATGTTCGACCACGTGAGGCAATACTGACCCTACTACTTACCTTAGCAAATAGATTAAGGAAAGGCAAACCTACGTTTCTAGCATTTGAAGACTTAGAGAGAGCTTTCGACAATGTTGACTGGAATACTCTCTTTCAAATTCTAAAGATGGCAGGGGTAAAAAACAGGGAGCGAAAAGCTATTTACAATTTGTACAGAAACCAGATGGCAGTTGTAAGAGTCGAGGGGCATGAAAGGGAAGTAGCGGTTGCGAAGGGAGTGAGACAGGGTTGTAGCCTGTGCCCGATGTTATTCAATCCGTATATTGAGCAAGCAGTAAAGGAAACAAGAGAAATATTCGAGGTAGGTATTAAAATCCATGGAGAAAAAAAATGACATTGTAATTCTGTCAGAGACAGCAAAGGACTTGGAAGAGCACTTGAACGGAATGGACAGTGGCTTGAAAGCAGGATATAAGATGAACATCAACAAAAGCATAACGAATATAATGGAATGTAGTCGAATTAAGTCGGGTGATGCTGAGGGAATTAGATTACACTTAAATTAGTAAAGCAGTTTTGCTATTTGGGGAGCAAAATAACTGATGATGGTCGAAGTAGAGAGGATATAAAATATAGACTGGCTATGGCAAGGAAAGCGTTTCTGAAGAAGAGAAATTTGTTAACATCGAGTATAGATTTAAGTGTCAGGAAGTTGTTTCTGGAAGTATTTGTATGGAGTGTAGCCATGTATGGAAGCGAGACATGAACGATAAATAGTTTGGACTAGAAGAGAATAGAAGCTTTCGAAATGTGCTGCTACAGAAGAATGCTGAAGATTAGATGGGTAGATCACATAACTAATGAGGAAGTATTGAATAGGATTGGGGAGAAGAGAAGTTTGTGGCACAACTTGACCAGAAGAAGGGATGGGTTGGTAGGACATGCTCCGAGGCATCAAGGGATCACCACTTTAGTATTGGAGGGCAGCGTGGAGGGTAAAAATCGTAGAGGGAGACCAAGAGATGAATACAATAAGCATGGAGAGCTGCATCAAACCAGTCTCAGGACTGAAGACAACAACAACAACAACAGCTCTTCCAGGTGCTTTGCTGTCTCTGACAGAATTACAATGTCTTCGGCGAACCTCATAGTTTTTATTTCTTCTCCGTGGTTTTTAATTCCTACTCAAAATTTTTCTTTTGTTTCCTTTACTGCTTGCTCAATATACAGATTGAATAGCATCAGGGAGAGGCTACAACCCTGTCTCACTCTCTTCCGAACCACTGCTTCCATGTCCCTCGACTCTTATAACTGCCATCTGGCTTCTATACAAATTGTAAATAGCCTTTCCCTCCCTGTATTTTACCCCTGCCACCTTCAGAATTTGAAAGAGAGTATTCCAGTCAACATTGTCGAAAGCTTTCTCTAAGCGTACAAATGCTAAAAACCTAGATTTGCCTTTCCTTAATCTATTTTCTAAGGTAAGTCGTAGAGTCAGTATTGCCTCACGTGGTCGAACATTTCTACGAGATCCAAACTGATCTTCCCCGAGGTCGGCTTGCGCTATATCTCCGAATTCTTCTGGGAACTGTTTCTTCAGAATGTGTTACCTTAACGTAAGCTGAGATGTAACCAAGAAGTCGACACCTGAAGAAAAGTCCTGTCTATCACCTCTACTGTCCTTTCGAAAATAGAAACTAACGACAAATAGGAAACAAGAAATAACACCAAGAGATTTCTGACAAAAATATTACATTAATCAAAGAAAAATAAACGTAGCAATGACTTGACAAAACCACATTAAATTATGCGACGTAAAACAATGTAAAATATACCTTGAATGTATAAAAAGACATAACATATAACATTATAATTGCTTGCGTGACCTTAAAGCATAAGGGATATCGTGCCCCTTTCGGTGTCTAACTGCTAGAGATTCTTCCTTTCTGCCTAATTCACCTTTGTATACCACGTCACTCACAGATTGTCGTGGTACCGCATCTACGACACCTTTGAATGGTTTCACCCACCTGACGTCAATGATTGACGCTGTGGTAGTAAACTGAACATTTATATTAACTGGTGAGGTCACCTCCATAAGTTCATACTGTCCATGATAGTTGGTGAAGAAGTTTTCATCTTTCTCTACAGTCTATAAGGATTAGTGGCCAATACAACCTTCTTTGTACAATATTGCGGTAGTTTGCTCATGCCCTTATGCGACAATTCCCGGCTCTCGGGAGCACGTGTGTTTGTCTTTTGCATGTTTTTCCATACTTCCCGTATTTTTCTCGTAAACTTCTTTACCAATTCGCAATACGGTCCCAGTTTAGGACTTTAGACTTCAGTGGGGAATAGCATCTTCCTCTAGTACATGACCTTAAATGGTGACATGCTTGCTGTCGTATGAGCCTTCGACTCTTACTTGCAAATCACGTACGGACGTATCTAGCATTCATGTAGAGATTAGTGTTTTCGAAATAATCTTACGGACTTCGTTCACTCCACCTTTGGTGTGAGGTAGGAACGGGCTTGGTCATAACAATGAATGCGTAACATGCAATATAGCTGTTTCCTAAGTTCTGAAACGAAGTTTGTACCCCAAGCTGTGACTAAGGTGTCAAGTACTTCGAATTTCAGCACTCAAGTGATAGCTAATGTCTGTTTTACACTACTGGTCTGTTGGTCTGTAATCACTAGCTCTGCTAGAATATGTGAAAAAATGACGAACGATTGTAAGCACAGAGTTATTCTTTGCAGGTGGTTTGTTGAATGATCCACATATCTAGAGCACAAGCGTTTGAAATGTACTCAACATGGGAACTTGTTTTAATGAGTCCATCTTCATTCGTTTCCTACTTGGCTTAAGGATGACCTCGCAAACAAATTCTCTGAGCTTGCGAGCCCTACGTGTTAGATGATTATATGGGTACGACAAGGATCGGTCTACACATCATATTCACTAATTATGTGCCCCAGATAACTAACCCTACTCTGATCAAAATGGAGTTTAACTATTCTCTGTGTCAAACATGCTGACTGTAATATATTAAAAATATCCTACAACTGTCCTGAACACATCAACCAGGTCTTACGCTGTACCCTTCCTAAAACCCCATCGAATAACCGTTGAAAAGTAACCATTTCTTAAACCAGACGGCTCCCTCCTTTGCTGATAATATCTGTATGGCACTGAAAACAGTGTCTCTGCTCTTTTAGGTGTAACTTCTGATAGTAACCCTTTTTAGGATCCACTGTAGTAATGTAGCGACACTGACAGAAACCATCCAAGGTTTCCGTTATGTCACGTTGTCACGGGTTTGAGAAGCATCTGTAATGGCCTGCGCATTCAGAAAACCTATAATCACAGCAGAAATTTACTTCGTTCCATCTGATGATGCTCCAGAAGCTGTCACTAGATTCTGTTATCCCATCTCGTAGTTGTTGTTCGATAAACTCCTCCATTAATCGGTGTAAATGCATTACTGTAAGATGTACTGTGCCCTGCATGTATATGATGCGGAGTTACCGGAATTCCTCGTAACCACCCATCTGTGCAAAACAAGTCGGTTAATTTCAACACCACTGTCCCCACAGCTGTGCTATCACTCACTACCTTCCAGTGACCCACGTACGTGCGTAACACTGTTGGATAGACGATTTTCCTATGGCTTTTAGCCGGTCTTGATCTGTCGAAGCCTTCTTCCTCTAATACTTCCTGAGGGGCTATGACTGAAACATTGGACTTCCAGCTCTTCATTGTTTGATAGTGGTTTAACAGTGTACAAAATGGTACCCACCAACACCCATACTAATTTTGCCATACCTGTAGGTACTTTATCCTGCTGATTACTCGTTAACGAATTTGTCTGTAGTTCAACTTGCACCAACTTTTCAAGAGGTGGCCTTGCGACATTGCTTCTTTTGCAGCTCTGTCCCTCAACTGAAACAAAGTTTCAGTGAGCTGAATTGGGCATTCCCAAAGATCAATCCCAGCATAATGTTTGCTGAGAAAATGTAGTAGCTCAATAATCATTTAATATCCTTCACACACATATGGCAAAACTTCCATACGTTCAAGAAACCTAGTTTCTCCAACAGCAAAATCAAGCCCCGCAGTACCTAATCCACATCTACATGTTTACTCTGCTCTTCAAAACTGAGTGCCTGGCAGAGGGTTCAATGAACCACCCTCAAGCTCTCTCTCTACCGTTTCGCTCTCGAACAGCGCTCGGGAAAAATGAGCACTTATTTTCTTCTGTGCGAGCCCTGATTTCTCTTATTTTATCGTGATGATCATTTCTCCCTATAGAGGTTCGCGCCAACAGAATGTTTTCGGAGTCGGAGGAGAAAAATGGTGATCGATATTTCATGAGAAGCTCCCGTCGAAAGACGCCTTTGTTTTAATGATTGCCACTCCAATTCACGTATCTTGTCTGTGGCATTATCTCCCCTACACCGCGACAATACAAAACGAGCCGCCTTTTTTTGTACTTTTTCGATGTCATTCGTCAGTCCCACCTGATGCGAATCCCACACCACACAGAAGTACTCCAAAATAGGGCGGACAAGCGTAAGCAGTCTATTTAGTAGATCTGTTGCACCTTCTAAGTGCTCTGTCAATGAATCGCAGCCTTTGGTTTGCTCTACCCACAACATTATCTATGTGATCGTTTCAATTTAGGTTATTTGTAATTGTAATCCCTAAGTATTTATTTGAATTTACAGCCTTCAGATTCGTGTGCCTTATCGCGTAATCGAAATTTAGCGGATTTCTTTTAGTACCCAAGTGAATAACTTCACACTTTTCTTTATTCAGAATCAATTGCCACCCTTCGCACCACACACATATCGTATCTAAATCATTTTGCTATTTTCTTTTGTCATCTGATGACTTTAGAAGACGGTAAACCACAGCATCATCTGCAAATAGTCTAAGAGTTCTCAGATTGTCTTCTATGTCGCTAATATAGATCAGGCACAATAGAGGGCCTATAACACTTCCTTGGGGAACGCCGAATATTAATTATGTTTTACTTTATGCCTATTCGTCTATTACTACGAACTATGACCTTTCTGACAGGAAATCACGAATCCACTCCCACAACCGAGGAGATATTCGTTAGGCACACAGTGTGACAGGTGGAGGAAGTTTGGCTGGCCTTCAAGGACGTAGTTCTGTTAGTTAAGCCCGTGTCACTACAGGGTCACGCAACCCTGTAAACTGCCGCTTATTGTAACAGTGCGTTATGGCCAACAGTTCTTCATCAGTTAGGGTTTGGTGTCTTACTTTCTCTCAGAATTTGCTGATGTTATTTTGTTGGATTCGTCGGTAACACAACTGTTAAATGCAAATTGAGAATTAATTTCATCACGAGAGGATATGAGAAATGTTTCGGGTGCGATGTGCTCAGTGACTCGTGGTGATTCTTGAACATGTGGTGAACATTTCTCTTTTTAAATACGTAACACAGTATGTGTGGTGTCTTTTAATTCAGTTTTATTGTTTCATGGAGCTCATATGTAAATATTCTGATGTAAGCTGTAGGTGAATGAACCTTATTTTAACCAACAAAATTTATTTTAATTGGGCGAAAGTATAAAATTAACAATGTTTTTTTCAGTGGAGAGTCATCGACATTTCTATTGAAGGTAAACATTCAAGTGCAAACGCTTTTTGCTTCACAAAGTAGTTAAGCATACCAACTGATCTCCTCTATAATACACTCCTGGAAATGGAAAAAAGAACACATTGACACCTGTGTGTCAGACCCACCATACTTGCTCCGGACACTGCGAGAGGACTGTACAAGCAATGATCACACGTCACGGCACAGCAGACACACCAGGAACCGCGGTGTTGGCCGTCGAATGGCGCTAGCTGCGCAGCATCTGTGCACCGCCGCCGTCAGTGTCAGCCAGTTTGCCGTGGCATACGGAGCTCCATCGCAGTCTTTAACACTGGTAGCATGCCGCGACAGCGTGGACGTGAACCGTATGTGCAATTGACGGACTTTGAGCGAGGGCGTATAGTGGGCATGCGGGAGGCCGGGTGGACGTACCGCCGAATTGCTCAACACGTGGGGCGTGAGGTCTTCACAGTACATCGATGTTGTCGCCAGTGGTCGGCGGAAGGTGCACGTGCCCGTCGACCTGGGACCGGACCGCAGCGACGCACGGATGCACGCCAAGACCGTACGATCCTACGCAGTGCCGTAGGGGACCGCACCGCCACTTCCCAGCAAATTAGGGACACTGTTGCTCCTGGGGTATCAGCGAGGACCATTCGCAACCGTCTCCATGAAGCTGGGCTACGGTCCCGCACACCGTTAGGCCGTCTTCCGCTCACGCCCCAACATCGTGCAGCCCGCCTCCAGTGGTGTCGCGACAGGCGTGAATGGAGGGACGAATGGTGACGTGTCGTCTTCAGCGATGAGAGTCGCTTCTGCCTTGGTGCCAATGATGGTCGTATGCGTGTTTGGCGCCGTGCAGGTGAGCGCCACAATCAGGACTGCATACGACCGAGGCACACAGGGCCAACACCCGGCATCATGGTGTAGGGAGCTATCTCCTACACTGGCCGTACACCACTGGTGATCGTCGAGGGGACACTGAGTAGTGCACGGTACATCCAAACCGTCATCGAACCCATCATTCTACCATTCCTAGACCGGCAAGGGAACTTGTTGTTCCAACAGGACAATGCACGTCCGCATGTATCCCGTGCCACGCAACGTGCTCTAGAAGGTGTGAGTCAACTACCCTGCTCAGGGGGAGCAGCCATAGCGTACGGATCTCCGTGCCGGCACGTTCACAGGAGCTCAGTCCGTCAGTTCACCTGATGATGGCGACATGTTTGATCGCCGAAATATTGTGCCCGTTGGACACTCTAGACCGGCAGTACACCCGTGGATATTTTGATTATCAAATACGCCGGAAGAAACTCAAGAATCATGTAATAAAGCTACTTATTTTTAACGTCAGCTGTGTGGCCTTTATACACAAGAATAATTACCTACCTAATTAGGTTGCCTATTCCTGAGACAATTTGTGTGTGTGTATGTGTGTGTGTGTGTATCTTAATGATGTATTTTCATATTTATAGTTTTACAAATACCAGGGCTGAGGTGGACCATAGTGAACTTCAGGTAGTGGTGTAAGAATCACAATAGTTGGGTGCCCAGCAATCCTCATGTTGCGTACAGAGAAATTGAGTACCTGAATGTGAGGTGGTAAATTCCAACATATAGCATGATGTATAATGTATTTATACTAAACAAACAGAAATTGAAAAAATAGTGTTCAAAAATAAGGTATTTTGCCACTATGATCAAAATTTGAAAAATTGGTATTTTTTGACGCGCTGTAGCGCCTTAGATACTGGGAGTAGAAAAAAATGGTAAGAATCAAATTTGTAGAGAATTTAGTGCTCTTTAAAAAATAAAATAGACGTTACAGAGATAGGAACAAATGAAACTGAGATATTTTGAAAAAACTGAAAAAGTCAGAAATTTTTTGACTGCAGAAAGTTTTCCCAAGAGAAATTTTGTTGACAAAACTTGGTTTTGTAACCTTTCCAACAATATGAACGTGTTAAAAAAATTAAATCTTCTACCCCACCTTTTGCGAGGCATACCTGCAATTTGACTGGACTACTATGGGACTTAACAGCTATGGTCATCAGTCCCCTAGAACTTAGAACTACTTAAACCTAACTAACCTAAGGACATCACACAACACCCAGCCATCACGAGGCAGAGAAAATCCCTGACCCCGCCGGGAATCGAACCCGGGAACCCGGGCGTGGGAAGCGAGAACGCGACCGCACGACCACGAGATGCGGGCGTGTTGCGGGATTCTTAATTTCATAACTGTTTCCTGTTATTACCAGTTTTTAAAATTTACAACCCTGCCGCTGCCTCCATTACAATGGGGGAACGATAGGCATGGTCTCCATTCCGGCAGTGGCCGTGCTGCTAACTTTTTTCGTCAAGTAGGCCACTATCTGCAGCTTCCCAAGTTCGTTAGTAGCCAGCTTTCTGGTCTACTTTACTCCAAAAATTGTAGACCCATTAATTATTACTGGCCTTATGATAGTGATGTGTTCGTTCATCACCAGGTTTTACGGAAGTGGGGACGAAACTCCTCCTTCCAGGCACCTTATGATGGTACAGATGCCCATATTCTCAATCGTAAAGGTGGCCTCTACATTTCATCTACGCAACATCAACTTCATCCACCTGAATGTTCTTCTGCAGATAAGTTGTGGAGAGTGTAGAACTTCAAGTGCAGAAGTTTTCCCCCGTTGCTAACAAATCGAAGAAGTGTTGTTTCACGTAATTTACCTGACTGATATGCTTGTTGATCTTCATGTAGAGAGACTTAAGTTAACCTTATTTAACCACAGCGCTGCAGAAAGCTACACAGACTGATGCCGTGTACCTGACATTCAGGAAAGCATTTGACAAGTGGTTCAAATGGCTCTGAGCACTATGGGACTTAACATCTGAGGCCATCAGTCCCCTAGAACTTAGAACTACTTAAACCTAACTAACCTAAGAACATCACACACATACAAGCCCGAGGCAGGATTCGAACCCGCGACCGTAGCGGTCGCGCGGTGCCAGACTGAAGCGCCTAGAACCGCTCGGTCACACCGGCCAGCGAAAGCATTTGACCTCGTCCCACAATGCGTTTCAGTCGAAAAAAAAACTACGATTTTTGAACAGTATTTACAACTGGATTGAAGACTTCCTTCCCGAGACAGCTCAACATATCGCTCTTAACGCAACAAAATGGACAAATGTCTGGGAGAATTTCCCGACTACCCCTAGGAAGTGTTGTTTGACAATTATTGTTTACAATGCACAAAGCGTCGGATGCTCTTCGGTCCTGTTCGCAGATGTATCGATTGCCTATGAGAATGTAGCAACGCCAGAAGATAGTGTCGATTTGTAGAATGACCTGCAGAGGATTTATGAATGCTGCAGGATCTAGCAATTGACCCTGAACGTAAATAAATATGACATATTGCGCATACATAGGAAAAGACATCGAGTACTGTACAGTACTATATATGTCAAGTAGCTGGACACAGTATCTACCGTAATGTCTAGTAGTAACTATCAACACTGGCCCGAAGCGAAATGAGCACATAAAACAAATAGTAGGAAAAGCAGATTCCAGATTGAAATTCGTAGGATGTATGTAAAGGAAATGTAACCCATCCACGAATGTAGTTAATTAATTCGTTCGACAGATTCTTGAGCATTATTCTTAACTGGAAGGACTGATAGAAGAGGTAGAGAAGATCTACGAAAAGCGGCGTATTTCGTCAGGAAATCGTTTAGTCGGTGCAAGAAAGTTACCGAAATGCTCATCAAACTCCATTGGTAGACGATACAAGAGAAGTGTTGTGCATCATGTAGTGCTTTCCTACTGAAATGTTGAAAGAGCACTCTCCGGGAAGAATCAGACAGCATATTAGTTCCTCCCACATGCATATTGAGAAATTAGAGACAATACAGAGGCTTTCTGACACTTATACTTCCGTAACGCCATAGGTGACTAGGGGGATCAGTTAATTGTGCCAGAAGCGTCCTCCATCGCACATCATGACAGGCCTTGCAGAGTATGGTATACACTGAAGAGCCAAAGAAGCTTGTACACCTGCCTAATATCATGTAGGGTCCACTCGATCTTGCAGAAGTGCCGTATCACGACGTTCCGTGGACTCTTCCATTGTCTGAAGTAGTTCTGGATGGAATTCAGACCATGAATCCTGCAGGGCTGTCCGTTAATCCGTGAGAACTCGAAGGGGTGCAGATCTCTTCCGAACAGCAAGTTGCAAGGCAGATGTGCTCAATAATGTTCATATCTGGTTAAATCAGTTAAATCAGTAAACTTTTCCTGGAGCCGCTCTGTAGCAATTGTGGACATTTGGGGTGTCACATTGTCATCCTGGAATTGCCTAAGTCGGTCGGAATACACAATGGACATGAATGGATGCAGGTGATCAGATAGGATGCTTACGTGTCACCTGTCAGAATCGTATATGTAAGTATCAGGGGTCCCATTCCACTCCAACAGCACACGCTCCACACCATTACAGTCCACCAGCTTGAAAAGTCCGCTGCTGACACATAGGTAAATGGCTTCATAAGGTTGTCTCCATATTCATACGCGCCAATCCGCTCGATACAATCTGAAACGAAACTAATCAGACCAGGCAACATGTTTCCAGCGACCAACAGTTCAACGTCGTTTTTCAGGGGCCGAGGCAAGGCGTAAGACCTTGTGTCATGCAGTCGTGAAGGATACACGAGTGGGTCTCCGGCTCCGAAAGCCCAAAGCGATGATGTTTCGTTGAATGGTTCGCACGCTGACACTTGTTGATGGCCAGCATTGAAATCTGTAGCAATTTGCGGAAGGGTTGTACTTCTATCACGCTGCACGATTCTCTTCAGTTGTCGTTGGTCCAGTTCTGGCAGGGTCTTCTTCCACGGTAGCGATGCTGGAAATCTGATGCTTCACCGAACTCCTGATATTCACTGCACACTCATGAAATAGTCGTACGGGAAAGTCCCTCTTCAGCGCTACCTCGAAGATGCTATGTCCCATCGCTAGTGCACCGACTATAGCACAACATTCAAACTCACTTAAATTTGGTAACCTGCCATTGTAGCAGCAGTAACCCATCTAACAACTGCGCCAAACACTCGCCGTCGTATATAGGCGTCACCGACCGCAGCTCCGTATTCTGCCTGTTTACATATTTCTGTATGTAAATACGCATGCCTATACCAGTTTCTTTGGCGCTTCAGTGTAGATGTAGATTTACATGTCCATGTACATGGACATTTTATTTCACTGAGACCTCATCGGTTTGTGAGACCCTTCCGGTAGCTGCGCTACAGCGGGCACAACCAAAATGGTTCTAAGCACGATGGGACTTAACATCTGTGGTCATCAGTCCCCTAGAACTCAGAACTACTTAAACCTAACTAACCTAAGGACATCACACACATCCATGCCCGCGGCAGGATTCGAACCTGCGACCGTAGCAGTCGCGCGGTTCCGGACTGGGCGCCTAGAACCGCTAGACCACCGAGGCCGGCAGCTGGCACAACCATCGGCTTCATATGAATCTACAAGCCTCCCTGCCCACAAGGTCAGCGCTACATCAAGGTGGTGACTCGTGGCGAGGGCGCCTATGTCTACTATTTCATTAGTTGGTCGTGAACTACGCTGATATTTCGAAATAACTGTAATTTTTGTAGGAACTCGATCTTGTATTACGATCGTAGCAGCTGAAAATGAAACCAAGACTAAAGAAAAATCGCGACACGTTCATAGGATTTGTCAATCTGCTTTCAGCAATGTAAAATGGTTCAATACGTTCGAAATGCTGAGAAACTTACTGGTGCGATATAGGGAAAGGCTAGGAATGTACAATTTGTAAAAGAGCTAAGAGGGAATAATAAGAGTTGACGACCAAGAACTAAGTACTCGGATTAGAGACAGGGATGTAGTCTTTCGCCTCTACTTTTCAGCCTGTTTATCAAAATCGGTGATGGAAATAAAAGAAAGGCTAAGGGGTGGTATTAAAATTCAAGGTGAAAGGATGTCAACGACACGATTCGCTGATGACATTGCTATCCTGAGTGAAAGTGAAGAAGATTTACATGCTCTGCTGAATGGAATGAAGTATAATGAGTACAGAATATGGATTGAGAGTAAAACGAAGAAAGATGAAACTAATGAGAAGTAGCAGAAATGGGAACAGCGACACACTTAACATCAAGATTGATGGACACCAAGCAACTGAAGTTAAGGATTTCTACTACCTAGGCAGCAAAGTAGTAAATGACGGACGGGGCAAGGTGGACATCAAAAAAGGACTAGCACTGACAGAAAGGGCACTCCTGAACAAGAGAAGTCTACTAGTATCAGACATAGGACGTAATTTGAGGGAGAAATTTCTGATAATGTATATCTGGGGCACAGCATTGTATGGTAGTGAAACATGGACTGTGGGAAAACCAGAACAGCAGAGAATCAAAGCATGCCGTGCTTCAGACGAATGTTAGAAAATCAAGTGACCATATTAGGTAAGCAATGAGGAGGTTCTGCGCAGAAACGGATAGGAATATGTGGAAAGCACTGATAAGGGGAAGGGACAGGACGATATGACACCCGTTAAGACATCAGTGAACGACTTAGACGGTACTAGAGGGAGCTGTAGAGGACGAATACTGTAGAGGAAGATAGAGATTGGAACAGATCCATCAAATAATTGAGGACGTAGGTTCCGAGTGCTTCTCTGAGATGAAGAGGGTGGCACAGGAGAGGAATTCGTAGCGGGCCGCATCACACTGATCACAAGACTGATTACTCAAACAAAAAAAAGTTTATGAATATCTAATTTAACTATAATGATAAGCACTTTCGATCACAGATATCACAGAATTTAACCCGAGAAACCAAGAATATTTAATAAAATACTATATTTTGTGTGGATTATACCTTCTGTGTGAATGCGAAAGTGCAGCTGCTTGGATCTGTTTACTTTCTATGCCGAAAATAGCAAACATAGTACGTGTTTCGACAGGAAACAATCAGAAGGAGCACTTAGCCGTTTGAAAGGAAATAGTGTAAGTAGGCTGTTTAGATTTTTTTTTATTGGTAACGCCAGGTAGCCCTCTGTATGAAAATCACTGGCTATGCTGTGCGCAGTCTGTGGCTAGTTTGCGTTGTTGTCTGCCATTGTAGTATTGGGCAGCTGGATGCTAACAGCTCGTAGCGTTGCGCAGTTGGAGGTGAGCCGCCAGCAGTGGTGGATGTGGGGAGTGAGATGGCGGAGTTGTGAGAGCGGATGATCTGAACACAGACAGTAAAAATTTGTAAGACTGGATGGCATGAATCATGAACTGATATATATAATATGACTTTTGAACAATATTAAGGTAAATACATTGTTTTTTCTCTTTCAAAATCTTTCATTTGCTAACTATGCCTATCAGTAGTTAGTGCCTTCAGTAGTTTGAATCTTTCATTTAGCTGGCAGTAGTGGCGCTCGCTGTATTGCAGTAGCTTGAGTAACGAAGATTTTTGTGAGGTAAGTGATTTGTGAAAGGTATAGTTTAATGTTAGTCAGGGCCATTCTTTTTTAGGGATTATTGAAAGTCAGATTGCGTTGCGCTAAAAATACTGTGTGTCAGTTTAAGCACAGTCATGTATAATTTTTCTAAGCGGACGTTTCATATGTCGACTCATAATGACGCTGCCACTCGTGGTCGCATAATCTCTTTCCATAACAACTGAGCATCACGTTCGAGTGAATTAAAACCCTTAGGTTCAGTGATCTGGACTGGGTTTGTAGCTACAGACTCAGATTGCTCTAGATCCCACATTTTTTCATACAATGAAGAGTTGGCTTGCTTTACTGTTTACGTTTTCTGAGAAAGTTAGTTGTTTATTTCCTCAACTTCACTCAAAATACATCAGCCTGTAGAAACCTGCTCACGTTGTTTCCCACCATTTCTGTAACCTTATCCAGTAGTTTGTACACTGTTTCACTTAGGAATCTAGTTTTTTTGCTTCCATCTCTCCCAGTCTTGCATTTGTTTCCTATCTGCTCCCGTTTGGTTTCCGTATGCTTTGTTTTTCCTCTTCCTCTCACGAATTTCTTTCGTATTTGCTTCTGCCTTCTCCAGCATTTGCTTTATCCAGAGTGTTGTACATGCAATGTTTATGAGATTGAGGCTATTTTGTGCATCGTATGACTCTGTTTCGTAAATATTGCTAATTTCTGCTACTGACCCCTGCCAGAAAGATAATTTTGACTCGACTCCATCCACGTCCACTGAATCCTCCTGGCTGAGAATTCGGGTCGCCTCTGCAGATCGTGCTAGACTAACGCTATCCATTTACAAGAGGAATTAAACACGAATCTATTACACAACGCTCTACCTTTATCACAAATTAGATATTCGAGAATATTCCTGTATACACACGCTACTTCCAATATAATACGGAAAAAGCTCACACACCGTATAAACTTTTTTTCAACATACTCCCCCAGAATGCAGGTACATACACAGGAAAGCGAATTATAAGTAACAATTAGTTCACGTGCTCCGTACCAGCATGTGCCGCAGTTGCAAATCAATGTACACAAGATACAGCAAGGGACAAAAACAGTTGACACAACATTTTGCAACGTCGAGATATGTCATTGTTCCTCCATACCGTCCTAACAGCAGGATATCAAAAGAAATGAAAGTTTGGATACTGGATAGTGGTCCATATGCATGTTGGGTACCAGTTGTGCACCGTAGTCAAAAATGTCTCTGAGCACTATGGGACTTAACATCTGAGGCCATCAGTCCCCTAGAACTTAGAACTACTTAAACCTAACTAAACTAAAGACATCACACACATCCATGCCCGAGGCAGGATTCGAACCTGCTTCCCTACCGATCGCGCGGTTCCAGATTGAAGCGCCTAGAACCTCGCGGCCACACCGGCCGGCGTGCATCGTAGCCAAGAAGACTAAGTGGAATAGCTGTCCTTTTCTCTGAGTTCTTAATATAACTGATCATTTAGTCTGGCGATTGTGCTCAATGAAAGCAACGTCACAATCTGAACAATATTCTTACCCGTGCACCAGCGTATATACTACACTAGCCACGGAAAGGTGTAGAAAGGCACTAAGGATTTTGGAATTCCAGTCAAGAAAAAGGCGACGCACCACGAAGTAGTTACCTGAATGGGACGAATATTGGTAGATGTGGTGTAAGTGTACAGACAAAAAAAGAAAAAGACCTACACGTATAGACAATTGCTTCGTCCTCTTGTTCTGTCGTCTCTCTGGGTCGCCCACTTCCTTCTTCACTCTGTGTTCAGCGAGGTTTCACCCGTTCCTGCCCGTTTCTTCGAATAGTACGCTCGCTTCTGTTCAAATGTTTAGCTATTCGTCGATTACTACAAAGGAATTCTTTGAGCCCTACTGCAAGTCCTCTCTCAAATGCAGCCGTTTACTTACACCACTGGCCATTAAAATTGCAACACCAAGAAGAAATGCGTATGATAAAGGGGTATTCATTGGACAAATGTATTATACTAGAACTAACATATGATTACATTTTCACCCAATTTGGGTGCATAGATCCTGAGAAATCAGCACCCAGAACAACCACAGCTGGCAGTAATAACGGCCTTGATACGCCTGGGCAATGAGTAAAACAGAGCTTGGATGGCGTGTACAGGTACAGCTACCCATGCAACTTCAACACGATACCACACCTCATCAAGAGTAGTGACTGGCGTATTGTGCCAAGCCAGTTGCTTGGCCACCATTGACCAGACGTTTTCAATTGGTGAGAGATCTGGAGAATGTGTTGGCCAGGGCAGCAGTCGAACATTTTCTGTATCCGGAATGGCCTGTAGAGGACCTGCAATATGCGGTCGTGCATTATCCTGCTGAGATGTAGGGTTTTGCAGAGATCGAATGAAGGGTAGAGCCACTGGTCGTACAACATCTGAAATGTAACTTCCACTGTTCAAAGTGCCGTCAATCGAACAAGAGGTGGCCGAGACATGTAACCAGGGGCACCCCATACCATCACGCCGGGAGATACGCCACTATGGCGATGACGAATACACACTTCCAATGTGCGTTCACCGCGATGACACCAAACACAGATGCGACCATCATGATGCTGTAAACAGAACCTGGATTCATCCGAAAAAATGACGTTTTGCCATTCGTGCACCCAGGTTCGTCACTGAGTACACCATCGCAGGCGCTCCTGTCTGTGATGCAGCGTCAAGGGTAACCGCAGGCATGGTCTCCAAGCTGATAGTCAATGCTGCTGCAAAGTCGTCGAACTGTTCATGCAGATGGTTGTTGCCTTTCAAACATCCCCATCTGTTGACTCAGGGATCGAGACGTGGCTGCACGATCCGTTACATCCATGCGGATAAGATGCCTGTCATCTCGACTGCTAATGATACTAGGCCGTTGGGATCCAGCACGGCGTTCCGTATTACCCTTAGGAACCCACCGATTCAATTTTCTGCTAACAGTCATTGGATCTTGACCAACGCCAGCAGCAATGTCGCGATACGGTAAACCGTAATAGCGCTAGGCTACAATCCGACCTTTATCAAAGTCGGAAACGTGATGGTACGCATTTCTCCTCCTTACACGAGGCATCACAACAACGTTTCACCATGAAACACCGGTCAACTGCTGTTTGTGTATGAAAAATTGGTTGGAAACTTTCCTCATGTCAGCACGTTGTAGGTTTCGCCACCGGCGCCAACCTTTTGGGAATTCTCTGAAAAGCTAGTAATTTGCGTATCACAGCATCTTCTTCCTGTCGGTTAAATTTCGCGTCTGTAGCACGTCATCTACCTGGTGTAGCAATTTTAATGGACAGTAGTGCATATTGTTCACGGGCTTGACTGCGAGGCACATTTACTGTCCTTGAGTACACGGAATGAAATTCTAAATTATTGTATGCCCTGGAAACGACACGTTTGCTGTTGACTACCCTTGCCAGTGGCATCATGAAACTGCGCTCCAGCATCACACATTCATCCATCAGCTGCCGCAGTCCACAATTTTGCATATTCCATCGACTCCTATATAAATATCATTTGCTACCAAATTTCGTAACTCCTTCGTGGTGCGTAGTTACTTTAACAGAGAACAAAACTCTCTAAAACACAAATCAATTTTTAAATGGCATTATCACTCTGAGAAGGTGTTATTAAGTGTTCAAGAGTGTATGGAGAAGGCTCAACAAGATATGCTCATCGTTAAAGATAACGATATAATAAGAACACTCATATTATAACCAAAGTAGCAATAGGTGGCATGTAACAAGCTGCTGAAATATGGATTGCACTGAAAAATTGCGACACTTGCATTCGACGACTCAATCTTGTTCCCAATTAGTCAGGCAAGAACATCAACGCATTTCATGACGAAATGGGGGTACACTGCAGAAACTTCCCACTACTGGTGTACAAAACGCTACTGAAATCGAGCTATGTCCCATTGTTCGGCGGAGCAACTCAGTTCGAATGAGTACACCAAATTTTGGATTTCCGAACGGAATGGGTAAAACTGACGAGCTCCGCTATTCTCTGTTCCAAACAAAACTCTGTGCTTCACAAATGCAGCCATTCTAGAGACACTGCAGGTGAAGAATATATTTTCGAAACACGACTTCTGAAATCAGAAAGCATTCATCTATTAGGATTACTTTAGTCAATGTTGTATAAATTGTATTAATTGTTTGCTTTATTCTATTATGTTATCTCTATGCAAAAGTTCTTGTTTGTTTTTTTTGCTGTAAGTCTTTACGTATAACTAATATTACACATCTCTTTAATTTGGGCATCTGTTTGTAGCTTTGGGGAGAAAATATGGGCTAGAGTGATGCATAGATCGTCAGAACTAGACGCACCTTACATAAAATGCTATAATTATTATTTTTGAGCATTAGTGTGTAAATGTTTATGAGTCTCAAAATCCCATGGCGTGATTATTCAAAGTAGGAAGGGCACGTTCAGGTGTGGCAGATGTAGATAATGAAGTGCCACTAAAGTCAGTGAGAACCGTCAGCGGATCCTGACTTTGCGTAAGATTCTTTCCGGTTTCTGAAGCGGCAAGGATGTTTGGCAGAAAATGTAATGTATCGTTCCTCTAAAATAGTCTTCTTTGTGTGGTGCCTTAATTCATTTCACACCTTGCTCTGATGACAGTAGTAGTTGCTGCTAGTTGCTTAAACTTCTGGAGGGTGTGTCCAATCATCTTGTGACTTGTAGGGTAACATTTGAGTTCATCATGAGCAGGATTTATGGAACTTCCCGGAAGATTAAAACTGTATGCCTGACCGAGACTCGATCTCGGGACCTTTTCCTTTCGTGGGCAAGTGCTCTACCACTTAGCTACCCAAGCACGATTCACGGCCCGTCCACACAGCTTTACTTTTGCATGACTTCGTCATCTACCTTCCAAACTTTACAGAAGCTCTCCTGCAAAACTTGCAGAACTCGCACTCCTTAAAGAAAGGATATTGCGGAGACATGGCTTAGCTACAGCTTGGGGGTCGATTCTCTGTCCGGTACACAGTTTTAATCTGCCAGTAAGTTCCATATCAGCTCACACTCCGCTGCAGAGTGAAAATCTCATTTTGGAAACATCCCCCAGGCTTTGGCTAAGCCATGTCTCCGCAATATTCTTTCTTTCAGGAGCGTAAGTCCTGTATGGTTCGCAGGAGAGCTTCTGTGAAGTTTGGAAGGTAGAATACGAAGTACTGGCGGAAGTAAAGCTGTGAGGACAGGGCATGAGTCGTGCTTGGGTAGCTCAGTTGGTAGAGCACTTGCCCGCGGAAGGCAAAGTTCTCGAGTTCGAGTCTCGGTCAAGCACACAGTTTTAATCTGCCAGGAAGTTTCATATCAGCGCACACTCCGCTGCAGAGTGAAAATCTCATAGTGAACCCTTCAAATACTTCCGTCGAGGTACCACAAAAATCATTTCCAGATGATGAGCCTAGCTACACCACCTTCACAGATAGCTTCACCTATTTCCTCGCAAACAAAATCATCTACATGTCTTTCACATACATTGCTATTACTGTTGCTACAGACTAGTGCCGCAACACAGTTCGTCATACATTTCACCTCCACGTTAGCCTCTCTTCTGATCAAAGAATCTTTCTACAAACAACCACATATTCATTCACTTCCTTTTCGCAAAATAAAATTTTCAGTCTCATGATTATCATTCCAAACTTTCCTGGATATTTTACAATCTTTGTACCGCCCCCTTTATGGTTACGCTACTTCAAATTTATTCCACATTTTGTTCTTGCTTGTTATAACCTCTAGTTTCAACATTTGTAGCTTCTTTGCCAACTTTTCGACAGGCACAGAATTTTTAAAATACTCTGTCCTTCTCAACGTCGGTTTATTTCGACACCTCCAGTCCTGGGATACGGAGATCTCTTAATTTCCTGACGTCATATTCTGGCGTTACATTTCATGAAGCTCCGACACCTCAAATTTTTGCCCCTTGCTTTGATTCCCGTTGCATGTATTGCCATTTTCATTCTTTCCTTGAAAATTATTATTATGCTGATGATTATTTCTGCAATGATCATTATGATCCCTATTCTGGCAATCATTTCCCTGTATACTGTTCCCATCATGTGGTTTGTCTCTCAATAAAATCTAAAAATTCCTCAGTGGAATTTGTCGGACTACGGATGAGATTCCATTGTAGAAATCCCAGTAGTAATCTCAGTAAAGACTCCCAGTGGACGATTTATGTGCACAAACTCATCCAGTTCACGCACGCAGAAATTCCGCATCGACTCACTTTCTAGTCTGAAACATGGTCCTTTGAAGAACTCGTTCTGAAGTCGAATTTGATTCGGTTCACTCCAGAATTTGTTCACGAAACATCTCGCAAAAACTTCCTAAGTAGTGAATTTATTCAACCAATGATTTTGCATTACCATATAGAGGTCTTTTCACGACTTTAATTAATGCCTCCTCGTACATTCCTCTTACAAAACCATCTCTACATGTATCAACAAAATCAACTAGTGTGCAAAGCGCTTTGCCGTTCCTGAATTACCCCATGGAACATCTATCACAGCAGTAGCCTGATCTGCTGCTAAAAAATTCAATTCTGACCTCATGCCTTTAAACTGCTAATCATGCTTTACAGATTCTTTGATTAATCTGCCTTCAAAATGTTCTGTGTTCTTAAGCACCTCTTTCTCACATTCTACTGCTCTATCTGCCGAATTGTTAACTGATTTAGCGGACACTTCATTAAGCGCATTTTGTCTCAGCGTATAATTCTTAATATTCCTATCCAGATCGTCCCGTATATTTTCCAAGTTTCTCCCGAAATTTCTATCCATTATGTTGACTCTGGTGTTAACCAGGTCAGCTTGCTCCGAAATTTTATACGTTTGTCCATATACCTTTTAATTACATATCGATATCTCCTTCTATATCTGATTTAACTTTTTTAAGGCTCAGTACTGGAATTGAGATGAGAATTTCCTTGTTCCAGTTTCATAGCCAGTGCCGCTATACCAGATTGCATTTTCCGCATATTATTGCTCAAATCTGACTGAACTTCGTTTAACCATGCTATTATGGCAACCACAATTACATCTCCTTCCTCAGATTTCACATATTTGCTCCACCGTTTGTCACATCAACATTATTTCATCCAGATTTAGAGTTAACTGGGCCTCTAGCATTATCTCAACCATACAGACTTTGTGATCCCCTAATCGTTGTAAGCTCTATCACAGACGATGACAGTGCGGTTTCACACACTTTAACGATATCGGCCGAAGTACTTAACTTATCGGTAATGCCTGCTGTTTCTGCTGTGCCACTGTGACGGATGTTGTCGATGCTGATGAACGAAGCCGCCGCCATTGGCCCTTCCTCAGTTACCGCCGTCTCCCTGCTGCTCGCCACTGCTGGCTCGATCTCAGCACTTATCTGAATAGCCATCTTCTCCTTTCCTGAATCGATTGTAAGCGAGCAGCGAAGTGGTAAGCTGTATCGCAGCTTGAGTCTACAGAGCGACAAGCAACTACGGCACTGGAGCCGAGAGACATTTCACGGATAGAACCGAAGATGCATGAGGTAACAGATGACACGCAACTGCGGCTGACAAACCAGCCACTTTGTGAAAAGGAGACCTTTCACTTATGTATTACAAATTTTTACTGTTTTAATCACGAATGTAGCAGAAAATAAAACTATTAAACAAGAAAGCCAAACATACAGCACTGATTTAAATTAATTTCTTCATATTTAATAAGGGACGATAGTCATTCTTATGCCACTGACTGAAGTTTAATAGCAACAGCATAATTACGATGTGAACTGCAAAATACTAAGAAACGTCAAAAACAAAGGAATTAGGTAAGGTAAATTTTCACTGTATAAAAGTCAATATCTATTGACTGTCTTGTAATAGAGAAACAGCAATGTCTTGTGCCTCAGCTGTACTTGGTTTCTCAAAAGGATGCACTATTTTCCTCCTCTTCTTTGTGGAGAACAACCGTCTCTGAGGCTGAGTTCGTCCAATATACTTTCTTTTTCACTTGTTACTGATGCCCCTTCTTCATAAATACACTCCTGGAAATTGAAATAAGAACACCGTGAATTCATTGTCCCAGGAAGGGGAAACTTTATTGACACATTCCTGGGGTCAGATACATCACATGATCACACTGACAGAACCACAGGCACATAGACACAGGCAACAGAGCATGCACAATGTCGGCACTAGTACAGTGTATATTCACCTTTCGCAGCAATGCAGGCTGCTATTCTCCCATGGAGACGATCGTAGAGATGCTGGATGTAGTCCTGGTGAACGGCTTGCCATGCCATTTCCACTTGGCGCCTCAGTTGGACCAGCGATCGTGCTGGACGTGCAGACCGCGTGAGACGACGCTTCATCCAGTCCCAAACATGCTCAATGGGGGACAGATCCGGAGATCTTGCTGGCCAGGGTAGTTGACTTACACCTTCTAGAGCACGTTGGGTGGCACGGGATACATGCGGACGTGCATTGTCTTGTTGGAACAGCAAGTTCCCTTGCCGGTCTAGGAATGGTAGAACGATGGGTTCGATGACGGTATGGATGTACCGTGCACTATTCAGTGTCCCCTCGACGATCACCAGACGTGTACGGCCAGTGTAGGAGATCGCTCCCCACACCATGATGCTGGGTGTTGGCCCTGTGTGCCTCGGTCGTATGGAGTCCTGATTGTGGCGCTCACCTGCACGGCGCCAAACACGCATACTTTGCCGAGTATCGCTTGCAAAGGTACCTTGTTTCCGATGTCAACGGCTAACGTGTTTCTTTCTTCTTCTGTCAAATCTAAATGTCTAACACCATTTTGATGACCCACGTGAGTAACCATGTACACTCCTGGAAATGGAAAAAAGAACATATTGACACCGGTGTTTCAGACCCACCATACTTGCTCCGGACACTGCGAGAGGGCTGTACAAGCAATGATCACACGCACGGCACAGCGGACACACCAGGAACAGCGGTGTTGGCCGTCGAATGGCGCTAGCTGCACATCATTTGTGCACCGCCGCCGTCAGTGTCAGCCAGTTTGCCGTGGCATACGGAGCTCCATCGCAGTCTTTAACACTGGTAGCATGCCGCGACAGCGTGGACGTGAACCGTATGTGCAGTTGACGGACTTTGAGCGAGGGCGTATAGTGGGCATGCGGGAGGCCGGGTGGACGTACCGCCGAATTGCTCAACACGTGGGGCGTGAGGTCTCGACAGTACATCGATGTTGTCGCCAGTGGTCGGCGGAAGGTGCACGTGCCCGTCGACTTGGGACCGGACAGCAGCGACGCACGGATGCACGCCAACACCGTACGATCCTACGCAGTGCCGTAGGGGACCGCACCGCCACTTCCCAGCAAATTAGGGACACTGTTGCTCCTGGGGTATCGGCGAGGACCATTCGCAACCGTCTCCATGAAGCTGGGCTACGGTCCCGCACACCGTTAGGCAATCTTGCGCTCACGCCCCAACATCGTGCAGCCCGCCTCCAGTGGTGTCGCGACAGGCGTGAATGGAGGGACGAATGGAGACGTGTCGTCTTCAGCGATGAGAGTCGCTTCTGCCTTGGTGCCAATGATGGTCGTATGCGTGTTTGGCGCCGTGCAGGTGAGCGTCACAATCAGGACTGCATACGACCGAGGCACACAGGGCCAACACCCGGTATCATGGTGTGGGGAGCGATCTCCGACACTGGCCGTACACCGCTGGTGATCGTCGAGGTGACACTGAATAGTGCACGGTACATCCAAACCGTCATCGAACCCATCGTTCTACCATTCCTAGACCGGCAAGGGAACTTGCTTTTCCAACAGGACAACGCACGTCCGCATGTATCCCGTGCCACCCAACGTGCTCTAGAAGGTGTAAGTCAACTACCCTGGCCAGCAAGATCTCCGGATCTGTCCCCCATTGAGCATGTTTGGGACTGGATGAAGCGTCGTCTCACGCGGTCTGCACGTCCAGCACGAACGCTGGTCCAACTGAGACGCCAGCAGGAAATGGCATGCCAAGCCGTTCACCAGGACTACATCCAGCATCTCTACGATCGTCTCCATGGGAGAATAGCAGCCTGCATTGCTGCGAAAGGTGGATATACACTGTACTAGTGCCGACATTGTGCATGCTCTGTTGCCTGTGTCTATGTGCCTGTGGTTCTGTCAGTGTGATCATGTGATGTATCTGACCCCAGGAATGTGTCAATAAAGTTTCTCCTTCCTGGGACAATGAATTCACGGTGTTCTTATTTCAATTTCCAGGAGTGTATTTTACTTCGCAGCTACCATCTCCAGCCTCGGTTATTTCAATGCTGGAAGGACATACACCTATTTTGTTATACTCTTAGATACATATTGTCCTGAACGATGGCATACAAAGGAATGCCGAGTGACATTGTCCGAAGTACGATACGACCCACACTTTTTGACGTAGAGTGACAACGTTCTTCTCTCAGCCTGTTTCTTCCACTCACTAAATCCCTGGGAAGATGCAAATTCAGTCTCTTCAGATGCTATCAGCACAGCATGTTTCATTGACAAAGTGATCGTTATAGTTTTTCTTCGAAAGAACTGAAATATCGCACAATGGGCATTTTAGTTACATAAAACTATTTTCCAATCCATGTTCCTTTCTTTCGTGGCACTTTACATTGCGCTCATTGTTGAACTGTTTGCCACATAAAATACACAAATATTTATAAAACTTTTGCACTTTTAACTGTGGAGCGATATCATATAACTTTCCTGGATGTACCTGTGATACACGTTTTCTCAGACTCTTGTTATAGCTATAGCTTTTTCCACACTCTGAACATGTGTATCTCTTTTCTGGATTTCATTTCTGATGGTGCTGTCCTAGTTCAAGATGGAGAAAACCTTCACACTTTCACAACACACCTCGAAGATTTCACACGACAACAATGAAAACTACACACGTGACATATACACAATAGACCACATAGTGTCAGGCCGCAATTCGCCGAACATGCCACTTCCCGTGTTGTCTGCTGCATCTGCTCTTTTCGCTAACGCTCGACTCCGGTGCCGCAATTATGCATCGTTCAGCATTGGCTCTTTTTGCGAACTCTAGGCTCTGGTACCGCAGTTGCTTGTCACCTTGTAGGCACAAGTGTATCTCAGAAGTTAAGCTAGCATCTTTGAGCTGCGCGAGGGCACAGTGGAGCAATCAAAGTTTAGTTGTTTGATTAATTCGTGTATTACATTATCAAATATCTTTGTCCAGTATCTTTGTCAAATATCTTTGTCAAAGAAATTTGAGGGACTGATGACCGTAGCAGTCTGGTCCCTTTAATCCCACAAATCAACCAACCAAAGAAATTTGATGGTGTGATATGAAAATTTGTCAAATATTATCAAATATTTGATCAAATCCTGCGCCTCGCTGTAGATTGGATCAAAGAAGTCGCTTGTCTTCTGTTCACTGCAGTGTGAGATGTTTCCCATGTGGAGCGCTATCATCGCTGCAGCGTTCTGTCATCTGTAGTGTTTTTATACACATTTGGCAGTAAATACAATTGGTGTATACCGACGACTAAAAAATTAATAGAGGTCTGTGAAGCTGATGTGGCGCATTATAGTGTCAAGCATCCTGAATACAAAAATAGATTAAGAAGATTGGAGACCTGACCTGACCTAACCTAACCTCACCTAATCTGTTCTAACCTAACTCTTTCCTGTAGCAAGGAATCGGAGTGTTACAGTGAGCCTGTCTTCTGCAGATATAGCAGCTCTTAAGTGAGTATTGTGCTTTGTCATATGAGGATACTTCTCACTGAGTACATACAGAAATGTATGCTCATACATTCTTAAGTAATTGATGCATGACTTGGCTCACGTAACAAGTTTTGTTGAATGCATTTATCATGTTGTCGTAAGACCCACGACTTCACCCAGTTACGTTTTTTTTTTTTTTCTTTTCTTTCCAGCTTCTCTTTCGCAGGTGCACAGAGTGCAATTGTACATGCAACTGCTGCAGTTGTTGTCAGCCATCTTGAACTGAACTAAAAATATGATAACAGTGTAAGGCTCGATTCACACGGTGGGCAACGTCACGTCAACGTCAGTGACGTCACACATCGTCAAAAATCCACTTGCATACACACTGGACAAAACGTCAAGCGACGGCAAAACTTCAACCACATTTCGGCGCGTTTTTGGAAACTCGCAGAAGAATTCACGAGAGCAGATGGCGGACATTAAACGTAGTCTTGATGTACTTGCTACAATTGCAATTGCTTTAGATGATGAGGAAAGAGAGTGGAAATTGGCAAGGCAATCAAAACGAACGTGGGTGAAGAAAATGATTTTGAAGAGAATGTGTGAAGGCGAATATTACACATTATATAGAGAACTGGAAGAAGAGGAGACGTCATTTTATAAATACTTATGAAGGTCGAGACAGCAATTTTTTACTTTGCTGTCTTTGATAAGCAGCAGCAGCATCAAGAAAGCGGACATAAACATGCACTGTGCAAAACCTCCACGAGAAAAACTAATGGTTTGAGGTGAGTCTGATGCTTCAGCTTTACCAATTCCTTTGAGGGCTCCTTTTCTGTACCTTTATATATTTTATGGAACAGAATATTTACTGTAGTACTGCACACTATCAACAAATTCATCTGTAGGCTAAACATTAACAATTTATGGCCCCTTGTTATGTAGATCTAAATCTGCTATAGTTCGTCCTGCATAAACTCGTTTCTACTATAATTACAGTTTCTAATAATTTTCGAAGTTTGAGTTGCATCACTTACTTTTGCAGTATATGAGCACGTATGAAATGGAGTACTTTCAAGAAATTATGATGGCCTATATGAGCAGGTTGACTGCATCATTTGACTTTAGTGTGGTCCATATGCTAGTCACAGGAAGCAGACTTCAGGAAAAGTAGTGTCCCTTGGCTTAATACATTTCATTACTGGATATACAAGGCTCGTGAACAATATTGACACTTATTAGTCCCAGAGTTACTAAGATGCTTCTTTCTGTAGTGGGTATGCTTGATAGTACTTTGTCTCACACTCGAAGTACTCTTTTCATATGTAATTACCTTACCGATTACATACAAATTTGCTTACACTAACACTAAAATTGACAGCTAATTCAATGACAATTACTATAATGAAAAAAGTCTGTTTACCCAATTTAACATATTATTCAACATGACCAATCTATTTCAAAGTCTTATTTATGCTAAAACTAACAAGATTGACAGATTATGCAGTAGCATGCTCTACGTTTTATTTATTGGCCTAAAATTTTGGTGTACAATTTGCTATTTTGTGCGTTTTATTTTCAAAATAATTCAGAACCCGTGAGTGCATCTTACTAATGTATTGCTGTTGGTTGTGTCAATGTACTTTACATTGCATGTAATATACTCAACATAAGAAAAGCATCAAACACTGTATCAATCCTTCTTTTCAAATAGACAGGCCAGTACACATGTTGGATCATTCTATATTTCTGCACCAACGTATAAAGTTGCAGAGTTCTGTTTTACAGGCTTAAAATTAAAGCATGGATGTCGTTTGTGTTAAGCTTCTTTTTCTGTATATACTGTTATATGGCATTCATTATTTTTTGGTACTTCCCTTTTTTGTTCCTCGCAGGTTCTTGGCTACAGAGGACTCCTTAAAGGTGATAGCATTTAACTTTCGATTAGGACATTCTACAGCGCACAGTATTGTGTATGAAGTGTGCCAGGAAATTATTGATGTTAGGCTGAATGTTGTAATACCTCAACCTACAACAGATCTGTGGCTCACAATTGCTGACGAATTTTGGAAAGTGTGATATTTTCCCCATTTCATTGGTGCAATTGATGGCAAACACATACACATAGTTACACCTCTAAACAGTGGCTCCATGTTTCACAATTATAGGCACACATTCTCCATGATGCTTCTAGCACTTGTGGATGCAAATTATAAATTTATGGCGGTGGACGTAGGATCATATGAGAAAAACAGTGTTGATGGGATTTATGCTCAGTCCAATCTCGCCAAAGCTTTGGAAAGCAACAATTTAATTGTGCCCGGGTTATCACTGTTAGCATTCAACGGCGATTCTTATTCATATATTTTAACAACGCATTTCAAGAGACAATGCTCTCATCATCAGGTTGTAAAATCTATGTCATGAAATTAAACGGACTAAAAGACAAAATACCATCATAAATAGTTGGGAAGTCCATAGAGTAAAACAGAATTAAAAGTATATTGGACTGTGGGTCCTCGTCTTACATTGAAGTTGTTGACACAAGTCTATGGCCGTCCCATAGCTACCAAATATGGTGTCGCACTGCGCCGGCTCGGGAGCTGTTGTGGACTGACGTGCCTAGGTGTTGTGGCGTGGTTACAGCCGTGTGCTTGACGGTAACGCTATGCTATTGGCCGCCTGATTTCCTTATTGCATTGGTCTGCCATCGTTAGCCTCTCGCAACTCCGTCAGTGACATGCTACAAGTTTAAAGTCGCATACCTGCCCTAAAATAATTCTAAAAACCCGCTAAAAAGTCTCATTTCTTTAAAATTATCTTGTGCATTTAGAATATTGCTTTGTTTCTTTTCATGGATAGCTATCTCGAATTCCTCTAGTAAATCAAGTTTCCTCCCTTTCTTTTCTACATGCAATATTTCTACGTTGTCTTCTATGCTATTAAGGGGACGGCCTGTTTCGTATATACGGTTCGCAACAGCTGATTTGTCACACTTTCCTAACCTGAACGCATCTTTATGTTCTCTATATCGGATCACGAATGATCTTCCTGTCTGCCCTATATATTTTGCATCACAAGTTCTGCACTGAATCTTATAAACTCCCGATCTTTCAAACTTACTTCTCTTCTCGCCAATATCGTTCTTAAGGCTATACCTCACTAGGTTATTAGTCTGAAAAGCTATTTGGACATCGTATGGCTTAAAAATATTTGCTATCTTTTGTGAGACTGTTCCGTAGTATGGCATCGTGATAATTTTCACTTTCTCTCCATTACGTTTATTCTTTTTGCACTTATTACTTTTCCGTAACAGTTTTTTAACCATATCTATTCTGTAACCGTTATTTATCGCTATTCTCTTGACGGTGTTAATTTCAGTCTCCCTATCTTTTTTAGTCATAGGTACATTGACTGCCTTATGAACGAGAATACGGAAAGCAGCTTCTTTATACGCCTGCGGATGGCATGAATCATTCGGAATCAAGGCATCAGTCGTAGTTTGTTTTCTATAAACGGAGAACGCATGTTTGTTGCCCTGCTTTTTCATATTTAGTCCAGGAACTGTAAACAATTGTCAGCTTCATACTACACGGTAAACTCTATTTTATTATGTGCGTCGTTGAATTTTTTTACTATTTCCTCAATGTCCTCACGGGAATCATCGACAAGTAACAGAGTGTCGTCTACATAACGTTTGTAATAAACAATTTTATCCATAATGTTATCGTCACAGTTTAGAACTTTATCTTCAAGGTCATAGATAAAAATGTCCGCTATAGTTCCTGAAATACTGGACCCCATGGCTAATCCATCGTCCTCAATATAAAAATTGTTATTAAACGTAAAATAATTAAAACTTTTAATGAGCTGTAGGAGATCAGTAAATTCAATTGTCTCTTGCGTTGAAATTTTACCGTATTTAAGGAAATTTCTCTTTAGGATTTCCATAGTTTCGTTAACCGGAACACTGGAGTATAAGTTCTTAACATCCAACGAAACCAAACGGGAAGTGTCAGTGACCGGCGTATCTTTAATTTCACCTATCATGGTCATACTACCACGCACCGAATAGTTATTTTTATACACGTAAGTCTTATTCAGAATTTGGTCCAACATTTTCGTTATTTTATATGCTGAACTATTTCGACCGTTAACAATCGGACGAACCGGATGCAGATCTTTATGTATCTTTACCTATGATGTTAATTTGGGGGCCGTTGGATTCATGATAACGCATCTTCCTTTTTTCGGCTTCTGTCAGCAGGCAGTGTGTGCGTTTCAGAACATTTTTTAGTTTATTTTCGAAATTTGCTGTTACATCTTTCGGAATTTTCGTAATGTTATTTTCGACAAAAAATGCGAAGGTCTCCGAAACGTACTCCTCCTCTTTTGCTATTACGACCGTATTCCCCTTATCCGCTTTCGTGCCAACAGTTTTCACTTCATTAAGCCTTTTATTTATAGAATCGACAGTTAGTCGGTCTGCTCTAGTCTTATGAATAACACTATTTCGCTTATTTAGTTCATTTTTTACTATTTTATGTAGCTTATGACCGACATGTCCGGTTTCATTATTATTTAATTTTGCAATTTCTGTTGTCATATTAGTGAGGGCAATTACTTCTTTCGCGACCTTCTTGTTAAATGACCCCTCAATATTATACTTTAATGCCTTATTTAACATTTCTACTTCTGTATTATCAAATACAATATCCGTTTTATTAACCACCCGTGGATAAAAGTCTGAGGACGAAAGGCTTTGTTGTTGATCTTTTTCATCTTTATTGAACTCCTACGGGTCATTACAAGTTTTAATTATTTTACGTTTAATAACAAATTTTATATTCAGGACGATGGATTAGCCATGGGGTCCAGTATTTCAGGAACTATAGCGGACATTTTTATCAATGACCTTGAAGATAAAGTTCTGAACTCTGACGATAACATCACGGATAAAATTGTTTATTACAAACGTTATGTAGACGACACTCTGTTACTTGTCGATGATTCCCGTGAGGACATTGAGGAAATAGTAAAGAAGTTCAACGACGCACATAATAAAATAGAGTTTACCGTGTAGTATGAAACTGACAATTGTTTACAGTTTCTGGACCTGAATATGAAAAAGCAGGGCAACAAACATGCGTTCTCCGTTTATAGAAAACAAACTACGACTGATGCCGTGATCATGCCATCCGCAGGCTTATAAAGAAGCTGCTTTCCGTATTCTCATGCATAGGGCAGTCAATATACCTATGACTGAAAAAGATAGGCAGACTGAAATTAACACCGTCAAGAGAATAGCGATAAATAACAGTTACAGAATAGATATGGTTAAAAAACTGTTACGGAAAAGTAATAAGTGCAAAAAGAATAAACCTAATGGAGAGAAAGTGAAAATTATCACGATGCCATACTACGGAACAGTCTCACAAAAGATAGCAAATATTTTTAAGCCATACGATGTCCAAATAGCTTTTCAGACTAATAACCTAGTGAGGTATAGCCTTAAGCACGATATTGGTGAGAAGAGAAATAAGTTTGAAAGATCGGGAGTTTATAAGATTCAGTGCAGAACTTGTGATGCAAAATATATAGGGCAGACAGGAAGATCATTCGCGATCCGATATAAAGAACATGAAGATGCGTTCAGGTTAGGAAAGCGTGACAAATCAGCTGTTGCGAACCATATATACGAAACAGGCCGTCCCCTTAATAGCATAGAAGACAACGTAGAAATATTGCATGTAGAAAACAAAGGGAGGAAACTTGATTTACTAGAGGAATTCGAGATAGCTATCCATGAAAAGAAACAAAGCAATATTCTAAATGCACAAGATAATTTTAAAGAAATGAGATTTTTTAGCGGGTTTTTAGAATTATTTTAGGGCAGGTATGCGACTTTAAACTTGTAGCATGTCACTGACGGAGTTGCGAGAGGCTAACGATGGCAGACCAATGCAATAAGGAAATCAGGCGGCCAATAGCATAGCGTTACCGTCAAGCACACGGCTGTAACCACGCCACAACACCTAGGCACGTCAGTCCACAACAGCTCCCGAGCCGGCGCAGTGCGACACCATATTTGGTAGCTATGGGACGGCCATAGACTTGTGTCAACAACTTCAATGTAAGACGAGGACCCACAGTCCAATATACTTTTAATTCTGTTTTACTCTATGGACTTCCCAACTATTTGTGATGGTATTTTGTCTTTTTAGTCCGTTTAATTTCATGACGTAGATTTTACAACCTGATGATGAGAGCATTGTCTCTTGAAACGCGTTGTTAAAATATATGTATAAGAGTCGCCGTTGAATGCTAACAGTGATAACCAGTATAACGACAACTGCTACCCCAACTCCATGATGGATTATATTAAATTAAGTGTGCCCTCTGACTGGAACCTGCGTGGTACACACACACACCAGCACCCTTTGTGAAGGTGGGAGATAAGACTTACCCGCTTAACACATATTTAATGAGGCCGTATCCTCGAGTTCAACTGAGTTAGCCCAGATAAAGAAAACTTCAGTTATAGATTGTCTCGAGCAAGGAGAGTTTCAGAAAGTCCGTTTGGGCAATTAGCACAAATGTTTCGGATATATTTCAGAAAAATAAATGCACTTCCTGAAAATGTAGATAAGATAATTTTAACTACATGTATCCTTCATAGCTATATTAAAGACAATAATATAATAGATAGCCATACAGATGCACAAAACGGAGAGTTAATATTGCATCAACTTGAAAGGCAGGGAGGAAAAGCTTGTAATGCAGCATTTGGGGTACATCAAAAGTTTCACAGATTTCTTTATTTCCCCAAATGACTCAGTTCCGTGGAAGTAATTAATAATTATTTTGTAATAACAAAGACAATAAAGCATGAAAAACTAAACATATTTTTAAATTCATTTATCTACCCAGTACAGCATACTTCCACCCTTTCTCCGTATTTATCTCCAGTCTGTATCATTGCATTTATGCTTAATTGCTCATTTAATTATATACTGCTATTCTACCAAAAAATTTGAAGAAGGTGTAGTGGATTGTGTTATACATGAAAAGTGGAGAAGCATGTATTTCTGTTTAAACATACAATCCGACAAATAATTTGAAACGTAATGTTTGTGTAGCTTTCAACGTTTGCTGTGCACAATCATTTTGCAGACTAGCGGTCTCTTAGTTTCATGTTACACGGATCATTTTGCATGATAAATCGAATGATGTGGAACAAGTCATTTAACATGAAAAGTAGTTTAGAAATACAGCTACATACTTAACATTTCAAAGTCTTTTTTAGTTTTTTCCCTCTTTTGGTGATACTTTTCTTTAATGAACCAAGAGATGAATTTCACATTGCCCAGCATAACCCATGTTAAGAATATCTCACCCCCCCCTAAAAAAATACTAATTCTTCACAGATAATTTTTGCCACATTTGCACACATTCACATGTAAATAAAAACAGTAACAATCTTAACACTTTCAGTGGTAACATAAGAGGAGCCAAAAGCCTATGACGAAATTTGAAAATGCCTCAAAGCACCGTAGCACAAATAATTTCCTGAAACCTTAGTGTGACAATGTGGAAATATACTTAATACGAAACACACATTGAGAGAATTATAATTTATTTACAAATACATTTACAGATTAGCTGTGTAATAGTGATCGAAGTTGTTAGACACATTAAGCTTCTCCCTCACTTCTTGTGTTTCCAGTTCACTTATTATTTGAAACACTTTATTTCTCGCTTCTATTTGTCGCAAAGATGAAAATTTTGGAGCTGTCTCTGCCATGCTCAAAAAGAAATTGTTTCGGTCCACTGTTATCACTAACCTCCTTTTGTTTTATTAAATACTGCATAAGCATGCTTGAGGCACTTTCGTAACATTTGCCCACTTTTTTGCTACGAGTGGGAGTCTCCACAACTGTCTCCACAGTGTTACATGTAGGGCTATTTACTTCTATTATACAGAAGTCCTCATCTTCTAAGGTCTCCGTTTCTTCCACTGATGGCACAATTGAATGTGTCTCGCGCTCTCTGAAAAGTGACTTCAGAAAGCTCATCTGTAGCTCGTACTTCCACTCCTTTGTTGGAGTAGCAGTCTGCCCATTCTTCGTCTTATTCCAAATGACTTTTCGGAACTGGTCATGAAGCGACACCCAACGAAGTCTACAGTCGCTTCCTGTAACCACAAATAAAATACAACTTAGATATAACGAAGCAGAATACATGACATTTCATTTACAACCACTAATAGCAGAATAAAGGAACAGCTCACTCCTGTTATAAGACACTACAGGTGTATGTCATATAATATTGCTATGCACAAGTTTTACATTTATTTTCACACAAGTAAATAAAATTTTACTTTCACTAGCAATACTCCTTTCATTTATTTTGACTGCTTGCAGTACCTCTGGATAAGAAAGTATTTAGCTTCAAGCTAGGACATAATAAACATTTCAAGTAATTATTAAATTGGACAGACAGTGTTTCATATAGTGTTACATTACAATTGACAGCTATTTTTGCTTTAATATAGCTGGGTCTCTGAGGTGAAAAATGGTGGTTAAACAAACAGTAGATATAATTTCTTATAGATGACATAGACTAGCTGTGGTGGTAGCATTTGCACTACAAACTCTCTCGGTAAAGCAAATGTAACTTTGGCACTGCAGAGAACCAACTGCACACTATGTATGAATGTGGAACATCGAACTTTTTACTGCAGTTGTACTTAAACAAGCTGTACCCATACGAAATTTTGAGTGAGACTCAGTACCAGAAAGTATGTAAATGAATACTATACATAAGTAAACTACTAGCCAAAGTGACTATGTGGCGTAGAATATTCATATTTGCTCCGGAATGATAAGTATTACATATAAACATAGTCGAAATAAACTTTCACTAGTCGCGAATAATTATGAAATTGGAAAGCAGAAAGGCTCTAACCTCTGCTAAGCGTTTTCACCTCCTAACTGTGAGTACATTTACACATAAATACATGCAGGTGCGATGTTACACGCAGTAGGCCTACATTATTCATACAGTTATTCACCTGGGCGTCCGATAACCAATCCAATTTTCTTCAATATTTCTTCTTTAAACAAAGTGTCGCTGTATTTTTTCCAGCTCATGTCATTGTTGTTGTTGTTGTTGTCTTCAGTCCTGAGACTGGTTTGATGCAGCCCTCCATGCTACTCTATCCTGCCGGCCGCGGTGGTCTCGCGGTTCTAGGCGAGCAGTCCGGGACCGTGGGACTGCTACGGTCGCAGGTTCCAATCCTGCCTCGGGCATGGATGTGTGTGATGTCCTTAGGTTAGTTAGGTTTAAGTAGTTCTAAGTTCTAGGGGACTGATAACCACAGCAGTTGAGTCCCATAGTGCTCAGAGCCATTATTATTATTACTCTATCCTGTGCAAGCTTCTTCATCTCCCAGTACCTACTGCAACCTACATCCTTCTGAATCTGCTTAGTGTATTCATCTCTTGGCCTCCCTCTACGATTTTTACCCTCCACGCTGCCCTCCAATACTAAATTGGTGATCCCTTGATGCCTCGGAGCAAGTCCTACCAACCCATCCCTTCTTCTGGTCAAGTTGTGCCACAAACTTATCTTCTCCCCAATCCTATTCAATACTTCCTCATTAGTTATGTGATCTACCCACATAATCTTCAGCATTCTTCTGTAGCACCACATTTCGAAAGCTTCTATTCTCTTCTAGTCCAAACTATTTATCGTCCATGTTTCGCTTCCATACATGGCTACACTCCATACAAATACTTTCAGAAGTGACTTACTGACACTTAAATCTATACTCGATGTTAACAAATTTCTCTTCTTCAGAAACACTTTCCTTGCCATTGCCAGTCTACATTTTATATCCTCTCTACTTCGACCATCATCTGTTATTTCGCTCCCCAAATAGCAAAACTCCTTTACTACTTTAAGTGTCTCATTTCCTAATCTAATTCCCGCAACACCACCCGATTTAATTGGACTACATTCCATTATCCTCGTTTTGCTTTTGTTGATGTTCGTCTTATACCCTTCTTTCACGACACTGTCCAATCCATTCAACTGCTCTTCCAAGTCCTTTGCTGTCTCTGACAGAATTACAATTTCATCGGCGAACCTCAAAGTTTTTATTTCTTGTCCATGGATTTAAATACCTACTCCAAATTTTTCTTTTGTTTCCTTTACTGCTTGCTCAATATACAGATTGAATAACATCTGGGAGAGGCTGCAACCCTGTATTACTCCCTTCCCAACCACTGCTTCCCCTTCATGTCCCTCGACTCTTACAAATGCCATCTGGTTTCTGTATAAATTGTAAATAGCCTTTCGCTCCCTGCATTTTACCCATGCCACCATTAGAATTTGAAAGAGGGTATTCCAGTCAACATTGTCAAAAGCTTTCTCTAAGTCTACAAATGCTAGAAACGTAGGTTTGCATTTCATTAATCTTTCTTCTAAGATAAGTCGTATTGTCAGTATTGCCTCACGTGTTCCAGTATTTCTACAGAATCCAAACCGATCTTCCCCGAGGTCGGCTTCTACTAGTTTTTCCATTCGTCTGTAAAGAATTCGTGTTAGTATTTTGCAGCTGTGGCTTATAGTTCGATAATTTTCACATCTGTCAACACCTGCTTTCTCTGGGATTGGAATTATTTTATTCTTCTTGAAGTCTGAGGGTACTTCGCCTGTCTCATACATCTTGCTCACCAGATGGTAGAGTTTTGTCAGGACTGGCTCTCCCAAGGCCGTCAGTAGTTCCAATGGAATGTTGTCTACTCTGGGGGCCTTGTTTCGACTCAGGTCTTTCAGTGCTCTGTCATACTCTTCACGCAGTATCGTATCTCCCATTTCATCTTCATCTACATCCTTTTCCATTTCCATTATATTGTTCTCAAGTACATCGCCCTTGTATAGACCCTCTATATACTCCTTCCACCTTTCCGCTTTCCCTTCTTTGCTTAGAACTGGGTTTCCATCTGAGCTCTTGATATTCATACAAGTGGTTCTCTTTTCTCCAAAGGTCTCTTTAATTTCCCTGTAGGCAGTATCTATCTTACCCCTAGTGAGATAAGCCTCTACATACTTACATTTGCCCTCTAGTCATCCCTGCTTAGCCATTTTGCACTTCCTGTCGATCTCATTTTTGAGACGTTTGTATTGCTTTTTGCCTGCTTCATTTACTGCATTTTTATATTTTCTCCTTTCATCAATTAAATTCAATATTTCTTCTGTTACCCAAAGATTTCTACTAGCCCTCGTCTTTTTACCTACTTGATCCTCTGCTGCCTTCACTACTTCATCCCTCAAAGCTACCCATTCTTCTTCTACTGTATTTCTTTGCCCCATTTCTGTCAATTGTTCCCTTATGCTCTCCCTGAAACTCTGTACAACCTCTGGTTCTTTCAGTTTATCCAGGTCCCATCTCCTTAAATTCCCACCTTTTTTGCAGTTTCTTCAGTTTTAATCTACAGTTCATAACCAATAGATTGTGGTCAGAGTCCTCATCTGCCCCTGGAAATGTCTTACAATTTAAAACCTGGTTCCTAAATCTCTGTCTTACCATTATATAATCTATCTGATACCTTTTAGTATCTCCAGGGTTCTGCCATGTATACAAACTCATTTCACGATTCTTAAACCAAAAGTTAGCTATTATTAAGTTATGCTCTGTGCAAAATTCTACCAGGCGGCTTGCTCTTTAATTTCTTAGCCCCAATCCATATTCACCTACTACGTTTCCTTCTCTCCCTTTTCCTACACTCGAATTCCAGTCACCCATGACCATTAAATTTTCGTCTCCCTTCACTATCTGAATAATTTCTTTTATTTCATCATACATTTCTTCAATATTTTCCTCATCTGCAGAGCTAGTTGGCATATAAACTTGTACTACTGTAGTAGGTGTGGGCTTCGTATCTATCTTGGCCACAATAATGCGTTCACTATGCTGTTTGTAGTAGCTTACCCGCATTCCTATTTTCTTATTCATTATTAAATCTACTCCGGCATTACCCCTATTTGATTAGCTCATGTCATACAACTCCACATTTTGGCGAACAAATTCGATTAACGTCTCGTCGTTCATGTTTATATAAAAACATTTTATAACTAAAAACTCAGTAGATATTTTCGATGTGGAGAACACTGCTCGCAGAATCAAACTCGTGCCATGCGAGCAGCCGCAGAACAAAGGGAAAAGTAACAGCCAATCGTAAGCAGTTCGCCAACCGCGTGACCCCCACCGTTAACATCAAACTATTTTTTCAAGGTATACTGGCCGGCAGGCAAACTGACGTTGGCGTGACTTGTCCACTGTGGTAACCTCACCATTTGAACGCACTGGACGAATATTTTGACCTCACGTGACCCACGTTGACGTTGACGTGACGTTGCCCACCGTGTGAATCGAGCCTAATACCCATTTTTAGCGCCACGGCAAAGATCTTTGTCAAACATATTTGACGAATATTTGATCACATCTTTGATCACATCTTTGACAAAGAAATCTGATAGGTTAATACCGGCCAGAAGCATTATTATGTTGAGCTCTGGTAGTGAGTGGAGTAGAACTACAACTGTGCTGTAGTTAAAGCTGATAATTTTAAGCAGTGCTAGTGAGGAAGCTATGTCAGTTTATGATTTAAATTAAAATTTCTTTTGTGCGATCAACATGATCACGAAACTGAGTTGTGAAGGAAGAAATCTAATGGAATGTAAGGTAAATGCAATAATGTTTTTATTTTTTATTATTGCTGCGCCATCGCACTAACTTATTTATTGTACTGAAAGTTGTTACATTGTAAAGTTAGGAAAGCGTAATACAAACGAAGTGTTATTTATGCGCATATTTCATTTTCTTGCCAACCTTTCCCATACAATTCTTTTTAAATAGATCATCCAACCAAGTATGTTCGATTTGCAACTAAGAGAACTCATTGCAGCTCTTGAGTGACTCTGCAGATACAGTAAATTTCAGCTTTAGCATAGAGACGCCCCAGACAGAGGTACTGCAACACGTTAGCCAGATTTACGCAAATTAGAGGTATGGGGAAAATATTTTGATTCTGTTATTTATTCAATCAGGGTCAACTTATGTTACTCAGAGACAGTTGTTGTGATCAAATTTTGCAAAGGGAATGACTCTAGGTTTCATGTCCAAGTTAATTATTCAGACAGTTTATACTGTTCAAAATTCTTACAGTGAGATTGGTAACTTTTACAGTACGAAAGACTTTTTGTTTCATTACAACAATCAATGTTTATTGCAGTATAGTTTTGCTTTCACATTACGACAGCACAAGTTTCATTACGATAGTTTATTTACTATCACAGTTCAGGCTAACAACCGAAAACAGAGTACTTCAGGCAATATTTTTATTTATTCAGATAACTTCCACTGCATATTTTTATTTATTTAAAGATAACTTTCACTTGGCGATATCCTTGCACAGTAGGGTGACATAGGATGTAACACCCAACCCGTCACTTAGCTGGTTTTGGCGTGTGTTCACCCCAACTAATTGACTAACAGATCAACAGAGTGCAAAACTGCCGCAATATCGGATAACGCAAAAAAGTAATATGGCCCTGTAACTCCTGACTGAACTGCTGTGGCAGTGTTGACATTAATTTATTCAGAATTGATCACTTTTAATTAAAAAGGGGTGCACATTGATTTTATATTAAGCTATTGAACACCAAATGCAAATGTTGAACATAAAATTAATTAAGAAAGTGACTTGGGATTTCAACTACTTGATTGAAAACAGATGCAGTCGATTAGCACAGATTTATTTTAGCTCACGACCTTCAATCATCACATTACATGACTCTCGTAACTGGCAGTGGTAATAAATTGCGTTTGCGTGGAGTAAAGCGCGATAATTCAAAAGTAATTCCTATCGACTGAACCAGGCGTAATGCGAAGTGCGAGAAGAATTCCACAATACACGCCCTATGAAACCCTCGTGGAAACTTTCCCGACGTGATCCCAACAAACTACTCAGTGGCCGGAGTGGGTGCAATATCACCAAATACAGCGTGGCGGAGCGGCGTCGTTGTGTGGATGTCGGCCGACCTCGTGGTGCTGCAAGGCTGAGCTCGTCTGTTCACTCCTAGCTATCTTGCTCAGTACATAGCTGAACCAAAACTTTCTATCTCCAAGCTCAATCGTTCCATTTGCTAAGTCCTAAACTGCAGAGATGCTCACTCTTTCTCAGGCAAGCTGAGAAAAGAACGCCACGTCCACACTCTAGGCAAGCTGGGAACGGAAGACCTCTGCTGAGACTTCTGCCAGTCCGCTCTTCGCCTCGGTTTCCCCTCCAGCAAAATCACTTACGCCAATTGCAGCGCAAGTCGCGTTAATTAAGCATCACTTCCCGGCGCCGAACAATGCCTGCTCTGGGAAGTGAAGAAATTCCCACAAAATTTCCCTTCCTCTCAACTACTTCTATTTAGCTCCCCCCAGGCCACCCATCAAGGTTAGTGTCTGCACAAACACCAAGTTTTCCGGAATTCTGACACCCAGGAGGGTACTTCAAATTCCTTGGTCCTACGTTCCCATCGGAGGTCGGCGTATTTCACGCTGTCGCTCTTCACCTGATTTACTTCAGGCTCTGTGGACCGTCAATTCAGCGTGAAGTTACTATAGTCACGAACACGCTTATTTTGACCTCTGTTGACCACTCCATCGTAGCTTGCGCGGCTTTGTCGAATGTTTCACAGAAAACGGGATGACGAACATTTATCAACGGGCATACAAGTTCTCCGTCTGTTTCCCGGTACACCAGCATGGAGTCGGGGTCAACCACCCACTCACTGTCACTCATCTGAAGGTGGCTGGAAGCCGCGCACCGTTACCACTTTCTTAGAGCTTGAGCCGCCCTAAGCTGCCTATTGTCGCTTCCCTTAGCCGCTCCCCCGGCCGGCCACGGTCAAATACTTCCCTGGGGTAAACTAGGGTCCAGTAAAGCGACTCGTTTCCACAAAGTTTTCATGTCGTGTGAATTACTTTAAAACCATCACCCGACATTAATTATTCCACTACGTCCATACTATACCCTCTACAAGATGCATTGTGCCTTGTCAGTCATTTTGTTCAGCCCTACTGTTCGCTCAACGTGAGTTAGGTGATCTTTAATGACTTCATGTACGGGGCATAGTTATTGCCATCTTACAAGGAATATTTTGAGAAACAGTCAGGAATTGTGTACTGCTCCATCTTAATTATTATGGTATTTTTGCGCAACGCATATTTTGCTAATATTGCTTTGCCTATCAGCTTTGAAATTATTGTTCTTGACCTTGTCTTTAAATCTGTGATTTTATGGTTTGTTTTCATATTTCTCTATTATCATGCCCCGTAGTACGTTTGCCAACAAATCAGGCCTACAATGAATTCGCAAAAATCTGATTTGCAAAATGCGACCGACAGCAGCAATAGGCCTACCTTTCTGATGATGCTGTTGCTACTAGTACTAATAATATTTCCGACGTAATAATGCAAGATGCTGTGTATTCGCAAATGGATAGATATGTCATGAACATTGTAGACACTCTCTATGCTGACAGGACTCCGCATTCAGATAATAAAGTTTGTGGTAATTCTGATGTTTTATTTTCAGAGAATACTGACATCACAAAGACAACTATGGAAGATTCTCAATTTTTGCCAAAACCCGACACCCAGCCATTACGGAATTTTTCAGACAGGATTGTTACCCAACAGCTTCATTTGACTACACACAGTATGAATTTCTCGCAGCAAGCTCTGTTAGATCGCTTGTTTCAGTTACTAGGTGAAATGCAAAAGCAAAATAACAGCACGTTTTGATGAACAATCCACTCGTTTTGTCGAGCTTAAAAACAGCGAGACCCTTACAAAACAATTTGAAGAGCTTAATGATAAATGGTCTAAAAATCTTGAAGCTTTTACTGAACGTTTTGATCCACAGGCTACTCTTTAGGAAACCTTAATCACAAAGAGCATAAAAAATCTTTAGATGCGTTCCGTGACAATCGGAGAGCACTCTTTGATGAATTAAGACAGTTACAAAGCTTTAACAGATCGCGTAAATGATATTTCAACAGAGGTTACCAATGTCACACCTCGTTTAAGCGAACTTACAGCTCATGGCAACCTTATAACGTGTCAAACAGAGAAGCACCCGTTGATGAATAACTTAATACCGTTGCTGACACTCAGTGGCAAGAAAAAGCCCTACTTTTTGCCAAAACTAGTTATTCGGTATCCAGTAAAATTGTCGTTACTCTGCAAAAGAAAACGCGTAGTCATACTGTACAGTTGGTCACTGAAAGAAGATACTACGTAAATTCACAACAAATACGACAATTTGTAAACTTAATGTAATGAAATCGTCGACACAGTAGAAAAATTAAAATTAAATCATGACAATCACTCTGGAGGTAAACAACCGGTACACTTAACTGACACTGAATATCAATAACTCGAAAACTTTCGACAGGGATAGATACAAATTAATCTTCAAACCAAACAGGAACTCAATAAACTTAATGCTCGCTTGTCTGACAATAAGCACGATACCATTTCTCAGGATTACTCATATAACTTTGCCACGTACTGTACCGATCAGAATATAGAACATTATCGGAATCTCAACTTACTAAACCGGTCAGAGAAAGAGACTTTTTACAGTCACATGACAACTCTCAAACTTTTTTCTGTCGACAACATTCTTTTGATAATTTTAGAATCGATGGATTTGAATACAAGCATTTTTTTATTTGTCAGAAAATTGAAAGTATTCCGTAATGTTCGTAATTGTTTGCACCCCATGGACTGGATTCAGCAACTTACGTTTCCTTTGCCGCCAAATTGGCCTGTTTCTCATAAATTAGAATTTATTTGTAGCTTTTTGGAAGGGGGGCCTTCGACGAGATTGTGACCGATTGCACGCCAATGTTTCTCAGTTGAAGAATTTCAAAGCGCTTTCCTTGCAGCGTACTGATCTGAGACGACACAGCGTGTGGTAAAAGACAAATTGATAAATTCACCCAGCCACAAGTCGAATTTTGAAACGTTAACACAGTACTTTTGAATATATGGTAAAACAAAACCAGCATTTACTTGAGCCGTTCAACCCGTCAGGTTTGATCCACCTCCGTATTTCAAAACTTGCAGGAAACTTGAAATGTGCGTTAAGACCAGGTCAACAAACATCTAACATACAGTACATGCTTTTCGTGATGTTTTACAATTGCTTGAGATTGATCAGTCGTTTTCTCAGCAGAAGAATAACTTTTCTAACAACCGTAATTTTCACTACAAACACAACGGTGATCATCCTGGTACGTTTTTCAAACACAATAAGAGTAACTATTTCGGGAATGAAAGACGTAACAGGAATTTTGACGACAACACCCAGAATTTTGATGGTAATCCGCAACGACATTTTCAGCGGAACCTGTCTCCCTAATAACTACCAACAGCAAAATCACAATTTTCAACAGTCTAGACAGCAACATGTTAATTCCGGACAGCACATAAATCAGCCTTTGCCGCAACAGCTGTAACTGCAGCAATCATTCTTGCAAAATAAGTTTAGTGATAATTTTATTCACAGGAACACTTTCCATAACTAGACAACAGCCGTACAAGCAAAACTTATGACAATGCCCAGCATTTTCAGGGTCACAATAGGTATAATTAAACAGGTAAGTAGAAATTTTAATCGTAATTTCAGGAACAAAGGGCACTTTAATAACTACCAGTCTTTCTGCCTAAATGAACCAGATTCACATTTTCATCCGCGTTAGTGTAACCAAAATCATTCAGAACCCCAGCTCACTGTTCAAATCACTGAAGCTCGATCTGCCAATGCGCAGAACGGTGCAGACGCTACGCAACAACAACTAGCGGTCCATGCCTCAGATTATGCCGACGACGCGCCAACAACACAGGGTACATCGCATCGTGCACATTTTATACAGCGTATTATCTGCCTAGAAGACTTCAGGGATTTCCTGTTACGTAAAACTGAACAGCCTGTGAAGCATTTTTACCATCTTGTTATTACCATTCAAGTAGGCAAACACGTATTGAAAGCAATTCTGGATTCTGGTTCTCCC
Source organism: Schistocerca gregaria (assembly GCF_023897955.1). Classification (NCBI taxonomy): domain Eukaryota; kingdom Metazoa; phylum Arthropoda; class Insecta; order Orthoptera; family Acrididae; genus Schistocerca; species Schistocerca gregaria. The sequence continues at coordinate 135,506,166 of NC_064926.1, forward strand.
GTTACTGTCATGAGTGACGCAGCATTCAACCGCTGCAATTATGATGATTCTTGTCCGACGTTACCTCTCAGTAAAATCAAAATAAACGGTGCTGTACCAGGTAAAAGCGTTGAAGCCAAATCTAAAACTCATTTGCAATTTACTACTCAAGGTCACACATTTTTTGGCAACTTTCTTATCGTCCCACTATCAACAACTGAAGCCATTCTGAGCATCGATTTCTTAAATAGACATAAAGTAGTGCTTGAGTTTAACAACTCTTGTATTATGTTGCAAAACGACGACATTATGTCTTTAAATTTTGATCAAAGCCTATTTAGCGAGGAACAAGATATCAACGGCCTGCATTTTCCTTCTTCAAATGGAAATATCGACTGGCACATTACACAGTTTAATTTTACTGATCAGAACTGTGAGCACAACGATGACGACACTGTGATTCACACCTTCGACACGATTCAGAACAAAGTTGAAAATTGTAAAGCCACCTCTGATTTTCATAAAAAACAATTAGGTGAAATCTTACAAAATCATGCTCACTTTTTTCATAAACAGCCTGGGACTATTCGTGGTTTTCTTCATGAATTTCAAGTTAAGCCACACAATACTTTTGCTGGATGACACTACACCATTCCTTTTATTTATCGTCAGAAAGTTAAAGAAGAAATTAATTCCCTTCAACAAGGTTGTAATGAGCCGCCAGCCAGCCCTTATAACAGCCCCCTTCATATTGTGCGCAAGAAAGATGGTCCACTGGGGCTTGTTTTCGATTCGAGACAAATTAACATTATTATTCCGGAAACAGATACACCACAAACCTCGGAAAAAAGTCTGCAGAAATTTCCTGACGTCACAGTTTTCTCCTCCTTTGATTTAAAATCTAGTTTCTGGCAGATTCAATTGCACCCTAATTGCCGCAAATATACGGCCTTCCTCTGTTTGATATATGCTATCAGTTCCTTAAATTTCCTTTGGGTTTAAACATTTCATACTAAACATTTCGTCAGCAGCATTCTCTTACCAGAGAATTTGTAAAATAAGATTACCACTTATGTCGATGATATTCTCATATCTGAAAAGACCTGGGATAAGCACAATGATACCTTGAATTCTTTATTACAAGTCTTTTCTGACCACGGTGTTACAGTCAATCTGAGCAACTCTGAATTCGGCAAATCTAAAATCAAATTTTTAGATGACGTCATATGTTTCTGTCTTTGAACCTGACCCAGATGAGTTGGGGGGGCAAGCTATCCGTGACATCACCATATCCACTTCCAAACGTCAAGTCAGAAGTTTTCTCGGTTTGGTAAATTTTTTCGCCGTTTTGTGCACAACAACGCTCTTGATACTCCACGCTTGTGCCATCTTAGCGGCAAAAACTTGAACTGGTTCTGGGACGAACAAGCGCAGCAAGAATTTGTCAATTTAAAACAAGCTTTGTTAAATGCTGCTCTACTTCCTCATCCTGATCTTTCACATGACTTCTGTTTGGCTACAGACAGTCGTAAAACGGCCATATTGTATAACAGAACTCGAATGTTCAGCTGTCGTGTGGGTTTTTCCCAAATTCCGTCACTTCTTATTTGGCAGACATACCAATATTTATACTGATCACAGAGCGTTGCAATTTCTTATGACCAGCAAAACTTCCTCATGAGGGTTTATTTCGTTGGGCCTGCATTTACAAAAAATGGTTCAAATGGCTCTGAGCACTATGCGACTTAACTTCTGAGGTCATCAGTCGCCTAGAACTTAGAACTACGTCAACTTAACTAAGGTAAGGACATCGCACACATCCATGCCCGAGGCAGGATTCGAACCTGCGACCGTAGCGGTCGCTCGGCTCCAGACTGTAGCGCCTAGAACCGCACGGCCACCTAGGCCGGCTGCATTTACAAGAATTTCGTTTTACGGCCGTCTACATTCCCGGTGTTGAAAATATTGTCGCTGATGCATTATCTCGCTCCCTTGGTGGTACTCCGTCTGGTTCTTCACCAAAATTTTGTCACGCCAATTTCAGTGTCTTATACATTCAACAAGTAGCTTTCGAGAACTTCTATTTCTTCGGCCATGATCGACATTATTAAAGAGCAAGACAAGGATCCGATCTGGAAAGACATCAAACGGCAATGGCGAGACAAAACCAAATCTTCCATCAGACTGTACTGTCTGGTTCGGAATAACATTTTCTATAAACAATTAATATCCGACAGTACTGCCTGGCTTTTCTGCATTCCCCAACATATAGTTAACAAACGTATGTGGTACGTAGATCTCAGTTACGCTCATTATGGAGCCAGTAAATATATTTCATTCTTCGTCAATCATCTTATTTCTTTCATTTGGAGAAACGCATTCGTCGTGTTCTGATGAAGTGCAAATTATACCAGAAGACCAAAACAACATCTTCCTTTTATGCTCAGTTGTGTCCCATCATTCCTGTGAAATTACGTCATCTAGCGGCCGTTGACGTATACGGTCCTAATTTTACCAGCAGACAAGGCTTCTCTTATATTTTGATAAGTGTTGAACTCACAGCGAAATTTGTTTCATTCACACCTTTGCGTAAAGCTACTGACAAAACTGTGTCCGCCGCCTTTGTTGAGAATATTTTAACAGAAAGTGATAACGTTGACAAGGTCATTTCAGACAACGGACCGCAGTTTAGGTCCAGTTACTGGATCCTCACACTCTCCAGCAGCAAAATCAAACCCATTTACATTTCCCCCTATCATGTTTTTTCAAATCCAGCTGAAAGCATTATGAAAGAGATAGGTAAACTATGCAGATTGTACTGCCACAAGAAACATAGTTTGATACAAATACAATTTACACATTTCAGGATATTATAAAATATTCCGGAGGTAAAATAGCCCCCCATTCGGATCTCCAGGCGGGGACTACTCAAGAAGACGTTGTTATCAGGAGAGAGAAAACTGGCGTTCCACAGATCGGAGCGTTGAATATCACATCCCTTAATCGAGCAGATAGGTTAGAAAAGTTAAAAAGGGAAATTGATAGGTTAAAGTTAGATATAGTGGGAGTTAGTGAAGGTCGGTAGCAGGAGGAACAAGACTTTTGGTCAGGTGAATACAGGGTTATAAATACAAAATCGAATAGATGTAATGCAGGAGTAGGTTTAATAATGAATAAAAAAATAGGCGTGCGGGTAAGCTACTACAAACAGCATAGTGAACGCATTATTGTGGCCAAGATAGACACGAAGCCCACACCAACTATAGTAGTAGAAGTTTATATGCCAACAAGCTCTGCAGATGACGAAGAAATTGATGAAATGTACGATGAGTTAAAAGAAATTATTCAGGTAGTGAAGGGAGACGAAAATTTAATAGTCATGGGTGACTGGAATTTGATGGTAGGAGAAGGGAGAGAAGAAAACATTATAGGTGAATATGGATTGGGGGTACGAAACGAAAGAGGAAGCCGTCTGGTAGAATTTTGCACAGAACATAACGCAGTCATAGCTAACACTTGGCTCAAGAATCATAAAAGAAGGTTGTATACATGGAAGAATCCCGGACATACTAAAAAGTATCAGATAGATTATATAATGGTAAGACAGAGATTTAGAAACCAGGTTTTAATTAGTAAGACATTTCCAGGGGCAGATGTATACTCTGACCACAATCTATTGGTTATGCAGATTAAAATTGAAGAAACTGCAAAAAGGTGGGAAATTAAGGAAATGGGATCTGGATTAACTGAAAGAACCAGAGGTTGTACAGAGTTTCAGGGTGAGCATAAAAGAACAATTGACAGCAGTGGGGGAAAGAAGTACAGTAGAAGAAGAATTGGTTGCTCTGAGGGATGAAGTAGTGAAGGCAGCAGAGTATCAAGTAGGTAAAACGACGAGGGCTAGTGGAAATCCTTGGGTAACAGAAGAAATATTGAATTTAACGGATGAAAGGAGAAAATATAAAAATGCAGGGATGACTAGAGGACAAATGTAAGGGTGTAGAGGCTTATATCACTAGGGGTAAGATAGATACTACCTACAGGAAAATTAAAGAGACCTCTGTAGAAAAGAGAACCACTTGTATGAATATCAAGAGCTCAGATGGAAACCCAGTTCTAAGCAAAGAAGGGAAAGCAGAAAGATGGAAGGAGTATATACAGGGTCTATACAAGGGCAATGTACTTGAGGACAAAATTATAGAAATGGAAGAGAATGTAGATGAACATGAAATGGGAGGTACGATACTATGTGAAGAGTTTGACAGAGCACTGAAAGAGCTGAGTCGAAACAAGACCCCGGGAGTAGACAACATTCCATTATAACTACTGACGGCCTTGGGAGAGCCAGTCCTGACAAAACTCTACCATCTGGTGAGCAAGATGTATGAGACAGGCGAAGTACCCTCAGACTTCAAGAAGAATATAATAATTCCAATCCCAATGAAGACAGGTGTTGACACATGTGAAAATTACCGAAATATCAGATTAATAAGTCACAGCTGCAAAATACTAACACGAATCCTTTACAGACGAATGGAAAAACTGATAGAAGCCGACATCGGGGAAAATCTGTTTGGATTCCGTAGAAATATTGGAACACGTGAGGCAATACTGACCTTACGACTTATCTTAGAAGAAAGATTAAGGAAAGGCAAACCTAAGTTTCTAGCATTTGTGGACTTAGGGAAAGCATTTGAGAATGTTGACTGGAATGCTCTCTTTCAAATTCTGAAGGTGGTAGGGGTAAAATACTGGGAGCGAAAGGCTATTTACAATTTGTACAGAAACCAGATGGCATTTATAAGAGTCGAGGGAAATGAAGGGGAAGCAGTGGTTGGGAAGGGAGTGAGACAGGGTTGTAGCCTCTCCCGAATGTTATTCAATCTGTATATTGAGCAAGCAGTAAAGAAAACAAAGAAAAATTCGGAGTAGGTATTAATATCCCAGGAGAAGAAATAAAAACTTTGAGGTTCGCCGATGACATTGTAAGTCTGTCAGAGACAGCAAAGGACTTGGAAGAGCAGTTGAACGGAATGGACAGTGTCATGAAAGGAGGGTTTAAGATGAACATCAACAAAAGCAAAACGAGGATAATGGAATGTAGTCAAATTAAGTCGGGTGATGCTGAGGAAATTAGATTAGGAAATAAGACACTTAAAGTAGTGAAGGAGTTTTGCTATTTGGGGAGCAAAATAACTGATGATGGTCGAAGTATATAAGATATAAAATGTAGACTGGCAATGGCAAGGAAAGAGTTTCTGAAGAAGAGAAATTTGTTAACATCGAATATAGATTTAAGTGTCAGGAAGTCGTTTCTGAAAGTATTCGTATGGAGTGTAGCCATGTATGGAAGTGAAACATGGACGATAAATAGTTTGGACAGGAAGAGAATAGAAGCTTTCGAAATGTGGTGCTACAGAAGAATGCTGAAGATTAGATGAGTAGATACATAACTAATGAGGAGGTATTGAACAGAATTGGGGAGAAGAGAAGTTTGTGGCACAACTTGACGAGAAGAAAGGGCCGGTTGGTAGGACATGTTCTGAGGCATCATGGGATCACAAATTTAGCATTGGAGGGCAGCGTGGAGGGTAAAAATCGTAGAGGGAGACCAAGGGATGAATACACTAAACAAATTCAGAAGGATGTAGGTTGCAGTAGGTACTGTGAGATGAAGAACCTTGCACAGGATAGAGTAGCATGGAGAGCTGCATCAAACCAGTCTCAGGACTGAAGACCACCACCACAACAACAACAACAACAACAGCAACTCTGTTCCCAGCGCTTCTACCTTACTTTCCCTGTACTTTGTAATGAAAAACAAACTGCAACCTGACAGCATCAGACAACTTGTACCGATACCTAAGTCACGTTGTTTAAGACACCATCAAATTGTGGATATAGCTTTGCGAAACCTCAAACGAGCTGCAGAAAAGATTATTCAACGCCAGCCGCTTTCCGAAATCAAACATTTCAGGTACGTCAAAAAGTACTCGTCAGATCTCACAAATTGTCTCATAAAGGAAAACGCATTTTCAGTAAATTCTTTCTTTGGTGTAACGGACCATACAGAAGTTGTCGTATTTCTCATCCGACTGCTTTGGAAGTGGAAAGTTTGAGAACCAAACGTAATATGGGTGTACACCATATTACCAATTTCAAAGAATTTCACGGATAGGACACACTCCCACAGCTTTACAGACAACACACTTACTCCGTTATCTGGATTATTGGCGGACTGATATCAATGCAGCCTATTTGTCTTCTCTTATCTTATAACTCTGGACTTGTTCTTATAGTTGCATTTATTTTGCTGTTACTCAAGAGAATTTTCTACGATTTATTTGGTGCTATCTATACCCTCTGGCTTTCATACCTTTTTGTCTACTGTCATAAGGAATATTTGCTGAGAGCTACAATTTCTTTTCTCAGGATCTATTGTCATTACAAGTTTCTCGTGTAGAGTATTTGAATGTTTTGTACTTATGGCTATGAGTGGCTTATGGCTCGTGTTGCCACAGTTGGTGTAGATAGAACAAGGAATTTTTATTTTAGTAGATTTGAGATGTGTTGTTTTAAGAAGTCTGTTGCATATTTGTGTATTTGATGCTGAAGATTACTGATGATATTTAATGAGGTATATGACTGATTAATGTATTACGTGAAGGAACTGATGAGATGATGATGATGGATATTATTGAGGTAATGGTTAGGACTTAGAGATCCTGTTTCCAATTAAATCGATTTTCATTTCACGTGATGATATTTCTGGTTTATAAGTTCAAAAGATGAGTTAAGATCAGATATGGCAGTTTTACAATAGTAAATGTTTTGCAGCTGTCTGCTGCTACACTAAAGTTTCTTTTGCATGATACACCGTTTTCACTTTCTTGAGATTTTTATGCAACCCTGGATATACTTGTTATTTTTTGTTCTTCTAGTTGAGAGCAACACAACAGGATATGGCCATGCTACATCTTACAGCAATGTACATTTCTGGTCTAATTACTACTACATAGTATGACATGTTTTCTTGCCTAATGATAACTTACTGCATTACCTTGTCTATTTGTTCTTGTGGAAGCTATGATTTTCTCATATGTACTGAATGACTTAGGAAACACATAGACAGCATGACAGACAACATACACCACTAATACTACTACACCTAACTTGTGTCTTATAATTTTGCTTACTCATGCTTTGTCTGTTTAAGAATGTTTATAGCGTCCCCAGTGCTACATTACGAAAAGACTTAAAAAACAGTATTTATAAAGAAGAGACATTTAAAAATTGAATAATATATTTTCATCATGTAGCCGTAAAATAATAATTTCTCTATGTACATTTCGATTGCAAAGAAATAATTTGTGACAAAATGATCTAAAGAGGTGACAAGATACGCTCTTTTGTAAATTTTTTTAGTCGTCTTCACTTCTTCTCTTGTCTTGATTGTGTGTAGACGGACATGTTGCGAGTGCTGGCAGATGTAAGCATATTTGTATGAGTTAAGCAAATTATATTTTCATTTAATATTATTGCGCACTTTTAATTTGTAAGAGGTGATCCCGATTTCATGTCCGCCTTCCTTGAATTAACCTGCATTCAAGTAATTTACAGTTCAACAATCGTACCGGCCGATGCAGCCAACGACGCCATTACGTGGCGATATTAACTTATGAAAAATTAGCGGAAGAGAAATACTCGCCCGCTATTAACATAATATCAATTTTTTTCGACAGCCGCACGAAGTTGCAGAAATACGTAGCTTTAAGATTCTTATTTTCAGTACCATAGCCGACAGCCAGAGCCAGGACTCCGACTACGTGGCAATGGTTAACGGAGGTAAGGGAAAAAGTACTCTCGCGAGTGTGTGGGCCGCAATTGTAATTAATAACTAAAGATCTTTTCCTTTAAAGTGAGCTGACTAGCCGAAGAAATTAATATGAAAAGTTTATTACATTGTTCAGCTTATATACTCACGTTTTAAGATTCAGCGAGTCCATCATTCATTAACGTAACAAATAATTTGAGATTAATATTGTTAAAAAGGAGAACTTCAGGAAAGCATTTAATCGTAAATCGAAATTAAATGAAATATCATTTTTATTGAGGCCCACCACGTAAGTCGGCAACAATCAAAAAATAATAATAACAATAATAATATATTAAATTACGACGACCGACGGACGCGAGATGTTGTAAATAGATCATACTATACTTCATTTGTCTTATATTTTGGATAGTTCTTAGAGTGCTTTGCCAATTGGTTTATTAACTATAGGCAGTTACATTTTAGACTATGGCATATATTTTTTTATGTTGATGGTGATACTTATTCTTGCATTTTTTTACTATTAGCATATTTTAATCCACCACAATTTCGTTAAGGAGTGACAGGTCTATATACTTTTATCAGCTTGGTACAGTTAGCTTGATACAGTTAGCTTGATACATACAGAGGTAAATGGTAAGCGTTCAGGTAATGGTCATGTGGCAGGCACCTTGGCAGACCATGTATCGTGGTTTTGCACCTGATCTATTTTCAAAGTTTCTACTAATTTATTTTTTAACAGGTCTTACTGGATTGAGAATAGCTCAGGCTTTGCCTTTGTCGGCAAATAGGATGATGTTTATGATATTCTGTACGTATTTCTAGTATTACAACGAGTCTTTACGATGATATTTTACTGGTATTCCTTGATGATATTTTTATTCCTGGTATAGAAGGTGAGAGATTAGGGTTACTTTTTAAGTTATTTGCTGCTTTGCTAGACTTCATTTTTTTTGTCTATGGTGATTTGTGGTTGGATACCTGAATTCTTGTTGCCTGATGATTACTCTTTTTCTGCTATGTGATAATATTTATCTTGTCAAGTATGACATACATTCATTTTTTGATCAAATTCTTCTTGTTGCTATGTTGACTGATGCATCACGAATGACTTTAAATTACTTCTTTCAACAGGTACAAATGGCCTAGTACACTACAGATATATTCCTTTCCCTCCTTATGTCCTATTTCTTCCCCTAGTTAGTGGAACTCCTATTTCCCTCTAGGGCGCGTTTACTCTGCAGAAATAGTTAGCCTAGATATCAGTATAAATGTTTTTCTTCATGTTAACAGAGAGTGGAAAGTATCTTGTCATAAAGCAACTATGTTTGCACACTTCTCTGAAAGTATAGAACAACTTTTATTTTAGAACTGTATTACATATGTTACCGAATGTAACGTACGTTGCTCTTGATAGCTATTTTTCACTTGACACCACTGTAATTTTGTGTGTAATGATTCTGGTCATACTGCTACTAAGTTTGTACATTACACTGAATGTAACATGGTGTTTCCATCCCATTCCTTGTACTATGATATATTGGACTTTATGTACACACTTTTCTTGCTAATATTGCTACCTTGATTATTTTCTCAGTTTTAAGCCATTTCGTCAGTGTTCACATGTAGTGCATTCTGGTTTGTTTTTTGCTCTTTGAGGAGATACATTTCTCATTTTGTTTCTTGATGTAAAATGTATACTAGTTCACCATTGTACTTCATTGCCTGCTCATACTCTCTTATTTATATGAAGCATTTGTAATTTATTTGCACTCTGCACAGATATTGAAATATTTTCATTTGGGGCCACTGTTAGATCTCATATTTTATTTGATTTTACCCTGGCTTGTGATTAGCCTGTACTGCACTTAAGAATACACATACTGCGGAGGTCACATGGAGATATGTTTTTAATGAGTATTTAGATACTTGCTACAGTGTGGATGGGCTATTTTGCTTAACACATTCTGAGCTTGCTACCTCCTCATTACTGCCAATACCAAATTTTTCTGATGACAGTGCCTGTGGTACTGCACGATTGCCCTGCACTGGTCTGTTCCAACACATACTTTCTGATGACTGTGCCAGTGGGTTTGAAAGTATGTCTCACTGTGATTTTCATATAATATATACACTGTCATTGTCTATGGGACTGATAGATTTTCTCTCAGTGTGCCATATAGTTTGCCTACTCACTTATGGTTGGCAGTTATGCTCAAGTTTTACTGCTCTGAGGACACTTTTTAGTACCGCAACCTAGGATGGTGATAAACATTTTACTTGCACTTAGGACACTACTATGTGCAGTGCATACATGTATTCTGTCAGCTCTCTGTACTAGGATATTACACATTTAATGCAGTGTGCAGTGCAATGAGGGTACCCTAATATTACGCAAATACTCCGCATGTAACAAAATGTTTATGTCAAGCAATGATATGTACCTATGCAACTGTTTATTTCCAGCAATAATTTGTACTAATTTTCTGTCATGTATAGTTTTATTATTGTCAGTGTACTCGTATCTTTAAAATTTGTATTCTCCTTTCCACATCTTTCTACCAGAAAATTGTTTTTGTAAAGTAAAACTTCTTAGTCTCAGAAATGTCACTGACATCACCTTGCCTGTTAAACTTGGTCCGCCGGACAGTGGGGTAAGATAGGTGTCATGTATAATTTTGGTATGTGAATTTTTGGTATCTGAATAGATTATAAGCGAGCAGCGATGTGGTAAGCTGTACCGCAGAAGTTAAGCTAACATCTTTGAACTGCGCGAGGGCACAGTGGAGAAAGAGAAGTTTAGTTGTGTTCGAGTAAAGCAGATAATGTTTAACTCTAGTAGCGAGTGGAGACGAAGTACAACTGTGTTGGAGTTAAAGCTGATAATTTTAAGCAGTGTTAGTGAGGAAGCTATGTCAATTTTATGATTTAAACTAAAAAATTATCTTCTGTTCAATCAACATGATTACGAGAGCGAGTTGTGAAGCAAGAAATCTAATGAAATGTAAGGTAAATACAATAATAATATTATTTCTTACTATTGCTGTGCCATCTCACTAACTTTCTTATTGTACTGAAAGTTGTTACATTTGACAGATAGGAAAGTGTAATATTCGGATGTTGAGAAGATGATTAAATTTAAAAGCTGCCTGGAGATCTTGTTCTCAATACACAAAAATCTGAGTGTTCTCATTTATGCGCATATTTCATTTTCTTGCCAACCAAGTATGTTCGATTTGCAATTAAGAGAACTGATTGCACCCCTAGAGTGTCTCTGCAGATACAGTAATTTGCAGCGTTAGCATAGAGGAGACCCAGACAGCAGTACTGCAATGCGTTATCCAGATTTGTGCAAATTAGAGGCAAGGGGAAAATATTTTAATGCTGCTATTTATTCAATTAAGGCTAACTTACATTATTCAGAGACAGTTGCTGTGATCAATTTTTGCAAAGCCAATGACAACAGGTTTCATGTTCAAGTTAATTATTCAGGCAGTTTATACTGTTCAAAATTCTTGCAGTCAGATTGGTAACTTTTACAGAATGAAAGACTTCTCGTTTCATTACGACAGTTAGTTATTGTTACTAAACAGTTTCGCTTTCACATTACGACAGTACAAGTTCCATTACGAAAGGTCATTTACTATCACAGCTGAGGCTTACAAGCAAAAACAGGATACTTCAGTCAATACTTTTAGTTAATCAGATAACTCTCAAACTTCCCCAGATCCAACTTTTGCTACCGATTCTCACACACACAACTACTTCAAAATCTTATGCTCGTAACACCCACGCAAACATGCAGTAGACTTGGGACCTGGATCATAGAATATTGCAACGTGTTAGAATTACAGTTGCAGTACTAAAGGTACTAGATTCATATCCCAGACGAGAAAACCCCGGTTGCGCCGGTACCCAACGGTTACTGCTAGTGTAGTTGCTCTTCCAAACAGCTTTCCATATAATCAAACCAAGTATGTCTTTCCCGGTGGTTATTCATACATTAGATACCTGCGATAAACATGGCTCGGTTTAAAATGAATAGCTCGATTTAGTCATAGGATCGAACCTACACGTCTGCTTTTATTAAGCGCGGCTACTTCGCTGCAAGTAAATACCTGCAGCTGTGATCAAGCAGTCAAATATTCCATGCATTGACTAGAACTGAGAAGTAATGAAATACACAAAAATACAAAATAAAAGTTAAATGAATAATTTAATTACAAAGATTGTATTATAAAGTCTGTAGTTGATGTACATAACTCAGAATTATATTGAGTAATGTTTATTCAAGAAAGGACATGTCAACTATACATGAAGTGTTCTTACAATATTTAATTAAAATTCAGACAGAAAATATCCTTACCAAATGCAGTAAAGTTACTTTCAGAGCATTACGACAATGGTAGCGAGATCCGCAAACTAAAGATAAAGAAAAACTCCATTTTGTAATCTCAGTACGCGAAATGCTCACCAGCTCCTTACAGTTCGAAGTTCAACATGATGATTCACAAATGAACACACATACTACAAAGAATAGTAACTCACACTCTGTCCACCCTCAGTTCCGTAATACAGGCAGAAAAAGTTAGGCCTGCACTGGAGCATATTCAGACCTTTTGCAGTATGAATTCCCTTAAGATGTTAAAGTCTGGACGCTGCCATTCACCTATATGAGTGAATCACACATATTACCATGTGCAGGTCTGTCTTTTCAAAACCCTGACATAAAGTGCCCAGAGTTGATCCCTTGAACTGTTTACTCGGAAAGTCCCAGTCTCCACTTGACTCCTGTAGTGTTCTGCTACTGCTGAAAACAGCACCACCAAAAATACACCGTTCTTACGTTGTACAGACATCATTTAACTTATCTTGACCACTTCCTGGACTAACCTAATATATTACAACAATATTTAAATAAAGAAATTTGATAAACATAATCACGATATAACATTGTGCTATAAATACCGAAAAAGGTTTGCCGATAAATAAATAAACCAGTATTCTTACTCAAGTGCACTCACGCTAAATGACAGATTGACGATAATACTGTCTAAACAATTGCATAGCCCTGCTTGTCTGAAGCTTCTTTCGGCCCTCTGTTTCAAAATCTGTCAGCTAACGTACGCGACTGACTACTTCTTAAACTGTCATGGTTTTTAGTCAGTTGTAGTTGATATTTAATTAATTTCACTGGAAAAATAGTAACCTGCTCATTAAATAAGTACACAAGTATGACAAAATACGTGGCAGTCTTGTAGTATTCATTTGCTATCTAATTACGGAGAATACAATCTTCTGATAAACATTTTCATAGTGAAAAGATATGAAAAACGTAATAAATCAAGATATAAAAAAGTAACAGATATGCATCTTTCAGCGTCGATAGCTAAAGCGCAATATTCTAACCTGAGATATCGTATGTTGAAACGGCGGGGAGAGTATATAAGTCGTTAATTCAGAGGTTCATTGTGAAAAGATAGACTGCTACTCACCATATAGTGTCGATGTTGAGCTACAAACAGGCACAACAAGACGACTACTAAATAAATAACCTTTCGGTCATAAGGCCTATTTCTGAACTGGGTAACATATATGCGCACAGTCACGAAAACGTAAGTCACATACACATGACCACTATCTCTGGCTTTCGAGGCAGCCAGAGACAGCGGTCACGCACATGTGAGTTGCGTTTGCAGTGTCCTTTTTAGCTAGAGTGTGTGTTCTAGGTGTTCCCTTTAGTAATTCACGACTACTGCCGCCATAGTATTGTCGAACATGCAGCTTGCAGTGGACGTTGCTGCACTGAGTTATTAATCCAGAACACCTACAATTTTTTTCTTACCTCCTCAAATGAGTACTGGAGTTGCCGCTCATGACAGGTAGGGGAATAGTAATTAATTTTCTCAACGACTTGTCCACTGAACTGCTACACAATCGACACGCGATAATATTTTCAACTATCCGATCACAACCGTGTGTGCTGGCGCGAAAGTTTTTAACTTGCTAGTGAGCAATAGCTACTGGCTGCGCCATGTTGCGACTGAGTACTGAAAACTTATTACTATAGAATTCTGTTATGGATAAACACACAAAAATTTGGGGTGGGAGCAGTTACGCGTCTGCCAGGTGCCACGAATGGCGAAAAGGTCTGAAGAGACGTAATTTGTTACAGGCACAGTCTGATGCTCTCCCTCTGCAGTCCTGCTCCCGAGGGCCTCTATCTTAGAACAGTTACAGCTGCCTGTAATTCGAGGCTGCTGCTGCCTCCACAGACAGACAAATGCGTGGCGAATGCCTAATAATATCACACTGGCATTGCGTTAAAACACACTTATATATTTTCTCGACGTACACCACTGTGTATCGACATTAAAGCCCACTGTCATACGGAAACTTATTAATTACTTGAACTACCTGCCCAAATCACTATAGCATACAAGTAAGGAAATACTAATTAATATTCTCTTGCCACTGCGTAATGGCACGAAAGTAAGCTGGTGACAATGCAGCTCGTTACTGTCTCAGCTATATTGCTAATGCTCACGCTGCTGGAAGCAGCAATACTGAAATTAACGATTATAATAGCAATGAAGAACAATTATAATAGCAACAATGTCACTAATATATTTGACGAATACTTAACGGCTGCCTGCTGCTGCTGCTCAAAATATCTTTTTGGGATATCACGAGTCTACGTGGGTACTGTTGCTAGAAGCAACACTGCTGTAACCAACAATTATAATAGCAACAATACCGATGACAAACAGTTATAATAGCAACGATATTACAAATATGTTTGACAAACACTTACTGGCTGCTTGCTGCTGTAAATACCTTTTATTTTATTATTATTATTTTTGGAACATTTGCGAATTTGTGGCTACAGCCGTTGCCAATGCTGGCGGGTGACTTGGTAGTATAAAATGCTACTCCACCTTGACTCCAAGGCTCTGCAACTCATAGGCCGAAAGGTGTTATACTCAATCGCCACTGGACCTATCAAGCAGTACGCCACGGGAAGTGGGAGGGGAAGGGGGGAAAACATGAGAGGGCCATCTCAAAGTGCTCAATTAGTAGCCAATTAATAAAGTTTTTATCATAACAATGGTGAAGTCGTACGTCAGATAAAAAATTTGATGGGTGCCCTGTCACATTACTCTCTTTAACATTGAATAAACAACCACAGATAAGCCGTTTCTGGGTGTCAAAAAGGGTTGACCGTAGGCAGATATGAATCTACTGAGCTATCGAAATTATATGTAGGTACCTTCATGTCAGCCTCAAACGCTTGCGAAACGCCAACCGAGCTACTAACGACTGTAGCTCGTTCTGGCTGTAGGAATCCGCGTTAGCTGGGCTGCTGAGGGACAGATTGTGCCCCAGCGTATTCAGATACTGAGAACCTTTGCGCAACAGGTACGATAATATCAAAAGGGTTGCCGTGATAAAAGGGTTGTGGGTTTTGTGTTCGCCTAAATCATAATGGTATTTTACATGGAAAGGGGAGTCACCGACTAGTGAATTGAAATCATGGCCCAAGTGAATCTACCTTTGTTACATTCATTCTCAGTGTGCACAAGTCAAATATAGACTACCACACTACTAAGGCGTTGAGTCCTTCAGTAACCTAGTGAGTAGTACATAGTTCACAGTAACATTTGTGCACAATCCCTTCATACAGCGTGCGTCATAATTCATGGTTGCAGTAGCAATTGTACGCTGCAGAACATAATTCAAGTTCGCAATAGTGCCATTTATTTTCAACGCTGCTGTCGTAAATGTCTTAAAAATGTGAATGATAAATATTCGCGTAATGTGATACAGAATAACCTGTAGCAGTAGTTGATCAAAACAGCTGCAAAACAGGCACCGAAGTCCTTGCCAAGACCAGACCGGTTTAAATAATCAGCTCGAAGTTTTATTACTTTCTCTTTGCATCTGAAAGGTGTCCAGTTCCACAGTGTCACTAATTGCAAACAATCATAACATATCATTGCCACATCTTGGTGCATTAGGCCATCTTACTTCTTCATTGTCAATATTTCTCTTGTACCTTACGCGTCAAAAACAGTGTCTTCTTGATAGTACTACAAACAGGGTTAAAAATTGCTGTGCGATATTCGACAATTTTTGTTATGTAGAATTGACAGTTTCTTTTGGAATTTATTTGCTTTTTATGTTAGTGAATAGCTGTAACTTACTTTTCCAATATTGCCTTTTTTTATAGTACGCCCTTCGGAGCAGCGTGGCATAGCATCTTTTTTATTTTTACCATTAGGATCTGGTATTTATACTCCTGGAAATGGAAAAAAGAACACAATGACACCGGTGTATCAGACCCACCATACTTGCTCCGGACACTGCGAGAGGGCTGTACAAGCAATGATCACACGCACGGCACAGCGGACACACCAGGAACCGCGGTGTTGGCCGTCGAATGGCGCTAGCTGCGCAGCATTTGTGCACCGCCGCCGTCAGTGTCAGCCAGTTTGCCGTGGCATACGGAGCTCCATCGCAGTCTTCAACACTGGTAGCATGCCGCGACAGCGTGGACGTGAACCGTATGTGCAGCTGACGGATTTTGAGCGAGGGCGTATAGTGGGCATGCGGAAGGCCGGGTGGACGTACCGCCGAATTGCTCAACACATGGGGCGTGAGGTCTCCACAGTACATCGATGTTGTCGCCAGTGGTCGGCGGAGGGTGCACGTGCCCGTCGATCTGGGACCGGACCGCAGCGACGCACGGATACACGCCAAGACCGTAGGATCCTATGCAGTGCCGTAGGGGACCGCACCGCCACTTCCCAGCAAATTAGGGACACTGTTGCTCCTGGGGTATGGGCGAGGACCATTCGCAACCGTCTCTATGAAGCTGGGCTACGGTCCCGCACGCCGTTAGGCCGTCTTCCGCTCACGCCCCAACATCGTGCAGCCCGCCTCCAGTGGTGTCGCGACAGGCGTGAATGGAGGGACGAATGGAGACGTGTCGTCTTCAGCGATGAGAGTCGCTTCTGCCTTGGTGCCAATGATGGTCGTATGCGTGTTTGGCGCCGTGCAGGTGAGCGCCACAATCAGGACTGCATACGACCGAGGCATACAGGGCCAACACCCGGCATCATGGTGTGGGGAGCGATCTCCTACACTCGCCGTACACCTCTGGTGATCGTCGAGGGGACACTGAATAGTGCACGGTACATCCAAACCGTCATCGAACCCATCGTTCTACCATTCCTAGACCGGCAAGGGAACTTGCTGTTCCAACAGGACAATGCACGTCCGCATGTATCCCGTGCCACCCAACGTGCTCTAGAAGGTGTAAGTCAACTACCCTGGCCAGCAAGATCTCCGGATCTGTCCCCCATTGAGCATGTTTGGAACTGGATGAAGCGTCGTCTCACGCGGTCTGCACGTCCATCACGAACGCTGGTCCAACTGAGGCGCCAGGTGGAAATGGCATGGCAAGCCGTTCCACAGGACTACATTCAGCATCTCTACGATCGTCTCCATGGGAGAATAGCAGCCTGCATTGCGGCGAAAGGTGGATATACACTGTACTAGTGCCGACATTGTGCATGCTCTGTTGCCTGTGTCTATGTGCCGGTGGTTCTGTCAGTGTGATCATGTGATGTATCTGACCCCAGGAATGTGTCAATAAAGTTTCCCCTTCCTGGGACAATGAATTCACGGTGTTCTTATTTCAATTTCCAGGAGTGTATATTGCCAATATGTACAGACGAGCTGTAACAGTCTTAATTATGTAAATTTTGTGTCTCCTTCCTAAAGGGCTCTCCCGAGATTCTCCAATTGAATCGAATGACAGTTGTAATGTAACCAGCAACAAAATTCAAGTAATGTTTCACTATCGCCAATGTGAAATTTCTGTACATGCTATATGTGAAACGAGTACAAATTCCCCACACGTAATATTCGCCTAACACGTGTTCATGTGACACTGATACGTCAGAAATTTGTCGTGTGCTGGTAGCAAGACGGCGCAGCATCATTTCAACAATGTTTTGCTATTTCTGAACGGGTTGTTGAACTACACGTTCAGAAGGAAAATGGAAACTTGAGGAATACCTGTTTCACACAGTGCTGTGAAAACTCTGGTAAACACTCTACGATTAGGAATTACAAGTATCTGAATACGCCAACGTTATTCTTCAGCAGAGCAGCAGGAGGGGCACTACCATCGTAGAACCCATATCAGCATGTAATTCATTCGGGAACGTGCGCGAAATTTTAGCCTCTGTTTCGTGTAAAAACACAATAAACGAACGATTCTCTCTGATATCCCTTTAGTTCCTCACACCACTTCACTCACAACACACCATCGACAATGCAGGTTCATTGGGCTAGTTTAGTGGCGAAAGACATCCCGAGCGAAGAGGATGAAAGCAGCGAGATAAAACGTCAAACTGGTTGGATGGGTTAACACTCATGTGTGCACACCACTAGTCCAAAAAGAAACGTATATTAAATGTGTTTCATCTCAAACCATTCGGAATATGGTGTATTTTCGGCTTCAAACGATAGTTCCTGTCACATCCCTGAATATTCACCGTTAGTCCTGGGACATAGTGCAAATAAATAGATTCAGTCTTGCTGTAGCTCATGCATGATTTTTTTCTCACTCAAGGTTATAGTTTCCGTTACCAGACGAAATTAGACACATGTGCCAACTCTGTGCGAGAAAATTTATGTCCGCAGCTCATGGTCTCATGGTAGCGTTTTCGCTTCCCGGCGGGGTCAGGGATTTTCACCTGCCTCGAGATGACTGGCTGTTGTTGTGTCGTCTTCATTATTCATCCCCATTGCGCTCGGAGGAAGGAATGAATGGCAAATCACCTCCACTATGATCTTGCGGGCGTCCTGCATCGTCCCCTATGCTCTGTTACAGAGAATGGGACTTCATCATGTTTAACCTACTGATTCATCATCATCATCTTGTTCGACTTCTTTCTGCTCATGCAGATCGTTCAGAATCCAACGTTCAGGCGATTTTATATATCTTTCTGAGTTTCACTCTTTCTCATGTCTATGAAAGCAACCATATTCACCTAGTTGCTGTAACTCAGAACTGTCATAATTGTTCTTCATTCAGCCGGCCGCGGTGGCCTAGCGGTTCTAGGCGCTTCAGTCTGGAACTGCGCGACCGCTACGGTCACAGGTTTGACTCTTGCATAGGGGAATGGATGTGTGCGATGTCCTCAGGTTAGTTAGGTTTAAGTAGTTCTAAGTTCTAGGGGACTGATGATCTAAGATGTTAAGTCCCATAGTGCTCAGAGCCATTTGAACCATTTTGTTCTTCATTCAGTACTGCTGAATCAGCAGTCAACTGGTGTTTAATATGTGATCGAGCAGCAAAGAATCTGAAGCAGCTGCTATGTAGTACTGCAGGTCGAGCAACGGTTGAAGGACTGTAGTGTTTGTTATCTCAAAAACGACGCAGGCCGACGGTGACTGCCAATGGCAAATTCTCGCGGTAGGCTGAACTTAGTGGGCTCTGTCATCATCACCATCTTAGTGACTAACATAGTGATATTATCCGATTAGTGTCAAGTTCGCAGTAGCATATGAATCAGCACCAAAAGACATTAAATTAGAAATAACCAAAGATATTCAGTGGCTTGCTGTTGATTCTGCAATTAAAATTCGAATATGTACATGTGTGATTGTAACAGGACGGCCTATTGTAAAGGGAAGAGACACATTATTTAGTCACTAACACACGAGCGCGGTCGCACAGGCGGTGGCGAAGAAGGCGACATACTCTATTTACAGCTGGAATCAGCGTCACAGGACCACGTGGAGGGCTAGTTTCACACTATACTCCACAGATGGAGTTGTCTCTCGATTTCTCTCAGCCTTCCGTTGGGGAGCATTTTTGGTGTTCGTTTCTCATGGTCGCTTTTCGTATCCAGTGTAAAATTAAAGCTTACCCCAAAATTAATAAATATTAAAGAATATGTGTCACTGAAGAGCCATCAGGCTCGTTAGAAGCGGAGAAGATGGACGATTATGTATGTGAAGACATGCCTTCGATATCGGTACTGGTTTACAAATTAAATGTTACAAATAATTCCTGAACTGTAAAAGTGAATATCTCCGCAATGCGTTACGCGATTGCAACAAACGAGGTATCTACGGATACATCTCGTAAAACTGTGACAGTTCACTGAAATTATTCATATATTTAAACGAAAGGCCGGAAACTGGATTTCTTACTAAATAAATAGGGAAACATAAAAAGTAGCGTCAGTAGTGTAAACTTCGGGTATACTGGAAATTATTCAATGCGTAATTGCAACTGTTTGTTAATATTTACATTTATACATCCGAAAATGGAGGAAAACCATAGAACTTATTGTTTATAAATAAACTGTGGTAGATAAAAGATAAACGATAACAGAATAATAAGTCCGTGTGATTTGATATATCATACGTGTATGAACAGTTAAAATTAAGAATTTCAGAAATTTTTGTGTTCAGTAGTTTGACTTCAGTTGTTTTCTGTGCGAACAGCGTCAATTTGGAGGGAAGTCTAGGTTCGGACACCGATGGAAGCGGTCAGGCTGTGTTAGTATTAAGAGTAAGTTTTAACTAATGAGCGGCGAAATAGCCTCTAGTTCGCGTCTGTGAACTACTCAGAGTTCCTACCTCCGTACATATATATTTTACGGCATATGACGAACTTCTTACTTTATAGGTTGCGTGTGATGCAAGCCACAGTTATTAAGTTTCAGTGTGTAGCCACTGTGGAATTTACACAGTAGTTTGATATTGGGCATTCTGCATGTAACTCACGCAAGCAATCGTGCTTTATTCAACCGTCTCCAAGATCTTAAGAAACTCGGTCAGGCTCTGAAATTAATTTATTGTGAATTGTGACTTCAGATATTTTCTATATTCTTATTGGAAATCAACTCGAATATACAAAACTTTAAGAAATACTTGAGTACGTACGTGATTTTTGCATCGTAAATCCTGCCTGCATTTACATTAAATATCATTGTGCAACAATGGGCACACTGAGACGAATGTGAGTTGGCGCACCATAGGCGAAACGTAGCCAAACATATAAGTCCAACCTCATTTATAGGGGTTCGTTGTGGTGTGTGTGCTATGTAATGTGCAGGTAAATCTTTTCGTGTAGTAGCACATGGGAACTGCGGTGTAAAGTTTCCAAAACAACGGCCTCACAGGTTTTAGCAGTGCAAAGACTGTTCCATTAAGTTTCAAGTGTGCGGCTGCAAGAATTCTCCTTCTTCTAATATTTGGGCCTTATAACGTTCAGCCATGAGCGATCTTTAGAGTGAGCTGCACTTTGTTAAAAAGATGAATAATAAAAACAGGTCATAAAATCGAAGACATAAAGAGTAACATGGCGAAAAAAAAATTGTGGACCTTAAAACATAGAACAGAGGGGTGGTGACGCTAATAAAATACATATGAAGCAGACATGTAAAACAACAGACAGACAATTAAAAAGCACGGCGACAGTCTGGTTTCTGTTTGCAAAAGACATAAAATTCACACCTAGCGACAGCATGGTTTCTGTTCGCAACACAAGAAAGATGAACAACACTGACGAGTCACTGGAACACTGCACTAAAAAGTTGGCAAATGTGACACACCACGGCTGAGAGCAGGTGGAAGGAAACTGGACAGATGACGGGAAAATAAAAAAGGGGGAAGGAGAGGAAAAGCGAAGGGGGGGGGGGGAGATGGGAAAGGAGCCGATGGAGAATGAGGACCCATAAGAGGGTTGGGGGTGCTGGGCAGATGCGACAGGGAGTGGGGAAGGCAGAGGAGGGGAATACAAAATGACTCGAGGGGGGGGGGGGGGAGAAGGGAGGTAGGGAGAGGTTTGTTCGAGAGAAAACACGACAGAAGGGGGGGAAGAGGGAGCCTAGGGAAAGGACGGAAGAAAGGAGGGGGGGATCAGAGGTCATAGGAGGGATAGATGGAGGGAGAGAGGGCATCATCCGGGAGGGGGAGTTGATGGAAGCCACCTTGGGAAAGGAGATGAAGGGTGTAGAGATGGAGGGTAGGGGGGACACAATAGTGAAGGCGTGGCAGAGGGCGGGGACAGGAGAGGAGAGGAGCAACCAGAGGGTGAAGGGGATCAAGGCGGCGGGAGGTGTAGAGTATGTGGATATGTTCGAGGAACAGGAGCAGATGGGGGTAGGAATGAGGTCATAGAGGATCCGCGTGGGGGAAGGGAGGCGTATACGGAAGGCGAAGCGCAGTGCATGACGCTCAAGGATCTGGAGAGGGGGGGGGGCAGGGCAGATATCCAGGCAGGACTGGCATAACAGAGGATTTGTAGGTGTGGAGGATGGTAGAGTGGTGCAACCCCCATGTCTGGCCAGAGAGGAGTTTGAGGTGTCAGAGACGGTTGTGGGCTTTGGATTGGATGGAGTGGAGATGAAGGATCCAGGTGAGGCCAAGGTAGGTGAGAGTGGGGGTGAGGCAGACAGGACGGGTGCAGACGGTAAGGGAGAAATCTAGGAGCCGGAAGGAGCGAGTGGTACGGCCTACGATGATTGCCTACGTCTTAGAATGATTGATTTACAGGAGCCACTGGTTACACCATGTGGCAAAAAGGTCAAGTTGATTCTGGAGAATGCATTGGGACCGTTGGTGGGTAGGAGCGAGGGTGAGGAATGCGGTGTCATCGGCATATTGCAAGAGGTGTACACGGGAGGGGGGGGGGGGGGGGGGTTGGCATATCTGCCGTGTACAGGAGGTAGAGGAGAGGGGAGAGGACAGAGCCCTGGGGCACACCTGCAGAGAGGTAGAAGGTGTGGGAATTGGCATTATGGATGGTAACATAGGAGGGGCGGATGGAGAGAAAGGAGGTCATCAGACGGATGTAGTTGACAGGAAGTGCGTAGGTTTGGAACTTAAACAGGAAACCGGGATGCCAAACATGGTCGTAGGCCTTTTCGAGGTCGAGGGAGACAAAAATGGCAGAGCGACGGGAGTTAAGCTGGAGATAGAGGAGATGAGTGAGGCAGAGGAGTTTGTCATCGACAGAGAAGGAAGGTCAAAAGCCACATGTTGTCGGGGAGGAGGTGGTTTTTGGTGGAGGTGGCGATGGATGCTCCAGGAAAGGATGGATTCCAAGAGCTTGCTGAACACCGATGTGAGAGAGATAGGATGATAGGAAGAGGCAGCAGAAGGAGGCTTATTTGGTTTGGAGAACATCAAGATATGGGAGGTTTCCCACAGGATGGGATAGAAACCTGTGGCAAGGATGACATTGTAGAGGGTGGCAAGGACTGAAAGGAAGGAGGGAGGGCAGTGTTTGATGTGATGGTATGTAATGCAGTCATGGCCAGGAGCAGTGTCGCGTTTAGTGCGGAGTGTGAGGCTGATGTCCTGTGTAGTGATGGAAGTGTTAAATTCAGATGGTGGTGTGTGGCCCAAGTACTGGAAGCTAGGGGCAAGGGGAGGAACAGAGGTATTCGTACGGTCCATGATGTCAGGGAAGAGGGAATAATAAAAGTGGGGCCACACCAGTGCTTGCTGCGTCCCTTTATACTCTTGTACTGTGCAACTGTGCAACTGTGCATGGGCCACAGATGCACATGGGCCAGAGACATTGATCGGTGGCAGACATACACAATGCATGAGTACATCTGTGACTCCAAAGTCGATCTGTGTTGTCATGTCAATGTATCATTGTGAGCTGCACTGTGGCAGGGTTTTTGTGGGTTTGTTACAGCAAGTGCCGGATTCCATGATTTATCAAAGTTTAAACCACTATCTCTATTAATTAAATTCAATGTCATGGAAATTTCAGTTGCCTCCTTGACTATCGAGTCCCAAAAAGATGATGTAGCTGCCAAAATATCAATGTTGCCATACAACATACTGTGACCAGTGTCAATACAGTGTTCTGCCACTGTCAACGTGTTAGTTGCCAGGTGTTTAGCAACGTCGTAGGTCAGAGAGCCTATGCTACACACTATGGGGCAGAGAGGAACATCTTTCTTGTGGACCATTGGTAGTCCATAAAATCTAGGAGGCACCGCACCGCTTGGTTTCAATCCCTGAACAACTTCTGGTGGGAAGGGAGAATCATTCATAAGTGAAGCAGTTTTCTTCGTCATTCAATTAGTGGGATCACCGCTGATCTTCCAGTACATGCTGTCACTCAATAAATTATACATTTTATCATGGTATTCATCTCGAGACAATAAAACTGTAACATTACCTTTATCCGCTGGGAGTACCACCATCTGTGTATCCTGGCGAAGCTTATGTAGTGCAGCCTTCTCTGTCACAGATAACTTGATTATCTGTGGACCTTCATAATTGCATGGCATGTTTCACATCTTCTTTCCTCTGCTGAATCTGAGGGGAGTGGTTGAACTGCTTCTTCAATGGAACTGATAAACGAAGGTAATGGCAGAACCTGTGGTGTGGGTGCAAACAAGTCGGCAATGGCAGAACACTGTATTGACACTGGTCACAGTATGTTGTACGACAATGTTGAAATTTTGGCAACTACATAATCTTTGTGGGACTCGATAGTCACGGAGGCAATTGAAATTTCCTTGACATTGAATTTAATTAATAGAGATAGTGGTTTAAACTTTGATAAATCATGGAATCTGGCACTTGCTGTAATAAACCCACAAAAATGCTGTCACAGTGCAGCTCACAATGATATATTGACATGCCAACACAGATCGACTGCGGAGTCACAGATGTACTCATGCATTGTGTACGTCTGCCACCGACCAATGTCTCTGGCCCATGTGCATCTGTGGCCCATGCACAGTTGCACAGTACACAAGTATAAAGGGATGCAGCGAGCACTGGAGCTGCAGTCTTGCGGCTCACTCTGAAGGTGGCTGAATGCTATATGGCCAAAATATTAGAAGTAGAATTCTTGCAGCCGCACACCCAAAGCTCAATGGAACAATGTTCTCACAGTGTTACATATGCCTCTAATACTGAGCAAATACATGGTAGCACATCTCATTCTTTGAGGAAAGATGTATGGTGACAATAGCAGAATTAAGATGGGAAGAGGTACCATTGTTGTAGGATGCATATCAAGTAAACAGATGAGCTGATACACCCTACTTATTCAGAATATAAAAGGTGCAAACAACTGTAAAATGTAGGGAGGGGCAGGAAATACACAGTCCTTGCAACGAGAAGTGTGGGAGCCATCACACAGTGTAGCGTGTATACTGTTTTCATTATATAAATTCTGTTATAAAACTGTGAAATATTTATAAAAATGTTTTGGTCAGTTCAATAAAAATACATCATACTACAAAAGTGTCAGAAAATAATGGTAAAAATAAGAAGCTGTCATAATTATAATGGTTATGAGGCCACATAAAAAGTGAGCATAACATTGTGATATGAACCATAGACATAAAGCATAGCAGTTTGTGACAATACGTATTCAACATACTACATCACAGATTATTAGATATGTGAAGATGCCAAAGCTTTTTCTCGTTGTCATATACATGACTCTAATATTGAGAAAATACATGGAAATGCATCACATACTTTGCGGAGAGGTATATGATAGCCAATAGTGGAACTAAAATGTGTTTACTCTTAACAAGTAGTTTGTCTCACCTCATCCATCAGTTGATGTACACTGAATAAATTCTACCTGTGGCGAAGGCATAATTTTCAAAGTTTGTGGGTGTGGGCATTGATGAGAAATGGAACTTGAAGAAACACATATTAAAAAAATAGAAAGTAAAAAAATTAAAATAAAGAATCTTATGCGACATTTTGTAATGATGAGGAACACATTAGTTTAACATAAGTTTTCTTTACACAAAGAAAATATAGATGAAACTAAAATGTGTTTATTCTTAATTAGTAGTTTTCCTTAGCTCATCCATCACTCAACGTACATAGACAAAATTCTACCTGTTGCTAAAGCTGGATACTCAAAATTTCTGGGTGTGTGCATGGATGAGAAATTTATATATATTCTAGCTTTTGCAACTGACGGTTGCTTCTTCAGGAAAGATGGAAGGAGAGGGAAAGACGAAAGGATGTGGGTTTTAAGGGAGAGAGTAAGGAGTCATTCCAATTCCAGGAGCAGGAAGACTTACCTTAGGGGGAAAAAAGGACAGGTGTACACTCTCACACACACACATATCCATCCGCACATACACAGACACAAGCAGACATTTGTAAAGGCAAAGAGTTTGGGCAGAGATCAACAGTACAGTCGATCTCATACCCATTTAGTTCATAGCGTATCTCTTGGAACAGGAATGCTAAAGCGTTACGTGTCAGCTTGGATGCCACTACATCGCTGCCGACCGATTCCTTGAATGATACATCTAGATATATGAAACTCTTGCACGGAAGTGTGGGTGCGTCTTGGTGCTGGATGACAATTCTTATATGATCATTCTTGTTAAACGTGGTTGAAGTGTAAGGTTTATGAGGGAAGTAATCCTTACGCATAATTCTCTCATCATACTCTACTGGACTGGTTATATTGAGTGATGATGTCATTGCGTGGCTTCAGACCAACTGATTTAAGAAATTCGACACGGATTGTGCTGACTGGGAGTATGTCCACTGTGTGATTCGGCTTGTAAGATTTACGTGGATTCTTCGTCTCTTTGCCTTTACAAATGTCTGCTTGTGTCTGTGTATGTGCGGATGGATATGTGTGTGTGTGCAAGTGTACACATGTCCTTTTTTCC
This sequence comes from Schistocerca gregaria, assembly GCF_023897955.1. Classification (NCBI taxonomy): domain Eukaryota; kingdom Metazoa; phylum Arthropoda; class Insecta; order Orthoptera; family Acrididae; genus Schistocerca; species Schistocerca gregaria. Next base: position 135,532,695 of record NC_064926.1, read on the forward strand.
CCCTAAGGTAAGTCTTCCTGCTCCCGGGATTGGAATAACTCCTTACCCTCTCCCTTAAAACCCACATCCTTTCGTCTTTCCCTCTCCTTCCCTCTTTCCTGAAGAAGCAACCATCGGTTGCGAAAGCTAGTAATTCTGTGTGTGTGTGTGTGTGTGTGTGTGTGTGTGTGTGTGTGTGTGTGTGTGTGTGTGTGTGTGTGTGTATGTTTTGTTCATTGTGCCTGTCTGCCGGCGCTTTCCCGCTTGGTAAGTCTTGGAATCTTTGTTTTTAATATATAATGTAATGTTCCTTGGTTCTGCTATTGGTTACAATACCATATACCTCTCCTCAACGTAGGTGATGCCTTTCCATGTATTTGCCCAGTATTAGAGCCACGTCAATGACAATGAGAACAATGCTTTGGTGTCTTTACATATCCAATAATGTATGATGTAGTAATGTTGAATATGTATTGTCACAAAGTGCTGTGCTTCAGGGCTATGGTTCATATCTCAGTGCTACATTCATTTTTATGTGGCCACATAACCTCCCTAGTTCTGACAATTTCTTATTTTTGCTGTTATTTTCTGACATCATTTTGTAATATGATGTATCTTTATTGAAGTGACCAAAATGTTTTATAAGGATTTTACAATTGTTAATAGAATTTACACCATGACAACACTATACATGTTATGTTGTATACCCAGAGGTGGCTCCCACAGTTTTTTTTTTTTTTTTTGTCATTTTTGCAAGCATTATGTGTTTCCTGGCCCACCATACATTTTTCAGTTGTTGACCCCTCTTTTATTCTATATTAGCTCATCTGTTTACTTGATATGCATCATACTATAATGCATACGTCTTCCCACCTTAATTCTGCTCTTGGTTACCACATACCTTTTCTCAAAGAATGAGATATGTTTCATGTATTTGCTCAATATTAGAGGCCTGTGTATGACAGTGAGAACATTTTTTGTAAGCTTTACATGTACAATAATGTTTGATGCAGTGAAAGTTGAGTAGCAAACTGCATTTGCTGTAGGAGTATCATATTGATTTTTACACATTTTATATTTTGGTGTTACACTTACTTTATGTGGCCACATAATACTTCCTATTTTGAGGCTTCTTTCCTCCTCATTTACAGTTATTTACGACATTGTTTCTGTTTATACTGAACCAATCCTATGGTTTTTTAATATATTTTGTATTATGATACTATGATATACAGTAAGTCATGAAATACTTGACGTTCCCAAAACTGGTTGATATTTTATAATGCAGGTGACATTTGATTACCACCCTTTCACACACTGCATATTGGTTGTTACTTAAAAAAAAAAATGTGGATTATCTTTCCATACAAACAGTCAGATCTGGCTTCTGTGTGTCTAGAAATAGCTTTCAGGCACTGACAAGTTTAAGAACATTGTTATACTGATACGACAGCAGGTGATGGAGTATTCTATTTCTATTATTTGTGGAATTTTGTATGTACCTCTCGTATATTTTTGTTAATACAATTTTAAAATAATGTAGCTTGCCTGGTGATATGCTATGTACTGAATATATTTTATGTCCATTTGTACACCTTCTTTTGTTGCTGACTGGTTTTTACATGATATCAACCAAGTTTTACCCACCAGCAATATATGTGACATGTCTATGATATGTGCTACCAAGAGCCTTAAGTTCTTTGGATGAATATCAAATTGTGACAACTATTGATGCTTCAAACAATAAAAGCTCCAAAATAGACGAATTGGAAATCATTCTGTCAGAATGTGCAAATATTAAAGATGTTTGTTTAAATGAGCACTGGTTTACTGAGGACACAGTTAAAATTCTAAACAAAATAGGGAATTTCAGATTAGCAAGTATCTTTTGTAGAAGAAACAAGTCATGTGTAGCCTCATGTATATTTCTACATAGTGATATAAATTATGAGACCAGAAACTCTTTTAATTATATAAATGAAGAATGCGTGTTTGAGAGCTGTTGTGTAGAAATAATGGAGCCACTAGCAATTGTTATAATAATCTCAATATACAGAATTCCAGGGATATCAACAACTGAACTATTCCTATCTAAGCTTCAAATTATGGTAGAAGACTTTTGTAGAGAAAAAAGGAAAATAAATTGTAATAGCTGGTGATTTTAATATTGATATCACAAGTGATAGTACCTACACTTCAAGATTCATGACTTAGTAAAGAAGTATGGTTTCAAGTTGAATTTCTTTGAATCTACCAGAGACAATGGGCTATCAATGACATGTATTGACAATGTTCTAACTAATTATGTATATGAAGAAGTATATAAATTTTGTCCAGATCTAGGTATTTCAAATCATTATGCATTGTTCATTGAGCTGCCTCAGACAGACAGGGACATTTGACGTATGAGAACCCATATAAGCAGGAACTTTAACAAAGAAAACTTACTTTTAGTGAGAAGCTAAAAGAATAAACATGGGCTTTTGATCATTGTAACTAAAGTTATAAAAACCTTTAGAAATTCCTAAATAGTTTTCTTGGTGTCTTAGACTTTAGAGCAATAAAATAACAGATAAATTGAAGTGGTTTACCCAGGGGGCAGTTCAAGCACAAGATCATGCACTGGCATCACTTTTGCAGCTATGAATGGTTATAAAGTCAGTACCTCTCAATATTACTGCAGAGGACTTCCAGTGACTTGTTGAGTCCATGCCATGTTGCGATAGTGCACTACTCCAAGAAAAAGGGGGTTCAATACAATATTAGCAGGTATCACATGACTTTTTACCCCTCAGTGTGTGAGGATTTTGAAAAGGGATTTCTTACCAAATTGGGGTCCAGTGGTGTGCATGTAATACTATGGAAGAAAGTTTTTATTCAGAGCCTTCTCTTTTCTTACTGGTAGCTTGTGCCAATATTTTGAAAAATAACTTAATATGGAATGCTGCTGTGATTGAGGATGTTCCAGTAATTATTGTTCTAGACACAGGAGCATTTGTCAATGCAATTTCAAGAAGTTGTTTCAGTAAAGTGACCACAAAATCCAAGTTGCATGGCATTCCTGTACAGAACTGCAAGATTATTGAAGCCACTAGCATGTGATCGAGAAATGTTACAATGAGGGAGATGTCAGTAAAACTAGAAAATGTAGCATTACCATGCACCCTTCTAATAGAAGAAGACTTCGTTGTTGACTGTATTCTGAGCCTTTAGTTTATCTGTGAGGACACAACATTGACTTCTCTACTGGTAAAATTTCCTTTCTCACTGACAGTGAAAGAGGTAAAGTTGAGCTGCTGTGGAAGCATCGTAGCCACAGACAGTAGTGCCAAGGTTTTCATATCAAATTATATTGTTAAGGAACATCACAGGATAAGAGCATTTCTGATCCTGTTGAACACAGAATTTGAGGTCACATTACAAGTCTAACAGAAAGTAGGAGAGCCAGGGAACCTCACCAGAAAAGAAAGACAGCAGTAGTTAGGAATAAATATGGGGATGCAATTGAAGAAAAACCTGGAATAATCCAAGGAAATACATGTGACCTTGTACAACAGTTTCTATCTTATCACATGGTCACAGTGGAAAGCATTAGATAATGAAATTTTAAGGATTCTTCGAGAACATAAGAGGTTTATAAGGACATATTGTCATGATCAGAAAATGCTACAGACTGGCTGCATGAAATCATTTGAACAGATAGGGAAACATCTGCCTCATTTGTCAACACACTACACAACAGCAGAGCTAATGTTTCACATGAGGGGAAAGAATGAATAGGTGGACCAGATGCCACAGGTTGCCAATGACAGAGATTATTGGTAGGAAACGTTCACAAATATTTGATCAGTTTGAGAGACAAAGCATTCAGAAGAAGGCACAATTGTGACAAAAAAGTGGTAAAAATAGTAAGGTATCTAGTTGCAAAGAAAATATTATTTAGAAGCCACCCACATTTTGAGCAAAAGGAACAAAATGTGACAGCCATTGCACATGGGACATTTTTTTCATTTTTAGAATTTAAATTCCTGATGCATATTTATTAGGGAACTCGAGTAATCATTGAATTAAAGGACTTTATGCTCTTCAAGATTTATGGAAATGTTATTTGTAGTGGAATTAGTGTGCATCTTTGTAGGAACACAGGATCAGTTGCGATGGTTGGGCAGAACATTTACATTAGTGTAATGCATAAATTAGGATTTTTTTTTTTTTTATTTTACAACATGACATTTTTAATTTAGGCATAAGATACATATTTGGTTTTGTGACTATATGACATTCATTTATGTATTGTTGTAAGTATTACCCTGTGAAATATGCTGAAGCTCATGAATGATTCTTGAATTTTAATTAGTCATGTCCTGAGAATACACACAGTCATTTTTCGTAGTAATAAGGTCTGCTTACAAATGAAGCATATTATTACAACATAGTGTAAGACAAAGTTCTATGTCTATGTAGAGTGAATGATTCTGACCTGGCAGTCTTAAGATCACTATTTGATACATCTACATTTACATGATTACTTGGCAATTCATGCTTAATTGCCTGGCAGAGTGGTCATCAAACCATCTTCAATGCATTTATTTAATGCTTCACTATCAAACAGCCGCCATGAAAAATGGACAGTTAAATATTTCCATACAAGCTCTTTTTTTCTTTTATTTTACTGTGATGATCATTTCTCTCTATGTAGGTGGGTGCCAACAAAATATTTTCACTCTCTAAGGGGAAAGTTGGTGACTGAAATTCCAAGAGAAGCTCTCACTGTGACAAAAAATGCCTTACTTTAATGGCTGCCACTCTATCTCATGTATCATATTGCGTGGCACTCTCTCCCCTATTTTGTGATAATCCAAAATGAGTTCCCCTTCTTTGAAGTTTTTGATGTCCTCCATCAGTTGTATCTGATGCAGAACCGTCACCAGACACCATAACTCAAGAAGTGAATGGAAGTGTGCAGTGTAAGCAGTTTCTTTAGTAGATCTGTAGCATATTCTAAGTGTTCTGCCAATAAATCACAGTCTTTGGTTTGCTTCTACACTACATTACCTATGTGATCATTTCAATTTAAACTATATGTAGTTGTAATGACTAAATACTTAGTTGAATTAACAACCTTTAGATTTATGTGATTTATCCTGCAAACAAAGTTTAGCAGATTCCATTTAGTACTCATCTGATGACTTCATACATAACTGTAGCACCTCACAACAAAAGAATTTTTTAGACCAAGGCAAGAGAAATAAAGTTTTCAGGGTAAGCAGTGCTCAGTGCTTCCAGTCTTCCACCAAAATATGCAACGCATAAGAAACAAAGTGCAACAATTAGAAGTATCTATTGACAGCTCACTTGTTTGCATAACAGAACATTGGTGTAACGGTTTGGAATTAACAAGTGTAGCACTAAATTCATAGTCTAACATGTCATTACAGTAGAAGCACTGTGAAATGTGGTAGACTATGCATATACATGAAGGAGGGGGTTATGTATAAAATTAGATTTGTTGGGTTGTTTGGGGGATAAGACCAAACAGCGAGGTCATCGGTCTTATCGGATCAGGGAAGGATGGGAAAGGAAGTCAGCCATGCCCTTTCAAAGGAACATTCCCAACATTTGCCTGGGGCAATTTAGGGAAATCACAGAAAACCTAAACCAGGATGGCCGTACATGGGATTGAACCGTCGTCCTCCTGAATGCGAGTCCAGTGTGCTTAACACTGCGCCACCTCACTCGGTTATAAAATTAGAAATGACATTATGGCATTAAGTGAGGATAAACATATAGAAATACCAGCTTTAGAGATAGAAAACCTAGATGTATTCCAAAGACTAACTGTACTATGTATTTATTATGCTCCCAATGGTGACATGGACACATTCACTACAAAGTTAACAGAAGCATTAGATACGGTCTCCAGCCCCAAAAGCAAAAACATCATTTGTGGATATCTAAACATTAACATAATGGACACAGATATGTTGTTCAACAATTTTCTGACCATTATGTACATCTATGGCATATCATCATTAATTAACACTGCCACTAGGATAACCAGAGATTCAGCATCAAGTACTGACCATATGCTAACAGACATAGGGAAAGATAGGTGTGACATTGTCATTGATGACCTGGGCATCTCAGACCATTCAAGTCAGTTATTAAAATTAGGAATAGAATTAGATAGTAACACTAAAATAAACAAGTGCAATAGGGTTTTCTCTGAGTCAAAAAGAGTTCTATTTGCCTCACTAATTAACAGTAAAACATAGGTGTGAAATGTTACAGTCTAAATGAAACTCATTTAAACATGTAAATTTTAACCATAAATAATAATTTCTGACATAGAGGTGTATGCAAATACGTATTTGTGGGAAAGTTATGAAGAAAATAATTATGGAATCTTAATTATGCTAATGTGTAGAAGTCCATTAATTGGTAGGAATATTTTGTATGGTGTAAGTCATCTGTAATTAGTAAATGTAACAAGTGTATTGTTCACATTTGATACCTAAGTGTTTATACATGCTTCAATTAATGTATACACTAAAATTCACTCATATGTTTAATATATGAGAACATGTATACATACGAAAAAGTCCTGGAGATGGATGTTGTTGACTATTGCTGAGTACTGTGCCGGGGGCCATTGCATTATCAATTTTTACATTTTGTCATAGATAAGTCAATAACTAAACATCATTTATTTTAAACAACAATAAAAACTGTCTGGTAATAATTTTATTTTTTCCAGGGACACTTTTCATCTTAACTCCAGTTACAGGAAAATTCAGCGAAACTCCCACAATTTTTCATCAGTTCCAAAGTTTTTTTTTATATTCCACAAAAAGCACTTCCAGTGTCCACCAACAGTTACCCGTCTAATTATCAGTTTGAACAGAAATATGTAGATGTCCCTACATATCAAAACTTTCATCTTCATATAAAAATCCTCCTCTATCTTCCTGAAACCCACATGTTTCTTTTTTCTGCAAATTTTTCACTTTCCACAGGTTGTAAACTTCTCAAAAGCACATCACAGTCTACTGTTTCTCCATAAGGCACAGAAATTACTCCCCACTGTGGATGCATGTCCTGACAAATTCCCTTCAATACATCACATATTTCACTACCACTACCACCATTATCAAAATAGTCACAAATAACTTTCAAAATCATCATTAATCAACTCACTTTGCTTACTGACTTCAGAACAAGTGGACACTATTTCAGAGATATTAACTGCTACAAGCAGATCATTATCTACTTCCCACTCTTCACTAAATTATCATCAGGACCTACAGTTGCACTTGCAAGGGGCCACCCTCCTCTAACACTACCTCCATTCAACAGAAGTTATCAATATCAGAAATACTCCCTATCTTTTAAACAGATTAACATAATATCAGCTGTTTAACTAAAACAATTTCATGTGATTTTTCACACTATGTGTTATATTTCAGGCTAAAATGTATAAAAATAAATTAATTTATCTTCGCTGTTACAAATGATGTTTGATAGCTCTATATGCACAGTTAAAATTACTTTTCTTAGAAACATTTGAAATTACAAAATATTCAGCACACTTAAAAATTCCTATTATTAATTGCAGAAGCTGATGCTAATTGTTAAATTTATTTCTGGAGTCATTTATAAAATAATGACATAAATTGGTGGATATTTATTTGTCAACAAAATTTTTAAACTATTTGGCATATTGTTAGTACTGCAGTTAGTGGTGGACATGCCTCTGATGTGATCATATGTATTTTGATGTTGACAATAAGAATGGAGATTGTAAAGACAGTGTGAGATAGAAAAATGTGAAAAAGTAAAAATCAAGATAAAAACTGGCAACTCTTCATAAGTTATCATGTCATTTGGAACCTACACTATCTTTCAGTCTCGAGAATCAAACCCTAAACATGAAGAACTGGAGCCAATTATCAGAAAAGAAGATAAGGAAATAAGTTTGTTATTAATCTTACTCCTCTCGAATCTTATTAAAAGATTTTATGTTAAAGAGTGACAATCTGCTGGTCATGTGGGGAAGGTAAAATTACAATTGACAGTATAGTCTGGGATCAACTGACTGATAAAGAAGTTTTGTCTGTTGCAGAAGGAGGAACAGTTATTTGTGTGATTTGCAGTTTATATATAAAAGGATTTCCAATCACTTGAAGACACAAGGTCAAGAGCTACCCAACAAAGTTGTATCAACAGTGATGAGATACTACCAACAATGACACACTGGATCAATTGAAAGGGGACATTACAACTATGATGAGGGACATGAAAAAAGAAAAGATAAATACATACTATTTGTGAAATTTATTTGTTTGTGTACTCAAGTAATTGTCAACAACAAAAAAATAGAGATGAGTGTAGTAGTGATGTATAAATGAAAGCTGTAGGACCTAGCCAGGACGTATTTGAGGGGAGTCAAAGTGTAGTCAGCAAAAAAAAAAAAAAAAAAAAAAAAAAAAAAAAAAAAAAAAAAAAAAAAAAAAAACCACTGATATTCTGTTGTTAATTTTGGCAAAACTAGAGGAAATGAAGACAGATAACAATACCAAATCTAGAGCAGTTAATGAACGGTTAACCAAAAAATTTACTCCACTACAAGGACAATTAAATAACCTGAAAACTGAAAAAAACAGTAAAATGGATAAGTTACAATACCAAATAGACCAACTTAGCAATTAGGTTCTGGAGCTAAAAAATGAGTTTTCAGAAGGGTTAAAAAGTGTGAATGAAAAAGTTGATGTCTTAGAAGATAAATGTATTGTTTTGTAAAATGAGTTTACCGCCACATCTGCAAAGCAGAAGAAGAATGTTAATGGCATCAGAGTTGGACAGAAGGCCACAGCAGAAAAAATGGAAGAGAACTTTAGTAGTTTAGATCACAAAGTTTAAATGTTGAAAACAATATGAAAATTAATGTAAGTGTTTTAGATTACGGAATGTCAGTAGTTTATTAAAACTGCATTAACAAAAATTTGTATTCAAACAATGGCACTGTGTGGTCCACTATTCCTATCAAATATTTTAAATCAGATAATTTATATGCATTAGATTTTCTGCACTACTTTATAGATCGTTTTGTGTCAGGCATGAGTAACAATCAAAAAATTAAATTTGTTAAAATATGTCTCGAATGCGACGCATTGTCTTCGTTAAATTTAAATTTAAGTCAGTGAGAAGCATATCAAAGTTTCAAAAAATGTTTTTTAAATAAATTTTAGTCGAAAGCTGAACAAGGGAGAAAGTCAGTTTCTGAATGTTCATAATTATAGGATTAGGGACAGAACTATGAAAGAATTTCGAAAGAATCAACTTGAGAAATCAACACACCTTGACAAACCATTTCACAAAATGACATTCACTGCTGCACTTAAAAGGAAATTACCAGAAAGTTTGCAGGGGATGTAGTACACAGACTGACAATTGTCTTGAACAATTTTTACAGTATGGTGACAGTTAAGGTAGGGAAGTAGAAAGAAGTATGTACCATAATAATTGGAATGATAGAGAAAACAATGGGAATAACTACAGAAACAGAGATAATGGTAACAGTTTGTTATTTATGGGTTAACTGGATTTTATATAAAATTTTGTACCATTAGGTATTATAATCAAGAGTGTCAGGGTGCTTTCAATTAAATCAAAGGACAATTGTGTCAGAGTCAGATATTGTTTGGGCCAGATTTGTCTCTTCCTTTTAGTATTATGACAGACAGTAGTGATGTTGGTTTGACCCGCCATGGTAGCTGAGAGCGCTAATGTGCTGCTTCCTGGACTCGGGTAGGTATGCCAGCCCTGGATCGAATCCGGCCAGTGGATTAATGACAAGGGCCGGTACGCCGGCCAGCCTGGATGTGGTTTTTAGGTGGTTTTCCAAATCCTGTTAGGTGACTAGTGGGCTGGTCCCCACGTTCTGTCTCAGTTAAACGACTCACAGACATTTGAAAAATGTTCACACTATTCCATGGCTTACACTAGATGCAGACAGTGGGGATACACTAATTCCATCACGGGAGGGGGGGGGGGTGGGGGAGAGGGAGGGGTTGTATAGGGTGGTGAGTAGCGGCAGGAAGGGCATCCAGCCTCCTTGTGCACCTAACACTGTCAAATCAATAGTAACACGGCTGACCTCGTGTTGAAGCAGGACAAATGCCGCAAGTCAGAAAGAAAATGATGTTGGTTTGCATACTTATTTATTTCAGGAGGTTGAATTTGATGGTGTTATTGAATATAGATCTTTTGCAATTTGCAGTAGAGTATTGCAGAAACATGAAAAGACATACACTGTAACTGATAAAGAACTTTTAGCTGTACATTGGACATTCAAGAAGTTTAAAAATTATCTACCAGATCATAAGGTCATCATCTGCACTGATCACAAAGCATTATGTTATCTTCAGGTGCCTAAGCTGTACCATAACAGAATTACACACTGGGCCTTGTTTCTACAGCAGTACAGTTATGATTTCAGTTTCATTAATTACACAAGAACAGTGGTGGCTGATGCTTTGTCTCGGCTACCTTTAGGAAGTGAATCATCTTAACAGCTTTGGAGGAGAAGAGAAAGAGTTTAAAATTATGTACTTGAGAGGAATGAAAGAGGAAAAAGAGATCTTGAAAATTTGTAAAGACATCTGGAGGCATCAAAATCGTGATCAGAATTGGTAATTGGTTAAGAGCATGTAGTTAAGAAAGGAGGAGAAAAAATGGAATAGTACTATAAATTACATGTATTTTATTCAGGAGACGTAAGACTGCATTGGAGGATTGGGAACTATGTTGGCCGGAACAATGTTTGATGTTTTAATTACTTATACATTGAGATTTTTGGTCATTGTGAATCAACCTAATGCACACAAAAGATTCAGAAAAAGGCCTATTTGTATAACATAAGGAAAAGAGTGAAGAAGAAGATTGCCAGCTATGTCAGATGTTGAAGAGTGAAGGTAAGTAACCAAACAAGTAGAGGGTACATGCAAAACATACTGCCTAATAGTAACCTAATCTCTTGCCTGGGGACGTTTATGGACCTTTGTCTAAGTCTAAGAATGGATTTTGTTAGTGTTTTGTGGTGCTTCATGTACTTTCGAAATTTATAAAGCGATTTCATTTTAATAAAGCTACCAGTAAGAAAATAATCTCTAATTTTGAAGAAACATATTTTCATCCGATGAGTATTCCTAAAACAATTTTACCTGATAATTAATCTCAGATTGCATCACAAACTTGGAAAAATTTTGTTGATCGCACAAAAGTAAGGCATATTATAACCTCACTGTACCAACCTTTGAGTAACCCTGCAGGAAGATATATGAGAGAGAGTGGAAGACCATTTAGCATGTATTGTAGTAAGAATCATACCAGTTGTATAGATTATGACAGTTATTTTGAGGATAACCTTATTTCCAAGAATGTTGAGCTTCCACCATGTAAAATTCTGTTACCACAAGAGAGGAAGAGTGTGTTAGGGATATGATGAAAAAATGGGAATAGGAGAAAGCAAAGACATGAGGGCAAAGGTAGATTTTCTAAGTTGGAAGTGGGAGACTTTGTGTAGGTGAAAGTCAAGGAGAAATACAAAATGTTGACATGTTTCTTAAAAAAAAAAAAAAAAAAAAATAAAAAACTGTTTAACTATGGGATATTATTGCTGCTGGTGCACAGTGGTTGTTGCAGTAACCAAATGAATTAGAGCCACTGGCACTTCCAAGTCCATAGTCCAGTTTCCTAGTATACATAATTTTTTATTTTCAAATGATTCCAGTGCCCAGTCCAGAATGTAGCTGCACCACTGTTTAGGATAGGGAAAGTTAGTTTTGTGCAATATCCTGAGCACAAGTTACAGCCAGTTGTAGGAGAGATTGCAGTGAGTTACGCACACCAACAGTTGTGAAGTAGAATAGAGGCCACAGGGCCATCACATTGCAGAAAGAGGATACGTAGAGGTTTTGCATGTTACAAATCAGAGGCAGAAGGACCCATTGGCCAACCTAGCGTGTTATGAGTACATGATGCAAAGCAGCACATTGGGCAAAACTGAGGTGCACAGCTGCGTATAAATAGGTGCAGGTTTGTAACAAGATTCCTGCAAGTGTGGCAATCTCCTGGATGGCAGGATGTGTCTCACCACCAGCTAACGCAGCAGTAGATGAAGCGCCAGCATTCCAGTCCACGGTGGGTAGCTGGTTTGACCATCTGAGGCCAACTCGGGATTCGTACCCAGCCAGTGGCTGGCCACTGTATGGCTCGCTACTGTGAGCATTCGTCCTGGCTTCCAACACATGCCAGAGGCATTCTGAGGTGAGGGCCACAGATTCAGATGTGAGACTGCAGGTGCTTATTGCCACTGTGATCTCAACCACACCGGTGAGAAGCACGCAGCTGGCCACCTGCCTCTCACACCAAGCGGCGCTGATTCGGGAGGGACGCAGACCACTGAGTCAACTGCCAGCATCCTGACAATGCTGCAACTCTCCTGCTGTACAAGGCCAACATACAGTGTGTCCATGGGTTACTGAGGCAGCCATTCTGCAACAAGTCATTTTGCACACAGTGAAGTGGTGTCCTCAGCATTGCGAGACCCAGTGATACAGACCTTGCTTTTTTGTGATTTTGAGTATGGGTCATGGCTGGCCCCTTTAGATGTTTTGCGAAGGCATATTATTTTTTGTTTTTGTCAGAATGAATGTTAGTGTATTTTATACAGTAAGATTTATTATTTTTCTTTTCTTGTGGCATTTAATTACGTTTGTATTGGATTGAGTATGGTGTTACTGAGTATGATGTTACTAAGGTGTAGAGAGTTGGGTTATTCTTGTACTTTAATATTTTGTTTTAGGACTAACTGTGAACCAAAGCAACACAATGGCAGAGTCGGGGATGCGAAATGTGTTGGAACCAGAAGTGGTTGGAAATTGTAGCACAATTGACAGCAGACAATATGGAGTTGAGAAATGACATAACATCTAGAGCTGAACGGGGAACCGCATCTGATCAGTTTTTGTTGCCTAGGGTGCAGGAGATTGACCCAGCTGCCATGACTTTGATTATTCCATTGTGTAGCAAGGCATCTGAGGATGTGTGTTCATTTGTGGAGGACTTGGAGACTTTAGCGGTGATGAATGGTTGGTCTGATGAGCAGTTGTTACATATAGTCAAGATTAGTTTAACAGGTGAAGCAAAAAAAAAAAAAAAAGTGAGGTGTTCTGGGGCCTTAAGGAAGGCAGGACAGTTTAAATAGTTAAAGGAAGGGCTTTCACAAAGGTACAAAAAACAGAAAAGCACATGGTACTTTAAAGAGAGCTTAAGTACAGTGACAAAGAGACAGGGGGAGACGATGGAGAAATTTGCATACAGGATAAGGGAAACTAATGAGTATACTTATAAGTTGAGTCAGAGCGATGAAGTAAATAGTGATCTGTTGCAGGAGGCCAAGCAACGGGCACTTGTATTTTTGAGAGGGTTACCGGCGCATATGTCACAGAAAGTGTGTGAAGTGACTCCAAGAGATTTGTATTCTGCTGGCAATTTAATGTGAGGGAATAGATGTGACAACAGGGGTATGTGAGGAGCAAACAGTGTTTACAGTGGGTGTGAAATGTTTTAAGTGTGGTCGTACGGGACATGTGCACAGGCAATGCAACAAATCACCGAGGAATAAAGGAAGGGGTGGAAATCGGCAGTGGGGGGATGGAGACGTGGAGGTAGGAGAGGTGGAAAAGTGTTAAGTGGGAGAGGGGGCCCAACACCACCTAAGGGAGCTCCTGTTTAATTTTAGTGCTACAAATATGTATGCAGAGGTGGAATGGTCAGTGGTAGGATCCATAGGAACTAAAAGGTTAAGACTTTGTTGGACACAGGGGTGCAAATGTCAGTGGCTACTAGGAATATAATGGGATGGAGGAACATTATAGGTTACATGGAGTGGGGAATAACCCAGTCATGCCTTTCGGGTCGGTGACAGCTGACTTTTCAAAAAAGAAAGTCTGATTTAATGCATGCGTGGAGATAGTACCATGGGTAAGCGAGGGCTCTGACGTGATTCTAAGAGGTAGATTTCTTGCATCAACATCATGCTGGAAATGACCTTGGACAACAAACTGTGGAGCTTGGTGGAATGTTATTTCAGCTAGGGGAAACTGTTGTCAATGCAGAGCTGTCATGAGGGGCATTCAACATAATGAACAAACCAACTGAATGGTGTACATTAGCATTAAGGCTTAATTTGCATGAGTGTGTGTCTAGTGACACCGGGAAGCCACTTTGGGTAAGTGTGAAGTGAAATCTACCTGTGGGTACAGCATGTGTTGCTGAACCATTGGAGGATAATGAAGTTTCTGGTCCACTGGGTTGTTTTGTGAAATGTAGTGTTATAGGCATACAGGAGGGACATGACAGGTGAGTAGTTTCTGTGAACATGGATAATTGAAGCACTGTAGAAACCAATTTGAAGAAAGGACTTCCAGTAGCAAAATTGGATGTGTGATGAAGACTGCTATTAATGAAGTAGGAAAACTGATCATCCACTAACTGCTGATAAAACTGCACTGCATGGCAAAATTAAGCATTTGAAAGGAGGAGAAAGAGAGCATATGGAAGAATTATTGTGGGAATTTAAGGATTTGTTTTTTCCACAAGGGCTGTTATCAGTAACTCCATTAGTTCAACACAGAATACCAATAGGGAATGAAGCACATGTTTACTGTAAACCATACAGAATACTGAGGTATTTGCAGCCAATCATAGAAGAGTTTATTGATCAGTAGCTTTCAGGCAGTATTACATAGCATAATAATAGTTGCTGGGGAGAGGGCTTTGTCATTATGTCTAAAAAATCTGTGGATGGAACTAAGAAAAAGAGGTTCAGTTGTGACTACTGATACATCAAGAATAAGACTGTAAAGGATGCGTACCCCATTACAAACTTATCGAAGACTTTGGATCACTCAGGACAGTGCCACTACTTTTCTATGATGGATTTGACAGATGGTTATCATCAGTTAGAGATGGCTCCAGAGGATCGCCCAAAAACTGTTTTATCTACTGTTGGAGGACATTATCATTCAGTTTGAAAAAATGCTCTGGCAATGTTTCAGAGGTTGCTAAACAGTGTCTTGAGGGGTTTGAATCCATGGCAGTGTCTGGTCTATTTGAATGACATTATAGCGTTTTCAAGTAGTACGGAGCAACATAGACAGTGGTTAAGGGAAGTCTTTATGAGGTTAAGAGCAGCTCGTTTGTCATTGAGCCTGGAGAAGTGTCATTCTGCATTAGAAGAAGTAAAATATTTGGGTCATATTATCAGTAAGGATGGAGTGTGAACAGATATGAGATTGGTACAGGCTGAAAGGGATTATCAGGAACTGAAAACAGTTAATGAAGTGCAGTCATTCATCGGAATTTGCAATTTCTATTGAAATTTCATGAATGGTTTTGAAGATTTAGCCCAGCTGTTGACATGATTGTTACAGAAGGATGTGAAATTTGAGTGGACAGAAGAGTGCCAGAAAGTGTTTGACAAACTGAAAGAAGTGTTAACATCAAGTCCGGTTCTTGTGTTTCCAGATTTTGAATGCATCGAATCAAGCATTAGGGAGTGTTCTTAGTCAGGAAACTGATGGGAAAGAACAACCTGTAGCCTACGCATCTAAGCAGTTGAATGCAACAGAGATTAATTACTCAACAACTGAGAAGGAGATGCTTAGTGTAATCTATGCAATCATATATTTTAAATGTTATTTATATGGGAGAACATTTCGCGTAGTGACAAATCATGCTGCATTGAAGTGGTTGTTGGGGTTGAAGGATCAGTCCACTAGACTCACTAGATGGGCTGTGAGGCTTAGTGAATTCAACTACGAGATGGTGCACAAACCTGGGAAGAAGCATGGCAATGTAGATACACTAAGTAGGAAGGTGGCAAAAGTAGAAATCATAGGTTATGACCTAGCAATATGGCAAGAATTACAGGACGCAGAAAACAATTGTAAGTTGTATTGGACACATCCACAATTTAATATTTATGATAGTCTTCTGTGTAGGTAAATGAAGTTAGGGCCAAGGGTAGTAGTGCCATTGAAGTTGAGGGATGAGGTTTTAAAGGAAGCACATGATCACATGTTATCTGGTCATGGAGGGTGTAGGGCGATGAATAGGAGAGTAACAGAGAGGTATTTGTGGAGAGGTAGAAAAGTAGATGTGAATCAGTAGGTCAGGAATTGTATACCATGTGCACAGAGAGCAGATTTGAGACAGATACAGCTACAATGATTGCCGGAAGCGACATGTCCATTCTCTATGCTGGGGATCAATATCTTAGGACCTTTCAGGCGAACACCATTGGGGAACAGATTCGTTATGACAATAATAGACCATTTTTTGTGGTATGTGGAGATGTCGGCTATGTCAAATTAACAGGCAGCAAAGGTCACACAAGTGTTAGTAAACAAATGGATTTTGAAGTTTTTTATGCCGGAGACAATAATTATTGACCAAGAGACCAGCTTCATGTGGGATTTAATGAAGGAGCTGTGTAAATTTTTGAACGTAAAAAAGTTGAGGATGAGCATGTTGTATCCACAGGCCAATGAAAGGACAGAAGGGGTATACAGAACTATCAGCAAGATGCTGAGTTTTTATGTGGATTCTCATCACCATCAGTGGGATGAGTATTTGAAACATATTGTATGCACATACAATGAAAAAGTCCATATAAATACTAGTTTGTCTCCATATGAGGTAGAGTATTGGCGAAAAATGACGTCACCGTTTGGTTTGGTGAGGCTACAGGAAGGAAAGACCAGTGAATCTGTATGTCAACTTACAAGGAGAATGTGGGATGTTAGGAATCTGGTACAAAAAGTGAATATAAAGGCTTTGGAAGGGCAGGAAGATGCAGTAAAGCCGAAAGGGAGTTTACTGCAGTATAGAGTGGGGCAATGGGTAATGTTGTCCAGCAAAAAGGGAAAGTGAAGAAGTTCCTCACGAGGTATCAAGGGCCATAATAAGTTGTTGAAACCACATCCCCCATTAATGTTAAGCTTCAGCTGCGAACTGGAACAACAATAGTACAAATTGGGTGGTTAGGGCCATTTAAGGGTTGCCCGGATGTGATTCCAGGCACGTCACAGGAAGGAAAGAGGAAGAAAGAGGGAGTGAAGAGAAGTGCTAAGGACAGAGAAAACCAGAAAGATTAGAATACTGCATGATGTGCCATATTCTTTGAAATCCAGAAAGTACTAGAGTATTTGTAGTTTTTCTTTTGTTTTCATGTCATGTATCATTGTGTTTGTGTAGAGTAATTAGGCATTGTATTTTCGTTTGTTGTCTGTATTTTCAAATATGACCTGTTGCAAACAGCAGTCATTAAAAGGGTGATGGTGTCCCTGTCTTCAGCTCACTAAAAGGGGGAGCATTGGTGGTGATTCATCTCTTCATCATCAGGGTGGACACCTTAAGGGTCCAGCACCTGGATGGGGGTGTACTGTACTCAAGACAGGAAAATGTGGTGGTGTCAAGTCACCAGTGGGCATCAAGGTTGGTATGGAAAGTATGGGAAATGTGGAATGAAGTAAGGAGGCTTGAGGAAGTGGTCTAAGAGCTTAGGCAATGTGCAGAGGGCAAGGAAATGCTCAAGTAAGTTGCAAGGGAGTATAAGAAATTGCATTAGGCTTATAAGACACTACAGAAGCAGGTAGGACAAATGAAGGAAGCAGTGGCATGCAGGGGGGGAAATTTTGAAAACAGTTTTTGGACCACAGGCAAAAGTGATATAAAAGAACTGAACAACCCAGTGGAAGTGGTGAGGCAACTCGCAGAGGAGAGTAGGGCAATGAAAGCTTGACATGCAACTCAGATAGGGACATTGGAAGGGGAAGTCCTGAATAACACATGGTTGCTCCACATATTAGTAGGGCAGGTAGCGGAATACTCTAAGACATTGGAAGACATAATACATCGTGGCCTGGGAACCCTACAGGGGTATCTAGAAGTACTAGATAGCAGGGTGGTGTTAAACAGACTTTTGCAAGAAGTAGCTGACAGTGTGTGGGATTTGCAGGGAGTAATAACGAATCTGCAAGAAGCTCTGCATCATGCATTGCAAGACCAGAAAAGTACCGATTTGTTACCGCCAGACCAATATTTAAATAGGTTGTACAAGGCAGAGAAGGAACTATCATCAGGTTGTATTTAATAATAGTGCCCAGCGACCAAAATTTGCTGTTTTTCTACCATGTTGCAAAGGTAGGGGTAACAACCGACCACGCACAAGTGTATATTTTGGTCCAATTCCCAGTTGCGGGGAAGAATGCGAGGTTTCAGTGTTACATGGTCCACCCACATCCAGTGAAGCGGGTAGTGTTGAGCAAGTTTGTGGAAGTGAAAACTAAAGAGGTATTGCTGATCTCGGCAACTAGAAACTAGTACACCGAGATGGAAAAGGGAGGAATTATGAAGCTGCCATAGAGGCAGCCAGATTAGTAAGCATGTCCAGCCAGATTAGTAAGTACAAATTCAGACACAAGCAAATTGCAGTTATTTTTAGTCAGGAGGGAAAGGAATTGACTGTTCAAGGGACATCGTGGAATGAAAATTGAGCTTGCAACGGGTCAGGAGACACTGGATTTCTTCCACCTACGAGAATTTAGTAGTATTAGCCAGTTGTTTTGAGCAGGCAGTATTTGCAGAAGCAAAACATATAGAGCTTGAGGGGAGAGGAATTTTAATCAGTGGAACTAAGTGTAACATAATAGGACCAACCTTCCACCTGCCAGCGTCATTTGCATGAGTCATGCAATTGAATGTTACGCAGCCACAGCTCTACTGGCCAGAAGCCACTTTAGAGTTTTTGCCAAGGCAGAATCGTTAAATCAAACTCTGGAGCCAGGTCTGTTGAAATGTGTAAACGAGTTCAGTTTAGAGCAAGAGGGATGCATATCAGCTGAACAGCTTCTGTAACATGTCGCTCAGTTTAGGGAAAGGCAATGGCAAATAACGATCATTTAGAGCACCTCTGTGCCAAGTATCATCGCAGCCTTAACTTTGTCATGTGTTGTTTTCTTTCTGATCAGGCGGAGAGCTAATTCCAAGAGGGAACCAAGGGTAGTTAAAGTCCCAGCGGATTAGGTAACAAGGGTGTGAGATGAGTAGCTAAGGGGTTGATCGAGCAGTGGTCGTCCAGTAAGAAATTTTTATGTTTTGTTTCACGTCATGGTTTTAAGGGACACTAGACCACATTTCAGTTTTCTAATAGTAAGGAAACATACCATAAGTGCTGACCCAAACAAGTTAAGAGCTAGTTAATGGTCGAACCAGGGATCAGGTCTTTCTGAAGAGGGGAATAATGTAGCAGCACCAGCATTTAGGATAGGGAAAGTTAGTGTTGTGCAACATTCTGAGCATAAGTTACAGCCATTTGCAGGCCGGATTGCAGTGAGTTACTAATACCAAAGGTTGCAAAGTAGAACAGAGGCCACAGGGCCATCAAATTGCTGAAAGACTATACATAGCGGTTTTGCACGTCACAAATCACAGGCAGAAGGGGCCCACTGGCCACCCTAGCATGTTATCAGTACATGACCCGAAGCAGCATGTATGCCAAAAAAGATGCAAACAGCCGCGGGTTTCTAACGAGATTCTTGCAAGTGTAGCAGCTCTACTGGATAGTGGGGTTTGTCACACAACCAGCTAAATGCAGCAACAGGTGAGGCGTCAGTGTTCCAGTCCACGGCGAGTCACTGGTTCGACCCTCTGAGGTCGACATAGGGTCCGCAGCCAGCTAGCAGTGGGCCATTCCATGTCTCACTACTGCGAGCAGTTGTCCTGGCTTCCAACACACGCTGGAGGTATACTGAGGCAAGGGTCTCAGATTCGGATGCTGGTTAGTGGGTGCTTGTTGTGGCCAAGATATCAGCCACACCGGCGAGAAGCATGCGTCTGGCTGCCTACGGATCACACCAAGCAGCACTGAGTCAGCATGGACACAGACCGCTGAGTCAACTGCCGGCAATCTGATGAGGCCACAACTTTGCTGCTGTACAAGGCTGACACACAGTGCGTGCACGGGTTGCTGAGGCAGCCATTCCACACCAATCCATTTCACAGACTGTGGAGTCGTGTCCTCAGCATTGCAGAACCCAATGATGTAAACCAAGGGGAACACGGCACTTTAGTTGGAATCAGTAAATCACTTGCAAAGCTCAGACTAGTCTTAATATGGTGGCTTCTACCTCTTCCCACTACATTTGGTCATCTTGATAATTTTGTGGCAGAAGTTGCCACTATAAGAATTTTGCTTCCCGGTACAGTTGCCTTTCGGTCATGATGTTAAAACTGATACACCTGACACTCACAAACTAACTTAACCATTTTGACCTGAGTTAGAGCACTACCCCATCTCTTCCACAATGTCGTGTTCATAGTGGAACACTGGGGTAAAAGAAATGTTGTCACTAAAAGAAAATAAACTAAAAGATAATTGTCTTTTTGAAATCTTAAGGATCACTGAAAATAAAGTTCTTGCAATCTGTTGGGTGTAACTATGAGATTGTACAGATTTTGAACATTATAAAAATAGTATTTTGGGTGTCTCTTTTACTGTCTGATTGTTCATAGCTGAACAGTTTTGATTGTAATTAGACAAACTGATTATATATCACCAGTCCTTCAGTTCTCTTGACTACGCCATAAAACTAAATGTCACAATGTATTCTGACTCCAAATTCACTGCAAAGCAGTCTACAGCCAGGACCAATGCTATAGCAATTGCTAAAAATCTTCAAGCCCATTCTATAGCTGAATGCATAAAACAAATGCAATAACTTTTATTTTATGATGTAGGAATCAATGCGTTAAACCACCAGGCTCAAAAGGTGTTTCCTTTTGTTCTTCAATACCTTACTGAAACTGATGGAAACCAACAGATGCTGTTGAAGTCCGATTTTATGAATAATGTAAGATCAGAGATGATCACAGTGGCTCGTGTTTCACCAAATCAAAGAAGAACTAGCAAAATATGTAGAAGGAGTTCGTTGCCTGACCCGTATCCTCCACAATACTCTACCAAGTGCCACTCAAGTCTTAACTGTTGCCATTAAAATAATCATCATGAAAATATTTAATTGAGTTTCAATATACAACAATAAGGACGGAGAAGCTGAAAGAATTCTGCTTACCTTGTATATTGATATCAGTCCCAGGCTCTTACATCTCTCTCATTAATGCACTCAGTTGAGAGAATTTAAACTGTGGATTCCATTAAAACAATTTTTTGATTTGAAGACTGGCAACCTAAAATACTTTAAGATTTTTTCAGTGGTTTCATCAGTGAAATTTGCTTCATGTTTCTGCAGTCAGTCTTGGCTCTGTTTGGGAAAAAACAGAAAGAAAAGCATGGAGAAACATAAAGTTTTGATTATTTATTTATTGTATTTGTTTGTTTATTTATTTATCTATCTATTTAATTTTTTGCAGAGAGTGAACAAAAGTGATGACTTGCAACCGTCAGTGTTGTTTACATAATTATGAAGATGTTCTTAAAATACAAAGAAAACAAATAGTTGATATACAGTAGCAAGGCTATAATACAGCACACAAAGGTAATGTAGTGTCACAGAACTAGATATACAACTAAAATATTTCTAATTTCTAATACAAACTATAAGATCACATGTTTTCTACTTAGAATTCAGACAGAGCACAAACATTTCATTACCAGAAATAATCTGAATTTCGTTTTGAAGGCACACAAGTCCTTTAGCAGTTTGTTAAACCAAATTTGACCCCTGATGTATAGGCTGTGATCTGTTATTTTTAGCTTTGTTCTTTGACTAAAATAACTATTTTTAATTCTAGTGTTGTGGTCGTGTATGTCATTGCGTCTTCTTGAACCTTTATGGTGATTTACAAACAATTAAATTACCTTATATAAATACAGGAAATACACTGTAAGGTACTTGTGTTGCACAAAAGCCCGCGTCTCGTGGTCGTGCGGTAGCATTCTCACTTCCCATGCCCGGGTTCCCAGGTTCGATTCCTGGCGGGGTCAGGGATTTACTCTGCCTCGTGATGGTTGGGTGTTGTGTGGTGTCCTTAGATTAGTTAGGTTTAAGTAGTTCTAAGTTCTAGGGGACTGATGACCATAGCTGTGAAGTCCCATAGTGCTCAGAGCCATTTGAACCATTTTTGTTGCACAAAAATCTTGCTAATGGAATCATTACGACCCAGATCATGCATTTTTCTAATTACCCTCTTCTGTAAAGACAATAATCTTTTGAGATGTATATCAGCAGCACAGCCCAAAGTTCAATACCATAATTTAGTAAAGGATATATTGTTCCATAGTAAACAGTTTAAATAGTCGGGTTTGTAACTATTTTTGCAAGATGACTGAGTGGATATAATCTGCTACTAATCTTTCCCCCCACAAAGTTAATATGCTTTGACCACCGCAACTTTTCGTCTAAGTATAGGCCCAAGAATTAGCAGCTATTAGTGTATGCTGCCTCAATTCGATATATATTATTTATGAGGTATGATGAGAGTCAACAGTCTTGAATGATAATAATTGTCCTTTATTAACACTGACCTTTAGCTCATGTTCTTGAAAAAACTTAATCATAGTTATCACTCTATCTGTTGCAAAAGATGTAAGTTCACAGGTATTTTTGCCCAAAAATCAACAGAGATGTGTCATCTGCGTAGCTCACTATTATGGAGTTTTGTGGCTGGGTGACGTCATTCACGTGGACTAAAAAGAGAAAAGGGCCAAGAATAGATCACAGTGGGACTCCTTGTTTCATAGTTTCATTAGAAGACTGAGTGATTGCAGCTCGGTCATTAATCTGGTATGTTAGCTTTGTGCACTGCTTCTAGTTTATCAAGTAGTTGGTTAGCAGTAGTATTGCTGAATCTTTTAAGCCATATGCCTGAAGTTTCTCTATTAATAGGTCATGTTTAACTGAATCAAAGGCCTTGGTAAGATCAAGGAATATGTCTGTTGCCAAATTTCCTTCATCTAGGACACTATGTACATTACTTAAGAATTCATAGATTGCTGAGATGGTGCTGTGGTTTTTCCTGAAACCATGTTGTGTTTCAGTGAGTAGGTTATTTGTTGTGAAGTAGTCACTGAGTTGTGAAAGCAAGAAATATTCAAAGATTTTGCTAAATATGAAGATTAATGATATTGGTCTGAAGTTTTCAACCTGTTTTTTAGATTCTTTCTTATGTACTTGTTTTACTACACAATGACATGGGGCCATGTTCTGTCACAAAAACTTATAAAATGTCTAGTTTATTTCTTAATTACGGAATATTTATGTGTGTTAGTTTCTGGGCTTGTTTCCTATCTGCTACACTACTATATTGTTCTGACTATCTTGGCTCTCACGAGAAACCTAGTCGTCAGTAACAAGCACATTATTCCTTTTGTTCCATACTAGTTCTTAGGCTGGACTGTGTGACTCAAGGCTGATTTGTTCATTTACTAGGTGTGCTAATTTGGATCTTCCCTTTATGTTCATGTGAAGTCTGTGGGTTGTAAAACATGACCTGAAGTAAGAAATATATGAATCAACAATTAAAGATGTCTGAATGAAAAGAAGACTGCCAGTTTTATTTGTATGCAAATCAAGATGAAGTTGAACAAATTAAAGAATGAGAACCCTAATCAAGAAATAATTAACCTTATTTTAAATTTGAGGAGGAGACAATGGCCCTCTATACCACAGCATTTAATTGCTTAGACAAAGTGAGATATGGGCAAGAAACATGTAATCTACATTGCTTTATAGGCATGTCCTGTGGGAATAGTACTGGCCTGGCTTACTGACCGCCATTACATGGCAACCAACGTGTTAGGAGTATGAAACAATTTCCCAATTCCCAACACATGCTCGCCCTGCACAAGAGACATGTTGCAATATATGTAAAAAATTTGAACACAGATGAAGCTGCCAGAAAAAGTCTAGCTCCCTCATCCAGAAAATTGGCGCAAATTTGAAATTCCAATATGATAATGCATCACACCCTAGTTATCTTTACTAAGTAAAGAAAATATCGGGAAGAAAGAACTTGTCTTTAGGCACTGTACTTGCGAATGGGCATGACTAGATAAAGGTTGGGATGAACAGAGGAGGGAATGGAGAAAAAGTGGAAAGAAGGGGATAGAAAAGGAGAGGTGATTAGGAAGGGATGGAGAAAGAGTGATAAGGTAGGAGGAGTTGAACAATGGGAGGGAAGAAGGAGAGCAGGGGCAGAGAGAGTGGGAGGAGGAGATGGATAGGGAGCAGGGAATGAGAAAATTAAGAAAAGAGAGAGGGGGAAACAGAGTGGTTTCGCAATGAGAGTGTCTGGATATGATGGGGAGAGGAGGCAGGAGGGTTTGGACAGAGGGAGAGGGGTCAGTAAATAGACAGGAGAGAATAGACAGAAACTGAGGGGCAGAGGAGGGAAGGAGATGGGCAGAGAGAATGGGGAAGAAGAGTGATATGCAGGTTGTAATGACATACCTTGCATGGGGCACATGTGTGTGCAGATGGGTCTGAACAGGCAGATAGAGAGGAGGCAGGAGACGCATAGTGAGAAAAGGGGCAGAACGAGACATATGTGGAAATGGGGGGAGAAGGAAAAGTAGAGAAAGAAGGGGGGATGAGGCAACAGATAGAGAGAGACAATATAAGAAGACAGACAAAGAGGGAGAGAGACAGAGATGGGTACACAGAGCGTTCAGGAGGAGATGAAACGACAGGAATGGATGAGGTATGCAGAAGTATTGGAACAAAGGGGTTTCTAACGCAAAGTACCGTTATCCACGATGGCGGATATGACGTCATTCAAAATGGCGGCCTCGATGTCATTCAAGATGGCGGATTTTTGGCGAGAAACTTGCACGACCCTCTCACCCAGAAAATTGACATGAATTTCAAATTCCAAAATGATAATGTGTCACACCCCAGTTATCTTGACCAAGCAAAGAAAATGGTGGGAAAAAAGTACTTGTCTATATTACTTAGCCAGTTTCAAGCATGTGTGTTCTCCACTGGGTTTGGAGTCCAACTGACTTAGTTCACATCGTCGCCACCAGAGAGCGCCACCGTGATGTCTTTTAAGATGGTGGATTTTGGGTGCGAAGAAACGACACTTGTATTACCTCGACTAGCCAAACACCCCTCCCCAGCCACCCAGAGTGGCCGAGTGGTTCTAGGCACTTCAGTCTGTAACTGCGCAACCACTACAGTTGCAGGTTCGACTTCTGCCTTGGGCATGGATGTGTGTGATGTCCTTAGGTTAGTTAGGTTTTAGTAATTCTAAGTTCTAGGAGACTGATGACATCAGCTGTTAAGTCCCATAGTGCTCAGAGCCCTCCCTCCAGAAAATGGCTCAAAGTTCAAATTCCAGTACTATAATGGCGAGAAAAATGCATTTGTCTTTATTATTTAGCTAATTTCAAGCACATGTGTTCGCCACTGAGTCTAGACTGGAACTGGCTTAGTTCATATCCGTGCCATCAGAGGTCGCCACCATCACGCGGCGAGAGAGAGAAAGCTGACAATCTTGAGTCATCTCCTGATGTCACAGGCCCACGAGAGTCCTAGTGTTCCCTCCATACATGCTCTAGACGTAGTATTTCATAAATATTCTAACACTGACATCCTGCATCTAACGTATGAAGTACTTAATTACATTTCAATTTTAATGTACCACTTCGATATTCAATGAGCAAATGACATGTTTCACATTTTCCCACTAGGGGCACTGTAGTCCTTCATGACATACCACCCCCCACCCCTACAAACCTGCTCTCCTATTCACTACTGCACTAGTCACTTGACTCTACGTCATAGAAACTATATAAACCAGACCACTACACAACTCGCCCTCACTCTGCTCCTATGCTTGGTCCAGTGCGTTTATTATCGTTAGCAAACTCTCGATATGACGCCATCAGGGTGTGCCAGCAGCACCGACAATGCCAGTCTATACAGAATGTTGGGTATTATAACGCATTGTGTGTGTGTGTGTGTGTGTGTGTGTGTGTGTGTGTGTGTGTCTATATGTTATCTCTGTTTTGGACCGCATTCTACCCAGATTGCTGTGTCATTTAAGAGTATGTGTGTTATTTGTTATATCTGTATTCGAGTGCTCTCTATAAAGATTGAGCTTACACGCTTTGCGTGTCTCTATGCTCTGTGTTGTATCTGTTTTGGACCGCAATCTATACAGGATGCTGTGTCACTTAACAGATTCTTTGTTTGTGTGTCTCTATGTTATATGTGTATTGTAGCCCATTCTACCCAGACTGATATATCATTAAACAGATTTTCTTACGTTTATATATGTTTTGTAGTGCTTTCTGTAAATGTTTCATTTCATTCGTTTTTCGCCTGTATGTTCTGGTCTGCTGATTTCTGTATAACTTGAGTCACTGCACGTTTTCCTAGCAACTCCTGAGTGTATTAAGGAGGCAATTACGCGATTCAGATCGAAATCATTATCGATAGGACGGGGTGGAGAACTGCCGCTAGCCACAGCATAATTACTATTACCACTACTACTATAACAGCTAGGAGTCCACAGGGTAGATGGAGGGGCCAGCGAAAGGGCGTCGTCATCATTTACAGGGAGGGTATACGCGTGCCTTGTGCGGACGACGGCGGCGGGCTTGTTCTCGGGACAGGAGGCAGTGACAGCTGACTTGAAGGGCCTGACTGCGGCGACAGCCCGCGGGATGCGTTGCTGCTGCCGCTATCTGCCTGTGGCGTGGGGGGCCGTTGTTCTTCTTCTTCTCGGTCGCGGCCGACCGGATGAGTTGCCCACGGACGCCAGGGGCTGCTGCTGCTGGGGGCGTAGCTTTCAAGCCTTCCACCGCTTCTCGCGCAGCCCTGATCGGGGCTATGCAAGACGCCGGGTGTCTTTGCGGCTGTGCGCCTTGGATTCCTGCCCCTGCAACTACCGCTCTAGGTACATCGTGTGATATAACTGTAACACAAAGAAGAAAATTTTAGTTAAATGATTTAGATTTAAAAAGAGCGATAAATAATAATAAGAGTAAAGAATGGTAATTATTTGCAGTAATGTTAATGTTCAAAACTATTCACCTTCTCCGCTCTGGCTCCATGGTTTGAGCAACTCATTGCCACATTCAACAAGGCTCCCAAAGCAGTCAGGAGGCAGGTCGACCTCCTCTACCTCCTCCACTAAAAACTGTGTGCCCCATGGAGCGGACGTCGTTTGTCAGCAGTACACCCCTCCCTGTGTATACACACGGCAAACGGGTATATATATTAGATGCAATTATTTTGATCTAAGAACTACGTTTTTATTAGAAATGTACTTACATTTGAGCTGCGCTTGTGCCCTCTCCATCTCGAGCTGCTGGTCTAGAGTAGCAAGCATTTGAGGGACGAAATCTAGAAAGATGGAAAAGACTGAGTATAATATCGAGTATAGAAAAGAAAATGTGCAGTGACTTAAATGATACAGAAATCAGCAGACCAGAACATATAGACGAAAAACGAATGAAATGAATCATTTACAGAGAGCGCTACAAAACATCCATAAATGTACCACAAAATCTGTTTAATGATACATCAGTCTGGGTAGAATGGGCTATAATACATAGAGACACACAAACAAAGAATCTGTTAAATGACACAGCATTTACGAAATACTAAGATTGTCAGCTTTCTCTCTCTCGCAGCGTCACGGTAGCGACCTCTTGATGGCATGGATATGAACTAAGCCAGTAGCAGTCCAGACTCAGTGGGGAACACATCTGCTTGAAATGGGTTAAATAATAAAGAAAAGTGCGTTTTCCTTGCCATTATAGGACCGGACTTTAAACTTCCGCCATTTTCTGGGGGCAGGGGAGTTAGGTTAGTGGAGGTAGCGCAAGTGTTGTATCTTCCCTCCAAAATCCACCTTCTTGAATGACATCACGGTGGCGCTCTCTGGTGGCGGCGATATGAACTAAGTCAGTTGAAGTCCAGACCCAGTGGAGAACACACATGCTTCAAATTGGGTACATAATAAAGAGAAGTTCATTTTGCCCGTAATTTTATTTGCTTAGTAGAGATAACTGGGGTGAGATACATTATCATATTGGAATTTGAAATGCGCGTCATTTGTCTGGGCGAGGGGGGCGTGGCACTTTCCCGCCAAAATTCAAACATCCCGTCAAAATCCGCCACCGCGAATGACGTCACGGCAGCCATCAGGATGAACTCATTGCCACCATGTTGGATGACGTCATCGCAGCAATCTTGGATGACGGTACTTTGCACTAGAAACCCTGTTGTTCCAATTCTTGCAGACAGAGGTGGTAGGAGAAGATATGGTTGAAAAGAGGAACAGAGGAGATGGAGAAAGAGATGAGGAGGAGATGGAGAGAGTAAGGAGGAGAAAATAAAAGTGGGAGGTTGACGTTATCAGGCAGACAGGACAGGAAGGGGAGGAAGAGACTGATACATAGAGAGGGCAGGAGATGATGTGTGATATTAATGTGTCACTCGTGTAAGCTAGGTAAATGTTAGCAGAATTATGCATACGGTAGACTTACATCTTTTAGATGCAGCAGTGTCCTCGAACAAAACAGTGTTGAATGACGCTGAAAGCTATGATGAAGTGAAATCAGGTTGTCCATGTGCATTTCCACAATATTTTTATCTCATGTGAAATGCCTATTCAATAAGTTCTCCACCGGTTTTTAGATCTATTCCCACAAGCCACAAAGGTATTGCCGGCCGCGGTGGTCTCGCGGTTCTAGGCGCGCAGTCCGGAACCGTGCGACTGCTACGGTCGCAGGTTCGAATCCTGCCTCGGGCATGGATGTGTGTGTTGTCCTTAGGTTAGTTAGGTTTAAGTAGTTCTAAGTTCTAGGGGACTAATGACCACAGCAGTTGAGTCCCATAGCGCTCAGAGCCATTTGAGCCAACAAAGGTATTACGTCTATTCATCAAACGCATCATATTTCCCAAGATATGCGTAATCAAGTGAACTATCAACCATATTCAAATGCATGTGTTGTATCACTGCAGCCATAATACTTCAATTCTACATTTCAAGTAAACCGAAACAAATGAGCTGATTTAAGGAACTAAGATGCAGGCGGTGTTTCCTCTTTCTGCATGTGTGGTGTATGGTTAGGATTTGCTGATACTACTAGCAACTTCACACTGACATTATCTCGCCGGTCTAAATCACACCAGTGCATGAACGGATCTCAAGAGCTCCGATAACAGTATCTTACCATGCTCAGCTGCTACTCATCAGGGGATCATCAGCCGTCAGCCGTGTACCGCTGTCCCCAGGCTGTTAGAGGGGGGTTGCTGCTGTGTGCTTTAAATTTTGTTGCACGGAAAACTGAGGCAGACGCATGTGTGGCAAACCACTTCAAAGCAGTCAGAAGACATAACGTCGAACAGAAGGTGATGCCCAAATATTTCTCTAAACATTGTCATTTATTTGGTAGAGAAAATATATCGCACACCAGTTGCAATGTGTCACAACAACGCAATAATCCTGTAAGATAACTTGAGTGAGTGCAACAGGAGTACGTCAACTCAGCGAAAAACTGTCTTCCAGAGAATCTTTGATGTCTGTGTGAATTAAATGCATTTTGCTTAAACTTTTTTTTACGGTTTGTGGTGCCGGCCGGAGTGGCCGAGCGGTTCTAGGCGCTACAGTCTGGTACCGCGCGACCGCTACGATCGCAGGTTCGAATCCTGTCTCGGGCATGGATGTGTGTGATGTCCTTAGGTTAGTTAGGTTTAAGTAGTTCTAAGTTCTAGGGGACTGATGACCTCAAAAGTTAAGTCGCATAGTTCTCAGATCCATTTGAACGGTCTATGGGGATGCATGCAGAGTGGAAATTATTTTTAACGGTGTGTGTGAATAAAATTCCATGACGCAACTGTTGGTGGTGAAGGAGGTTGGGAATATTGTGTTATCAGTAGAGTGGCTTGCTTAAACCCTTCTAAAGTTGCACGTGTGGACTGTTGCTGATGTGAAGTGGAGATGTGAAGGAGTTAACACAGCAAACAAAGGCCAGGTAGACCTCATAATGATGGACAAGGACTGTCAAGTATTACCAAGGGTGGATGTAAAAACTGTCATTAAATGAACTTCAGGAACCATTCGTGACATCCAAATAGCAATCTGGAATGCAGTGGTCGGACAGCTCCTCGTTGGTAGATATTTCTGTAGTCAGTGCTAAGTGACACTTGAGGTGTTTCGAAGCGAGCGGCTTGGAGTGCAAAACGTTATGTGGCGTCGTGTACAGTGCCAACAGTGATGTACAGAGGAGGCTGTATTGCGGTATGGGGCTTCTGTGGTTACGGTTTGGTCCCATTATTCTGCTTAATACAACGGTAAATGCTGAAGAATATAAAAACAATGTACAGCAATGTGCAATGCTAACATTCAGATGAGGTAACTGTTTATATTAACATGATAAGGCACCCTTTCATGAAGCAACATCTGCGAGATAATAATTCGTGGCCGGTAACGTTTCTGAAATGGGCGGACCTTCTCAGAGTCCTGATTTGAAAGCGATGGAACACTTTTTGGATGAGTTAGAGAGTAGATTTCAGTCCAGACCATCGGGTTTCCTCCATAGCCATTCAGACACCTCATTGAAAGTATCCCCAGCAGAGTTCCGGCTGTTAAAAGGATGAAATAGGTACGTAGATCATATGAACGTCCAATGGTATGTATAGCACTTAGTTTAGAACTATTAAATACGTGCCGGCCGGAGTGACGGAGCGGTTCTAGGCACTATAGTCTGGAACCGCACGACTGCTACGGTCGCAGGTTCGAATCCTGCCTCGGGCATGGATGTGTGTGATGTCCTTAGGTTAGTTAGGTTTAAGTAGTTCTAAGTTATAGGGGACTGGTGACCTCAGAAGTTATGTCCCATAGGGCTCAGAGCCAATTTTTTATTAAACACGTAAGGAGAAGATGGCTGAAACCTGAACAAAATGTCCTCTACAGAGATGATGAGGTTCCACATGACCATTACGCGGTTATGAGTAAATTTTCATACTTAAATTCTGTGTGAATTAAAAAAAACTCGATTGAAAATACATTGTGTGAATGAGAAAATAGAGTAGATGACATTTTGTAATTATCTTCATTTTAAAGTCATCTAAAAACACAGTCAGTTCTTGAACGGAGAGAAGCAGAACTTCTGGAGTATGTAGGACAAGATCTAGAATCTCAAGAGAGCTCTGCAGAAAGGAGACATAAAATTTACATAAAGGGGAGTGTTGCAGCTCGTCTGTAAAGATACACAAAAAGTGCTATGGCAGCCTCCTCCGAAGAACGCATTATAAAAGAATGTAATAATATTCCCTAACATAAAAAGCAAATAAATTCCAAGGAAACTTTTCGCCACACAACAAAAATGATGGAATATTGCATAGCAATTTGTAACCCTGTTTATTGCTCTATCAGGAAGACACTTATTTTTACTCATAAAGTACAAGAGAAATATTAGCAATGAGAAGTAAAGTGGCCTAATGAATAAAGTTTATGATTATGAACTGCTGTGTTTGTTTTCTATTAGCGTCAGTGTGGAACTGGACACCATTTAGATGCAAGAGAACGTAATGAAACCTCAAGTGTATAATTTAAACCGGTCTGATCTTGCCATGGAGTTCGGTGCCAGTTTTGCAGCTATTTTAATCAGCGGTCCCTACAGGTTATCTTGTTACATGAAAATTGTCACATTACGTGAATATTTATGATCGAGATTTTCAAGATATTTACTATATGAGCGTTAATTACGTTCTGCAACGTACTGCTCCCACTGCGGCCATGAGCTATATGCACGCTCTGCAAACCGATTTTTCAACAATGTTACTGTCAACTACATACCCCGCACTACATCGCCAAATTACTCAACACTTCAGAAGTGGCACATTGAGAGTGACTGGAAAAACACCTAGACTCACATGGGTCATGATTTAAACTGAGTGGTTACTAAGTCACTTTATTAATATTCCATTATGATTTATGTGAACACATACACGCAGCCCTCTTATCAGGACCATCCTTTTGACATCATTATATCTATTGCTTAATAGTTTTTCATTCAGTATCTGAATTCGCTGGAGAGCAGTCCGTCTTTCAGTAGCCCAGCTACTGCGGTTTTCTTTACAGGAATATTAAATAACCTTGATAATTTTATGTTACCAGCAGCTTTTGCCGGCCGAAGTGGCTGAGCGGTTCTAGCGCTTCAGTCTGGAAACGCGCGACCGCTACGGTCGCAGGTTCGAATCCTGCCTCGGGCATGGATGTGTGTGTGTCGTCCTTAGGTTAGTTATGTTTAAGTAGTTCTAAGTTCTAGGGGACTGATGACCTCAGATGTTGAGTCCCATAGTGCTCAGAGCCATTTTTTGAACCAACAGCTTTTGTAGGAATAGTTTAACTCGAGGAGGGCCGTGCATATTTCTGAAGAGATCAATGTCGTATAGAGCAAGATTCGATTTCGATTCCCTTAATGAAAAATGTATATTTTAAAACTGCTGCAATAAGTTAGGGAAAATATTGTAACTATATCTGTGCATTGAATTCCTGGCGCAGAAATAAAGAAACATTTTTGTCTAAATTCCAGTGTCTATTGCAAAAACTTCAGAAAGAAACAACAGAAGAGTCATAATAACTGCTGATTTCAACATAGATGTAGCCAGTGAGGCAAATAACTCAACGAAATTCATTGACATGATTCAAATATCGGGTTTCAGAGCAAATTTCACTGATTTCCTCGAGTAAACGAAATGTCAGCAACATGTATAGAAAATATTTTAACCAATTACACTTACAATGAGGCAAATAAGTTTTGTTTATATTGAGGACTTTCTGATCATTTTGTCCTGTTTATGGTGATCCAAAAAACAATAGAACCTCGCTCGAAAAAAACCTACACCAAACGCCAGATCAGCAAAGAAAATATGAACTTATTCTAAAGCAGATTAGATAAGGTGGAGTGGCCTATAGATCATAGTATTTTATGCTCTGAAAATTTAGCTACTTTCTTGGAAAACTTCCTACACGTTTTTAATGAAAGGTTCTGTGGTGTCACCGCCAGACACCACATTTGCTAGGTGGTAGCCTTTAAATCGGCCGCGGTCCGGTAGTATATGTCGGACCCGCTTGTCGCCACTATCAGTGATTGCAGACCGAGCGCCGCCACACGGCAGGTCTAGAGAGACTTCCTAGCACTCGCCCCAGTTGTACAGCCGACTTTGCTAGCAATGGTTCACTGACTTCTACGCTCTCATTTGCCGAGACGATAGTTAGCATAGCCTTCAGCTACGTTATTTGCTACGACCTAGCAAGGCGTCAGTATCAGTACTATTGATATTTTGAATCATGTAGCATAAAGAGCAATGTTCTTCATTAATGGATTAAAGTGAAGTATTCCACCAGCTACGTCCGTTTTTCTCAAGTCTAATTCACTTGTCATGTTCCAGACCTCACGCCATCCTGCGTGAGCTGAGACGTGTGCATTTCGGCCTCCTTTAACCATACGGTTGGCTCTCCTGCCAACCACAACAGGTTCCCCCTTATTGTACATCATAAAATAGTAGGAAATAAAGAGGATTACTGAAGGAATACAAATCTATAGTTCAAGAAACAGACGGCTACATAGGGAATTAAAACATAACAAAATTCGCCGGCCGGTGTGGCCGAACGATTCTAAGCGCTATAGTCTGGAACCGCGCGACCATGGATGTGTGTAATGTCCTTAGGTTAGTTAGGTTTAAGTAGTTCTAAGTTCTAGGGGACTGCTGACCTCAGAAGTTAAGTCCCATATTGCTCACAGCCATTTGAACCCATAACAAAATTCCTGATTTTGTTATCTATGTAAAAGATTATAAAATATTTTTAATAATGTTGTAAAGGCAGCTAAAGAACTGTCAAATAATAGATTTATATTGGATGGTGGAAACAAATGAAAGGCATTGTGGCCAGTGATCAAAGCTGGAAGAGGTCCCATAGGTATATAATGGCCTGGTGCTTCCTGTCGGAAGAGTGAAGTGGCATCCTGGAGACATTTTCGCTGGTGGCTCAGAAGTCCGATACGAGAGCCGTCTTGATGCCCACAAGCGAGGCAAATATGAGTCGCTCCAATGGGAGGTTTAGTCATAAGCTCAAATCTACGAGATCGTTTTACATCTAAGTTATGAAGCCATACTTGATCGTACATATTTCTTCCATCTGCAGTCAGTTGCCTCCATTTGCTGCCGATCGTCAGCGAGTTGTTCCCACTTGTCACGGTCGATGTTAAATGAGCATATATCAGGTTTGACGCAATCAATAAAGCGTAGTGGTCTTCCACAAGGTCTCCTTGCTCCTGCTACACTACTGGCCATTAAAATTGCTACAGCAAGAAGAAATGCAGATGATCAACGGGTATTCATTGGACAAATATATTACACTATAACTGACATGTGATTACATTTTCATGCAATTTTGGTGCATAGATCCTGAGAAATCAGTGCCCAGAACAACCACCTCTGGCCGTAATAACGGCCTTGATACGCCTGGGCATTGAGTCAAACAGAACTTGGATGGCGTGTACAGGTACAGCTGCCCATGCAGCTTCAACGCGACACCACAGTTCATCAAGAGTAGTGACTTCGGTATTGTGACGAGCCAGTTGCTCGGCCACCATTGACCAGACGTTTTCAGTTGGCGAGAGATGTGGAGAACGTGCTTCCCAGGGCAGCAGTTGAACATTTTCCGTATCGAGGAAGGCCCGTACAGGACCTGCAACATGCGGTCGTGCATTATCCTGCTGAAATGTAGGGTTTCGCATGGATCTAATGAAGGGTAGAGCTACGGGTCGTAACAGATCTGAAATGTAACGTCCACTGCTCAAAGTGCCGTAAGTGCGAACAAGAGGTGACCGAGACGTGTAACCAATGGCACCCCATACCATCACGCCGGGTGATATGCCAGTAGGCTATGACGAATACACGCTTCCAATGTGCGTTCACCGAGATGTCACCAAACACGGATGCGACCATCATGATGTTGTAAACAGAACCTGGATTCATCTGAAAAAATGACGTTTTGCCATTCGTGCACCCAGGTTCGTCGTTGAGTACACCGTCGCAGGCGCTCCTGTCTGTGATGCAGCGTCAAGGGTAACCGCAGCCATGGTCTCCGAGCTGATTGTCCAAGCTGCTGCAAGCGTCGTCGAACTGTTCGTGCAGATGGTTGTAGTCTTGCAAACGTCCCCACCTGTTGACTCAAGATCGAGACGTGGCTGCACTATCCGTTACAGCCATGCGGATAAGATGACTGTCATCTCGACTGCTAGTGATACGACGCCATTGGGATGCAGCACGGCGTTCCGTATTATCCTCCTGAATCCACCGATTCCATATTCTGCTAGCAGTCATTGGATCTCGATCAACGCTAGCAGCAATGTCGCGATACGATAAACCGATATCGCGATAGGCTACAATCCGACCTTTATCAAAGTCGGTAACGTGATGGTATGCATTTCTCCTCCTTGCACGAGGCATCACAACAACGTTTCAGCAGGCAACGCCGGTCAACTGTTGTTTGTGTATGAGAAATCGGTTGGAAACTTTCCTCATGTCAGCATGTTGTAGGTTTCGCCACCGGCGCCAACCTTGTGTGAAAGTTCTGAAAAGCTAATCATTTGCATATCGCAGCATCTTCTTCCTGTCGGTTAAATTTCGCATCTGTAGCACGTCAACTTCATGGTGCCGCAATTTTAATGGCCAGTAGTGTATTTCACTGAGTAATGTGCGCCGGGGTAGACGATGCAGATGTAGATGTAGACGTCCCTCCAAAGATAGCACCACTGTACTAGATATCGATAACCGCTGCTGCTGCCACTCGCTGACAGACAACGCTAACAAACGTCGTGGCGCCAGTAAACACAAGAAGAACCAGGCGCCACTATTCCTATTACACGATGCCAACCTACCAACGGCAGCAACGGGAGCCGCAACACGGCTGAATGCCATTCAGTAATCTCCCTGTTCTTCCATTTCATTTTCCGACAGGAGAAATGTTAGTGTTTGGTAAAACGCTATGCGCAAGGAAAAAGCAAAAAATTTCTTTTACATGCTATTGGTGGGTTTCCGTTTTGTCACATGATCCTGCCATGATGTTCCCAAGGTGCTCCCTAAACACCGCAAGTGAGTTGCGTGGGGTTGCTTGGGGGAAGAGACCAAACTGCGAGGTCACCGGTCTCATTGGTCTAAGGAAGGACGGGGAAGGAATTCGGCCATGCCCTTTCAAAGGAATCATCCAGGCATTTGCCTGGAGCGATTTAGGAAAATCATGGAAAATCTAAATCAGGATGGCCGGATGCGGGATTGAACCGACGTCCTCCCGAATGCGAGTCCAGTGTGCTAACCACTGATCCACCTCGCTCGTTCACCGCAAGTGAAAGACGTTGAGCTTTCATTCCTGTTTGGCATACGACGTCCAAGTTTCAGCTCCATACAGTAGAGTACTCAGCACACATGATTGATGCACAAGTATTTTGTCGACAATGTAAGATGTTTGTTGTCCCATGCTCGTGTGAGGAACTTTCCGAAAGTGCTGGCAGGCTTTCCTATTCTTGGATTTATCTCGTCGTCCACTGAGAGATCTTCTGTCATTATTGAACTAAGGTAGCAGAATTTATCTACTATCTTCAACAAGGAGCCGTCCAGTTCGATGACAAGCCGATCTGTGGACCCTTGTGCCATGACAACCGTCTTCTTTGCGTCTACAGACATAGAGAAGGGCTTGCATGCAGTAGAGAGTTTATCCACTAGTTGGTGAAGATCGTCTTGAGTATGCGCTACAAATGCAGCATCGTCAGCAAATAAAAGGCTGTTTATAAGCAAGTCTTCTCGGAAGCGCTTGGATCTGAGTAGAGAAACATTGTAGAGCTTCCCATCAGCTCTGGTATACAGATGAATGCACAGGTTAGTTTCACCAAAAGCATCTTTGAGAAAACAATATTGAACAGAGTGGGAGCCAATACGCAGTCTTGACAAATCCCTCTTCTCACAGCAAAAGAGTCAGGTGTGATTCCGTCAAAGACCACAGCACCTTCCTTATCTTCGTGAAAAGCCTTGATCATCTTTAAGAGCTTTGGAGGACACACTATCTTCATTTGTACTGCGTACAATCCTTCTCTGCTGACTGTGTCAAAAGCCTTGTATAGGTCGATGAAGGCAACGAACAGAGAGTGGTTTTCTGCTCCCCGCACTTTCCCTGAATTTGCGGGAGTGTGAAGGTCATATCAACTGTAGATGGTTGGGACGAAACCCACATTGTTCCTCAGGGTATGCGCTCGGCAAGCTTCTGAAGTCTGTCCAACACCACACGGGCAAATGTTTTTCCAGGTATACTCTGAAGTGAGATTCCACGGCGACAGTTGCAATCGCCGCCATCACCTCTACCTTTGTGTAAAGTAACAATATTTGCATCGCACATGTCTTGCGGCACAGTACCCTCAGCCCAACATTTGTAAGAGGTTGAAAAGCAGCCGAAAAACTGGCTTACAGTTTTACAATTTTGATGGAGATGTTGTCTTTGCCAGGGCACTTCCCACATTTGAGCTGTGCAATTGCTCTCTGAAGCTCCTCCATAATAGGCGTGGTATCCAAGTTATGGTAAGGTGTCATCTGAGGAATTTTATCGATTGCGTTTGGACTAATGTTAATGGGATGTGAGTAGAGGCTGGAGTGACGTTCTACCCAATGGTGCAATTGACGATTTCGATCTATGATGACTTTTCCATTTATTTTCTTCAGTGGTACGCACTTCTTTGGAATGGGTCCAACGGCGCGTTTGATGTCCGAGTACACACCACCAGTGTCGCCAGCATTGAAACACTCCTGTGCGCCAGTCCAAACTTGCTCGCAATAGGAATTGATGAAACTGCGGACAGTGCGTTGAACAGCTGCCTTTGCTTTGCTTAGCTCCCTGCGTGTAGAGTTGCATGGGTTTTTACGCCAGATAGCAGTGGCCTGACGCTTAGCCTCAAGGAGAGGTTTCAGGATATCTACGTTCTCGATGAACCAATCCTGGTATTTTGCTTCCAGATGACCGAGCACATTTCCAGCCGTAACGGTAAGAAGCGATTTTATCCTCTGCCAGTCTTCATAAATAGGAGCGACTGGGTCCCAGGGATCCACCTCTTTTTCGTACCTTGTCGTTAAATACTTCTCCTGCAGCAGTATTTCTTGTTTGGTAAAGATTAATTTTTGTTTAGCAAGGTGTTCTGGCAGAGGGACACTTTTTTTTTTATCACAAAACGCACTTTTGTCGCTACTAGCGCATGATCCGTGTCACCCTACACTAAGGAAAGAAGGTGTATGAAGAAAGTAAGGCAGATCTTTCCTTTTAGTTGGAATGAGATCTAATTGGTGCCAATGTTTTGAACAGAGGCGCATCCAGGAAACTTTGTGGTTTCAAAAATGGTTCAAATGGCTCTGAGCACTATGGGACTTAACTTCTAAGGTCATCAGTCCCCTAGAACTTAGAACTACTTAAACCTAACTAACCTTAGGACATCACACACATCCGTGCTGTAGCGCCTAGAACCGCTCGGCCACATCGGCCGGCCCTTGTGGTTTAATTTGCCTTTAAAGTACGTCTTGGTGACACACAACTGATACAGTGCACAGAAGTCAAGCAACCGTAGACTATTTTCATTCATATTGCCCACTCCATGTTTGTCTAGGCACACAGGACAAGTGGCAAAATCGCTACCAATACGAGCGTTGAAATCACCAAGTATGCATAGACGGTTCCCGGACTGCACTCCTTGTACCACATATCTCAGTTGTTCATAACACTGATCCTTGGCATCTGCAGGTGAGGTAAGTGTTGGTGCATATCAGCGTCAGTGGTCCACTATTTTTGTGAAACGCAGAATCATAATGCGTTCTGAGATCCCAATCGGGTTTTCGCCACAACACAGCAAGTCATTGAAGACAGCAAAATCGAGTCCGTGCTGTCTGAGGCTAGCAAAATCTTTGCCCTTTCAGAAAAAGAAGTGTAGCTTTTTCCGTAGTGAACCTTCTTCCGGTAGCCTGGTTTCCTGCAGTGCTGTTATAGCGATATTGAGTCTGATTGAGTCTGACTATCTCTAAGTCGATAGCAGCCGTTTTGCGCAGCTCTTGCGAGCTTCCACAGGTTTCCGGGAAGCCTTGCAACATAGTGCGGATGTCCCATGTACCGATGCGAAATGAAATACACTCCTGGAAATGGAAAAAAGAACACATTGACACCGGTGTGTCAGACCCACCATACTTGCTCCGGACACTGCGAGAGGGCTGTACAAGCAATGATCACACGCACGGCACAGCGGACACTCCAGGAACCGCGGTGTTGGCCGTCGAATGGCGCTAGCTGCGCAGCATTTCTGCACCGCCGCCGTCAGTGTCAGCCAGTTTGCCGTGGCATACGGAGCTCCATCGCAGTCTTTAACACTGGTAGCATGCCGCGACAGCGTGGACGTGAACCGTATGTGCAGTTGACGGACTTCGTGCGAGGGCGTATAGTGGGCATGCGGGAGGCCGGGTGGACGTACCGCCGAATTGCTCAACACGTGGGGCGTGAGGTCTCCACAGTACATCTATGTTGTCGCCAGTGGTCGGCGGAAGGTGCACGTGCCCGTCGACCTGGAACCGGACCGCAGCGACGCACGGATGCACGCCAAGACCGTAGGATTCTACGCAGAGCCGTAGGGGACCGCACCGCCACTTCCCAGCAAATTAGGGACACTGTTGCTCCTGGGGTATCGGCGAGGACCATTCGCAACCGTCTCCATGAAGCTGGGCTACGGTCCCGCACACCGTTACGCCGTCTTCTGCTCACGCCCCAACATCGTGCAGCCCGCCTCCAGTGGTGTCGTGACAGGCGTGAATGGAGGGACGAATGGAGACGTGTCGTCTTCAGCGATGAGAGTCGCTTCTGCCTTGGTGCCAATGATGGTCGTATGCGTGTTTGGCGCCGTGCAGGTGAGCGCCACAATCAGGACTGCATACGACCGAGGCACACAGGGCCAACACCCGGCATCATGGTGTGGGGAGCGATCTCCCACACTGGCCATACACCTCTGGTGATCGTCGAGGGGACACTGAATAGTGCACGGTACATCCAAACCGTCATCGAACCCATCGTTCTACCATTCCTAGACCGGCAAGGGAACTTGCTGTTCCAACAGGACAATGCACGTCCGCATGTATCCCGTGCCACCCAACGTGCTCTAGAAGGTGTAAGTCAACTACCCTGGCCAGCAAGATCTCCGGATCTGTCCCCCATTGAGCATGTTTGGGACTGGATGAAGCGTCGTCTCATGCGGTCTGCACGTGCAGAACGAACGCTGGTCCATCTGAGCCGCCAGGTGGAAATGGCATGGCAAGCCGTTCCACAGGACTACATCCAGCATCTCTACGATCGTCTCCATGGGAGAATAGCAGCCTGCATTGCTGCGAAAGGTGGATATACACTGTACTAGTGCCGACATGGTGCATGCTCTGTTGCCTGTGTCTATGTGCCTGTGGTTCTGCCAGTGTGATCATGTGATGTATCTGACCCCAGGAATGTGTCAATAAAGTTTCCCCTTCCTGGGACAATGAATTTACGGTGTTCTTATTTCAATTTTCAGGAGTGTATTTTTGCTTTTCATTTTTTATTTTTGTAGCAGCGGGCGTCGATATTATGGTGACGACTTGTAGCAGTGCGAGTGTTCCATACACCCAATGGAACAATTGGCACCAGGACGGGCCAGTACTTAAGCTGACTGGGGGCTGCCCAGCTTGACACGGGCGGTGACTGGCCACTGGACCTACAATGGGCCCTCCCACTGTGACCCCTGGCGTCCGCTCCTACGCCCATTAGAGCGTGTTTGTCACTTTTTTTCCCCCAGAATTTGTGTAACATACATAACCCACTTTCTGACACTTTTGAGTGGGTGTATTAAGCCTAACTATCTCTGCTATTAGCACTACAGAAGTGGTTTATTGATGTATGCATACAATCTATTTATTATGCAGCTTTGCTATATATGAATAATCGGCCTCTTAGCCTCTCTGGAATCCTGCCAGAGAATTGCCCGTCCCTAGCCACGTGGAGGCGGGCTGCTACTGCTAGAGAAACCCCTCCATTTTAACTACTCTTTTATTCCCCCCACCACTAGCTACTATGAATCAGTGACTTAGACAAACGTACTATTTACATATTTACAATTGCGCATTAGATCTGGAGCGCATTTACTCTCTCCCAAGGTAGGCTCGCTGGGCCTCCCTTGAGATTTTGTTTACCAATTTAGCGAAATTGCTGAACGCTTCGCCTTTTGTCAATATTTCGGTAATATTTCTTGTTTG
Organism: Schistocerca gregaria; assembly: GCF_023897955.1. Lineage (NCBI taxonomy): Eukaryota > Metazoa > Arthropoda > Insecta > Orthoptera > Acrididae > Schistocerca > Schistocerca gregaria. Next base: position 135,574,079 of record NC_064926.1, read on the forward strand.
CAGAAGCTGCCTCTCCACTGAGACAGCCTGTTCGTATATTGGGCACTCAAACACTGTGTGTTCTGGTGATCCTACGTGGGCACCACAGTCACATTCTGGTGTTGGCCTTTTCCCTATTTTATGCAGGTACGTGGGATAGGGACCGTGACCTATAAGGAAGTGAACTAGGCCCTGTGAGGGCTTCATTATGTTGTTCTTTAGTCTTCCTCTTACTGTGGGTAGAAACCCATGAACTCTACGGCCTGTACTGGACCCACCCCATTCGTCCTGCCAAATGTCAAGCACTTTTCCACGGATGGCTTTGACGCTTACCAGAGGAATTCCCATTATATTTTGCACCATGTCGATGTTCTGTTTTTGCGCAGCCAGTAGAAGGCTGCGTGCTGCCTTATTATTAGGTCTAGTGGACATAGACCCATAATTACCAATAGTGCATCTGTTGGGCTTGTGTTGAATGCACCAATGCATCTCAACAGAACGTTCCTCTGTTTTCGCCTGACAGCAGCAGCAGGCTTCATAGCTAGTCTGTGGGCCCACACACTGGATGCGTGCCCTACTATTCGTGCCAATATACTGTTGTGGTATATGTTTATTGCTTTTACGGCAAATGGAATCTTCTTTGTCCAATTGATATTATCTTATTGAACAGAGCCAAGGACTTTGCCGTTATTTGCTCAATATGCGCAATGAAACTCCAATTCTCATCTAGATATACCCCTAGGTAACGGGCATATATCTGTCGTGACACTGCTGGCCATTAATTCTAACTGTCGGGTCCCTATTTAACTTGCCTTTTAAGAGCATGTATTGCGATTTTTGTGGTGCAATAGACATTTTAGTCTTCTCACACCAATCAGTTAACAGACCAATAGCCAGTCGTGATCGGTCTTCGATCACGATGCGAGTGTCACCTTCCACTAAAATTACGAGATCATCCGCATAGGCAACGACTCCCAGAACTGCAGTCTCTCCCTGCAGGACGTTCAACAATGTTTCCATGGTGATATCCCAGAAAATGGGACCACAGACCGATCCCTGAGGACAGCCACGGGATACTCTTTTTGATACGACGGCTCCGGGAGTCGTTATTTTAGCACTTCTTGCATCACAGTAGGCCTGCAGAAAGCCATACAGTAGCTGCGGGCACCCAATCTCTCTTAGTCGAGAGAAGAGTGCCGGCCACCACAGGTTGTCGAAGGCCCCTGAGATGTCTATCATTATGCCAAGGACATACTTCGATGTATCCGTCACTATCCGCGTTGTTTTCGAATGGCTGGAGTGTCCTCTCCGTGGATGCTACTGCGCCTGGGACGCAGATTTTAGGTGACGGCGAGCTCGCCCATTACTCGTACCCCCTCTCGGCCTAGCTGACTGGTTCCGCAAGAGACAAAATACGCGATGTGCCGAGTCACGTTAGCTGCAGGCAGTTTCCCGTCATTTCCGGTTTGACCGTACTTGCCCCTAACGGAAGTGCCGACTCCGGGTTTCAATTTGGAGTTGTCCCTCTCCTATACGGATGGCATGCCAGTGCTAAAGAAGTCCGTGTCTCCGAAGACAATAGATGGGAAACAGGATAGGATAAGAGGAAATAAAGAGCGTTCTGAGTCACACTTTGCCTGGCTCCTGTGCAGAGACCTATCCGGCTTGGGAGGCTATGCCGGTAGCTACGCTACCGCTGGCATGACCCTCTGCTTCCCAGGAGCAAGCAAACCCTCTCGCCCGCACGGACAGCGCTACTCTAAGGCGGTGTCTCCTGAGAGAGTGCCACAGGTAGAGGCTATGATATTTCTGAAATCAAGATAGAGAATGAAACTATTGTAAATCCTGCTCAGATTTCTGAAGTATTTAATGAATTCTTCATAAATGTAAACAAATATAAGATCAGAGTAGAAGATGACGCAGACAAGGTAAATTTTTCAACAATGAGCAATTTGAAGGTGAATTTTTCAGTGCTTTTATCAAAACTAATGTAAAATGTATAGAAAATGTGATGCAATCACTAAATACTGAAACATCAGCAAGATGGGATGGGGCACCAATAAAAGTGTTAAAAACAGTCTCTAAAGCAATTGCTCAGCCACTAAGTGCAATAGTTAACCAATCCGTTATGTTCCAGACACTCGGAATTGTACAGTAGTTAAGCCACTATTAAAAAAAGTCACAAACGAACATGTGGGAAACTACCACCCATTCTCTCTTCTTCCGTCAGTATCAAAAATATTTGAAAAGGTAGTCACTATATAAATTCAAAATTACATAGAAGAATTTAATATAATCTCAAAAAATCTGTATGCCTTTCAAAAAGGCAAAACCACAGTATCTGCCATAAATAATTTTGTTGATAAAATTAGCTCGTCTCTAGATAACTCACTGCATACCACAGGAAGTTTTTGCGACCTATCAAAGGCCTTTGATAGTGTGAATCACACCTTGCTACTCTGCAAACTGGAAAAGTATGGAATTAGAGGCTCCGTATTGGTATGGTTTAAGTCCTGTCCAACCAACCGACGACAAAGTGTGGTTATATCATCAGAGGCAGAGACTTATTCTCCAAAATGGAAAACCATTTCACATGGAATATCCAAGGTTCTGTCTTAGGTCCCATTATTTTTCTGTTTTACATAAATGATCTGCCACTTAATATTGAGCGTCACTCAGTTTCATTTGCAAATGACACATCTTTAATCATTGAAAGTAACAGAACTGATCAAATTCCACTAACTGCATTAAATACTTCAGAAAAATTAGATACCTCGTTTGATATAAACGGGTTAAAATCAAACCTGGAAAAGACCCAGTTCATGCAATTTAAAACAAAACAAGCAAAATTAAATGATATTCAGGTCAGTCACAGAAAACAGGATTTGTAGGAGCTAGCTGTGTGAAATTCCTTGGAATGCAACTAAATAAAAATGTATCCTGGGGATCACATATACAAAACACCCCGTCTTCAGGCCACAAGTGGCCCATTGGGTCCATCCGACCGCCGTGTCATCCTCAGCTGAGGATGCGGATAGGAGGGGCATGTGGGCAGCACACCGCTCTCTCGGTCGTTAAGGATCACATATACAGTACCTTGTAAATAAATTAAATAGCCTAACATTTGCAATGAAGATATTGCACAATGCTACCAGTATGGGCGTAAGAAAAGTAGTATATCACAGATAATTTGAGTCAGTAATAAGGAGTGGAACTGTTTTTTTGGGGTACCTCAAACCATAGGTGATGAATACTAAAACTTTAGAAAACCATCATTGCAAATATGCACAAGGTAGGGCGAAGAAAATCATGTAACCCAGTCCTAAAAAATCTAAATATATTAAGTGTTCCCTCATTATACATATATGGGCTGATTATCTTTGTACACAGCAACCCTGATTAATTTGTAGCAAATCATTTTCAAAATGATTACAACACCAGAAATCAAAATAATTGTATGCTGCCCACCCACTGTTTAAAACTTTATGCTCAAACTCCACATTATATGGGTATAAAAATTTATAACAAAGTGAAAGGAAGAGAAATGCTCAGCATAAATTTAGAAACGTGGAAAAAATCCTTATGTGAGGAACTAGTGCAGAAATGTTACTATTCAGTAGAAGAATTCTTAAATGACAACCTGAAAAGTTGATCAGGAGAGAACAAGTATTTTGGAATATTAAATTTTAAAAGTTTGTTACTTTTGAAGGAAAATTATTAATTACTTAAATAAATAATTATTCTGTAATGTGCATTATATTAATGGTATTACAAGGAAAATTGTAAACCAGTTTTTGTGTTTTGACGAGTCTCCTGTACATTAAGTCAATGGTTTGAAATGTTACAAGACAGTAAACTTCTATTTTATTCATTAGGAGAACAGTTGGCGTTCACAAGTGTTGGGGGCTGCCATGAAGGAATCTACATCACGTTAACTGTGATAGATCAGTAGATTCATTATTTGCCTATGTTGAATCCCTTTTTCACATGCAGAGACGTCTTATCTGTATTTGTTTGTTCAATGTTAAAATTATTAGTGTTACCGTGTATGTTCAAGTGCTTTTTTATCTGCTGTACGATCTGACCCCTGATACAATAACAACTTAGTTAATTGGTTAGTAACTGATGTCTTATGTAATAGTTCTCTCTCTCTCTCTCTCTCTCTCTCTCTCTCTCTCTGTCTCTCTTTCTCTCTCTCTCTCTGTCTCAGGCTCTCTCACTTAATCTGCCCTGCACCTTCCCCTGGCGTAGTGTAGGAGTGGTGACGATTGAGTATCGACACCTTTCGGCAAGTGTGTTCTTGAGGACGGGGACTCCACATGGAGTACTAGTGTATACTGTCAAATGCATGAGCACTAGCAGCACCAATTGCCCGCCAGCATTGGCAATAGCAGCAACCCCATAAATTCACAAATGTTACAAAAAAGGCATTTAGAGCAGCAACAATCAGCCAGTAAGTGTTTGTAAAAAATATTTGTGATGTCGGTGCTATTATAATTGTTTCACAATGATACTGTTGATACTATAATTGTTTGTTTCAGCAATACTGCTTCCTGCAGCGAGATCATCAGTAGTATAACTGAGCGAGTAAAGAGTTGCATTGTCTGCAGTTTACTTTCGCGGAATCGTACAGTGGCCTGAGAATATTAATTGGTATTTCCCTACCTGTTGTACTGCTATAGTCGTGTGAATAAGTAGTTGAACAAATTAATATCTATTCGTATGACAGTCTACCTGTTGTGAGCAGTAATGCCAGTACACAGTGGTGTAGGTCAAACAAAATATAACTGTTCTAAATGGAGCATAGGGAGAGATGAGACTGCGCCTGTAGCAAATCATGTCGCTTGAGACCTATTACGGCATTCGAGGCACCAGACTGATATGTAGCTACTCCCACCAAAAATGTTTGTGTGTTCATCCGTAGCAAAGTTCTATGATAATTGTTTTCAGCATCAGTCGCAATATAATTCAGCCAGTAACGATCTGCTCGCCAGCAAGTTAGGAACTTCCGCGCCAGCACAAAAGGGTGTGATCAGCTAGTTGAAAATATTACCACGTTTTGATCGTGATGTGGTAGCAGTGGTGTGGACAGGTAGTTGAAAAAATTAATTTCTGTTACCCTCCCTGACTAAATAGAACAGCCGCTACACATACTCTCGCCAAAAAGGACACTATCTCCAGCTATTGTTTCCAACAGCACAATGTTGTTATCATGGGGGCAGTGGCAATATAGCCTAGTCAGTATATGTCAAGCAGATCTCCGCCAGCATGTTCTGCCGTTGGAAAAAAAATCATACGTGTGCGGTGTTATTTAATGCTTTCCATAGAAGACAGTCCGTCCGAAGATATTGTAACAGCAGTGGTCACACTCCAGCTAAAAAAAGAATGGCGTTGTGTATCCAGCACAGGGAGGGGGATGGGGAGGGGAGAGTCAGGTAGATACTGATGTAAAAGTGATTACAATAGGTAAACCCAGTGAGGAGCGTCCAGTGACAACAATTATTTCAATATCTTTAAAGCAACAAAAGTTAATAATTGACTGTGACCAAATAAAACAATGGAAAATACAGGATGGAACAACGACAATAGTTTAAAAAGGATACATAGCCGATCACCAAACAGTGGACATGTTAGTCGCAGACAGAAACAACAGAAAGCCTGGTAACCAAGTAAGCTCTCGGCCAAAAGGTCTTTTTTTGAGTTAGACGGCATATCACACACACATTCAAGCAAACACAATTCACATGCGCATAACGTGGACGTGTGCGTTTGTGATGCGTTTGTGTGAATATGTATGTGCATGGTGTCTACTTCAAAAGAAGGTCTTTTGGCCAAATGTTTACATGTTTTAGCGGGCTTTTTACTGAGCCTGTCTGCACGTAAACATTTCCGCTATATGGCGAATAGCAAACTATCCTTTTCATAATACTGTAACAGTAACTTAATATTTTCACAGTGAAACTTTGAATGAACAATTTTTAAGTGATTCATAGGATTTCACCATACGATATCTCAGATGGCAGAATTGCAATACAGCTGTCATCACTGAAAGCTACGTATCTGTAGCTACATTAGACCTTGGTTTATTACGTGCCTTATATCCTTTCATCAGGCAAATGTTTGTCGGAACATCGTATCCTCCACAGTTAACATTGCAGGTAATACTGCATGAATACCTCATATTTCGTCATACTTGTGTATTTATTTAATGAACAGTTTACAATTTTCCCAGCAGCTTTATTTAAATATTAACCATAATTGATAATAAAAAGTATGGTTTAAGAAGTGGTCAGTCGCATGTGATAACCGACACCGTATTTGTAAAAGAATGGCAAAATCAGGGCTAAGTAATAGTTTAAACAATATTAACGACACTCTGTTGTCATTTATCATGAACTACTTTCGGAAGAATACTGGATTATTTATCACAGGCAAACCTTTATCTATAGGCATTGTGAATGGGTTGAGTGTAATTGAATGTTTCCAACACTTGCTTATTTATATATTGTTGTAACGTATTAGTTTAGACCAAAAACTGGTCAAGACGTCCGTACAACGTAATAACGATGTATTTTTATAGGGGCAGACCTTCAGTCAATGGAACGGCATGCTACGTGAGTAAAGAGTAAACTGGGACTTTCTTAGTGAAAAGCTCAAAGGAACAATTCCTGGCGCTTTATGTCGAGTGCCTGAAGAAGGTAGTAGACTTTTCCACAGTAACGTGCATGATTCAGTCTTACAGGCTATTGATTCTGGGCGGTGAACGGCGACTACCATACTTTTGCTTCTGAAGGTACTTCATATTACAAGAGGTGTGAATGTGCTCCGTTGTATGCCTCTAACTTTTCCCGCTTGTGCCACAGAACTGAGGATAGACAGAGTATGAGGTATTACCCTTCGTACCGCGTGTGTTAATCTGTAAATCATCACGTAGAGCTCTGAATTGTTTTGACCTGGCGAATGTTTCGTATACTGTGATTAAGAACGAACTTCGTTTTCGCTTATCTTTGGTGACTGTTTTGTTGGGGATTTTGCCACCATTCTGGTAACGTCCTCAACGTAACTTTACTATATTTTGTAAGTGTATTTGCTGTCTGTATTGTAACTGAATATCATAACCACTTCCTGTTTATTTGAGATGAACTTCCTTGCATAAACGTTACTCGACTTTCTACATCAATTACAGACGTTAGAACAAAACGCTTGTTGTTAAACTCTTCATTTAATTTTTGTTTTATATTTTGGTATATTTAATTTACTTTCTATTCTAGCCATTGTATAGACACTTTCACTGCAGGATCACATCTAAGCGTTATTATTCGCAGCGAATTAGCAGCGGGGCATAAAAGCAGACGTGCTCAGCTCGACTCTATGACTGAATCGAGCTATTCTTTTAAAAAGAACCAGCATAGTGCAAGTACCTAAAGTACGAGTAACAACCAGTAAAGACGTAACTAGTTTGGCTCATATGGGACGCTGTTTGGAGGAGCAACTACACTATCAGTAATCGTCAGGAAGTTTGAGGACTGGTAGCAAAAGTTAGTTAGGTGTGGGAAAGTACGGCCCGGAACTTCAAAGAAAGAAGAGGACGGTTACGCGGAGACATGCTGAGTTGGAGTCTGCAGCGGCTAGCAGCAACAGAGACGGAGGGTGGCAACGGGGCACGGGAAATCGGTGGCGATTCCGTTCATAGTCTGCATCCACACATTCGTCAGCAGTAGTACAGTAGAAGCAGCCAGCATGACCGGCAAGTACTTGCTCCGATAGCGTTAATATTGAATGCGTGAACCGGCAGGGTCATCGTCAGTGATGGAGCTTACAACAATTAAGCAATCACCCTGTCTGTGTGATTACAGGGCCAGGTAGCCCTAAATCTGGAAGTAGTAGTATTGATAGGTTTTGTAGTGCCGCATTATACCAAATCAGAGGAATGAGATGTAATTGTGCTTGATATAACTGCATGGTTAAAAGAAGTTCCTTCAAATTAGAGCTATAATATGAGGGCTGCGCAATCTAGTATAGGGGCGTTGATTACAAAAATGGAACAACGAAATTGTGATTTCAATTGAAATACACTACTGGCCATTAAAATTTCTACACCAAGAAGAAATGCAGATGACAAACGGGTATTCATTGGACAAATATATTATACTAGAACTGACATGTGATTACATTTTCATGCAATTTTGGTGCATAGATACTGCGAAATCAGTACCCAGAACAACCACCTCTGGCCGTAATACCGGCGTTGATACGCCTGGGCATTGAGTCGTACAGAGCTTGGATGGCGTGTACAGGTACAGTTGCCCATGCAGCTTCAACACGATACCACAGTTCATCAGGAGTAGTGACTGGCGTATTGCGACGACCCAGTTGCTCGGCCACCATTGACCAGACGTTTCCAATTGGTAAGAGATGCGGAGAATGTGCTGGCCAGGGCAGCAGTCGAACATTTTCCATATCCAGAAAGGCCCGTACAGGACCTGCAACATGCGGTCGTGCATTATCCTGCTGAAATGTAGGGTTTCGCAGGGACCGAATGGAGGGTAGAGCCACGGGTCGTAACACATCTGAAATGTAACGTCCACTGTTCAAAGTGCCGTCAATATGAACAAGAGGTGACCGAGATGTGTAACCAATGGCACCCCATACCATCACGCCTGGTGATACGCAAGTATGCCGATTATGAATACACACTTCCAATGTGCGTTCACCGCGATGTCGCCAAATACGGATGCGACCATCATGATGCTGTAAACAGAACCTAGATTCATCCGAAAAAATGACGTTTTGCCATTGGTGCATCCAGATCCGTCGTTGAGCACACCATCGCAGGCGCTCTTGTCTGTGATGCAGCGTCAAGGGTAACCGCAGACATGCTCTCAGAGCTGATATTCCATGCTGCTGCAAACGTCGTCGAACTGTTCGTGCAAATGGTTGTTGTCTTGCAAACGTCCCGATCTGTTGACTCAGGGATCGAGATGTGGCTGCACGATCCGTTACAGCCATGCGGATAAGATGCCTGTCATCTCGACTGCTAGTGATACGAGGCCGTTGGGATCCAGCACGGCGTTTCGTATTACCCTCCTGAAGCAACCGATTCCATGTTCTGCTAACAGTCATTGGATCTCGACCAACGCAAGCAGCAATGTCGCGATACGATAAACCGCAATCGCGATAGGCTACAATCTGACGTTTATCAAAGTTGGAAACCTGATGGTAGGCATTTCTCCTCCTTACACGAGGCATCACAACAACGTTTCACCAGGCAACACCGGTCAACTGCTTTTTGTGTATAAGAAATCGGTTGGAAACGTTCGTCATGTCAGCACGTTGTAGGTGAAGCCACTGACGCCAACCTTGTGTGAAAGCTCTGAAAAGCTAATAATTTGCATATCTCAGCATCTTCTTCCTATCGGTTCAATTTCGCGTCTGTAGCACGTCATCTTCGTGGTGTAGCAGTTTTAATGGCCAGTAGTGTGCTAAAACCGTAAAAGCTAAGATGGAAAATATTAAATCTGGTATTGAAGGGGTTGTTGGTACATAATTTGTAGTTACAAGAGCAAAAATAGGCAACATTTCCGGAGGAGGTTGGTCTGGTTAAAATCACAGGCAATACACCAGAAAAAGATTTTGGTAAAGGTCGCAAAAATAAGGGATGAGCTGGGTAGTGATGTTAAGAACTGTATGCTGAGGCTAAATATGCGTGACCTTTAAGTCAGTTAACAATTTATCAGGGAGAGTATAGAATGTGAGAAAGAGGTGCTTACAAACGGAGAACATTTTGAAGCTGTATTAATTAGAGAGGCTGTGAACCAAGAACAGCAGTTTAAAAACGTGAGGGCAGAATTAAAATCCTTAGCACCAAATCAGGCTGCTACTGTGACATGATGTATTGCAGGAACGATAAAGTGTTTTGCAGACGATGGAAGACACTATAAAAGTGATTTTGTTGCTGCTTGTGGAGATGGTTTTGTGAGAGGAATGTCGGAAGAGGCAAAAATGCACAATCATGGGTTAATTTAATGAGTGCTTCGTGCACTATCTGGGAAGTGTTTGAGAGTTGTTACCTCAACAAATTCTGGAGTGAAGCGAAGAAACTGCGACTTCAGAATGAGTTCTTAAACGCGCCACATTCCAGATATGAAAGTGGGTGGATGCCGAATTTTTACGTGTGTGAAATGGCTAATTAGACGCGTATAAATCGTCCACAGAGAGTGTTAACGGAGAATACGACGCTTAGGGTAGAATAACAGAATGTAAGAAAGAGATGCTTAAGAACAGAGAATATTTTGAAGCTCTGTTAATTTGAGAGGTTGTAAACCATGAACAGTAGTGGATCTTGTCCACAGTCCGACAAATTCTATTGACGGAGTTCTAGATTTTATTGAGAGATTTGAACAGGTGTTGAAATTCAAGCCACATGAGGGGAATACTAGACAGTGAAATTAAATGGGAATCATAATGATCATACCAGAAATAATTTTAACCCTAATAATAATTTTCGAAGGAGAAATGGAACTGGGAATTCATAAAACGGAAATAAAAACCGGGAACGAATATTTGAGGGACAGAAGCTTCACGAAACGATACGCCAGAATACGACGTAGGGAAATTAGAGATCGCCGCATCTCAGGTCGGGAGGTGACGTATAAAAGGACACGTTATTATAAAAATTCTGTGTGTGTCAAAAATTTGACATAGAAGTCACAAATTTTGGAGATGGAGGCTGTAACAAGTAAGAGTAAAAAAGGGAACAATTTTAAGCAGTGTAACCGTAATGAGGGCGCAGAAATATTGCATAACCTGTAAAGAAATTTGATTATGAGGGTATGGATCTGACGACTTTATTTTGCGAAAGGGAAGTGAGTGGTGGAATAAAAGTATGTTTGTTGAAAGTTTCTGTGATCGGAAGAGAGGCTGAGGTGGATCTGGATTTGGTGGAGGTGGAATGTATGACGAATTCTGATGAGGCAACAGTTTGCAGCAACAACTATAGTAATGTGCAGTAACGTCGTGCAGATGATTTTGTATCGGAGGAAGTGGATAAAGCTGTCTGTGAAGGTGGCAAAGCTATTAATCTAGTCAGCTGCAAATGCATTTTGTGATGTATCGACGGAAGTATTTGAAGGTGTTCGTGAAGGTGACGTAGCTGTAGTCTCGTTACCTGGTGATGAATTTTGTTACATATCAGCGGATACGTCTAATTTATTGTTAATGGGAAGTGAAGGTGATGTTCTAGGCGTGATATTGCGAAGATGGAAGCTACAGAATTAGAGATCCCTGTGAAATGAGTACGTGCATTTATTTCTGTTGATGGAAATGAACTGATGACTCTTGTGGAAACACTCATTTGGAGTGGATGTTGAGAAATGAATGTGAAAGTGTGTTAGACAGGGTGTTAAAACATGAGGTGGCAGAGCCGTCTGATAGGCGACAAAATGTGGACGAGAATGGTTTACATCCGAGTTTGATGAAACATGGGGGAACTGTGAGTTCTAATGTCGACATATGCATTAGTGGCAATTTATATGGTGTACCAGCGAAGGTTGACGGTGTTATTGCTGGTGATTTCTATATTGACGAATGTAATCAAGTCTTATGCACTGAATCTTATGAGCATCAGCGGATGTTAACGAGGTTAACTTTAATACAGTTTGTGGTTCTTGTTTTCCTTTGCTCAACAGCACCACTGAAACCTGCAGTGGCAGTGCCGTTCAGCTTGTCCAGAACTGCTGCAGAAAGACAGTCCAGCCTGTCGGGACCTGTAACAGTGGCAATGACCTCTGGCACGTGAGATCCTGTAGTGGAATTAGCCAGAATGCTGGAGCAGGACAAGGATCTGCGCCGATTTGTGTGACGAAGACAACCAACAGAAGAGCACGTACATATCAGTCAAGGAGTCACAGAAGTGAACCGGAGGCTTTCGATTAACACAACCACGTCCTGCTGAGCATCATTGGCAGTGCACAGGAGTCTCAAACAGCATGGCCTATGTCAGTACATTGTAGCATACCCACCATCCACTGAATTTCATGACTTTCCAATGATACTGTAAGGACAGAGTGTTGGTGTAGTGGATGAGAAGACACCAATTTCTCCTAGTGCACTACTATTACTACTGTTCACTTCTGCATATAATTTAACTGTTATTGGGCCACAGCATCGGAAAATAGGCATAGACAGTGCAGACAGTGATTAGTAACTGGTGATGGAGATTGAGACTGGGGGTCAAACAGTTGTTTACTTAGTCAGAATGGAGGGAAGTGCGTCGTGCGACGCCATACAATAGTGCTCAGACGAGTGACGAGTATAATCCCCCTCTTTCTCCCACAACATTTACTGTGATGGTCCGAGACTATTTATCACACTGACGTATCACGATACAGCACTCATGGTTAAATCTAACACAACAATATGAAATTTTAAGCAGAATGCTTTCTACAACATTATTCTTACAACTAGATCGTGAAGTTGGCGAATATTACGACAAATCATCCGATTCCGGCTCTGAGTTCAGCACTATTTAGGATGACAATCAAGTATATGGAGGATGGTTAGTTTTTGTGACAAGCTGCGCAAAAGATTACTCAAGGTTGCTCGAGTTCACAGTGGACACAAGATGGTAAACCAACGAGTTTATGCTTCTGCTTGCGGTATTTATCTTAGCTGCGATGAGCTGTTAGCTGCATGGTAGCTCTCATCTTCTGAAAGTCCTGTAAAAGCTAATCTAAGTCTTTGCTGATTTTATCAACAGAAACTGTCCTATGTTTTTTGGTAGTCGAGAAATGATGCACTCATCTCCAATATTGAAATATGGCGATATGCACATACATGGATGGAGCAGCATGCGTACTACAATTCCCTCTCAGTGCTCACAAGAACAATTAACTACAAGCCTGTTTTGTTTCTCTGCTGTTAGAGCTCAACGACGCTACAGCTAATATCTAGCTGAATGTCAGATGAAGCGAACGCAGTGTCCATACAAAATTCTTTTGTGTCATACAGAGCGTGGTGTGCCCTGTTCAGCACTTGATGCTGGTTCAGAGCAGAGTCCATGAAATTTTCGGTCTTGTGTCTCTCATAGCAAAGCTGTCCCCTACCTGGATACTTTCGTGCTCCACGTCACAGTTGTTTCCAACCAATAGGAGCACTCCTTTCATCTTCTGGAAACTATCTCTGGCAATCGCAAAGGGCCTACCTTGAAAGTGCGTCGAAATTTCGGCACTTTACTCTTTCCTAATTCATGTCAACCAGTCAGACATTTTGTGCCCACTCCAGACGCCTAAAAGTTACACACATACCTCACCTGTATACCACAAGCCTTTCATGTGATCAACTGCATCGCTAGTCTCTTTGTATCCCTCTGCTAAAAATTCTCTCCATACCTCGCCGCAGGCCCGCTACCTGCCCTCTTGGATGAATCACCCAGTGCATTCGTTGTCCCTCGCCACAGTTCAAATTAAGAGCATTCTTTTGTACTCGGACCGTGATGTCACAACTCGCATCTGCTCCCAAACTAAAACGTTTCCTCCAGCAGCTTTTTTCTTCACTTGCTCATTGACACATGGGATTTAGGTTTAGTGTGTTAGTAATGTCGATTGAGTGTCATCCCTTTGAATTGCATACTGTATATTTTAATAGGCAAATCTGCTCATTTTCGCTGAAGTATGTCAGATGACATATTCACCTAATGTACAAAATCTTCCATGTACGGTGCAAAATTGACACTCATTTAATCTTCAAACATACAAGACTGTGCTGTATACAATGATGTTGCGACCAATCTTTGTGTGCGTGTGACATAGGTGTGAATGATTTAGAATAGTGCCTTAGTTCATGCACACACAGCCAAAAAGTCAGTTACTATTGAATCAATAGGTATCGAGTCAATCCATGCTAAATTTATGGATTTAATACCTGAGTTTTGTGATGCTTGTATCAGTTTGAGGGAAATAAAAGCAGAACTCAGTCCTTACAAGAAACAGTTATTCAGGGAATACTGTACTGCTGTTAAAAATGAACCAGTGGATTTTGATGTGAAGCATTTTGAACACCGAAATTGTATCACAAATATCTTAAATGTATCTATCATTTATATACAACTGTGTCCAGGAGAACTGAATTCGTGTGTGTGTGTGTGTGTGTGTGTGTGTGTGTGTGTGTGTGTGTGTGTGTGAGTGAGTGAGTGAGTGTGTGTATGTATGATGTATGTGCATGTGTGTGTGTGTGTGTATGTGTGTTCACACAAACAAACACGCACGCACACAAACGTTATGTAGTGCACATTTTCTTCTGTTAAAAAAATCTAGCATTTCGTCCTAATCCATAAGCTAGTAGTCATCTATAGAATGCCAATGCAATAGTATAGACTGAATGTCCATTTCATCGTGAACTAGTTCTGGTTTAGATGGATTTATTTTATATTTCCGCTGCGTACGTAACAATTTCTCCATATTGTCGCAGAGGTAGCTGAGTACTACAGTCACCGTGGTGTAGTGGTTTGATACTATACTGTTGAATGGAGATTTGTGCGTTCAATACTCACCTCAACTGTAAAATTCTAATTTCTATATTCGGTTCCAGTACATTCTAAAAGTATCCATAAATGTCAAAAATCTTTGTACTGGAATGTTCTGTAACTGTATATATACCATATGTGTTCTGGCCGGAGGCAGTTCACTCTGCGCTCTTGTATGCGCAAGTGGTGAATAAACCTTCGTTAAGTGAAGTTAGTGTTCGTCATTCATCCAAATACACTTCCATCTACGTGACATTATTCTGGTGGAGGCGCCGGCTATTGGGACTTGTGATAAAGCACATTATTGACGACACAGTGGCTCCCATTAGGCCATGACAGAGCTGCCGTTCACGTGGCGAGAAACCCGAGTTCGAGGAACATTCAACAGATCGCAATCTATTGGAGACAGAAGAAGAAGAGGACGTTAGGATGACAGCAACTGTGTGGCACCACATGAGACATCCTACAGGGTTCTCTGGTGACGATGGGCAACAAGCGGCTGATGGTATATGACCGTATAGTCAAATTTAAGAAATGGGATGACTCCATGTATTTGGATAACGTAATTTTCTACTTGGAGGACACTGCCAAGCAATGGTATGAGAACAACGAGGAGAAGTTCACAACCTGGGAAGTATTGTAGGTGGAACTGCGACAGCATTTCGGCGACACACAACGACAGAAGTGCAAGGCTGAAGATAAAGTGCGAGGCATAGCGTCGAGGAGAAATTACAGCATCCTACATTCAAGACGTCTTGGAGCTGTGCAAAATAGAGGATCCTAGAATGAAGGAGGAAGATAAGGTTACACATCTCATGAAGGATTTTGCTGAGGACATGTATCAAGCCCTACTCCTGAAGGAGGTTTCGACAGAAGACGACTTTATAAAATGGTGCCAGTATATCGAGACAAAGCATCAAAAAAGAATTACACCCAAGAAGTATGAACGGCTTCGAAACGTCGTATCGGCGTCAGTGATAGTGGTAGTGAGAGAGGAAGATCAGAAGGCACTTGGATTGCACGGAGAGCAAAAAGCCTAGACGCTTCAAGAGGTCATAAGGGATGAAGTGGACCTAACATTGAACCCAATCTCTCGTCTTTCATTTCCCTTTAAAACGGTGAAAAAGTCGAGACCCAGACGAGTTTACGTTACTAAAATGCCGCATGAGGAACCTGTTTGGGCACCAAGGAAGAATGATGTCTGGAGGACCCATGATACCCAACCACTATGTTTCCACTGTGGACGATCGGGACATGTGGTGCGCTAATGTTGAGAAAGACGGCGGATATTTGATGACACCCCCGCGCCAGAAGACAGTAGACCGTTATTAGCCGACGCCATCTCCGGGACAACGAAGATGAACAAGAAGATGTGGGTGCAGGACGACGTGGGTCGCCATCTCCGCAAGCTAGCCGCTAGAGAGGACGCTCCCCAACACGCCGATCAAGGTCTTCAACACTGTTTAGAAGCTCTAGCCGATCACCTAGCAGCCCCAACCTGGAAAACTAAAGGGTGCGACCTTCCTTGTAGGTGAGGCCACCGAAGAGAAAAACCCTCCGCCGTCGATCACTACAAAAATGATAGAAAACTACGTCGATATCCTCGTGAATGGCCGACCAGCCCAAGCTCTTGTGGACTCTGGAGCATCGTCTTCCGTCATTTCGGAGAAGTACCGTCGCCAGTTGCAGAAAACCGCATTCGCCGACGACAAAAAATCTCTTTGAAGATGGCTAATGGGAAATATATAAAAACTACAGGAAGATGTGTCATTCGTGTGGGTGTAAGTGGCTATATACAGCCCTTAGAATTTATCGTCTTACAAGAGTGTAGTCATGACGTCATTCTCAAATGAGGCTTTTTGGAAGCTTCTGAGGCAATTATAGACTTGGTCGTTCGAAGATTATGCTAGACGAGATGAGATACTGTGGACAGGAAGATGCGCATCCGAGTGTGTAGAGGCTATGTGTGCTGGATGAAGTCATCACTCCTGCAGTCAGCGCTAGAAAGGTAACTGTCATGTGTCATGCCATGCATCAACCCACAGATCTGCTAGTGGAATTTAAGAGAAGCATACCACTGAAGAATAACTTGATGACCCTAGCCACTGTCGTCTCGTTTAAGAATGTATTCGGTGAATTGTGGATAGTTAACTGTCGCCGAGAACCACAGAGCCTTCCAAGACGCATGTGCATAGCAAACGCTGAGCCATTAATTGTAGAACAGCTGAGCGTCATAGAAACCTCCGATGCAGAGTCTGTGGGCGAAATTCGCGCTACCACTTCGAGACAACATCTTCTAGCTCTACTATCACCAAATCTCACTAAGGAACAACAGAAGAAGCTACTTGCCATTCTTCAAGAGTTCTCTGAATGCTTTAATCCACAGGTGAAGAGCAAATTAGACAAATAGACAGTGAAACACCGGATTGGCCCTGGGGACCATCAAACAATAATTCAGAGAGCATACCGTGTGTCAGCAACGGAACGTCGAATAATTCGAGCCAAGGTAGAGAAAATGACGAAGAATGACATCATTCAGCGTTCGCAGAGCCCATGGTCGTCACCAGTGGTTCTCGTCAAGAAGAAGGATGGCAGTTGGCGCTTTTGTACTGATACAGGAAGTTTAGTAAGATAACTATAAAGGCCGTTTACCACCCTCTCCCACGAATTGACAATACCCTAGATTGTCTGAAGGAGGCTAAGTTTTTCTCAGCCATGGACATGTACTCAGGATACTTCCAAACCGAAGTAAAAGAAGCTGATCGTAAGAAAACTGCATTCATCACCTCTGATGGCCTGTATGAGTTCAGGGTAATGCCGTTTGGTTTATGTAATGCGCACCAGCAACTTTTGAACGGATTGTGGATAATCTTCTAAGTCATCTGAAGTGGACGATGTATGTTTGTTACGTAGATGACATTATAGTGTTCTCAGAGGCAATTGATGAACACATAAAAAGATTGAGGGCCGTTCGTAAGTGTTTCCAACAAGGCGGACTAAAACTTAATCCAAGGAAGTGTCTCTTTGGAGCAAAAGAGATCAAAATACTTGGACACCTTGTGTCAAAAGAAGGTGTGCAGCCAGACACATAAAAGGTAAGATCTATCACGGAACTTCCTATTCCTAAAAGTATTAGAGATGTGAGAAGCTTCGTTGGATTATATTCTTACCACCGTCGTTTTATCAAAGACTTTTGTATCAAATCCAGACTACTCCAAGAGTTGTTAAAAGCCGATGCCAAATTTATCTGGGGTAGTGCTCTACAAGAATCTTTCGATGTGTTGCGACAAGCTCTGACGACTGACCCTGTACTTGACCTGTATGATGAGAGAGCACCTACAGAACTACACACAGATGTCAGTGGGTATGGGATCGGTGCTGTTCTGGTGCAGATTTTTGATGGAAAAGAAAAGGTTATAGCCAGTGTTTCTAGGACCCTTAAAAATCAAGCGGAACTACTCAACTACAGAAAGAGAATGTCTTGTTGTGATCGGGACCATGTGCAACTTTCGACAGTTTCTCTATGGAAGGCCATTTACAGTTGTTACAGACCATCATTCACTTTGTTGCTTGAGTCTTAAGGATCCAACAGGACGACTCGTCAGGTGGGAACTACGTCTTCAAGAGTATGACATTACCATAGTGTACAAAGATGCCCACTGTCTCTCAAGAAACCCTCTATAAGACCATCAAGACTTTGATGAAGATAGTGACTGTCACGCTGCACTCTAGGGTGTCTCTGCTGAGCAGAAGAAGGACGCCAAGATATTTCAAATTATGCTTGCCTTAAACCGGTCAGAGGATGTGAGAAGACAATTTAAGATAGTTAATGGATTACTTTGGAAAAATCTTTGATCCTTTTGGAAAGAGGTGGCTACCAGTGATTCCTAAACACATGCGCTTAGATGTTCTACAGAAATTCCATGACATACCTGAGGTTGGACATTTAGGTTTTATTAAGACATACGATAAGACCCGCGAGAGATTTTTCTGGACAGGTTCATTTAGGAGTGTCGAGAGTGCCAGAGGAGAAAGGCAGTTCCTCAGAAACCACCTGGCTGACTAATACCAATTCCACCAGCCACCAGTCAGTCACAGTTTTCTTCTGAACGTTCTAGCGAATACGTCATGAAAATTATGTCGTAGGCAGATGTGCCAGAGGTAGATGTTTGAGACATAGGACTTACTCTCTTTGGGGATTTCGCTCCAAATACATTTATGAAAGTGTGACTAATGGTCGTACAATGGGCGGCAAAAAGCTGAAGTAGCGACAAGTTTAAAGAAGAAAGCATCGACTTTAATTTCGCACTAGAAGAAGTACTTTATAGAAAATTTATGTTGGTCTCACTAGGTCTAATTACAGTATACGCTCTTTCGAGACTTGATAGAGCAGTTTCGATGCTGGCAAACCCACCTCCTTTAGGAAGTTTGTAGAGGACACATATCAGGCCTTTTCGGTCAAAGACAATGATCTCTATGACTTATTCCACTTGCTTATCTTCATTTCCGGTAGAAGTGTGTAGTACAGTGGGTAATAAATCAATGATTACGTATGCACATACTCCACCCCTCACCAGTTACATCTGTCGTGTCTTAGAAACATATAACAGTCTAAATTTACGAACTTGTCGAAATACTTGGTTTGAGATAATAATAAGTTTTCACAAGGCCGTATAATATTCCACCGATCCATAAAGAGCACGTGGAAGAACAAGACAAAGACATGTAAGAACAAGGTGTTATTGAAAGCGCAAATGGTAACAACAAGAGCCCTCTGCTCGTAAACCCAAAGAAGGATAGAAAGATTAAGCTTGTGCTTGACCCACACAAAATTTACACAATCATTGTATGGAAACTGGTTCTTCGAAATCTCTAAAAGAGTTGTTGCGAAAACTTTATGTAAAGTGTCTTCTTGAACTCAATTTACACGTTACTTTTTGGTAAGTGGGACTAGACCTCAGCTGCTGGCAGTTTGCTACTTTTATGCAATGGTAAATGTTACCAATAGAAGAAACCACGCTTTGATGTCTCGATATCTTCATGCATGTTTGTTCATGGTCTAGACCAGAGGTTCTCAAACGTTTCCTCTTATATAGTAGGTTAATAAAAGTCTTAAAAATTAGGAAACGTTGTGTTACTTAATGATAACTTCAATTTTGTATCATAACAAACAGAAGAAAATCATAATAAGATTTTTTTAAGAAGTACACATTATCATCAAAATGTCGAAAAGAAAAACACCGCAATGTTATTGTCTTTCACGGAGGACATATTCAGTTCCTATGGAACACCAGCGTTTCGTTGAACATAATTTTCGAAACCCAGCTGTACACAGGTCACTCGACAATGAACTGCAGAGTTTCGTCATCAAGTATAAGGGTGACATGGTGTTTGCTGCGGATTCCTCTGTAAAGCGTGGATAATATGCGCAGAAGTTATTATAGGTACAGAGTTGTTATAGGTACAGAAAGCTGGCTGAAGCCAGAGATAAATTCAGCCGAAATTTTTACAAAGGCACAGACGGGGTTTAGAAAGGATAGATTGCATGCAACCGGTGGTGGCGTGTTTGTCGCTGTTAGTAGTAGATTATCCTGTAGTGAAGTAGAAGTGGATAGTTCCTGTGAAATGTTATGGGTAGAGGTTACACTCAATAACCGAGCTAGGTTAATAATTGCCTCCTTTTACCGACCTCCCGACTCATCAGCATTAGTGGCAGAAAATATGGAATACATTTCACATAAATTTTCTCAGCATATTATAGTCTTGGGTGGAGATTTAAATTTACCAGATATAGACTGGGACACTCAGATGTTTAGGACGGGTGGTAGGGACAGAGCATCGAGTGACATTATACTGAGTGTACTATCCGAAAATTACCTCGAGCAATTAAACAGAGAACCGACTCGTGGAGATAACATCTTGGACCTACTGATAACAAACAGACCCGAACTTTTCAACTCTGTAATTGCAGAACAGGGAATCAGTGATCATAAGGCCGTTGCAGCATCCCTGAATATGGAAGTTAATACGACTATAAGAAAAGGGAGGAAGGTTTACCTGTTTAGCAAGAGTAATAGAAGGCAGATTTCAGACTACCTAACAGATCAAAACGAAAATTTCTGTTCCGACTCTGACAATGTTGTGTGTTTATGGAAAAAGTTTAAGGCAATTGTAAAATGCGTTTCAGACAGGTACGTGCCGAATAAAACTGTGAGGGACGGGAAAAACCCACGGTGGTTCAACAACAAATTTAGGAAACTACTGCGGAAGCAAAGAGAGCTTCACTCGAAGTTTAAACGCAGCCAAAACCTCTCAGACAAACATAACCTAAACGATGTCAAAGTCAGCGTAAGGAGGGCTATGCGTGAAGCGTTCAGTGAATTCGAAAGTAAAATTCTATGTACCGACTTGACGGAAAATCCTAGGAAGTTCTGGTCTTACGTTAAATCAGTAAGTGGCTCGAAATAGCGTATCCAGACACTCCGGGATGATGATGGCTTTGAAACAGAGGATGACACGAGTAAAGCTGAAATACTAAACACCTTTTTCCAAAGCTGTTTCACAGAGGAAGACCGCACTGCAGTTCCTTCTATAAATCCTCACACAAACGAAAAAATGGCTGACATCTAAACAAGTGTCCAAGGAATAGAAAAGCAACTGAAATCACTCAACAGAGGAAAGTCCACTGGACCTGACGGAATATCAATTCGATTCTACACAAAGTACGCGAAAGAACTTGCCCCCCTTCTAAAAGCCGTGTACCGCAAGTCTCTAGAGGAACAGAAGGTTCCAAATGATTGGAAAAGAGCACAGGTAGTCCCAGTCTTCAAGAAGGGTCGTCGAGCAGATGCGCAAAACTATAGACCTATATCTCTGGCGTCGATCTGTTGTAGAATTTTGGAGCATGTTTTTTGCTCGAGTATCATGTCGTTTTTGGAAACCCAGAATCTACTCTGTAGGAATCAACAAGGATTCCGGAAACAGCGATCGTGTGAGACCCAGCTCGCTTTATTTGTTCATGAGACACAGAAATTATTAGATACAGGCTCTCAGGTGGATGCTGTTTTCCTGGACTTCCGGAAGGCGTTCGATACGGTTCCGCACTGTCGCCTGATAAACAGAGTAAGAGCCTACGGAATATCAGACCAGCTGTGTGGCTGGATTGAAGAGTTTTTTAGCAAATAGAACACAGCATGTTGTTATCAATGGAGAGACGTCTACAGACGTTAAAGTAACCTCTGGCGTGCCACAGGGGAGTGTTATGGGACCATTGCTTTTCACAATATATATAAATGACCTAGTAGATAGTGTCGGAAGTTCCATGCGGTTTTTCGCGGATGATGCTGTAGTATACAGAGAAGTTGCAGCATTAGAAAATTGTAGCGAAATGCAGGAAGATCTGCAGCGGATAGGCACTTGGTGTAGGGAGCGGCAATTGACCCTTAACATAGACAAATGTAATCTATTGCGAATACGTAGAAAGAAGGATCCTTTATTATATGATTATATGATAGCGGAACAAAGACTGGTAGCAGTTACTTCTGTAAAATATCTGGGAGTATGCGTGCGGAACTATTTGAAATGGAATGATCATATAAAATTAATTGTTGGTAAGGCGGGTACCAGGTTGAGATTCATTGGGAGAGTCCTTAGAAAATGTAGTCCATCAACAAAGGAGGTGGCTTACAAAACACTCGTTCGACCTATACTTGAGTATTGCTCATCAGTGTGGGATCCGTACCAGATCGGGTTGACGGAGGAGATAGAGAAGATCCAAAGAAGAGCGGCGCGTTTCGTCACAGAGTTATTTGGTAACCGTGATAGCGTTACGGAGATGTTTAGCAAACTCAAGTGGCAGACTCTGCGAGAGAGGCGCTCTGCATCTAGGTGTAACTTGCTCGCCAGGTTTCGAAAGGGTGCGTTTCTGGATGAGGTATCGAATATACTGCTTCCCCCTACTTATACCTCCCGTGGAGATCACGAATGTAAAATTAGAGAGATTAGAGCGCGCACGGAGGCTTTCAGACAGTCGTTCTTCCCGCGAACCATACGCGACTGGAACAGAAGATGGAGGTAATGACAGTGGCACGTATAGTTCCCCTCCGCCACACACTGTCGGGTGGCTTGCGGATTATGAATGTAGATGTAGAAGTGTCTGAAGGTTCTACAAGTGGTCAGACAATGCGATATATATTGGGAAGTTTAGTATTGAAAAGCAGGAAATTGCATTTCTGTGACATGTCGTTTCTCGAAATAGGATTCTTCCTGACAAAGAAAATTTAAAGGCTGTGCAGGAGTTCCTGCTCCCTACGACCAACTAGCAGATAAGAAGCTTTCTTGGCTACTAAATTTCTACAGGAAATTTCTTTCACATGAGAACTAGTAGTCGCCCCGAGAGCACGCTTTCATCGGAAGGCACACTGTCAGGAGCTGGTATGAGGATTCAATTAAGGAATTCACGTAGGTGAAGCGAGTTTTAGCAAATACATCAATTCTGACCTTCCATGATCTGATACTTCCATTTTCTGTTCTCCCAGTTTCGGTAAGAACTGGGATTGGGATGCAGATGTTCCAGAACGTGGATGCATATGGTATGTAAAAGGGGTATGTAACGATCGCATACGGCAGCCTTGTCATAAACTAGATTGAATGTAACTATTCGGTTATGGAAATGGATGCCTTGGCTATTATATACGCATTACACAAGTTACTGCACATTCTGTACGGAAGAGCTATAATCGTGAACACAGACTACAATAGCCATGAAATTTCTGATGCTCTCAAAGCTCATGCATATATGGCTTTATTTACAGGAATTCTCATTTAAAATTAGGCATGTTCCTGTTAAGCTATCGTACTCACCTGCTAGATTAACAAGTGGCGCTGTGGGCAAAACCAACGACAACAGGTTTTGCGTTCTGCCCTTGAGCGGTGTGTCATGCGAGAACTGAATTGATGATGCCCTGAAAAGTACAGGGTAGAAAATGAACAATATGGTGACCCATTGCTACGTGAAGTAAAGGAGCAGATGAAGGATAGGGGGGTCTCCGGAACTGAAGCCGTTTTGCATGTTGAGCACAGCATCCAAGTGGATCATCATGGGTGGCATGTGTATCACAGGAGCTCATCAAATAAGTTGATCTGGTACAACCACTTGAGCTATGTACAATTTGGTCCAGTGACATGCGTTAGCAAATTGAAAGAGATAATGTATTATAATAGAATCGACCAGTGAGTCGGATAGATAATGGTGTTTTGCCTGAAATGCCAGATGGCACAATCTTCTTCCTCAAAGCAAGCCATCCCCATTTCCGATAGTCTATCTAGGAAATTACGTGACGATGCAGTCATCGATCTGTGTGATCCGATTGTGGGGATAACAGGCAATACAAGAGAATGTAGATGTACTTGTAGAGTTATTGCTTAAATACTTCACACACACACTACCGCGAACGCTGTCGCGAAAGCGTTCGTCAGATACTTCCTCGGTTTAGTTTCGTACATGAAATACATCGTTGCCAAGACATGGAAGGGAATGCTATGGAGAAAGAGGATAAAGGGAATTCGCACTGCTTCGTACCACCCACAATCGAATCCATCAGTGAGAAAGTCGGTAGTGTTGAGAAAGCTTTGTAGAATGACTGCTACGAAAGGCATGACACTTGCAATGAGTACAACAAGAATTTCGAATTAGTTGTGAATCAACTCCATAATGAGCACATCAAGACGCCTACAGCAAAAGTTCAGATGAAACAGACACCAGAGAGAGAATCAGAGATTTGGTTGCGTTTCCGCCATAACACTCGGCCACACACAGTGAGTACCAAAGAAATTGCAGATGTCAGGAAAGTGGGACTGGAATGGCAGAGAAGGATTATAAAAATGTGAAGCCACGTCTCTTCCATGCAGAACAAAAGTTGCAGGTAAGAAACCACTGCCTCTCCTGCAAGGCGAAGAATTTAATTGCAGAAGCTATCCTTCTTGTACATTGGGCCGTTCCAGATAAAACATCTGGTCTTCACAAATGAAGCCGTCCTAGAGACTATGCAGACGAAGAAGATATTTGCGATACTCCACTTTTGAAACGTGAATACATTAGGGATACTTTACGTAATGTTGTCTAACTTATATTGATTGTTTGCATAATTCTGTTATTTTTCCCTATGCATACGTTCTTGTTTATGTTTTGCTAAGTCTTTATGTAATACTTACAGAACACTTACAGCTGCTACAGATGTGTATGTGGTAGTACTTTTGGTGGGAAAATCAGGGGTAGGATGATGCATAGGCTTTGGAACTAGATGCACATCTTATAAAATATTATTATTATTATTATTATTATTATTAGTGAGCATTTGTATGTACATGTTTACGTGTCTCAAAATCCCAAGTAGCTTGGGCATGTTTCACCTATTGCAAACGTAGAGAATGAAGTGCATCTACAATCAGAGAGGTCCTGACTGTACGTATGATTCTTCTTCTGTTTATGCAGCGTCGAGGATGTATGACAACAAAGTGTGATGCATCGATCCTCTAAAATTGTTTTTCTTTGATTTTTCGCATGGTGACGTAACACATTTTATTTTGGCTTTCTTTCCATGCAGTGTATAATACGTTTTATTGACAGACGAAATGCCTTGCTCTGATGACAGTAGTAGTTGCTGCCAATCGTTTAAACTTCTGGAAGGTGTAGCGAATCATCTTGTGACTTGAGAGGTGACATTTTAATGTGTCATGAGACCGTTTTATGGATGTCGGGTTCTTAGTGGTCAGGGAATTCACTGCAGACTTTGTTATGAGATAGTCCTGATTTACCACCAGCTGCGAAATACGCTCTGGGATATCTGAGAAGTTATTTCGAGGTTTTGCCTAACAATGTTTTGCCTGACGTCTGCTTCTGCCAATGGAGCACTGTGTGTTCCTGTCCATACTTTAGCCAGAAACTTTTTTGTGTGTCATTTTCTTACGTTCACCAGTCTGTATTGCTCGAAGATCTTGCCTAACTTTGATCGCCTCTACTCTCTCTGAAATTTCTAAGAACAGGACAAATCTCCCCTATACCATCACACAGACAGACCTAGTGCAGAGCACAGATAGTTCGTTAAACAAACATTTCTTGGGGATAACGAGATCTGAATAAGTTAATGAGTAGCAGGTCAAAATTAGCACTAAAATTTTGCTGTGGAACCCAACTTTTCGATTTGTTGATTTATGAGTAAACAAATTGAACCAATACACGAGGGCCAAGTATTATTATATAGAATTTTCCTTGGTAACACAACCACATTCCAAAATGGCTCTGAGCACTATGGGACTTAACTTCTCAGGTCATCAGTCCCCTAGAACTTAGAACTACTTAAACCTAACTAACCTAAGGACTGCCACATTCATTCTATCGTTCAGCCATTACAATACGTCAAGAGAGGATTGTAACCTGCTGGGGTAATATGTGCACAGCTGCAAAACTTGCCATCTGAGTTGTACGACAGTTTCAGGAGGAGAAGAGTTTGATGACGTTTGGTTTGTGGGGCGCTCAACTGCGCGGTCATCAGCTCCTGCTCAAAGTCCCAATATTTACACAGTCCGACTTTAACATAACCCAATCGAGCCACTGTCACGAATGATGATTAAATAATGAGTACAGCACAAACATCCAGTCCCTGGGCGAAGAATGTCCCCAACCCGGCCGGGAATCGAATTCAGGACGTCGTGATCCAGGGGCAGCAACGCCAAGGAGCAGGTACAGAGGAGGCACATTACTGGTCCATGCATTATACCACAGATCAATTGTTGGCACAATCCTCTTGTGAATTCTCTGCCGGTGAACACAAAACAGGTGTCGACGTAACCTGGTAATCAGTGGAAATGTTTTTAAATGCGCATGATCTCATAACGATTTAGACTATGTTTCAATGCAAAACAAGTGGCAGATGGCAGCACTCTGGCCGGCCGCTGTGACCGTGCGGTTTTCGGCGCTTCAGTGTGGAACCGCACGACCGCTACGGTCGCAGGTTCAAATCCTGCCTCGGGCGTGGTTGTGTGTGACGGCCTTAGTTTAGTTAGGTTTAAGTAGTTCTAAGTCTAGGGGACTGATGACCTCAGATGTTAAGTCACATAGTGCTTAAAGCTATTTGAAAAATTTGAACCACCACTCTGTGGTGCAGCTCAGACCCAAATCTGCTATCATCTATGTCATATTCATTCACATTTACAGCTGGACCATTGATCCTATTTCCGTTTCATTTTGTGACTTTCTGCCCACAGTTTAATACGTTATACAACTTGTAAATATAAAAGACAAAGAAGTAGCCTTTCACTATGACCAGGGATGTCAGATGTTACGTTAAGTGCTGGTAGTTACTGGGTTTTATTGTGCCTTCATGTTCAAAACACGTCATTTTGACATAAAATTTACTAGACGTTAGGCTTCCACATCATTGCATTACTGAAATATTGCTATCCCATTGCGGGAGAACATTTTTGTGTGACGTCTGGTCATACTTTCGTGTAGGATACATCAACAAATACGTCTGCATTGGTGTACGGCGTATTCCGCCTGGAATTTATTGACTGGAGAAGATTTTTTTCAGTGATGAGTTCCGCTTTGAAATGAGCCCCAATGAACAGTGAAGACTTGTCTGGAGACGCTCCAGGCAGAGGTCGATACCAACCTGACTGTCGCCCGCCATACGGTCAGACAACCAGGAATGATGGTCTGCGGTGGCACTTCTTTTCGTGGCAGGACCCTTTGGTTGTCATTTGGTGCACCATTACAATACAGCAGTACGTCTACGATAGTGTACGTCTCGTTTTGTTACCCTTCATGACAAGCCACAGAGCAAGATAATGGCTGCCCACAAGATGTGAAAGTTTTTCTGTTTGTTTTGGTGCTTGCCAAACCCAACCTTGGCTCGCAAGGTCGTCGTCATCTCCCCAATAGAGAAAAGTTTGGAGTATTATGCGGAACTCGGACCCAGCATTCATTTAGACAGTCTAACCGCCTCTGCATGTTAACGATCTAAGGCGCCAATTGGACAGAGTACGGTTCGTTGTCCCTCAGGAGAACATCCAGTATCTCTTGCAGTCAATGCCAAACCGAATAACTGCTTGCAACAGGCCCCCAGAGTAAGACCCACACGCTGCTGACAAGCTAAATTTGTCAAGCTCTTCCTCTTTAATAAATCATTCAATTTTCCTGAAATTGTAAACATTTGTTTGTTTGTACGTATACTATCACGCAAAAGTATCCGAACAGCCTGAGCTGTGACCCGCCTGATTTGCATGTAACCAACATAACGTAGCTGTCTAGCGGGTCCTCTAGTCACCTTGCAGTACAGTCGTTGGACTATACAAAATGGATACCACGAGAGACCAATAGACAACACTGTTCTTTAAGGCAATCAGTGCGATGTAACATCACACCATGATACTGCAAAAACTAGAAAAACACCTAATTAGAGATGAGTTAGTCCCAAACGCTTGCACAGGTTACAATGATATTCAAAAGTTATATCAATTCATTACAATCTGAAACAACTAACTATGGAACATAAACTATGTAGCATTCCTTAAACAAAGTAAATGTCTGCATAAACAAGATATTCTGAAACAAGGTCTGGACTAATAAAGGTCTTTGACAGTTCGAAGTATTTTTCATCTGTATAAGGTTTTTCCACATCTGCTGAATGTCCTACTGACGATTGGTTTTTGCATAAAATGGTCGTTAAAGGAACTAGTTAAAGAAAACGCGATAAACAGCGGTAAACACTCTATAGAAACTGCATTATTAGTGGAGTATAATCAGTAACGTCACTGAACTAGTTATTCATGAAGAATTATCTGTCCACATGTTTGAACTATAGTTAAAATGACGAAATTTTTTGTTCTGAATCTGGACAGAAACCCAGCAGAAGTAGCCACTACTAACAAAAATACACTTTTGCACCTGCCCGGGACTTGATCAAAGCAACAATCATCAGTGCTGACTAGCGGTAAGGAGACTTGAAATATAAAGATTTTCACCAGTATGAATTAACACATCTGAACTTGAAACGAAATTATTTCTACTTCATCAAAACCATTATCGCCCTAACTAATCACAAAAGATGTTTAATATACTGTCCTTCACAAGTAACCAAGTATACACTTGCTGAAAACTGGAATGCTATGAATTAAAATGTTGTGACGGGATTTTCTACCCAGCACGTTATCGGATTGTTGACTAAGTAAAATCCGATGTTAGATCTCGAATGTATTTACCAGCAGTGAGTTGTATCAATATGAGATGAGGGTACAATTTGTTTGGCTTCACCGGGAATCGAACACAGCATGTACTGTCGCTGTTTCCCATCCATAAATAGACTAAGCATCAACTGCTTGCTCACCAGTAGTGAGATGCTCGCATGTTTCACGAGAAATAACGGTACCTATCGTTATTGTTGGCTATTCATGAACAGACATTAAATATATAAATTATTTTTCGGTGGTAGGTCAGTGTGGTGCACATGCTAGGGCGTAAAATGAAATTACGAATATGTATGTGCTGGACGAGGATTGCAACCCAGATACGTTCCTGTCCTAGAGATCCGAATTCGATTTCCAGTCGAGGACCAATAATTGCTAGGTCTCAAGTTCAAATTAAATATGGACACCATGAACGAAATAACTATTCATAAATTAAATGAAATAAACTTTATAGTGTTAGTTTCCTGGCGACAGAGTTTGTGCCTTCGGCGGCTGCCGCCTTTGTCATGGCACCATTTAAACAGGATCTGATGCTGTTGGTAGTGAAGGGATATTGTGTTTAATGCGATTTCTGAACCACTGTGCGACCTAACATTCTGGACTTGGCGTTACCATAGGTGAATTAGATGTTTTCGTGAATGTTAAAAAACTTACGCCATGTTTGAGAATCGCACTTATATCACGCAATTATCAAACTACGATCAGCCCAGCAGACCACTGCAACTCACAGTTAGCGACGTCCTAATTGTGCTGTTGTCTCCGACGAGGCACTTAGAAGCTGTGAAAAAATCCGGCTCCCTCGATTAACTGGTTCATTACGTGCTAGCTTCTAACGTGGATATTATTCTAATCTCATGACTGCGTGATATAAGGACCATTCTAGTCTTCAAACCTCCGATTTGGTGCCAATATGAAATTTTTTCTATGACATCAAATAGTTTAGTTCGAGAAATACAACTGCAGCGTGTGAGGTTACCACATAATTCGATGATTACGGTCATGATTGCTATTATTATCTTCATTATGCTGCTACTACACATGTGATTGAAGGAAAGGTATATGCTCTTTGATCATTTTTAGAACCATCTGCCCAAATATGGCAGATATGTAGTTCCTACCATGAATAGGAAATATTTTTCGATTTAATGTCGGAAATCTCCAATTCTTCGTTAATCACATTAAAATTAAATTAATTACTGAAACCTTTAGTTGAGAGCAAAAATCGTGTATTTGCGCTTAGCAACGATGCTTGTAAATCGTGAGATCTGGTGGTAAAACACTATTCAAACTGCAGGGATGCTAATGTTTGCCTTTAAATGTCAAGTGTATGCTTTACAGATGACTTGGTCAAATTGTGGTGAATCATATGCGAGTTACATTGCAGCTGATTAATATCTCTCCGATACGTCCATGTGCAATATGCAATGTAGTAATAAAAATTGATTACAATTTATCATGATGGTACAAAAAGTCTGCCTTCTTATCGCAAAATATCCTAAAAAGTTACGAAATAGCAAGAGAAGGTTTAAAAAATCGTTCAGTCAATATTATTTACAGAAGGAGACAAAAAGGGATTAACATGGGTGCAATTCTGTAGATGACGTGTCTATACATCCACGGACTTGAGAAAAGAGGTAGCGATATAATGGCAGAGAGGTTTTCATTCCACGTCTTAAGTGATTGTTGATCTGCCTTCGAGAATCTGTTTAACAGAGGAGGAGAAAGTATTGCCGCCACCAGTATCTGAACCGACAGCAAGCGCAGTTAGCAATTTCATTTCCTAACACTTTACCACTACCCTAGCAGCCATGTGCAACAAACCTTGCCTCCTTGTCACCTCAATCGTAGATTCGTCAGCTAAACAGCGACGTAAATAGCGAAACCAGCTGCAGTTGCTGTTGAAACGAGCTTCCTGGAATCAAAATTATTCGTTTGATACCACCTATATCATCCTCTAAGGGAGAAACATTCAGGATATTTAATGAGAATGATAAGATGTAGAAGGAAAATGTATGATGCAATGTTGCCAATCCTCCATTAGTCGGGCGATGGGCAGAAGATGCCTCCTAACGCGAAAAGTCTCTTCAGCTTGTAACCATAGGACAAGCTCACGCAACTCACACGTGGCATGGCCGGCGTTTGCGTTAGCGCCGGTTGTTACCACTTTGACGGGGACCTGAATTAACAAACGTAAAGCCAATTAGCTACCGAGTGCATCTTGAACATCAGATATAAATATCGAGGAAATAATTTAAGGGGCTCTCCTTTTAAGTAACTGTCGTAACAATTTTTATTATTATGTCTTATAAGAACTGCAAACTAAAAAAAAAGTTTCTCCAGAAGCGATTAGGTTCTATAGTATCACCTGGCGCCGTTAAGAGAATAAGTAAATAATATTCTTTTCGTTATTAGATAATTGAAAATAATATTTATTAAGTAGGATTTCTTTGGCACTACTGCTGACTTATAATAAAACAGAAGAAACAACAACAAGACACTGATTACAAATGCGACCATCAACAAAGACGTTTCATTAACTGGTAATAACACATTGTTTTATCTACATCTCAGAAGCCATGTTACGGAGTCCGATAGAGGGCACATTCTACATCGCTATCACTTCTCCAATTGTTTGCTCCAGGCACGAATGTTTCACGGGATGGACGATTGCTGGTAAGCATCTCTCATCTCTCTAATTTTATCTTCTTGGGGTTTTTGCGAGATATAAGTAGGAAGAAGAAGTCTATTGCCCGACTATTCAAGTTAGCTACGTTCTAGGTATTAAACAGCAGACAGCCATGGAGGCTGCCTCTTTTGCAGTGTCTGCACCTGGAATTGAATGAGCAACTCTCTGACGCTTTAGTGCTTACTAAATAATCCAGTAACTAAAGGATTACTTGGATCTTCACTGGTTTGGCTATCCTACCTGGTACGGCTCTCAGAATGATGGGCAGTATGTAAGTATTTGTGAATCGATTGTAAGAAGTCAAGGAAGATGACATCTACCTGATCACCTGTGTTACTGTGTTCTGGAATCTCGTGGGCGAACAGAGCGTTCTGAGTTGCACACTATCCTTGTTTACGGAAATTGTGTTGATTCTTACAGAGTAGATTTTGAAACTCTGAAACTTGTTTAATGTGCGAGCATGAAACATATTACGAAGTTATACAATAGACCGACGTCTGAAATGTAGACCTACAGTTTTGTGCATCCTTCCGACGACTCTTCCTGAAAATGAGAATATCCTGTGCTTTTTTCCAATAATTGGGATTGCTCATCAGGACATTTACGGTAAAATGATGTTAGGAAAGGAGCAAGTTCGTTCGCATATTTTGTGTGTAATCCATTTGGTATACTTGCCGGTACAGTGCCCGTTCTTCTGATAAGTGATTTCTATAGCTTTACTATCCCGTGGTCACGTGGTTATTTATCTATTTTGTCGTTCATGCGACGATTTATAGGGGGGGACGATGTTTCGTTTAGAGAAGTAACTAACGTCAATATTTAGTGTGTACTATACTCAGGAAAATGAAATACAACTTACCACGATAAAGGTACAAAAATGTGTATCTGATTAATTCAAAGCACCCAAAGTCGTTAACGATTATCAACACATTACGTAAATTCGGCCGCGAAATACTCTTTGTCTATGTTCAGTCCACAGTCATACAGGAGCGTCACAGAACTACCACAAAATTTAGGAATTTAGCAGTGTGTGAGCAGAAGTACAAGTAAAGGAATAAATCCGAATATTGTTGATTTGTAATCACATAGCACGGCCTTTTGGAGGCCAGTCCAGGAGATCGATGTCTCCTTTCATTTGGAACCATTGTCTTACACAATTCGCTGTGTGGACTGGGGAACGGTCATGTTGGAATATTATACTACCTCCCGAAAACCTCTGACGAACAGAAGGAAGCATTATGCTCTCCAGTATTTGGCAGAAGTAATGACTAGCAAGCGGACGGTCCAGATCCAACAAAACGCCCCAACCATCTGCTGATATTGTGTGGGTGTCATACTGACGAGCTGCGCAACGGAGTGATCTGACAAGTACGCTTCTTCTTATAGAAGCAATTTCCACCCCACACTACTACACAAGTCAGACAGACGCTCCTAACGTACCGAAAAGAAATGCCTGAAAAACTTTCAGCAATAAATATCTTCTGGAGGCGTCCGCTGTGAGGAAAAGACACAAAAATATTCTATTTTCTTACGTAACTATTGGGATATTTGGGTACTAGAGTATTGCTAGTTAGTGTAAGAAAAACATTTAACGAACGGTAATATTATTTATTGCAAAATTTAATAAAATCAAGTGAAACTTTTATTTCTAAACTGATAAAGAAATTTCCGGGTTCTTTTCGGAATAGGAGGTTACCTCTTATGGATAGGAATCCTGTTAATGACATTTATATACAAATTATGGGAAAGCTCTTTGATGCCTTTTCTTTAAGAATGTTATTTTCTCTCCAGAATGGCTGAGGGCCGCGCCTGCTCAACTTATTTACATGATGCCTTATCCGTTTGAATTTTTCTAAGTACGGTCGAGGCCGTCGCGTGAGAAATGACGTGAATGAAGTATGATATTTCTAATGGAGGAAAGATGGGGCTCGCCTACGCTGTAGCGCACAATTCCATGAGCTGCGACGACTGCTGCCTGCGTCGTTCGCCGCTGAAAAATATCAAAACTATCTCTTTGTATCTGGATTGACCTTCCCCAATCGAATTCTCACTACGCCTTGATGAAGTCAAGGACTACTATCTGCCCCTAGTCTAACTATTGGTGTGGTACACCGGTCAGATAATCAGTCCACCGCGATGCTACTCAATGTTCGCTCACAGGTGCTAACTAATACCCTGCCTGTGTTCACACCGCACATTAAGTGCCGCGGTCAACACTGTGAACAAACGCTTAATCGCGAGCGACTTAATATAGAGTATCACTCCAATTCGCCAGCGACAGAGGTGCTGTCTCAGTGAAGTACTGAGAAGAGACTTTGTTCCTCCCTCTATACGTACATGCACGAGCGCACTCGCTCCCGCTACGTGTTTCTGCTACAAGAGCGTCACCGGAACGACTTCCTTCCATGCAAAAAACGAAGGGGTATATCATACACTGTCTTTCCCTCGTTCCTCCGGCTCATTGCGTCAGAAATAGTCCACCAATCAGCGTTACTCGTACAAATGGCAGTAGTAGCCGACCGCGACAGACACAGCAACAGACAAGTTTTGTGACATTTACGAGTTCCTAACCAGGAGCGAGTTTTATTACATCATCTGTGTACTTCAATAGTTTAGTTTCTTGAGTTTCTGCGTGTAAATTTAAAATCTAATAGCCGCTGTTCTCGCGTTTTCGTTTGCGTCAGAAAGTAAACCGATTTTGTGATATATTACAAATTTCTTAGAAGGGGAAAATTACTTAATTTCACCTGAGTGCTTCGGTAGTTAGGTTCTTGAATATCTCCGTATTACTAGACACAGTTCGTGCGTTTTCGTCAGGGTCTACATTAAAGTTGCGCAGCACGTGCCGATAGTCCGTTTATTTGCATAGTTTAGTTTTCCACAGTCTGTGGTATGAACAGGGACTGCGACTGTTGTGTGTGGGTGTGAGCAGAGTTGGTGACACTTCGCTCTCAGCTTCAGGCTGTGATCGCTTCGGTTATACCGCTTGAGGCTGCAGTGGATGGGCGCCACTGTTGTGGGCGGGCCGTGGGGATCCAACGGACGTCCAGCACGTCACAGTCCTCCGATCGGTCCTCACCGGTGGCCAACACAGTTACTGCTCGCACTGAGGCTGACCCCTCACCTTGGTCTAGTGGGAAGTCGCCCCAGGGCGAATCAGGCGGCAAAAGACTTCCCAGGATGCCGCGCGTAAGGCCTCCCCGGTTTGTCTGTGGCTGGCACTGTCGCTGAGCCGGATGGTGTCGCTTGCCCGGTTTCAGAGGAAACCACTCAGCCTGCAAGATCCGGGCAATCGCAGAGGGTGGGAGTATTGGTAGTTGGGAGCTCCAACGTTAGGCGCATTATGGGGCCGCTTAGGGACTTGGCTGACAAGGAGGGTAAGAAAACCAATGTTCACTCCATGTACATACAAGGTGAAGTCATTCCAGATGTGGAAAGGGTCCTCCCGGATGCCATGGAGAGCACAGGGTGCAGACAACTGCAGGTGGTTGCTCACGCCAGTACCAATGATGTGTCTCGCTTTGGATCAGAAGAGATTCTCTCTGGTTTCGAGCAGCTAACAGAAGTGGTAAATGCTACCAGTCTTGCTTGCAAGATGAAAGTAGAGCTAACCATTTGCACCATAGTCGACAGGACCGAATGCGGACCTCTGGTACAGAGCTGAGTGGAGGGTCTGAATCGGAGGCTCAGACGATTCTGCGACCGTGTAGGGAGCAGATTCATCGACTTGCCTCACAGGGTGGTTGGGTATCGGGTTCTGCTGAATAAGTCAGGTGTCCTCTATACGCAGGAGGCGGCTATATGGGTAGTAGGGGCTGTCTGGCGTGGACTGGGCGGTTTTTAGGTTAGAGGGTCTCGGGAAAACACAACATGGGCTGCAGTTACAAAGGGTGCAGGCTGAACACAGGAAGAACATAGATACAGGAACCATTGTCGTAGCTATGTTGGGAAAGTACCAGAGCTCCAAGCGATAATAGAAAGCACTGATGCTCAAATCGTTATAGGCACTGAAATCTGGCTAAAGCCGGATATAATCTGAGCAGAAATGTTTGCGAAGGACCTAACGGTGTTCCGAAAAGATAGGCTAAACGCGGTTGGCGGTGGCGTGTTTGTTACTGTTACGAGTAGTTTAACTTGTCGCGAAATTGAAGTACATACTTTCTGTGAGTTAGTATGGCCAGAGGTCATTGTTGGCAACAGGAAGAAAATAATAATTGGATACTTTTACCGAACTCCCAGTTCAGATGATACAGTTACTGAAAGGTTCAAAGAAAACTTGAGTTTGATTTCAAACACGTACCCGACTCATACGATAATAGTTGGTGGTGGCTTTAGTTTACCCTCGAAATGTTGGCGAAAATACATGATTAATTCCGGCGGTACGCATAAAATATCATCCGAAATTGTGCTAAACGCATTCTCTGAAAATTATTTCGAGCAGTTAGTTCATGAGCCCACGCAAATAGCAAACGGTTCTGAAAATACACTTGACCTCTTAGCAACAAATAATCCTGAGTTAATAACCAGCATCAAAACCGATATAGGGATTAGTGAACACATGGTTGTTGCAGCGAGACTGAATATTGTAATTCCTAAATCCCCGAAAAATAAGCGAAACATATACCTATTCGAAAACAGCAGATAAAAATTCACTTGATGCCTTCCTGAGAAACTCACTCCAAATTAATAATATAAGTGTAAACCAGATCTGGCTTAAATTCAAAGAAATAGTATCGGCACCAGTTAAGAGGTTTATACCAAATAAAATAACAAACGACGGAGCTGATCCTCCTTGGCACACAAAACAGTTTAGAACACTGTTGCAGAAACAACGAAACAAACATTCCAGATTTAAACAGACGCAAAATCCCCAAGATTGGCGGTCCTTTACAGAAG
This sequence comes from Schistocerca gregaria, assembly GCF_023897955.1. Lineage (NCBI taxonomy): Eukaryota > Metazoa > Arthropoda > Insecta > Orthoptera > Acrididae > Schistocerca > Schistocerca gregaria. The sequence goes on from NC_064926.1 coordinate 135,610,405, forward strand.
CGCGAAACTTAGCGCGGCGTTCAATAATAGATGCCTATAACAGTTTCCAAAACAAAACTTGGTCTCGAAACCTGTCAGAAAATCCAAAGAGATTCTGGTCGTATGTGAAGTATGTTAGCGGCAAGAAACAATCAATGCCTTCTCTGCGCGACAACAGTGGCGATACTATGGAAGACAGTGCTGCCAAAGCAGATGTACTAAACACAACCATCCGAAATACCATCACAAAAGAAGACGAAGTAAATATTCCAGAATTCGAATCGAGAACAGCTGCCAACATGAGTAACGTAGAAGTAGTAGTGAAAGCAACTCAAATCACTTAATAAAAGCAAGTCTTCTGGTCCACGCTGTATAACAGTTAGGTTCGTTTCGGAGTATGCTGATTCATTAGCTCCATACTTAACAATCATATACAACCGTTCGCTCAACGAAAGATTCTTACCCAAAGACTGGAAAGTTGCACAGGTCACACCAATATTCAAGAAAGGTAGTAGCAGTAATCCACTAAATTACGGGCCCATATCGTTAACGTCGATATTCAGCAGGATTTTAGAACATATATTGTGTTGGAACAATATGAATTACCTCGAAGTAAACAGTCTATTGACACACAGTCAACATGGGTGTAGAAAACATCGTTCCTGTGAAACACAACTAGCTCTTTATTCACATGAAGTTCTGAGTGCTATTGACACGGGATTTCCGATCGATTCCGTATTTCTGGATTTCCGGAAGGCTTTTGACACTATATCACACATGCGGGTCGTAGTAAAATTGCGTGTTTATGGAATATCGTGTCAGTTATGTGACTTGATTTGCGATTTCCTATCAGAGAGGTCACAGTTCGTTGTAATTGACGGAAAGTCATCTAGTAAAACAGAAGTGATTTCAGGCGTTCCCCAAGGTAGTGTTATAGGCCATTTGTTGTTCCTTATCTATATAAACGATTTGGGAGACAATCCGAGCAGCCGTCTTCGGTTGTTTGCGGATGACGCTGTCGTTTATCGACTAATAAAGTCATCAGAAGATCAAAACAAACTGCAAAACGATTTAGAAAAAATATCTGAATGGTGTGAAAAGTGGCAGTTGACCCTAAATAGCGAAAAGTGTGAGGTCATCCAGAAGAGTGCTGAAAGGAATTAGTTAAATTACGATTACACGATAAATCAGTCTAATCTAAAAGCCTTAAATTCAACTACATACCTAGGTATTACAACTACGAACAACTTAAATTGGAAAGAACACATAGAAAATGTTGCGGGGAAGGCTAACCAAAGACTGCGTTTTATTGGCAGGACACTTAGAAAATGTAACAAACCTACTAAGGAGACTGCTTACACTACACTTGTCCGTCCTCTTTTAGAATACTGCTGCACGGTGTGGGATCCTTACCAGGTAGGACTGATGGAGTACATCGAAAAAGTTCAAAGAAAGGCAGTACCTTTTGTATTATCGCGAAATATGGGAGAGAGAGTCACAGAAATGATACAGGATTTGGGCTGGAAATCATTAAAAGAAAGACCTTTTTCGTTGCCACGGAATCTTCTCACGAATTACAATCATCAGCTTTCTCCTCCGAAGGCGAAAATACTTTCTTGACACCGACGTACATAGGGCGGAATGATTACCACGATAAAATAAGGGAAATCGGAGCTCATACGGTGAAATATAGGTGTTCATTCTTTCCGCGTGCTATACGACATTGGAATAATAGAGAATTGTGAAGGTGGTTCGATGAACCCTCTGCCAGGCAGTTAATGTGATTTGCAGAGTATCCATGTAGATGTAGATGAAAGAAAGAATGGCTAAGCCGACCAAACCGGAAATATATAACATCTGCTTTAGGTGTTTACTGTCCACTTGTGAGAACTCCGAAACTGTGCACTAGGTCCGTCAAAAAATGTGTATGCTGGGGCTCTCCCAAACAATACAGCGGATTTTGCTTTTAAGGTGAACACGCAGGCCATTATCCATCTTCTCTAGCAAAAACTGTTTTGGTCCATGAACAGTCGGCCAGCTGGTGCAGCTCTGAGCTAACTCATCCTCCTACGGACTTTCCAGCAGGCTGGTTGTCTCCACCCACCACAGACTCCTGCGGCCATCGTGTCTTGAATGTTTGTGTACGCAAGCCTCGACTTTTTAATCTCGATGCGCACCTGCGATTTATTTATTAGATTTGCATATCGATTAAATGGAAATTTGTAAAACTGACTCTACCCTATCGAGTTTAGGCTCGGATGAAACGTCTTGATACGCAGAATACAATGGTGAGGCCGGAATATGTAAGAAATGAAGGTCAGGAGATGATGTCACCTTACAATAACCATCCCCAGACAGTGACAGAAGTTCGGCCACACTTTGCCTCTGATGAACATAGTTTCTGTCAAATCTCGCTCCACGTGGACGATGTACAAGGACAGAACTACTTGGAGCAGTAGTAAACACCTTCTCGTTCGTAAATATAACTTGCTCCCAGTATGAAAGTGACTTATTCCTGTACTTCAGAGTGACGTTTAATCTGGCAGCCCTCCGTTGCTCTTTCAACATTTCCATGACCGCGGATTTTCGTCCATTTTCTTTATTCTCTTTGGTAGTCCATAGACGCCCAGAGCGACGACGGCGGTTGACGTGGCCTTCATCCACCATCCTCTTTACCCAGAGATGAATCGTAGATTTGTTGTATCCTAGGGCACGGGACATGGCGCTGATACAGTATCCATCTTCATAAAGCGCAAGAATGCGACCGTTATCGAATTCCTGGAGCTGAGACATTGCAGGTAAGAACCTAGTGACATGGCAAGAGAAAACGAAGTGCCATACAAGCGGGTCAGCACTTTCTTCGCTTCAGAAGTCACATTCATTCCCGTCTACATGCTACGAAAATATTTCGTAAATAAGTTCCTCTTAAGTATTATTTTGAGTATCATGGCAATTATTTTGTCTCTAATCTTCATACATAGTAATAATGAAATTGTTTTCAGAGAGCCAGCCGGAGTGGCCGTATGGTTCTGGGCTCTACAGTCTGGAACCGAGCGACCGCTACGGTCGCAGGTTCGAATCCTGCCTCGGGCATGGATGTGTGTGATGTCCTTAGGTTAGTTAGGTTTAATTAGTTCTCAGTTCTAGGCGACTGGTGAGCTCAGAGGTTAAGTCGCATAGTACTGAGAGCCATTTGAACCATTTTTGTTTTCATAGATTTAAAGCAACATTTAGATTCATGTGGTGATTCAGATCATGGTGCTCTCGCTACAGCACGCCACACACTTCTGTAACAACACATTCAGCCAGTGGTGGGTTAGCGTAGTGGCTAACGTGCTAGGTTTGAAAACTCTCAGAACGAGTTACGAATTCTGAGATTACAATTATTTCTTTTAATTTGATGTAAACAACGAGTTATTAGTTTAGATGGACAATGCTCCTGTTATCGTTTACATTATTTGTAGTATTGTGTGTATACGCCATCGAATGCTCTGTATAGAAAATCAAGAACATTTAATCTCCAGTAGCTTCCGTATTACGAATACGCCTCAGTTCCAAGATGAACTCAGCCTTCAGTATGTAATACTTCTGTATTTCTAGGAGTACAATACCTACAGGTGCTACACACTGTTTCAACTAGTGACTTCTACAGCTATACGAACACAGCTTGTGATGGCTCTTATTATAAGTACTTACGCAGTGCTATCAGGCGAAGAGGTATACCTGGCCCAGACTTTGGGGACTTTGATTTAAAACTCTTCCTACCTCGACAATGAGCATTTAATTCTTTGGAAATCAGACAATGTTGTTGTTTAAGACACTTTCAGAGGAAACTAAAGTCCTTCACCTACAACAACATTAAAATAGGGGGTTGTGGATCTATTACAGGCCACATTTTGTCACATTTCGCTGGCAGGAAGAAAAGGAGCTGATCAATAAGAAAACAAATCCCCCAGCAGGAATGGGGGAACGAAATTAAACCTCTCGTGTTGGGAGGTTATGTGATTCTATTTCAGTGATTACAGAATCAAGTGAAAAGAACAATGCAGTTGCCATCACGAGCACACTGCTGGTGTACGATGTTGCACTAGCTGAACCGAAATTGATGCATTCGGTATGTATCTATTGCACACGAAATTACTGTTACGGTATAGTTGTGGATCCTAGTTGATAATTGCGTGGTGTGGGTTTGATTCTCACATACGTCGCTCATTTTAACACTCACTAACAGATCTACTGCATTTCTGGTAACGCCAAGTGAAGAACATTATGTCACACCATAGTTCAGAATCCGCATAAACACCATATCCATTCACCAGCAACAGGTTCAGAGCCTGTTTAAATTAAGCCACAAAAAAAGGTGGTAGTCGCAGAAGACAGAAATTCTGTTTCGGTAAACATGCATAACTTTTGTTTTTCATTTGATGCCCCAATGAGCATTATGTTCACAGAGCTCATATTCAATGTAAATTTGAGACGCAGAAAATTTTGGTGATGGAGTGGACTTCAAATTCGGTTCTCTACGAATGGAACCTATATTGGTTGGAATCCTGGTCCAGTAAAAAAAATATTTATAATTTCCTTGTAATCCATGGTGTGTGCACACCGAAGTATCAGCGAAAAATAATTTTCATTTTTAATGTTCCTTCATGAATTATCAACAATAACGATATCTGCCATTATTTCTAGTCAAATATGTGAGCACCTTACTACTGGTCAGCAAGCAGTTAATAGTTTGTATATGTTTATGGATGGCTAAAGGCGACAGTGGGTGCCGGGTTTGTTTCCTGGGCCGAAAATGAGTGTATCGTTATTACATATTGATAAATCTCAGTACTGGTGAATTCGATATTTAACATTTGATTTTACTTAATTACGCAGCCGGTAACTTGCTGGGTACAAAACTCTGTCACAGAATTTTACATCACACCATTGCAATTTTCAACACGTGTTCACAGTGTTACTTGTGAAGGAAAGTATATTCAACGTCTTTCGTGGTTAGTTAACAGGGAGATAAGGGTCTTGGTTTAGCACAGAAAGTTTCGTCATTTTGTTTCAAGTTCAGGTGTGCTAACTGATAGCTTACAAGCCAATCGTTTGACAAATCCCCGAGAGTTACTTATCATTCTAAAAGCAAAACAAGAGCATCACCATTAGTTACACGGTTATTTAGTAAGCACAGAAGGTCCAGAGATATGTTTAGTCACTTTCAGTTGCAGACGCTGCATCAGAGGCATCCCACATGGCGGTGTACACTGCTCTATAATACCGAGAGCTTACGACACATAAATAGTCAGCTAATATGTGGATTCCTCCTACTTATATCACGCGGAAAGAACATGGGAATAAATTAGAGAGATTCTTGCACTCACATAAATTTACTAGCAATCGTCTTCCTACGAAATGATAGTGGTATAATATGGCTTGAGAAATATAGATGTAAATGAAATAATCTGTTATTCGCAGTTTATGAAATGTCTTTGTTGATGTTCGCGTTTTTTAATCAGCGTCATGTTGTAGTTCCATGTGTTTTATTGTGTGTCAGCAGTAGTGCCAAAGAAATCCTACGTAATAAATATTATTTTCACGTATTTAATAGCAAAAAGAATATTATTTGCTCATTCTGCTCACGGCATCAGGTGATACTACAGAACATAATCGCTTCTGGAGTACATTTTTGTTTTACTTTACAGTTCTTATAAGACATAATAACAAAAATTCCTATGGCATCTACTTAAAAGGAGGGCTCCGCAAATTATTTCCCCGATATTTATATCTGATGCTCAAGATGCAGTCGGTAGCTAATTGGCTTTACGTCTGTTAATTCAGATCCCCGTCAAAGTGGTAGCAATCGGCGCTGGCGCCAACGGCGGCCCTGCCACATTTGTGTTGCGCGAGCTTGTCCTATGGTTCCAAGCTGAAAAGACTTTTAGCGTTAGCAGGCATCTTCTGCCTATCACCAGACTAATGGAGGATTGGCAACACTGTAGCATACATTTTCCTTCTAAATTCACGCACTAATATCTTATCATTCTCATTAAATATCCTGAATGTTTCTCCCTTAGAGGATGATATAGAGGGTATCAAATGAATAATTTGGATTCCAAGAAGCTTGTTTCAAGAGAAACTGCAGCTGGTTTCGCTATTTACGTCGCTGTTTAGCTGACGAATCTACGGTTGAGGCGACGAGGAGGCAAGGTTTTGCAAATGGCTGCTGGCGTTGGGGTAAAGTGTTTGGAAATGAAATTGTAAACTGCGCTTGCTGTCGGTTCAAATACTGGTGGCGGCAATACTTTCTCCTCCTCTGTAAAACAGAATCTCTAAGGCAGATCAACAATCAGTAAAGACACCGAACGAAAACCTCTCCGCCATTATATCGCTAACTCTTTTCTCTAGTCTGTGAATGTATAGATAAAACATTTGCAGAATTGCACGCATGTTAATCCCTTTTTTTCTCCTTCTGTCAATAATATTGACTCAAGTGTGGCACTGAATGGTTTTTAAACTTTATCTTGCTAGTTCGTAATGATATGGGGTATTTTGCTTTAAGAAGGCATACTTTTTGGTACCGCTATGTTAAGATGTAATCAATATTTATTACTACATTGCATACTTCATACGGTCTTTTCGGCAGTTTATTAAACACGACACACAGAAATGAGGGAGATATTTACCATGAGCCATGTAACTCCCAAACGATTCGCAACAATCTGACCAAGTCATTTGTAAGGCATGCTCTTGACATTTAATGGCAGACATTAACATCCCCGCATTTTGAATAGTGTTTTACCTCCTGATTTCGCATTTTACAAGCATCGTTGCAAAGCGCAAATAAATAAAGAAAAGCAACACGATTTCTGCTCTCAAATAAAGGTTTGAGCAGCTACTTTAATTTTAATGTTATTAACGAAGAATTGGAGACGTCCAACACTAAATCGAAAAGTATTCCCTATACATGAAAGGAACTACATAATTACTATATTTGGGCAGATGGTTCTAAAAATGATCAAAGAGCATATACGTTTCCTTCAATCACATGTGTAGTAGCAGCATAATGAAGATCATAATAGCAATCATGACCGTAATCATTGATTTATCTGGTAACCTCACACGCTGCAGTTGTATTTCTCGAACTAAAACATTAATTGTCATAGAAAAAAATTTCATATTGGCACCAAATCGGAACTATGAAGACTGTAATGGTCCTTATATCACGCACTCATGAGATCCCACGCACATTAGCAACTAGCAGGTAATTAACCAGTTAATGGAGACAGCCGGATTATTTCACAGCTTTTAGGCGCTTCGTCTGACACAACAGCACAATCAGGAAATCACTAACTTTGAGCTTCAGTGGTCTGCTCAGTTGATCGTAGTTTGATAATTGTGTCATATACGTTCCATTCTCACATATGGCGTCCATTTTTAACATTCACGAAAAGATCTTAATCACCTATGGTAACGCCAAGTCCAGAATGTTAGGTCGCACAGTAGTTCAGAATCCGCATTAAACACAATATCCCATCACTAGCAACAGCGTCAGAGCCTGTTTAAAATGGCGCCATAACAAAGGCGGCAACCACCGAAGGCATGCATTTCACCGGCGCTGGGCCGTCTGTGCTTCCGCGTGGTAAATTGGCTCAAATGGCTCTGAACACTATAGGATTTCACTTCTGAGCTCATCAGTCCCCTAGAACGTAGAACTACTTAAACTTAACTAACTTAAGGACATCACACACATCCATGCCCGAGGCAAGATTCGAACCTGCGACAGTAGCCGTCGCGCGGTTCCAAACTGTAGCGCCTAGAACCGCTCGGCCACCCCGGCCGGCCCGCGTGGTAAGTCTTGCGCTTGCTACATTTTAAAGCTCTGTTTATAGAACCCTTCGAGAAGTAATGAGTTGTATGCTGTGATGGCTCAACCAAGTCGAAAAGATACGTTGAAACTTACCTCTGATCCTCGATATGCTAGACCCAAGTCGTTTGAAGTAGGGTATTGGTTAGAAGAAGATGTGAAGCTCTCCTTTAATGATATAAACGGGATCCACCTGTCGAATGTAGCTTATGTCGTGTTTGTTAAAATGCGTAGTTCCGAGTTTTGCGAGAAAATAGTTGAGTCTTCCGGAGGTGTCATGAAATTTAAGCACTCAGATGGAACGTTGGTGAAGTCACCGTCGCACATGTTGGTTTTGGCATTCGCGTAGTTCGAATCTTCGAGTTGCCTTTTGAAATTACATCTAGAGGTGTACAAATTCCCCTTGCAGCCTGCTTGCCGCTAGCTCCTCTGCAACCATTTATGCAGGTCAGCCTGCGCGTGTACTGATGCATAGCGGGTACTGCTGCCGACTTGAGCTCCCGCAAGCCCGGGCTACTTGGGTTCCCGCAGGCCTGCCAAGCTTCACGGGACCCGCTCAGCTTGCTGCGACTGACAACATGTTGCACTGTCAAGCTACCGTGACTAGAGTAGGCGCGTAGTTAACCAGCAGTTCATTTATCGCAACGGTGGTGGCAGCACACTGAATAGGTCGAACTTTAGTGAGATTGAAAAAAAAACTGACAACAGGCGAACACATGCTGGTAACGAAACAGAACACAAGTGCCGCATGGGAAACGTTTTCGTGTGTTTATGAGGCCGCTTCAAATAAATCGGTAGGTGTGTCTCAACGCAAACTATGTAAAAAGCTCTTAAGTACTTATTCGCTAACCTCGAGTATGTTACGACATGTGTGCAAAGTTGACAAGCAGTTCGCTCCCTCCGTAAATATCTTGAAAGAGGACAAAGATTTAGTGGCCGAAAAGTGCGTCGAAATGTGTGTTAAGGACCTGAGACCATTTAGCAGTATAGAGGGAGGAGGATTTCTTAATTTAGGACAGACACTGATGGACATTGGTAAAAAATATGGTTCAGTTGATATTAAAAATGTTATGCCTTCCCGAGTGACAGTAGCTAGGCAACCTTAGCTGATAAAGTGCGCAGCAAAATGCTCCCAGATATAGTGCATGCGATTCGTTATGGTATATGTGCCAGTACAATTGATCTATGGACAGACAACTACAAAGGGGTGCATTACATGTCCGTGACAATGCATTACATAACAGACTGGCGTTTGAATAAATATGTACTGATGTGCTCTGCGATTGCTGACTGCCCAAAAACTGGCTCGAATATTCTAAACGATTAGGAAGATCGCTTAGAAACTGTGGTTGTTTCTCGTGAAGACTTGCCAAAATTACGTTTGTCACAGACCAGGGCAGTAACTGTCAAAGCTCTCGAAATATATCAGGGTCTTCAATTCATGGCTCACAGTATCAACACAGTCTTGAAACATGTTCTGAGCTAACAGTTTTTGGAAGAAAATGTTCCAAATATATAAGCCATTCTTAATACAGTGCGGGCTACGGTTTCCTACTTCAAGAGAAGAGGTCTCTGTGTGAGACTGAACTCATCTTTAAACCAGTGGGTTTCAACTCGTTGGAATAGTTATTTTGAAATGCTTGTATCAGCCCATTCTCAGATTGAGTCAGTGAAGGCTGTCTTACATAACGAAGGTGCCTCAGATAAGATGCTGGGTTATGACCCCCATATAACTGTCCAGCTTATAGCATTTCTTAAGCAGTTTAAAGAATCCACAGTTGATCTAGAGGGTGACAAGGAGCCACCCTACATTTAGTTCAACCGTGGTTTTATGCCTTAAAAGCTCACTGTACTGTACGGGATAACGATGAAGAGGTTTGTAATTTTATTCCATCTGAATATTATAGACCCATTTGTGAAATTTGTATGTTGATAAAATGTATTTTCAGGACATGAAATCTTTGAAACACGACGGCGGTGCCTTCCTAGAACATAAAATGTGAGTTAGTATGTTGCATAAAATTCAACGTTTAGGGTGCCTAACTACCGCACATTAAGAAAGTAAACCGAGGATGAAAAAATGGATGTTTACGAAGCAGCACGACAGATGTGTGCTGAAGGTAAGCTCTTAAGATAATGCATATATTCTTCATCTACATGTACATGGGTACTCTGCAAGTCACATGCAAGTTGAGGGTTTATCGAACAACATCCAACTTATTTGTCTCCTATTATCGAATTTCGCGCGGGACAAAACACTTACATCTCTTCGTCTGAGCGCTGCTTTTTTGTATTTTATTCTGATGATCATTTCTTCCAATGTAGATGGGACTCAACAATATGTCTTCGAATTCGGAGGTGTAAGTTGGTGATCGAAATTTGATATATAGATCGCGCCACGTCAAAAAATGCCATTGTTGTAATGATACCCACCCGAACTCATGTATAATTTCCGCAACACTCTTTCCCCTGTTTCACGATAATACCAAACGAGCTGCCCTTCTTTAGACTCTTTCGACCTCCTCCATCAATGGTACCAGAAAAGGCTCTCCAACTGCGTAGCAATGCTCCAAAAGAGTATTTTGTCATTACAACGTCTACAACATTGTCTGTGTGTCCATTCCTATTTAAGTAGGTCGTAATTTTAATCAGAGGTATTAAGTAGAATCTACAGCCTTTAGATTTGATTGGTTGATATGGTAAACGAAGTTTAACGGACTAAGTTTACTACACACACGGATAAACTCGCTCTCTTCATTATTTATTGCCAACTGCTAATTTTCATACCGAAAAAATATATATGATTTAAATCGTCCTGCAGTTAGTTTTGATCTTCTGGTGACTTTACTAGACGATAAATGATAACATCATCTAAAAACTATTATAATTTCAACTATATGTAGTACGATCTTCACGTTATTCTGCAAATATTAATTGGAACCTGTATAGTTTCAGTACAAGTGCCCAATCACAGCACCCAAGAAACAAATCCAGGACCGTACAAAATGGTGAAATTTGAGGACTGGGCAGAAGAGTCTCCTCTCCTACATGACGAACTGCTAATTTTCATACCAAAACTATATATCTGATTTAAATCGTCCTGCAGTTAGTTTTGATCTTCTGGTGACTTTACTAGACGTTAAATGATAACATCATCTAAAAACTATTATAATTTCAACTATGTGTAGTACGATCTTCACGTTATTCTGCAAATATTAATTGGAACCTGTATAGTTTCAATACAAGTGCCCAATCACAGCTTCCAAGAAACAGATCCAGGACCGTACAAATTGGCGAAATTTGAGGACTGGGCAGAAGAGTCTCCTCTCCTACATGACGAAGTCAGCAGATACTTGGAAGAACACTGTGTGAACGAGGGAGGTTTTCTACAGTGGTGGAAAAATAACTCCCAACGACTTTCTCGGCTTGCGTGTGTGGCAAGAAAAATATTAAATATACCAGCCACTAGCGCCTCTAGTGAGTGAATTTTTAGTTGCGCTGGAAACCTAATTAGTGGAAAACGGTCACTGCTTAATGCAGACAGACTTAACGATCTCGTCATTATTAATTCAAACACTAATCAGGAGACACATTAAGAATACAGTAGAAAATTAAACAGGAAACTATGAGTTTGAGTGCAAATTTACTAATTAAGAGTGCAGTTTTCTTTCTTGTGCTTTCTGGGCGTCAATTTCTGAGATAGAAGTTTTGTAATGCATATATTTCATTTTTATTTTAGACTAAACTTTTTGATATCAGTCCTCACAAGTGACATTTATTATTGTTTGTAAACCATTTTCTGTTACTTGTGTTTGCAAATGGCTCTGAAATGGCTCTGAGCACTATGGGACTCAACTACTGTGGTCATCAGTCCCCTAGAACTTAGAACTACTTAAACCTAACTAACCTAAGGACATCACACACAGCCATGCCCGAGGCAGGATTCGAACCTGCGACCGTAGCAGTCTCACGGTTCCGGACTGCGCGCCTAGAAACGTGAGACCACCGCGGCCTTGTGTTTGCAAAAGTAGCCAAATATTTTTAGGAGTATCTGGTTTGGCCTAAGTAATACTTTCAGGGGAACTGAAGGAAAATTTGTAAATATTTCATATTGAAAAGTGTTCTGCAAAATAATATATTCATTTGTGGATTAAGACAATGCACATTATGAGTTTAAATTACAATTTATTTTGTTGAGTTCCACACACATTCCGAAATGTAATTTTATTTCGGTATTTCTATATTAAGGGGAATCCCACAAGCAGGGTCAAGATGCTGAAGACCTAGACATTACAAATGCTTTTAAATGAAGAGCGTCTTTTCAACGAATGTATTGTAATAGGAATATAATGCAAACTCTGAGCCACTCTCCACAGCGTCTAAGTCTGCGTCATGAGGGTTAAGACTCGTCGCCCGCATCTCGTGGACGTGCGGTAGCGTTCTCGGTTCCCACGCCAGAGTTCCCGGGTTCGATTCCCGGCGGCGTCGGGGATTTTCTCTGCCTCGTTATGGCTGGGTGTTGTGTGATGTCCTTAGGTTAGTTAGGTTTAAGTAGTTCTAAGTTCTAGGGGACTGATGACCATAGATGTTAATTTCCATAGTGAACAGAGCCATTTGTTAAGACTCGTCGTTTAGGTCTGTATTATGAGAGTCTACAGTCGTCGTTTAGGTTTGCATCATGCATGTAAACCCTCGTCGTCTACGTCTGCATCATGAGGGTCCGAACTATGGTCCTTCATGAGCGCAGACATAGACTGTAAATGTGGACTTTCATGACGCAATGTAGACGCCGCGAAAAATGGCTCAGAGTCGTCGTTGTATTCCCAGTACTATAGTTTTTAGACGAACTGGATACGAAACAAGTGCTTCGATTTTGTTAAAATGCATTTTGGTAATTTAGAATGATTTTGCCGACTTCGAACGAATTCACAGAACCATTAAAATACATCATGGAAAAGTAGTTAAATATTTCTATAACTGGTGTCATACTTGGATAAAACATGCTAAAGTTAAAGAATCTGGACTTCCAAAATCATAATTTGGTTCTCATTGCAGTACAGTGGTTACCAGGGGCGTAGATAATTTATTCTTCTGGGTTGGAGTCCAATCTTCTTTTTGGAGGGTGGAGGTTCACTTTTTTAATATAAATATCCATCCGTTTCAAAGTTGAAAACAGCAACACAGACTGCATTGCATATACATACACACACATATACATACACAGATAGATGCACATGGAAATATTCAAAAACATTCTCCATCGAAACATGCGTACATGAGCCAACTTTCATGGTAACCCGCAAACGATGTCAAAATCTTTTGTAAGGTACTCTATTCCATGTACTGTCCGAAATATTATGTAGACAGTGATGTTCCTCTTGATGGCCAAGTGTGCAAAATTTCTTCAAGATCGGAATAAAACTGTAGGTTGGTGTAGAAGTGTGTAAGTAAAGTACCCTCCGCCATGCACCATTCAGAATTTTAAGCAGACAGCGTCCTTCATCCTGCTTTGAATATCAAGTGTGCCAAATTTCATCAAGATCGGAATAAAAATGTAGAATTTGTCGAATTCCGTTATGTAAAGTAGACTGTGACCTTCCTTTGGTTTCAAAGTATAGTGTGCAATATTTCATCAAGATTGTATGCAATACAAACACACGGACACAATGAAAACGCACTTTCAGTGTTCCTCAAATTTTCCAATTTTTCGGTCGATTTTCCAAAAAATTTATTTCATAAAAACCTTGCCCTGAACAAAGCGCAAAAAAAAAAGAAAAAAACATAGCCGAATTGGTCCAGCCGTTCTCGAGTTTTACGCTTATCAACGCATTTGGCAATTCATTTTTGTTTTATTATATATAATAAGCCCGAAATGCACGCGTAAAGGAAGAATGTACAAGTAAAACCCAATATTTTTTGACCTGATATATATATATATATATATATATATATATATATATATATATATATATATATATAATGTTGGGGTTTGTGTTTTGGTGCTCAGGTAAAATAAAAACTTTTAATTGCCGTTCATAAAACGACAATAACGCGCGCAGACTAAACGGCTGGGTAGCGCACATCAGCAGTAATGTGGGCAGGCAAGAAAGTTTCCTGCAGCCTGGCCGGGTTGGGTTCTGCTTGGCTTGGCTGGGAGTGAAGCACCCTGCCCGTTCTGTTGACAACGCGCGGCGGCCTGCCCGCCTGGCCACCGGGCAAGCATGGGCGGGTTAAAAGCGGAACATGTACACCACTGATTACAACAGACCAAACTAATGCCGTAATTTCACCCTTCGGGAAAGCGCTGAGCAACTTTGCCGAGAAATGATCAAGCGCGCATAAATTCCCAGTACTAAATGGTGTACGGCAGCTTTGAGTAGAGTTACAAAAGCACATCCCGTCGTACATCAATGTCTGCGGATATAGAGGGATTGTAAGTTATGAAGACCAACCACGAACCTGCGCCGCTTGTAACAAGCCTGGGCACGTTCGCGCAGAATGTATACAGCGGCGCGTTGCACAGCTGCCGGCCGGCGAGGCCGCCAGGCCACCTGCGATGACAACACTGCCGGGAACTTACGCCGCCGTGGCACGCGAACCGCCGACTGCTTCCTCAGCCCCTGAATCCTGTGCAATTGCAAATTCTACAGAAACTGAAATTCCGTTGGACGTCAGTGTCGTCATAGCTGACGACCTACAAGAGTCCCGCCAATCTGCGAAACAGTTGAAGTTCCACAGAAACAGGCACCTGCAACCGTAAAGGCAGCAGATCCTCCGGAAGTTGAAGACCGACACAACTTGCAGGAAAGCGACACTAACATGGATACTGAAGGAAGTCCGTCGAGAGGCAATTCTCCAAAGAAAAATAAGAAACGCCGGCTGGCAAGCAAAGGTGCGGAGGAGACAGCTCCCACACTCCGACAAAAAGTCAAAGAAATAGGTAGTACCTTAAGCCATCGGAGCTATAGCAACACGAAGAGTGATCCCCTTCTGCGCTAGAAAAACGAGACGTACAAGGAAAGCTAACACAGAAAGCATCCACCCACCCTCGAGAAACGAGCTACTCTCCCGAAGCTTCACTCGTCCTACCCACGACGACGACCTCAGCCAGCTGTGCAGACGAAAGCGACCATAACAATGCAGATGAAGAAATGAACGAAGTTTCAGAAAGTAAGACAGATCGTACGCCAGTCCCAAAGGTGGCTGATTTCTTCAACGACGACGTCTCCGTGAACGAACATTCTAAAGAACAAGGACACACCACTGAAACATTTCCTACCTGTGAATATTATTAAAATGCGTTTTAAAGCTGACACTTGTGAGAAAAAACGGTAGAACTTTTTTTAAAGTTTGATCAAGTAGAACGAAGAATGTCTGACATACAAGCATACGAAATCGCTACAGTAAACCTTAATAAGATTAATAGTTCCTTTAAATTACAGAACTTAAATGATTTTGCATATGCTTCTGACAGTGACATTATACTTTTACAAGAAGTGACAGACATTGAGCTTGGTAACGTACCTGGCCTCAACGCCATTACAAACCCAGAGCATGGAACGGAAATGGGCACAGCTCTGCTCACAAAGGAGGGCATAGCAGTCCACGTCGCAGTAAAACTATCAAACAGTAAAGATATAGCGGCTGCAATAAACAAAATACGACTCATTGACGTGTATACCCCTTCAGGATTCAGTAACAGGCAGCGCAGTTCTTTAAAGAAGAAGTTGTCCCGCTATTTGGAACTCGATATGAACACCTTACCCTGGGAGGAGATTTTAACTGTGATTTGGATGCCAAAGACCAAACTCGCAGTTTCAACAAGTGTACTGAACTGGAACGTATAGTCAATGACTTAAGACTAATAGACGCATGGGAACATATGCACGGTGCAGCCCCTGGCTTCACCCACCCCACGAGTCACTCGGCGAGCCGTCTAGACAGGATATGTGTACCGCACAATGTGAAAGACCTCATTTTGCAGTCCGAAGTATGGCCTAACTTTTTTCGGATCATGCTGCGTACATATGCACAATCAATCTGATGAAACAAGGGACCTACCGAGGTAGAGGCACATGGAAGCTCAACGTGTCACATCAGGAAGGCCATGCTTGTCAGGAGATATTTTACAAGGTATGGAGAGAGTATGAAAGCAAATTTAGCTGGTACGACTCTGTCACTGACTGGTGGCTAAAACATGCCAAACCTAACGGAGGTTTTTCATAAATTACTCAAAAGACAAAAAACTTTTGGTACAAATCAACTATAGAATTCTACTTTCAGTGTCTAAGGGACTTGTACAGGTCCGATGCAACAGTTGTGGACAACTACGAAAGAATTAACAAAATTAAAGCAAAAATTGTAGCACTTCGGCGTAAACAACTGAAAGGCTACCAAATAAGGTCGTGTGCCCAGAATATAGCCAAGCACGAGGTACTTCCATTTATCATGTCATTCGTGAAAGCAAAAGGGCGTTTCGCAAGATGTTATCTGAAATAACAACATCTTGCGAGACGCCCTTTTGCTTTCACGAATGACATGATAAATGGAAGTGTCCTCGTGCTGTACTGTGACTGCAGTATTAGGAATCAGTCAAAACGGAATGCAGAGCCATCAGCTATTCCGTCACTGTAACAGATGAGTTTAAATGTGGAGCTCGTGAATCGCCTTCGGACTGTAGTTTAGAAACTCTCCACAATGCTGCAGAACTCTTCCAGATTCCTTATGTTGTAACTGACTTTTATTTAAATGATCCACTGTGTGTGGTGTGTTATGGTAGCAGCAGTACAACATGACTTACACTATGCGACATCTAGTTTTGTGCAAAAGGCCATGGATCAGAAAGTGTTAATGTTAGTTTAGAAACTGACGCAGACCTCGAAGCTGTGGTGGATAAACAAAATTATGGCTATGTACAAAGTGTGTTAGAACAGAAAAAAACAATGTTTCCATCAATGAGACAGGGTCACAGGGAGCGTCTCTGGCGACTTACAGTATATTCAGTGGATACTATCATCCTCCTGAAGTACAGGTGATGAAACTTTAAACTGGTCTGTGCAGTTGGTCAATACCTGTATATTTAATAGGATCGTCACATGTGCTCGACGCTGGCATGAATGCAGTGTTTGGTTTAGATGTATGGGAGGAGAGAGATGCGGTAAAAATCTTATCGAGTTCTCTATCGGATGAAGCTTTCATAGTTCGTTATTTTTCTCTGTTTGATGGTACACAATAACGAAGGTAGCATGTTGTGGAGATAGATGTGAATGGATCAAGAACTGTAATACTTGTATGTAGTTAGGAGCACACCACAGTGCAGTAACAAAACCCTCCTCTTTCTCCCAGTTCCTGTTTCCATCGAATAGCCAAAACACAGTCCAGTCGCAGTAACACAGCTTAGCCTGTTCAACACATGGTGCGGAAGGTGGTAGATATAGTTTCCTCAGACTTCTACTCAGTTCCGAAATACATTGGAACAATCACATGCGCAAAGTGGCAGGGATGGTAGCGAAGAGTGTGAGGGAGCAGTGGCAGGCTGCGTAGGGACTACCTAAAATTTTATGGTAGCAGATAGGTTTGAGAAAGGTGACTCTTTTCGAGATATGAGACTGCCAGAAATAAGATTAAATGAAACAATAAGTTTACTGTTACCAGTCACTGTTTATTTGTTTCCACAACACGGTGTTAACAACACAAGTATCAGCATCCTACACATCCAACCAAAAGGCAGAAAACTAGACATCCTTGAAACACTCCAAATATACAAACATCAAACTAAACAACCTGAATGCATCTTAAATGACAAAAATGACAATATTTACAGTAGTATCATCTCCGTTTTCAACAACTGCCTACGTCATTAAAAATTGCTAAGCACACACACACACGCACACACACACACACACACACACACACACACACACACAGACCCTAAGATTTACCACTAATATTTATTTATGTTACCATAACAGCACTGAGTGTACAGGAGATTGACTTCATTTACAGATATACGATCACTCCAACAGCTTGTACCCCTTGTCAGCTTGAAACTATGTATACAACTGCTGATACAAATGCACATCCATGTGCACTTTTTAAGCATTTACCAATGTATTACCACAACCTTTAGACAGTTAATACATGCAACAGATATAATCTTAAGATCCTTTGCCTTGTAAAGTTTGCTGTCATACAATCTCTCTCTCCACCCTCTCCCTCCCTCTCATGTTCTCTTTCTATTCCTTCCCCCTCTGCCTCCAGCCTTGCATATCTACCTATGAACCCCTATAAGAATTGTCAATTGTGTATTATTTTATTTTATTTTATCACTGTAGCCAATGATTATTGTACTTAAAGTTTCTAACACCTCACCTGATTGTATAAATGAGTATGAACTTTATGCTATTTTAAGCTGTCAAAATCGTATTTACTTACTGCCTGAAGTATTTACTCCAACAAATGTATTCAAGACCTCCAAATCCTTCAAAAAAGTTTTCTGTAATGATGTTGTTAGGACGTATATTCTCTGGACTTTGTGAGAACGTTTTCTCTTTTGCTGTACGATCCATGCACCTAATAGATTACGACGCCATATTTGTTTATACAATATGATAGTGTTCATGTGATGTGTTACGACTGTGAAAGGATCCTGTGACCACTGGAGGTAATTTATCTTACTTAATTTATGTTTACTGCTAGATACAAGTTCAATTTTTGTCAAAACAGACCAAGTTCTGAAATACCGTTTTGTTTTCTCCACTAGACAGTGTCACAACTTCCTCCAAAGAAATCGTAACACAACACAAACACACAAATGCCATATTAACCGATGTATATCCACCTGATGATGGAGGTTTAAACCTTCGAAACGCGTCGTGGAAACAAATAAACAGTGACTGGTAACAGTAAACTTATTGTTTCATTTAATGTCAATAACAGTCACGGTAAAGCCTAACCTAAAAATGTTCGCATTTAAAGAAATAAGATTCACTAGCGGCTGTAATGATTAAAGAACCTCATGATAGGATCCAAAGCAGGTATGTGCTTGAATGGGGGACTTGATTCCAAGTCCCAGACAGCATTTCTAGCGAATAGTGTAGCACTACAGATTTGAAAAGCTGGTGTATGTTTCTTACGACCTCAATGAGCACGCCACCTACTGTTTGGATCCTTCTCAATCAACCATCGTCTATAGCCCAGTCGTTATAACACTGAACGTTTGACATGGCATTGAGGTAGAATGTGTTACAAATACTGGAGAAATATCTAGTGGCAGAGGCATAAGGGTGTTGCAAATACCGGTTTCAGACCACGTTTCTTAGCTGAATCACTTTCTAAATTGGGTACTTTTATTATGAGGTTGCATTGTCAGTGACATGTAACCACACTGTTGATCTGATACTATGTACTCCAGCGATCACTGTCTATATTCAGTGTAACGGTAGTTACCTGGACAAGAAAACCACCACATCATCTCTCGATTTATAGAGCCAGTATAGCTTTTAATGTGGATATTTGTATGTACCTGTAGAAAAAAGGCTGCTTGTGATGGTAATATGGTTGTTTTTTGTAGCATCTGACGGTTTGTAAGACGATTTCACCTCTCTTTATGAGACATGGCCACCAGTCATTGATTTTCGATCAGTATTATTTCGTATTGTCAACAATGACTTATAGACGTCGTATTATACTTAGTAGTAGGGGATGTGTGATAGGTTCTCCATGAGCATCAGGTATATAATGTATGTGTTTGTGTTCCGATATGTGCCGAGGACATGACTGTACAGTTCTAAGGAAGGCATGGATTTGATGTGGAATACTGTGATAGCAAAGGGGATAGTGTGAAGTGTATGTCAAGTCATAAGAATGGCAGAGATGTTTCTATTTCCAGAGCCAGCAACAAGTGTATTCCCAGTACTGCGCTAATTCTCGAGAGCCATTCAACTGAAACCACAATCTTAACATTTAATTGGAAATATAGTACTCAAATATATGTGACCGATTTCATAGGATGATTCTGTCCATGCGTGCTTGGTGTAGCGGTGGCCTGTGGCCGAATAGCGAACTGATATTTAGTATGTAGTGGACAGCTTTCGTGATCAAGTCTAAATTTGAGAAGATTGAATATGGGTGTGTGCTTGCTCTGGGTCATTATTCCCTCCGATGTAAATTGCTCATCTGACTGCTTCTTTACATTTCACGTCTTTATTTAGTTGAGAGAGCATCGACTTTGGTGTGTGCATCTAGCAGGCAGCAGACACTTTTCTCTAGACATGAGAAACACCTTATCTGACTATGTAAACTATAATGGTTATTTGGAATCGAATACATAAAAAAATGGTTCAAATGGCTTTGAGCACTATGGGACTCAACTGCTGTGGTCATCAGTCCCCTAGAACTTAGAACTACTTAAACGTAACTAACCTAAGGACATCACATACATCCATGCCCGTAGCAGTCGCACGGTTCCGGACTGCGCGCCTAGAACCGCGAGACCACCGCGGCCGGCTTCTAACACATCGTCGACATCGGTATTCGCGATTGGAAATATCAGTTTCCTCTATTTTCTTTCTTTTTTCGAGTTTCCACATAAAGGTCTTTGCAGGCGGGATAAGATTCTCAGTCAAGCGTAAAAAACTATACCAAATTTGCTCGTAAAACTAAATGAAACATTTCTTTGACAATTTTCGTGGAAAGAGGACATTTATTATGGTCGCAAATGTTTTTTTTAATAGTTGCTTTGTTATATGAGTCGAGTTGATGTTAAATAATCCTACGCCGAATGGCGGTTCAGTTCTCTATGATACTGTGGTTCTCATCCGGTCCCTGCTGGAGCGTCCTGTGTTATGTGAAACAAAAGTGTTTTCCACTCCAGAACGAGAGGCGTTGGGCACCTGTCTAGTCTGTGACAGCGAATCCTCATGTCCATCAAGAATGGCTGTGCCACTATACTTTAGATGACTAAGATATATTTCGGGAAATCCATCCTTTTATCTCCTAGTTAATAATACCTGCTTTTATGTTAGTGAAGAGCGATCATATCAAGACAAGCGACGGCCAGTATGAGCCACGAGGCTGACAACAGAATAGCTCCATCCCATGGTTCGTGATTGTACGTGGAGGAGAACGCAAGTTTAACTGCAGTCTTTCAGGACGACGATTTTCCCCGGCACGTGTGATGCATTATGATCCATTCAATATATGCGTTGATTTTTTTCCCGAGAATTTCGAAGTATAATTATAGCTATGACGCATTTTTACCATCAGCTGTCTTAGCGTGTATTGGCTTCTGTTATCTGCGCTGTAAGGTGATTTTTAGTAGGTGTGTGTAGTGTACTCTGATGTCAAGCAGCTAAAGATGCTATATGCTTGCAGCTAATACACTTTTTTGAACTCCTCTGTGTCCAACACCAGCATATAGACAGTCGAACGTATTTTCCACCAAAAAGAATAAACATTGCATCTTACATCCCATAGTTTTTCCATTCTAGCTTATGGGTATAGGGTGGAGTTTGAGTGTTTCTGTCGCTGGTTTCGAGCGGTACTGCGAAATTTATTCCCAGCAGAATAACGCCATTTGTGTGGTATAGTAAGTTTTTGCCACATAGTACGCTATAACGCCATCCTTGTGTAACGCTATGCATGCAGTTGTGTAATTAGACATGGCCATCACTATTAATTACTTAATTAGGCTCGATATTTGAGTAAATTTCGAGTGGTATTACCAAATTATTTTTCCCAGCAGGAAAAGACCTGTTGAATGGTATAGTTATTTTTTGCGATTTTAGGCCGTTCTTGTGCAGCGCTACGCATATAACAGTGTAATTACGACCGATCTTTGTGATTAATTACGTAACAAGGATGGATATTAGCGTCAGTTTCCCAAGAAAAAATAAATGAAGTACACTGACCTAACCTTCCTCTCACGCATCTGGACCGTTTTCATGTGTTAGGGGGTGCACTAAGGCCCTCCATGCAGTGGAATCAGTGTACAAGTCACTGGTGAGTTGAGTTTCTTCCGTGCATTGAGTGTCTTAGCACTGAATTACTTTCGGGTGTTTAAGCATCGTAAGCGTGTTTGCATACATTATTTCGGTAATATGCAGGTAGTTTGCGCATCTCTATGCTGTGTACTGGACTATTTCGGTGATTTACGAGTTGTCTGCGTCTCTGTACATCATTGTACTGAATTACTACCAAGTAGTTTCCAGGTCTGTAAACTGTATATTGTGATCCCAAGCACATCAAGGTTAGTGTTTCGTAAAAGCATAAATAAACTACGTGAAATCCGTCGCTAAATAAATTATTGCAAAAATAAGTGAAGTACACTTCCTCCTCTCTCCAGAAGACTGGAACAGGCTGATTCCTCTTCCCACCAACTTTCCTCTCCAGACCGCCAGGGAAGAATGAGGAGGGCGGGGCACATATGCAGCTGAGGAAAACACATAACTAATGATGATGCTGTGCCCCTATGAACTGAATTGAATCGTCACATGACCTATCGCGGCGTCCTCTAGCGGTGAACTCGCGAACTAGGTCAGTTCTTTGGTCTGGTGGATCGGAAGGAGCTGTCTCTTGTGGGTCCTTATACGTAGGTTTTAGAAATGACAGACAGTTGCAGCAGTGTCAGATGTTTCCATGCATTGCGTAATGCATCTTTAATGAAAAGCATCTATTTGCAGAACCATATTATTCCTGTTCATTTGTTTAAAGCATTAACGCTCGCTTCCATTCCTCATGCAGTGAGATGTAGATGCACTCCTCAGCTGAATTCCAATCAATCGTAACTAATCACTCAGAGCAACGCGAATTGAATCCAAATACGATTAGAACTTGGTAGGAACTGCAAATATGAAGCATCTGTTAGAAGAAACAAAAGGTACCACATCAGAACTTACTAGAATATCAGAGTCATTGAAACGCATCCATCTAACAGACACAAGGAATCTAACGAGTTATTAACGTGATCACATCGGAATACAAGTGGATTCAACATATTAACAAGGCCTTTTCTTAAATGGTAGGTTGGAGCACCAATGTTTTTCAGTATCGCCCTCGAAGAAACCGCTTCCTTGTCGACCTTCGGAAGGCCATATCCAGGACTGGCAGCAGAGTAAAATTTAAGATACTTGTTATTCTCCTCTGACTTGCAAGCTTTCTTCTGGAGGTTGTTAGTCAATCTCTCAACACATTATCTAGCGTCACCACTAATCCTGCGATTAGCTGAATCACGAAACGCTGTAAATTTTGAATTTAATCCTGCACTGTCTTTGTCTGCGGGTAAAACATCATCTGTACCCACTCTAAGTGAACGTAAAGCAGCCCTCTCAGCTGCCGTTATATTACTTTTGGGTGAACGTGCCCCAGTCAACACACGACATGGCTCCATCCTAACCTCCTCTGCAGCACCAGGTAACAGCTTAAAAACAGACAACTCAAGAAAACTTATGAAATCAACGACCGAGAAACGCCTGGATATCGGTGCCAGATCCAAACGTTTCCCTAACATGGATGAAGCTGTGTCGTCAAAGATTTTCTCCATTAGATAATCACAGAAAGTTGAGATATAGTATCACACTCCCAGCTATGGGAACGTTAAAATTTTACCAAATTCTAGGCTGTTTCATCTTGGCTACTGTAAAACACATCTCTTCTACTGAAGAAGTGCTGCTCTTAAAGAATGCTTTTAGAGTCCACGCTTACTACACTATTTTTGCTTCGAATGATCGTTTCTATCGTATCGCTGAACATACTCTGTAACGTTCTTTAAAAACATATTTGTGTAAGGTTCTTTACAAAATAGCTTTGTGTTATCCAAATTTACTGTATGATGTGTTGTTGAGCAAAAGGTGTGCTTGATCAGTTTTACTGTAATCCAAAGAAAAATTAAACAACCTAATCTATAAAACCAGTAGTAATGCCCATAACGAAATCAATCCCTCTGAATTTTAGTCAGTATCGTGAGCAGCGAGTTCTATGGCCCTGTGCAATAAACTGATAAAATTCCCTATGGAAATAATCAATGAAATACCCCTTTTCTAGTTCCTGAGTCGCAACAGATCTAGTCTTGATATTCTGTTATCTCTATAGTACGCATACAAAATATTCAATCTTGGCTCAGCGATGTGCAATGCTGGCCATAAAATAGATTCATATAAATAATGTGTAAGGCTATGGTTAGGTGGTTTCTTATTCTATGTCTGAACACAACTGTGTGAGCTGTAATGACCTTGTTTAATATTGCAATTCTGTCATGGAAATACACGCTTTTACACAATTTACAATGTCACAATGTTAAGACAGTTGCCAAAACGATACATCTCGGCCTCTGAAAGTGAACTAATCCGAAACACAACAGTACTAACTCAGAAACTTAAACAATTCTGAACACAACAACATTAAATTTTAACTAGAAGTTTCTTTACAAAATTATTCTTACGTCTTACTATAAATCATCCGATTCCGGTTCAAAGTTCGGTACTATTTTTAGGGTGACAATCAAGCCTACAGAGGATGGTTAGTTTTGTGACAAGTAGAGCAAAAGATTACCCATGGTCACTCGAGTTTACAGTGGACGCAAGCTGGTGAACCAACAAGTTTACTCCTCTGCACACGTTATTTACCTTAGCTGCGATGAGATGTCGTCTGCATGGCTACTCCCACCCACTGAAATTCCAAGCCTTTGCTGAATTTTCCAGCAGAAACTCTATGTTTCACGATATGCGAGAAAACATGAACTCATCCCTAGTCTCAGACTATAGCGATATCCACGAGCATGGCTGGAGCAGCGTGCATATTATAATGCCTTCTCAGCTCTTGCAAGAACAATTAACTTACTGGCTGGTTCGTTTCTCCATAGATGGAGCTTAACGACGCTCAAACTAATTTCTAGCTGGAGGTCAGCCGCTGTGAACGCAGTGTTCACACAAATGTCTCCTCTGCGTCGTACAGAGCGTCATGCGCCCCTTTCTGCACTTGACGCAAGCTCAGAGACGAGTCCCCAAAAATTTCTCCTCGTGTTTCTCGTAGCCAAACTCTCTCCCTACCTGGGTTCTTTCGTTCTCCACATCACGGCTTTTTTCTACCAATAGGAGTGTTCCTCTTATTTTGTGGAAACTCTCTACCAATCTCGGCACTTAATTCCTTCCTGGTGGGTTTCCACCAATCGGACGTTTTGTGCTTTCTCCATACGCCTAAAATGTTACATGTCTCTATATATGTGTGAACCACTTGCAATTCATATGATCGAATGCGTCACTGGTTTCGTACTTATCTCTTTGGAATTCCGAAACGCAGTTTTCTAAAGCTTCTTTCTGTTCTATTTCTGGTGGGCTTGTTACTCGCCCTGCTGTATGCGTTACCTGTCTGGTCGCTGACCCTTGAGAGATTTCGTAGTGCCTCTCAGAGTGCTGTCTCTGCATCTGCCCATGCTGGCTTCCACACAAAACGTTTCCTCTCGCTGCTTGTTTCACCTTCTGCTCATTGACATACATTAGATAGGAGTGATGTGTTAATACCGTTGATTGAGTGTCATCTCATTTGCATTACATACTTCTAGTCAAATCTGCCCATTACCACCGAAGTAAGTTAGGTGTCATATTCACCTTCCCATTACGATGTATGAACTCTTATGTAAGGTACGTAATTGACCTTCATTTATTCAGCCACCTTTATATCCTCCTCCTTCCGTGTTCAATTTTACGCTAGGTCGATCAATGGTTGAGAAATTGATTGAAGTCAGTGCAACATTGTTTAAAACTGCTGACTGTAGCAACTGACCTATTTACTGACCAATGTCCTATTTTTATACTTTGTATACCTTAGACAGTTGTTCGATTTACTCTCCTTATCGTCCAATTTCAGGTGCTACTTGATTTCATGTCTGTGGATTTGGACACTTAAGTTATGTTCTTTTTTCTTTCAAAATTTAACTTTCTTTCTAATTTTCTGATTTCTATACAATTGTATTTAACTCATCTAAGCTCCTTTCCTTTCATTGTATTTGTCTACATTGTAATTTCAATACAAGCTATTGGGGTTTATCTTTAAATATGTATCATACCTAAAAATTATTTTTAAATTTTGATCGGTTTTTTAGTTTTCTAATATACTTTCAATGATGCTGGATATTTATTGATGTTGAGAACACCATCATTGAAAATTATCCCCCCCCCCCCCCCATTCAATGTCTCCAGCTTTCATGTCAATCATAATCTAAGAAAGTTTCATTTCTTATAATAAAGCTTTATGATATTTTTTAAATTCAGTCAAATGATTCCCATGACTTTTCAGGCATAATCCTATTCATGAACATTTTTAAATTCCCCAAAATCTTAAATTTATGCAATATAACTTAAAAAAATTTAAAATGTTACTTTTATAAACATATTAAATTTCTAATTTTATTAATTACTTTACAAAACTTAAACGGACGTCATGGAATACCGAAACCTTTTTATATTTATCTATCCTGTCTTTTTGAAAAGTCTATCACGCACTAGAATCTTAACCTTTCCAAAAACGTTAACTTTGGGTTTCCTTAATTACAGCATGTTGAAAAATATGATATATTAAGAAATATTATCGTTGTGTCAAGATAAAAATTATTAAACGCATCGCCAATAAGGATCAGTTGCTAATACACAAAAGTCTTCAAATGCAAATAATTGTAAACATGATCGCAAAAATGTGTTACTTCCCTTTGTTCAGACACTAGTCTGTCACAGACAGCTCTTTCTCCTACCTCTTCAACATGGCTCATTGAAATTGTCACTATATTTTTCGTGTGTTTCGGCGTGCCTCGGTCGAACATGGGATGGCGATCGGCCTTGGGCCTCACCGCGTCTCTGCTGAGCATGGAATGACGGTCAGCAGAGAGAAAGCTTACTGAAGGTCCGAGCGTGTCGTGAATGCGTGGTTGTCTTTGTTCCATTACGCAGGTGTCTATGGCGACGTGTTATTGGCGATCTATTCTTGGCAGCATAAACATTTTTCTTCATTTGACGAATCTTTATGTCGCTTCAGTATGATAACTGAAGCTGTTGCAACTTACAATAAGAACTATCGGATATTTGTACTGCTAGAAAAGTTAAATGCAATAATGGTCTTGTATGGGAAGTGATTTGAAAAGGTTTCTTGATCTCATCTGGTCCAGGCTCTTCTTTCTTCCAAATTTTCTGCGTTGCATCTTCTGTTGTCGACGCATCTTGCTGTCTTCTCAGTCGTGTCTTCGTTCTTCTCTGGACCGGGAATTGGTATTTAAGACTTGCTGAACTCGTTATCGTTTAACTCCCTCTAATACCGAGAATGTTGTGTTACACTGAGTACCATTGGGGTCTTTAGTGGCCCCAACGGAATTTATTTTTTATTAATGATAGTTTTAATAATGGTAGGATAAAATCATATTCCTTATTTTTTCTACAATCTAAAACATGATGTCAGTGACATTAAATTAAATTAAAATGCATCATTTTTAAATTAATTGTTTCCATAAAATTTACAAACTATTCTCATGAAACTACAAACATTTTTGATTAAATTCCGAATTGACATTGATGACGCATTACACTTACAGCAATAAATTGCAGAGTGGTTTTTACACACAGAACATCCACATTTTGAACATTTATGGGTGAATATTTTATCCTCAGACCTTGATTTTGGTTGTACGGTTGATGGAAGTACTGCGGAGATAATTTTGTCTGGCTTTCTTCCGACGAGCTGCTTTCCTAATGCTATGAGAAATTCCTGTCTCCTGTAGTTGGTCCTTTCTGTCCAGTCTAGTGTAAGATGTAGCCATATGATAAATGCATTCAGTGCACTGATATCAATCATGTTGTAAAATATAAAATAATACCATTGGCCACCTTCTGCACGTCCTCTTTGTAGTGTACGTTCTAACCAGATTTTCCATGGTATCTACTCCTGATTTTGTTTAATTATAATCCAGAATTATTACTGGCTTGCATTCTTCACAATCTTCCATTTCCTTCCTTGAATGCATTGTACTGAGCAAAGTTACAACTTTTCCCTTTTTCGGACAATATGAAAATTTTGAAGCATGCTCTTGGAATTCAAAAATAGATGAATATTTGACTCGACCTTTGGCCTGAGTGAAAGCTTGTGGAAGTTCTCCTTTATTTTTTCTGATAGTTCCTAAGAGTGTGAGATTGATTTTCAGAAGTTATCTCGCCAAACTGAGGCTAGTGAAAAAATTGTCAGTTGTTACATTTCTGTCACTGTTTTCTAAGCCTTTCACTATATCTGAAGCAACTCTCTTGCCTTGAGCAACTTCACGAGATTCATTTTCTTGTCAACCAGTGTTAACTTGGAGACTGAGAACGTAAGACGTTGCACAATCACATACAACCCATAATTTCAATCCATATTTTCCTGGTTTTGAAGGAAGATATTGCCGAAATGGACATCTACCATGAAATTCCACAAATCAGAAATATGTGTTACTTCCTGTTCAGGCTGGACATCTGCGCTGTCCAAATCTTCTTCTGAACATCCTTCTGATTGAGGAATATTCTCTTGTAAGACGACAATTTCTCCATCGCTGCATGAGACATCAGAAACTATATCGCTGATATCACTACTTGACTCTCCAGATAGAGGATTATCCTGCAGTAATATTTCAAGCACTTCTTCGGAAAGGTGACGAGACATTTCCACTAAACGCAACACATACAATAGTAGTCTCCACGTGTATGGAACAAATAACTGTCGGCATATAAATTATTGGCAACAATCACACGTTACAACAATATTTACAAGAATAAATAAAAGGAAATAGAGCAACAGTTACGGGTTCAGTGCAGCATTATTGGGTAATAATATGGCAAGAGAGCATTGGAGGCTCATTTGACCCCATTGGTATTCAGTGGTTCTTTTTTGATTTTCTGCAATATTAAATATTTTCAAAAAGTTATAGTAATATATTATGAACCCATTACTTAATGCAGGAAAAGTCATAATTTTTCATAATTTTTAGGAACAGGAAATAAGGTATATTTCACAGAAAATTATGGCCTGGGGTCATTACAGGCCCCACGTTGTTAGAAGGGTTAATCCGTTCTTATCGCGTCTTCTTTGAAATGGTTGTGTATTCTTTTATCGTATTCGGTTGTTCATATAGATAGATTGGACAGCCTTCTATCGTTTTCTCGCCCCGTCCCATGGGTATTCATGGGTTGTCTCACAGTTGTTGCAACCCGTATGTCCTGATAACCATTTCAGTGGCTCTGCAAGTTGCGTTACAGAAACGCGTCTCCTCTTCTTCTCGTGGTGCATTTAAACACCCACTCTTCCTCGCTGTACCATGTCCGCTTTCGTTGCGGTTCGGTGGACATCCCTGATCTCTCCATATAAAAGTAATGATTCTGATAAGAAGACAGCCGCTAGAGCAACAGCATTGGACCGCTCACACAGAAGATGCCACGGTTTTATAGGAGAAGGCGTACTCACCTTACAGTATATAAAGCAATAGAAAATATTCTTATTAATACGGAGAACTATGTAGGATTCAATCCCGCGTCCGGCCATCCTGATTTAGGTTTCCCGTGATTTCCCTAAATCGATCCAGAAAAATGCCGGGATGGTTTCTTTGAAAGGGCACGGCCGACTTCCTTCCCCTTCCTTCCCTAATCCGATGAGACCGATGACCTCGCTGTCTGGTCTCCTCCCCCAAAAACAACCCAACCCAACCCAATTACGTAGGAGCACAAGTCGTCTTGCATGGTCCATCATTGTTCTGCGGTGGAGTTCTGAACCTTACTATCAGCAACAGTGATACCCTGCAGCAAGATAACGGATGGGTAACCGCTGCTTTGAACAGTTCGCGATAGAAGTGTCAAGCATCTAACACTTTCGCAAAACCTTGTTATGCAGCTTGTATGTGGCTTACATATGAGGAAAGTACACTTCAAGGTACATGTTGACTGTATACAGGATCCGTTGTAGCTGTCCAAACTTTTCCCCCAGAGGTGTTATCCTCTTAGACCGTTGCTTTCACCAAGACGGCCTCTTTCGTCATATTGTAAGGCACTCACGCTCAGTGTCCCTTCCTCTCACGCCTAACCGCTCTCCTCAGTCAAATGTTTCAAATGGCTCTGAGCACTATGGGACTTAACTTCTGAGGTCATCAGTCCCCCAGAACTTAGAACTATTTAAACCTAACTAACCTAAGAACATCACACACATCCATGCCCGAGGCAGGATTCGAACCTGCGACCGTAGCGATCGCGCGGTTCCAGACTGAAGCGCCTAGAAGCGCTCGACCACTTCGGCCGGGTCTCCTCAGTCCTGTCATCGATCTGGCCGCTATGATGCTGCGTTTTACCTGCTAACCTCATATCCAATACAATGTTTGTTTCCGACTACATTTTCTTCATTTCTTTACATTCGCACCTATTCCCCCCCTTTTCCTCTGATATCAATATTTATTTTATTATAACCCTTACTTCCTGAAGTTACGTTAAAAACTTTACGAACATTACATTTTTTATAACTTTACAAGAAGTATCATTAATTATATCTAAAAATGGTTTTTCTTATCTCTATTTTTACTTATTAATCATTTTTCCCTCCCCATTTTGTTTAATTCTTTCTTAAGATAAAAGTCATGGTTTCCTCATCTTCATCACGATGGATAGTAAGAGTGTAGTTAACGGTGATGACGATTAGCAAGTCAGAAAAATAATAAGCAGTAATGGGAAAAATTAACTAATTAGGAGTATAGTATGTTATTTTGAAAACTTCGCACCTTGACTCCGACTCCAGCGTCCTTTTCTCAGCAATCTCTTCTTTTCGGTGTTAGCTGTAACAGAACTTCAAAAACACAGTTTATCTTCTTTCTCTTTACAAAAATGTTCTCTATTGGCCTATTGCGTTGCTCTAAAGTTTAAAAAATTGATTTTATCAGTTGTACTTATCCCGTTCTCTTTTTTCTCGATATTAACAACTTATCCCGTTCTCTTTTTTCTCGATATTAAACTTTTGTATTCCTTTCTTCACTTGTCATACTCTTCAGGGTTGAAATCTTTTCTGGGTCAATCTTACTTCCCACTGTTTACCTCCTTCCACTAAATATCATGTTTCTTGCTTAGCTTAATAATTCAGTTCTCTTTGCTAATTATTACCTCCTAACTACTTCTTATATTTCTTTCCCTCATATCTTTATTTCAATATCAGGTTGTGGTACCGTCTACAAATCATCTATGCTTCACATATTCCCTCAAACTATCTCCTCAATTATTTGTTCACCGTCCTCGACGGAACAAATTAGAAATGACTATCTCCTTCTTACTAATC
Organism: Schistocerca gregaria; assembly: GCF_023897955.1. Taxonomy (NCBI): domain Eukaryota; kingdom Metazoa; phylum Arthropoda; class Insecta; order Orthoptera; family Acrididae; genus Schistocerca; species Schistocerca gregaria. The sequence goes on from NC_064926.1 coordinate 135,641,552, forward strand.
CTTTTCTTTGTTCCTACTTCTTTACCTCCTTTTATCCACAAAAATCAAATTCCTTCTCGTTTACACTACGTCTTTAAGAGAGAGTCTACTACTATTTCTTCAAACTATCCACATGCTGATCTGTATCTTCCTCCGTGCTTTCTGTTCTTTCCCCAGAACACATTTCGTTTGCATAAGAGTGACTTTATTTCTTACTTTCCTGTCTTTTATTTTTTCATTCTCCCTTTTTCCTTCCCAACAAATTAATTTTGTTAGTTTACAGAGATAAGTACAAGTCAAAAGTTTTGTCTATGTGCGTTATTTTTATCTTTACTTAATTTCTGGACATTTAATGCAACTAAATTCTCGTTTGGAGTTCCTCTTTTTTTCATCTGCCTAGCATAAATAACTCGCATGGTGCAAACCTATGGTACATTATCCCCTTGGCATACTGTTTCTCTCTCCGTCTTGTGTAACTGAGCTACATCTTTTACAATCGGGTCATCATCAAGTTTTGTACTACTGTCTATATTTACCGTAAATAACTCATGTTCCTCATCATCGGTCGATTCCCAGTCAACTGAATCCCAGCATGCTGGTGTTTGTAACCGATCTCCCCCTAAACCTACTTCTGAACCTTGCTGATAAAAACTAGGTCTATTTACATGTTTAATAATATAATGAACTTCATTATTCGTTTGAATCACTTTTGACTGGCCTTGGGTACATTTCATCTCGTCACTTCTTTTACATGGGTTGACCTCAACTCGATTTCCTGTACCGGTTCATTTCGCGTGTTTTGTCCTGCTGAAGCTTGATTTTCCCAACCTTATTGCGTTCTGGCCATTCCATTTCCACCTGAACAATTCGGAGTTTATTGCTGAAAACCTCTAAGCCTTCCAGCGTCGTTTGCACGGGGATTATATCTTGGATCATAGTTACTACCGTAGTTTCTAGGACTAAACCCACTATTGTAGTTCCGCGCCCCACCAAAACCATAATTATTGTTAGTCTCCTGTGCTTTTCCAAAACAATAGTTAGTACCGTTATCTCATGGGTGACTGCCACTCCTCCCAAAACGATTACCTTTTCCTACGTTATCATTGCCATTGTAATTATTATTATGTCCTCATCGATTGCTGTTATTCTTCCTACTACTGTTTTCTCTGACTTCACGCTGTTCCTCCGCGTCAACTTCACTAAAGATGAATTCCAGTTCTCTTAACATCCCTTTAAATGCTTGTATATTATCTTCTGCTCTACCAACCAATGACTGCTGATAACGTAATGGTAACTTCATTGTGTACATTCGTATCAGTTCCCCATCACTGTATGGATTATCTACACACTGATTCTTTTTCGTCATTTCTTCGAGAAATCTAACTGGTTTCTCTTCTTCTGAATTTTCGAATAACTCTTTCTGTAATAATTCATACTTTATTCTGTTCTGGGTTTCCGTGGACCAATATCGCTCTAAGAATGCGGATTTAAATTGCTCATATGATAGTTTGCAGCTACACTTTGCATGGTTTCCGCTATTATGCCGGTCATATGCCCACAAATGAAGTCAATATTATATCTAAGAGGCCAATGCTCTGGTAAACCGGTCTGGAATTGATTTATAAACGTGCGTGGACGTAAGAGGTTTCCGCTTTCGTTGTAATGTTGGAATTTTCTGACAGTCAAAGAATGTCAAATTTTTCTCTTCCACCTTACGGCGTTTGTGTTTTCACAACATTACCCGTTCCCTTCAACTGTCATGTTTTCTTGCACATTTGGGTCTTGAGATGACATATTTATTTCCCATTTAGCATCGTATCTACATAACGGTGTGCAGTTATTTGAAGCGTACCGTTCCTCGCGTATCGGACTGAAAGATTCGTTTACTTTTCCCGTTACTGGTTCAGTGTTTTGCCTTCCTATTTGGTTCATGTTAACTTGCGGTCTGTAACCTGTTGTACTGTAAACTGGAAATTGCGGAATTGGTACATGTGTCGCCGCAACTAGCTCTGTTCTCGCATCACTCGCGCACGTTCGGAGTGTCAGCTGCCGCTCTGTAGAAATGCTTACGTTTACCGTTTCTCGCTCCATTGTCAGGTATGACCATACATTATCTGCTTCGTTCACCTGTGTTAACTGTTATTTTTCTATTTGCTTCTGTTTCGTTTCTGTAATCATTGACGCAACGTCTTGTGGATATACGACTGGAATCTCATGCCTTCTTTGTGTTCCCGCTACTGCTAAGGAAGACTGCATAACAGACTTGTTTGCTTCTGGATTTCTGTCCATCACTTTGTCGGATGATACTACCGATTCCGTTGCCTCAATACTACCTTCTGTATGGCTCTCGATGCACTGTTACAGTTCTGTACGAAGGTGTCGATACCGTTTCTGATTTTTCGTGACTGTTTTCAACGCCTGTGCTGAATCTTTTTAATGCGGCCCGCGTGACACGTTTTCTGACACTGAGCTCTTCCACGATTGGTTGCGTCTTACCAGACGTCTTACGTGTTAACATCCACTTTTTGATTAACATTAGACAGGAGGCCGGTGTGGGAGTGCGGTTCTAGGCGCGTCAGTCTGGCAGCGCATGACCGCTACGGACGCAGGTTCGAATTCTGCCTCGGGCATGGACGTGTGTGATGTCCTTAGGTTAGTTAGGTTTAAGTAGTTGTAAGTTCTAGGGGACTGATGACCATAGATGTTAAGTCCCATAGTGCTCACAGCCATTTGAAACATTAACATTAGACACTGCATTCTGCACCTGGTCAACGTCAGAACGCTTTTTTTTTCCTGGTCAATCATTAACGATTTTATAAGCTCACGCCAGTCTCTCGCCTCTCTCCGGATATCAGTAAACTATTCTTTAACTTCATTTCGAAGTTTTTGGCGATGATCGTAGACTTCTTAGAATCCAGCATAAATTTCACATCTGAGACCATTTAAAGCAGCATTTGTCTTTGTTTTTAACTTCGCCGTATCGGTTTTGAAATTCGCCGCTTCGGTTTTTAAATTCGCCGTTTCGGTTTTTAAATCCGTTAACCCTGCATTTGTTTCTGTTTTTAAGTTTGCTGTTTCTGTTCTTAAGTCTGCTAACTCTGCATTAGATCGAAGTTTTAAGTCTGCTAACTCTGCATTTGTCTGATTTAGGACCATAGTGAGTTGCATCAATGTTGTGAACACACTGATTCTTTGCCATCGTCACCTGTCCCTATTTGACGAAACTTTGCCGTTCGCGTCTTTCACGTAGCGTCTCACCGACTTCCCTGCATAGTGCGGACGCACTTACACACATTCTTCCCCTTGGAAACTGTCTCATATGATTTACAATCACAATATTTGGTTCAACGTACTGAAGTTATTCATCCTCTGATTCTTCTTCTGATCCACTAGGTCCGTCATTTGTTTCTTTTTGTGAGTTCTCAGACCATGATACCAATCGTGAAACTGTTCCTCCCTCTTCCCCTCCCCCTCCCCACCGCTCTGCACCATCATTACGTTCCGTTCCCTGAGTCGCGCTCGATACTTCTTGTTGTACATCTCTAACTTGTCAAGATCTTCAGTTTGCCCTATCTGCGATAATCTCCGTTCTTCCGCCATCTCCGGTCGTCTAACTAACCTCTGTCTTTCTCGAATTGCGCGAGCTTGTACTCTCGTCAACCACGTTTCCAAAATATCACAGAGAGTATCTTAGCCTGTGTACACATCACTATCAACGCTGTTCACTGTTTGTAGGATTTCAATCCAACTCAACAACGCCGTGAAAAACTTCGCGCACGCCAGCAGTCATGCACAAGCTACGTTTACATAATCACCAATGTTATCCTACTTGTTGACACAACTTTTCTACACTTTGCAAAACACATTTACTGTATTCTGACCACTATACATCTACATACATTGAGTAACGTGGCCACAAAAACAACAAAACAAAAAGAATTTTTTTTCAATTCGAAAATTTTATTTTCCCTTTCTGATTTAAGTAATTGCCATCCAAGCAGACAAATTGCAATCCTGGCAGGGTCGCCATTTGTAAGGTTACTGGCGTGATTAGGTGGTTTCTTATTCTATAACTGAAAACAACTGTGTAAGCTGTAATTACATTGCTTAGTATTGCAATTTTGTCATGGAAATACACAATTTTATACCATTTTCAATATGACAATGTTAAGACAGTGAACATCACAATTATTTTCCAATTCGCACTTATTGACATAATTAAACACATTTGGATTGCTGCATGAAAAAGTCTAGCATTGTTTAACAAAATAGATTCTAAAATTTAACTTGTCTGTATCAGGATTATAAAACACACAAAATTACAAATCGGGCATACCTAATGGACCTATTGTTTCCTACACTCAAGGATCAGTACTGTTAGAAATTGTAAAAATGCTCATGGCGTTGCTGCATCCTTAAAACGATATATGCAAAGTTTCATTACGAAACTGTATTATGCTGCGTCCATTGGCCAACAGCTAAATTTTTTCAACTAGACACTAGCTTAATGTCTTACATCCTACCTTTAACAGAGAGCAACGGCAACTGCTACTACGCTTTGCGTGCCCCTACTTACAGTGGATTCTGCCACTCAGGCAACATCTTCCATTCAGTGGTGTCAAAGACACACTCTCTTATACATGTTCAAAATATTCAAATGTGTGTGAAATCTTATGGGACTTAACAGCTAAGGTCATCAGTCCCTGAGCTTACACACTACTTAACCTAAATTATCCTAAGGACAAAAACACACACCCATTCCCGAGGGATGATTCGAACCTCCGCCGGACAACTTATAGATGTGATAACCATTACATGTTACATGTCATTTTTATGAAATATGTTAGAAAATCGGTCTCCACGTACAAGAGGATCCCTCACAACGCCTTCCCTCCTGAGACACTACCTGGCCAAAGTGTAATATCAGTATTTTAAACTTTTCAAACATTTTTGAAAAACAGGTATTTTATGTAGACGTTTTCAGTAAACACCATAATGCTTAGTTAGACTAACGCGTTTGAAACTGCATTGAAACCTTGTGTGTTATAACAATTTATGTCCAACAGTTCGTCTGTTCTTTTATCTAGATGACAGACAAAAAAAAGATGGTAAATTTGTAAATGAACAATTTCTGCTTCGCATTCTGCCTCTACCTCGTTGTCTGACTGTTAACTTTTAAGCACGTACTCCACATCCAATTCGAACTCAGAAATTATCGGTTCTCCGTCGTCACCTGACACCATAAAAAACTTTCACTCTCGCTTGACTTTCCTACTTTCACCACCAATGAGGCAGAGCATTAAACAGCTTATGTATGATTTCTTCAGTTTCTCTTCCCTAGCCTATAAAATGTGATGAATAGCGTGGTAAGTGTAAATGGCCATATAACTTTTATAAACAGAACAGACAGCGAAATGAAGCAAACATTAGCCTGAAGTTCGTCTATGACTGTCTCGATTTTTCGAATGTGGTGCTTGGCTACAGATGAAAACTAGGATGGAAATAAGCGCGGCTGGCCGTTGTGACCAAGCGGTTCTAGGCGCTTCGGTCCGGAACCGCGCTGCTGCTGCGGTCGCAGGTTCGAATCCTGCCTCGGGCACATAAGTGTGTGATGTCCTTTGGTTAGTTAGGTTTAACTAGTTCTAAGTCTATGGGACTGGTGATGGTTCAAATGGCTCTGAGCACTATGGGACTTAACACCTGAGGTCATCAGTCCCCTAGAACTTAGTAGTACTTAAAGTACTTAAACCTAACTAAGCTAAGGACATCACACACATCCAAGCCCGAGGCAGGATTCGAAACTGCGACCGCAGTGGTCGTACGGTTCCAGACTGAAGGGCCTAGAACCGCTCGCCAACAGCGTCCGGCCGGACTGATGACCTCATATGTTAAGTTCCATAGCACTTAGAGCCATTTTATCCATTTTTTAATTAAGCGCGCCGCGGCTGACATGAATTTACTGACTGGTCTTCTGATCTCTTGAGGAGAAACACGTCTCTGCATCGTAAATGAGCCAGCGTGACTGCATTTCTAAAACAGGTTCCCTTTGATGTAGTAGAGC